>NC_059473.1:94395321-95001282 GCF_018139145.2 Gymnogyps californianus | reverse complement strand
TGTGTCTTGGGATTTTCAAATACCAATTCAAAAGAATGGAGTGTAACTAAAAGGATTTCTCCTGCTTCCTTGTTTTGGCTATTGCTGAACAGTGCTTGCACACCATCAAGGCTTTTCTTTTTTCTCTTCTGCCCCCCGCAGATGAGTAGGCTAGGAGTGGGCAAGAAATTGGGAGGAGACACAGCTGGGACAGCTGCTGACTCTAATTGACCATTCCATGCGATATGATGATGTGCTCAGCAATAAATGCTCAAGAAGAGGAGAAGGAAGAAAGGACATTCTTGGTTATGGTGTTGTCTTCCAAAGCAAGTGTTGTGTGTGCTGAGGCCTGGCTTTCTAGGAAGTGGCTGGACACCTGCCTGCCGATGGGAAGTAGTGAAGAAATCCCTTTTTTTTTCTTATTTTTTTCTTTGCTTGTGTGCAGTTGTTGCTTCACTTATTAAAACTGTTGTTATCTCAGTCTCCAAGTTTTCTCACCTTCCTTCTCTTTTTCTCCCTGTCCTGCAGGAGAGGAGAGTGAGCAAGCAGCTCTGTGGGTGTTTGGCTAGGGTCAACCCAACACAGTCCTAAGCTAAAGATCAGGAGAGGGAGGCATAAAATTCTTTTCTAGGCCCCAGGAAAGCGTTCGTACAATATATTAATATTGAAATGCAAACTGCTGCAGTTGCGTGAGTGGTCTCGATGTGCATCTGTCATACAAAGATGGAAAATAATTGCTCAAAACATTTTCCAGCTCTTCAGTGTGCCTTCTTGCTTTTGATGGTTAATTATTTAATCTCTGAACTCCTTAGAGCTCAGAACTAGATGGACTTTAAAGCAGTGTCTTTAACAGTGGTGGTGTACAGAGCTGGAATAAAACGATATAAATGTGTTTAATTTGAGACTGTATAGTAACTTCAAGTCAAACATCCCAAGTGTCACTGTGGGAGTTCAGGCCAGCATAGGTCTGTCTCAACATGCCACCACAGCTGAGAAACAATGGTAAAGTTCATAAATCGACCTGATTATGTGAGAAAATTCATTGGGCTGTGAATGGCAACTCGTACTGTAGTTTAGGAATCAAGGGTACTGAACGTATTCAGTTTTCCACCATTCTTAGTCATGGATATTTCCATCAGTTGGTTTTGCAAATCTCTGTATAATCATTCCCTAAGAGCTTGCATGCTACTGTTGTAAAGTCGGTGCTGTATGAGGTATTAAAGGATTTGTTGCATTAATATAAGATTGCCCTGCATTTAATTTCAAATTAAGTACAGATGCATGTCTTAGGAAGCTTTTAATTGGAGGAAAAAGGGCAACTTCTACAGATTTCTGCTGATGCTTGCATCTGATGCATAGCTGTAACGATTATTCAAGATGTAAGCAAAATTGTTGTTACTAGTAAGCCAACTTTCTAAAGTTTGTTTGGGTTTTTGGGGGCAGAGGGGGAGGGCAGTGGACACAACATATGAATTCCTAGCTTAATCTGGCTAACTCAAATGTTATGTGGCATCACTTAGAAGTAGAAAGCTGTAAATAAAATTGCTAACAATGGAGATTGTTGGAAGTAATCGATATCCTAGAGAAACAGCTGTGAACCTTTATTCAGACTTGTTTATTCCTGTTGTCAGTATAAAATTATGCCAAAGAAACTCTTAACAGTATATGGAATTTTGAAAATAAATAATCTATTTCCCCATTCCCCTTAGGTCCAAGGTGGGCCTCTTGGAACACCGGTGTGTTTATTTGCATCAGATGTGCTGGAATACATCGAAATCTTGGGGTCCATATATCAAGGGTCAAGTCTGTCAACTTGGACCAATGGACACCAGAGCAAATACAGGTAAAATATCCTAAAATATATTTTCAATTTGGAGGGAATGCCAGGAGTCCTTTTGAAAGGATTTGAGTTTATCATGATGCCCCAACTTCAATGTTTTACAATCAAAGTAGTTCTTAATATGTTGTATTTCTACTGTAATGAATTTAAGTTCGGCAAACTCACTTCAGAAATTGGTTTAGCTATCTTTTCTGTATCGTTTTAGATGTATTGTACTTCGCCACAGGGACTCTGAAAGCTGATGCTTTGTTGTATCTGTAGAAAATGTGTTGTAAGCCTTTTCCTTTTCAGTAGGGGACAATAAAGTAGCATTCACACATCTGTCTGATTCTTGATTACATTCTTTTGGTGTACCAAGTACTGACTTTTCCAGGTATGCTCCAGTCTGAAGCCTCTTTCTGCTGCCAGACAAATTTTCTTACTCCTGTTCATCCTGGTCTAAAGAGCCATCCTGAGAGATGAAAGCTTGTCTTTCACTGGATGGCTTAGTTTACACTGTAAACAGCATCTATGTTGTTAGCTTTTGTCCAGCAAGTCTTGGCAGACAGCCCTCCTGTGCCATGGGAGCATCTCCCAAGACATATGGCAGCAGAGAGGTCTCCAAGTTAAAAACTTGCAGTGTCATTTGAGCACACCAACAGCATTCTGACTGTTTCAGGATTTAAAGTATTGATGGACATGAACTAACTGTTTTCTACCACTTTTCATTAGTGCATGCAGGAAATGGGAAATACTAAAGCAAGACTACTCTATGAAGCTAATCTACCAGAGAACTTCCGAAGACCTCAAACAGATCAGTATCCTTTTTATCTTTCACATTGAAATGACTTTTAATGCAATTTAGATGTTAGGACTGTTTCAAGGAACTGCTACATTTGACAACTCACCTTATTTATTTCATTGATATTGTTGTATAAGAAATGACAGTGGAAGTTGGGAATGGTTCAGAAAAGGTTTAAATTACTTCAGTTATAGCAAATCTATTTTGTAATGAGATTTGGCAAGACCCATTTATTTCTGCTTTCATAAGAGGTGACTTCATAAATTGCCTGTATGTAGGAAGTTAGAGTGATACTAGAGAGCTCTTGAATATTCTGTCTTTATCTTGAGTAACTGCCAGCTGAAGTTAGAAGCATCTGAACAGGAAATAATGAGCTGAATGGTAAAGTAAAATAAGCCATTGGATCTTACTCAAGTGAAGTATGGATTTCTTCCTCTAGATTAAGTATTCTGTAATTTTTTGGAGATGAAGTGTATACATTCTATGAAGTGTGTGAGCACAGACAACTAGCATGGGAATATCTAAAAAACCCAAACCTCCCTGACAGCCACCACTTGTGTTGGTGTGTGGTTATCACCATGTACCTGGAAGGGGAGGGTTGGAAGAAAAATTGTCTACCGCCAATAAATAGCTTTCCTCAAAAAATACGTTTTTCAAACATACTGAATCATTAGGTTAACGTATAGTGGCATTAATTTAGATTTGTATTAGCTCCTGATTTAGTGAAGTTACTCCACCGGTAGGATTTGCTTCACCTCATCTTACTGGAACTCTTTAACTGTAATAAGATCGTAAACACCTACTGTTAAGTGAGCTGAATCTTTCCCCAGCTCTCTTAGCCTGATGATGATACAGGCTATGGAGGCTGATAAATGGACTTAATTGTAACTGGATCTGGATTTTCTCCTATATCCAAAAGTGATTTTGGGTCTTCTGTTTAGTAGATGCTATGCTTGATATGTTATGCGCAGAAGATTTTTTTTTTGGAAGGGTTAGACTCCTCGTTATAAAATGCACTTGAGCAAAACAGATATGTTTTTTCATATTCCAGTAGCTTTTAAATTAAACATACATACGCATAAGAAAAAAGTAACTGGAACCAGATAGCACTGTAGTATTCCAGCCGTAATATTCTAGAACTTTATTTCAGCCACAAGACTGAAATATTTTGACTAAAACTTACTCAAAAGTGGATCTTGAAGGTGTATATTTTGTTCTTACTGCAGCTAACTTGAATTCACTGGTGCTATTGCAGGAGAAGCAATAATGCTTTACTCTAAGCTTTTCTTGTCAGATCAGACCAAAAGTCTCACTTTTAGACTTTCAAAATAATTCTTTTGTTGACACTGTATACCTTGGAATAATTACATAGCCATTTGAACAGTTGTCAGTTTCTAAGTGGTGGACATGGTCATCTGAATTTATTTCATTGTGTGTGTTTTCTTTATTAAAAATACAGTGCCAGGAGAGAGAATGCCAACGTTTTATGGTTTATTTCTCAATTTCCCCATAACTTTGGCAGCTCCTTACCTACTTGGCATTCATGACAAGCTGTTGTGTTATGGGCTTTTTTTGCTTTTCCTCTTTGCCCTTTGTATCACTACAAAATCAGCATTGTGTCTCATCAGTATTCTGGTTATGAATATTCTCAATATTCTGAATATTCTTTTGGATGAACTATGAAAAGTCTTTGCATGTAATGATCACTTTTGTATATGTTCTTCTATATGAGTGTTTAACTTCCTGTAGCACTATAATATACTTACTTCTATTTTTTACGTAGTAGAATGGAGACACAGGAGAAAAGTGTATGTGGGATCTGCCCAAAATCTCCTGCTAAAGGTTCCCCATCACTTCTGCTTCTTAATCACAAGACTGACCTTTCTGGGCATTTTTTTATTCTTCCCTTGTACTTGGCAGGGATGCTCTGGCGTAGAAGCTAACTTTGAGGATCATCTTGATGTTTTTTTGTATGGCAGCTTTAGCTTCCTGTTTGAAAGTGTTTTTTTCCAAGAGTACAGTGAATCATTTTTTTGTCTCTTCGTTTTACTCACTTCTTAAAACAGTTTTGGCATCTGATGAGGTTGCTTTAAATTCCTTTGTTAACAAGAACACAGTAGGTTATTGATCTAAAGAAACTTAGACGTGGTCCAAAAATTCACACATATTGAAGTGGGGTAACTTGAATAAAGTGGATATTTTTGAAAATACACAAATTAATACCCCAGTGTAATAGGATCCTGAAAAATTAAACCCTATGAAATTTAAATACTTATCATTCTGTGTTAATTTTCAAATTAAAACTTTCTAATTGTCTGAAATATCAAGTGTGCATTCTGGGAAACTGCTAAAAATAGGGAAATATTTATGCAAAAGAAATAAAATATCTAACACCAAAATCTGAGCAACCAAAACTTAGAACACTTGACAAAATAAATGTGCCATCTGAAAATGTTAATTTTGGCAAATAACTTTATTTGAAGAAAGGATAGGTTGTTCTAACGTATTTTATAGCAATCAAGTTTTGAATCTTTTATGTTTACTTCTAAATTAGTCATAATTTAATACAGTTATCCAGTTCCAGCCCAAAAGCATGGAAAAAAATTAAATTCCCTTTCTCTATCTCCTCCCCCCACTGAGATTATATAATGCAGTAATTTGTACTGCAAGTTGAAAATAAACTTTCTGAGGGAATCCTGTTTAGTCTTAGCTAAATTTGAAAAGTAGTGGGAGTTGCATAGTACACAAGTTCCATTCATCTGTAGTTTGATAATGTACATTGATTTTTTTGGCAAAATGACAGTCCTTTGGTATGTATAAAGAATAATGCTGTATTAGTACTAAGATAGTTGTACGTTCAAAGTGCTCAAGATGCCCTATAGAATGTAGATATATTTGGAAAGAGGTACAAAAGAATGTTTTGTTTTTTGCAACTTTTATGAAGCAGTGTCTTCAGGTGACACTTGCATGCAATTTGAAACTAAATGTGATTGTTGATATAATTTGATGCACAGAATGAAGGAACTGAGTGCTCTGAGCTCAGTGTTAATCTTAAGAGAGTACGTGGAGCTTAGGTATCTTTCCATTGATTGAGGAAATATTGCTATGGAAATTTAAGATGCAATGAACCTGAGCTTCCACAGTTGCAATTTCGATTTTTGAATGGATAATCATATTGCCAAACAAATCAGTTAAAATTTATTCTACAGATACCAGAGAATCAGCTTTACTAAAGTTAAAGTATTCACACTGCTTTGGATGAGCTGCTTTATGAAGCTGAGAGAATAATTGAGGAAAACAACTAGTTGTCCTTTTTGTGTTTGAGCTAGTGAGTTGTCAGTTCTGGTCTTCTACATCAATATGCTTGCTGCTGTTTCCACCTTTTCTTCAATATCTTTTTATCACTAGTGTTTTAGTTTTCTTTCCCTTCCACAGAGATGTTTGTAATAGGAGACTCTCATGGAGGACTTACTGATCTCAGGGAACTGTTTATGATCAGCTTTTGATGCATGATATAATTTGTGCAGATCAGAGAACAGGTACATACATTTCACCTTTTATCTGAAGAGAAAGTATTTTTTCCCAAGTTATGATGGTAAACTATACTTTAATTATTTACTGTATATGAGTACCTTTGTTCAAGTATTTGCAGTACTACAGCCCTGTGGCTTATAAATACCAAGTGAAAATGTCCTAACTGTGGAACACTGAGTTACTTCTAGTATACCTTTCTCATATTGTTTCATTAAGAGATTAAACTGATTAATTCTCTGTAGTAAAAAGAAGCTCTTTTTGGACACTGCAATAGCAGTTGTTCTGTGTAGAGCAGTTTGTTCTGTTGTTTTAAAACTACAAAATGAGATGGAGCAAGAATCTGGTGCAATTCTTTAATTTGAATAACCCGTCAGCTTTTTAGGTTAATGTTGATATTTATCTGAATGCATATTTTCCTTAAACTAGCTACTTCCAGAGCTGTGGAATTTTTCATCAGGGATAAGTATGAAAAGAAGAAGTATTATGATAAAAATGCAGTTAATGCCTTCAATGTAAGTAAACAGTTTCACTAAGAATTCTGTCACTTTTCTTTTTTGAAAGCTACGTAAGAGAAATGTAGAAAACATTACATATGTTAAAATGTCTTTCACAGCTGAAAACTTTGATACAGAGCTAAATGCTTTCTTTTGTATCTCTTGAAAGCTATTCCTAGGTTCTGTAAGTTCAACATACATTGTCTATTACATATATAACAGCAAAATGTTATGATCCAACAAATAGCTTGCTTCCGACTCTTTATATTGTGGTTTTCTCTTTCAGTGATGGGTAGTTCTTCAACAGTATACTTTGAGTCCTTTCTGAGTATCTTTTTCCATGTTACAGGGGTAAGATAGTTACTGTTTCTGGTGACTGTCTTCCCTCATTCTCTGTAATACCTTGATGAGAAATCCTAGGGTGTTTTGGGCCCCTCTTCTGAGGGTCTTACTGCTCTGCTGAATTCCAGACTGTTGCTTGCAGCGAGGTGCACTGTAATAGCAAACATGGGCAGTATGGCAAACCAGCTGTTTAATCATGTAGCTGTGTGTTCACTACAGTAAGTTGGTGAGTGCTTTTCTGGCAAAGCAGTTTTGAGAATGTCAGCTTTTACTGAAGTTCACAGCCTTGTTTGGTTTTTTTGGATACGGCTACTTCTGAGGCATACAATCTAGTTTATATATTTTTATTTATTTAGGTGTATTTATGCTTAAACACACACTCCTCTATCTACATTATTTAAATATGGCCTAACACATAACTTACTACTCCATCTTACTAGGCAGTGAACTTTGACAGGGAAATGAGTGCAAGGGTGGGCGTAAAGAGTGGGAGTTTATGCTGCCTTTCCCATCTGAGAAAATGGATCTTTGAATGATAGTTTCATTTTAGAAGGAAAAAAAAAAATCAAACCTGGAAACTAGACAAGTGTATTCATTAAGCATTGCTGAAGTAGGGGCAAAATTGCTTCACTTAAGAGGTAAAATACAATTGTGGTTTGAATTACACTGTCAGCTACCCTTCTTTACTTTTATTCCAAAGTAGAGAATAGGAAGAATTGTTTAAAATTATACTTCTTTAAAAAGTTCAAAAGACTCCCGAGATCTTTCTAAACAGAGAACCTAGGTGTCTAATATAGTAGTCCATTGCTGCCTTAATATGTTTGAAGGAGTACTCAGATTTTACTTTATTGTATTGCAGACTAAAATGAATCGCTTACCTGTCATAGTAGCAAGGATAGAATCCAGACAAGCTGAAGAGACGCACGTTACTGCTGAGTAGGGAACACCATTTTATTTCTTCCTACTTGGACTTTTCTTTCATTGACTAATGTAAATGGCATAATCTCTCTGACATAGGAACAAAATCTAATTATGAAATATTGTAGCAATAGATGACTTATGCACATTCACCTGCACTTCTTCAAGGCCACCAAACATCAGGTTTGAGGTAGGCAATCTGAAATCACAGTTATGGCAAAATCCTAAAAGTACGTGACACTAAATTGGCTGAACTAGCATAGCGCCTATAGTCCTAGTCTGCTGCTTGTATTGAGTTACCCTCCTTGGCTCTGGCCCCAGCCCAGCTCACATGCACGTGTAGTGCTGACTGGTATTCAGTGATCATTTTTCGAGTGGGCCTGGGACCAACAGGGAAGGGAAAGAAAAGGTGAAGCTGGCCTCCATTCTGCATGTCTGATACGCTGCTTTTCTGCTCCTGGATACTGTTGGCAGGGAAGAGGCGGAGTTACCCTACACTTCCAGCACATGGAGGTCTCTGGGGAGTTTGAGAAGAATGGGGTGAGGAAGGAAGTTCTGCGGGGGTACGCATTTCTGTGCCCCCGTGCAGCGGGTGGTGACAGTTTCTAAAGCTTTCCTTTTGCAGTCCTGACGACATCTGAGACACCTTCCCTCTTCCCACCCTGCCAGGAGGTGGCCAAGATTCCCTGGGAACTGAGGGGCAGCTGTGGAGGAAGGGGGAGATTCCTGCTTGTAGCCTTCAGCCCTCTGCCAAGTGTTTTGGTAGCATCAAAGCACTTGCTAGCATGATACTTTCATGAGTAACAGTCTTGTGAACTGTTCAGGTGGGGTGTCTGTGCTACGTCATGGCAAGTTCTTTTCTTCTGGAAAATTTCTTTACCCCACTTACTTTTGCAGAGAGCACCCTGTGTCCTATTTTTAATCAAGATCAGTGTTGTTGGGGTGATGTGAGCTTTTTAGCACACTTACTTTTGTTATCACCTTTGAAATAGCAATGCCTTCTGCTTAGATTAGGACTAATCTAAGTTGGAGATGCGTACATATGTTGTCATTTAGTAAAATGAATCCCTTCTGGGTATGAGCAGGTAATACAGAAGTGCAGAAACAGGCTTTTTATGCCCGAAGGTTCACTTTCCTTAACCAGGTAATTTCACTGAGGTGGCATTTAAAAATTTAAGGGGCTTTCCCGGGTTTTGTCCAGTGTTATAAGTTGCTTGTGGTAAAAGCTTCCTGTAGCGTAAAAGTTGTTTTGAACAGATTCTCTTAAAACATGCAGTACAATATTTCTCTTAGCTTAATTTTGGCAAGATCATAAGCTTTTCATGTTCGTCTAACAGTACAACATCTGTGTTAATGTATTCTGTCTGTTGGAGCCCAGGAGTGTATGTCAAAGTTCAGTTCTTGGTTCTGTGATGCTCAGGATTCATGTATCTTTTCTTTTGTTACAAAATTTTTATTTATAATTGTTAATTATAGGAGATGTTTTGTTTTCTGACAAGAATGCCGTATTACTAAATTTGGTTTTTAGAGAAACACACTATATTGACAAAATTAGCTAGTGCGGAGACCAGTAGTGCCATCAAACATGCAGACTAGAAATAGGTGAGTATGAACAATCGTTTTTTTCACAGTTCACTGAAAAACAATGCAGGATAAAGCTATAGGCAAAAAAAGCATCTGCGGTTTTATTGGCTAGTTACATTTTAAATAGAATAATGCATTTAAGTAGAAATCAAATATACATTAGAAAAATCTAATGCTGACTGAAAGCAGCCTGACTTTAAAAAATATTTAACATCTATTAAAATGCATAGATCTCAGAGTTTTCTGATCCATCATTATTGGGAAAATGTGAAATGCTGGTTCTGTATCACTGCTCAGGAATAAATGAGTGGTACAATTTACTCAGCTGTTTTAAGTGGATTATCAGTAAATAGTTACTCTCATTTTCTTGCTCAGACTCAGTGCAGGCTTGTGACTTGTTTGTAGAAAGACCTGAGAGGCTGACACCCTTGAACAGTGGTGTGTTTGGTTTTGGTTTTGTTTTTCTTTGGTTGGTTTTTTTGTGATTTTGTGGTTTTTTGGTACTGGGAAACATTCTGGTACCAGTTAGGCCTAATTCTTAACCACAGTCTTATGCTTTAGCCTTGAGAAAAATCTTCTGGAATGTAGCAGGAATGGTAGCCCCAGATAGGTGAACTATGGTGCTCTGGGTCGGGTCAGGACATGTAGGTAGGGAATCTATCAAAGTGATCACACTATGCTTGTCCCTTCTTTTCACAGACATACTTTTACATGTACTTCAGGTGAAACAAAAAGCAGGAGCTCCAATTCACAATAAACAATGTAGCTGGGGGGGGAAGCCTGGGAAAAAATACCAAAGGAAATGATGTATTCATTATTTTTTACCAACACTGATAATACAGTTAAAATCAATCTGATATTTTAAGGAATATGTTAATGTGGATGAGTTTTATGGGTGCCTTTCAGGTTTTTTGGAATATTTATACTTTTTTAGATCTTACTTGGAACAGAAACTTTTTTCCAATCATTAGAAACTTTTTTAACAGTTCCATATGTGTTTGCTGCTTCATAATGTTGCAAGACAAGAAGAAAAAATTTTAGAAAAATGTCTAACAATGCATTTGTAGAAATACTTTATTTCCAGAGTACTGGAATATTGCCATTTTTTGAAAATTTTTCCATTTAGCTGCTGTTAAAGTAGCACTATTTACTTTTAAGTTTTATTCTGATCAATATAAAGAAGAGAATTTTGAATAAATTAGCCTACCCAGGGAGGCAAACCGATTTTTTTTTGTACCCCATGGAAGTATCTTCAGATGCATGTCAGCTCTTTGAAAAACTCTTATAGTTGAAATTATCTGTAAATGCTTAGATACAGTTGTAGGGTTGTGATATTATGACTAAAACTGTGAAGACAACGGTATGGTATTTATGATATTTAGGAAAATGTATCCTTATTATCAAAGTATATTCCTTTTAAGTAGTGTAGCCCATGACAAAGTTAGAAGTAGTATTTCTCAAGCCAGTGCCTATCATAATTCTCTCCCAACATTAACAAGAGTCACACTGGTATAAAAGATCAACACTTCCTTTCTCAGAAAGTAGTTCATAGTCCTACTGTGGTGCAACCTCGGTTTGTCGAGGCTTCTAAAGACCGACTGCTTAAGAAACCCATGTCTCTTGATCTGGCCAGCTGCTTTCCTGTTTTGCTTTGGTATGATGTAATTTTGAAACATTCAGGACTTCATGGTTTTTTTATGCTTTAAAAAGAGGAATAATACAAGTAAAAACACTAGAAGCTGACAGGATGTTACTCGGGAATATATATATATTTGTTCTGTGAATAATAGATGTGATTTGGTATTGTTAACAGCAGGAACTTTTTTTGCTCTTTGAATAATCAGCTTAGGAGTAGCAGTAGCTGTTAGCAAGTCAACTTATTTTAAATATCCTCAGCATAATACTGTCCTCGTAGAATTCATTTTCTGCCAAACCCCCTTCTCGATTTTTAGGCACACATGAGCTGTGAATGATGCAAAGTATAGCATGGAATCCAACAAAACAAACTTCACATAGTAGTGAAACGATTAGGGCATCTTTATAAATGTGATGCGTCTAAGATACAGTAACATGAGCAATTTACTGTGCAATACGCTATGCTGTTTGACTTGATTTATCCCTGCAAGCTTGTACAATGCAATTGAGAGCTTGCATCACTTCTGTAGTTAACTACAGACAGTTACCATAGGACAAGTGGTATGAGGTAATTTTGTATGTTAAAACTCCCCTTCAGGTGGGTGCTGACATGAAACTGTTCAGGAATATTGTTACACTTCAGACTTGCACCTGATTATCACTTTCAAGCATAGGCAAATCCTTTTATATTCATCATAGGGGTTTTTTTGTACACAACAATCCTAGAACTGAAGGGTAGAGCATGCAAAGCAGTTTCTCCTCTAACAATCTTAGTCCTGAAGACTGTTGCTTATTAAATCTTTTGTTTGCTTTGGGCTCTCATTAAGCTCTGTGCTCCTTTAGTTTACTATCTCCTGGAGCACTCTTAGAAGAGCACAGCTTACAATTATACAAACATCTTTCCCCAAGAATCTGAACTTGTATGCTTAAATAAATGACTCGAAGGACTTTTTCAGAATTGTTGCAGTAAATACAGGTGGAACAAATGTGAGCCTTGTTGGAGACACACTTTGAGATGTTCGTTTTTATGAAAGTAATGTCTGAACAGAGTATTCATCTTGACTGATGATCTCTGTATTGAGTCCCAAATACTTGTAATCAAAGCTATGCAACTGGTAAGGTGGAGAGTGAGTTGTTGATGAGGCTCATGATCTTAGATGCAGTGGCCAAGAGAAACAGCAAACATTGCTTGTTTTAGGCTTTTGGGAGTTAGTAAGAATCTCCCAAAATTACTGGTTCGAGGAAGCAAGCTTTGAAGTAGATGATTACACAGTTTACCAATAAGCCAAGAGGAAATGTGTAATTTTTAGAACTGAGGTTCCGGAACAAATAAAATCTGTCTAAAATATGCTACTGAGTAGCAGCTGCTGGGGTGATTCTTTGAGAGACAGGACTGCACTAATGAAGGGTTTTCTGGTACCCAATCCAAATCATTTAATTTTACTGTATCTACCTGCTGCTAAGTTAAAAGTGTACTAAAGTTGCACAGAGGTTCAGGAAATCAAGTTTGAAGCGATCATATTTTCCAAAGTTTTTAAAAACTTAGCACCTCCTCTGATGTAAAATAAAAACTGTAAAAAGACAATCTTTCCTAAACTATTGCTTATTTTTATATCTAATACAATGACCCTTATGCCATACAGGTAATGAGAAGAAGCAGTGAGGTCACTGTGTTGAGTGTGGATAAAGATTAGCTATATAGGTATTATCACAAACAGTCTCTGCAGCTTTTAATAAAAATACGTATATAGGAGAAGAAAGAGCACAACTTCTCAGAATGCATATGGAAATTGCTTTATTCAGGGTGGATGGTGAATCAACTTAAGTGGATTCCAGATACTTTCAGTCTCAAAAATTATGAACTGGCACAATCTATGCCACTACATAAAGTGGGAATATATTATCACATCCTGACAATGTTTAGAGAATAGTAAACAAAGTTTCTATATTTAAGAAAGGGTGTGAATTATGCATGGAGCAGAAGTTTCATATAACTCTTAAGTTCACTGAAGGAAAAGAATAATGGGTCTACATTTTCCATGCTTTCCTAAGACATTGTGTATAATTTAAGAAGTATGAACTTAGGCAACTGGATAAAATGGGACGTGAATTTAGAGATTGTGATGGCACATTTTCCAGGAAGTTATCTTAAAGGAGATTAAATCCATAATATTTTTACCGCACTAAAATATGTCACGTCCGCACCTTAAGATGGATAAATTGGGATATGATAGGGTATGTGAACAGTAGTTTACAGTAGCTAGCATTCAGAAGCATTTAGTCGTTGGCTTGGAGAGAGCTTATCAGTTACCCCTCCCAATATTGCAAGAACCTTAGTGGGTTTTTTAGTGGTCTGTGAAGAATTTGTGAATCAAGTGATAAGAAGTATTTTGAAACATGCTAATGATGCTAGGCATCAGTAGGAAGCACTGAAATACCAAACAAGAATTATGACTTGAGGGCAGGCATAGTGAAAGTGGGATAAATTATTTTGCAAGATCATGCTGTTAGAATGGGTTGAATTATAGAATCGCAGAATAGCTGAGGCTGGAAGGGACCATTGGAGATGATCCAATTGTCCCTGCTCAAAGTGGGGTCAGCTAGAACAGGTTGCTTAGAGCTGTGTCCACTTGGGTTTTGAATATCTCCAGGGCTGGAGACTCCACAACCTCTCAGGGTAACCTGTTCCAGTATTCAACTACCCCCACAGTAAAAAAAAAAAAAAAAATTATTATTATTATGTTTCAATGGAATTTCCTGTGTTTCAATTTATGTTCAGTGCGTCTTGGCCTGGATACCACAGGCAACAGTCTGCCTCAGTCTTTGCTCCCTGCCACCAGGTATTTATACATGTTAATAAGACTTCTTCCCTCTTCCTCCTCGCCCCCCCCCCCCCCCAGCTTTCCTCCAGGCTAAACAATCTCAACTCACTAAGACTCTCCTTGTCTGAAAAGTGGTCAGTTCTTTAATCATCTTAGTGTCCCTTCGCTGGACTTGCACCAGTCTGCCCATGTCTCTCTCGTACTTGTGAGCCCAGAACTGGCCACGTTGCTAGCTCACGTCCAACTTGTCCACCAGGACTTCCAGGTGCTCTTCTGCAAATCTGCTTTCCAGCCAGTTGACACCCAGCCTGTACTGGTGCATGGGGTTATTCCTCCGCAGGTGCAGGACTGGGCACTTCCCTTTGAACTTCATGTGGTCCCTGTTGGCTCATCCTGTCAATGGTGCTCTGAATGGCAGCACACCTATCTAGTGTATCAACCTCTCCTCCTCATTTTGTATCATCTGCAAACTTGCTGATGATGTACCCTATCCCATTGCATGGGTCATTAATGAAGAAGTTAAATAGTGTTGGCCCCAGTATCAATGCCTGGGTATACCACTATTGACTGCCCTTGAGCTGGACTTTGCCCAGCAATGGTTAAATGAATGAGTTAGAGAAGCCAGGGTGTGGATTTTCAGTATGCCGGCTGCATTCCCAGTAGCTCCCACGTGCAGGGTCTTGTTTTCCTCACTTCCGAAAGTACTTTCATTTGAGGAGTAGTTCACACAGCTGGACCGCCTAGCTACAAGTTACTATGTCCAAGTAAACAAAACTTCTGCCAAAGCTGAAATCTGTAGTGACTGCATTGCCAGTTTAACATGGATCATGAAAATGTAAATGATCCTGCATGCAGCAGGGCAAGCCACTTAGGAGGAAAAAAGGTGTTGTTCTGAAGTGTTGCGAAGCTCTCACTAAAGACAGTTTTCCCTGGAACAAATACAGAAAACATCGGTTAGGTTGGACAGGGGAAATGGAGGCGCTCCAGTAAGAGATGAAAAGCATCTGTTTTGTTTATCCTGTGTCAGCCTTTAAGCCATGATGACTCTTCATAATATCTCAAGAGGTGGTTATCTAAAGGAGGAGCTAAATAATCTTAAAAAAAAAATGTGGGCAACAATAGGTATGGATGCTCTTGGTTAGAGTTGGAAAAATATTTTGCACTCAAGTCTAATACTATTAAATATATCTGTATTTCCCAGAACATTGAGTAATTGCATCTCTGCTTGATGTAAATTTTATGAACGTCTATAGCTCTGCACACATTCAGAACTACAGCTAGCTTGTGCACAAGCTTCACTGTATTCCTCTAACGCAATATGGGCACTCTGAAGGGATGGAGGAGTGGTGAGCGTGTTCAGAATATTGACGGACAAGCAGTACCAGCTTCTTTGAAAAGCCAACTACTGCTGTGTTTTGTGAAACGTAGGACACTCAACTTTTTTTATGTGGTGTCCAGCGGTTAGAGCACTGAACAGGGGAGACATTTTAGTGACTTTAAAAAAAGCCTTGCCAGTTAGCCTAATGAACTTCCGCAGAAATTAATGGATAAGTGTTATTAATAGTGCATTAGTATTCTTATACTCCTTTCAGTATTTCCAGAATAGGCCTCTTTAAAAAATGGCAAGCAATTGGTTGTGCGTTTATATGCATCTAATAGCAGTCTGTAATTGCTACTGCTTTAAAATAAAATACTGATTTTAGCGTTGTCAACATTCATTGGAGATGTACAGTAATAAAGTCAAAAGTCTGCTGAAATAAGAAAAACATATGTAGTAGCTGAACTTAAAACCTGTCAAATGAGCGTAGAGTAGTCCTCTTCATTTAGGTTATTTCCCCATATACTGTGTGCATATAAAATGGCCACTCGAGGGCACCTTTGTATTTGGTTCAGCTGCTAATTTCCTGAATATATTGACATGGTTTGATAACACACTCATTTTTTAATCTCTTGAATCTTCTGAGTGATAGCACCCTAAATTTCATATTTAAATGGAAGCTTAATATAGGTTTCTAAAGCTTTAACTTGAATCCTTTTTAATAAAAGGCTAAATAATAACACACATTACATCAAGAGCAGGATTTTGGAAAAACTACAATAAAAGTTGGTGAAAACTTTATTTAGTACATTGACCTTAATGACCAATAGTGTTTGTATGAATGTTATCTACCATCAGAAATATGTTAGTGCAAACTGAACTAAAGTAAAATCATTCTGAGATTTTGTATGTTACATTCTCTGATAGCTTGATTTAATGCTTCTTTTAAGCTTACTTTTTTCACTTGAAATAGTAGTATGGTGCACAGACTACATCAAAGCTATTGGGCCAAATACTGTTTGTATTGATGCTTTTACGTGAACTATTAATATAGCGTGTATTTGGATAGTGCCACTACTAAGTAATAACTTAATAAATACTATAGAAGTTTTTAATGGAGAAAATGGGGACAGGTAACACATTGCCATGTAAGAGAGGCAGGGAACTGAAGTAATAATGTAAACCTGCAGAACCTTTCTTTTCCGATCTTATGGTTTTTGTGAACCAAAGAGTCTCTTACAGAGCATAGGTGAAAATGAAATCTTACAGTACTATTGCATGTGTATTTTCTTGCTCAGCACTGAATGTACATGATGCTTTAAAGACAGTATTGAGTTTCATTATGCAAGATGGTTATTTTTACTTTATCAGCTTTCTAAAAAGGAGTCCCAAAACATAAACAATGGAAAGACATTCAAGAATTGCTAAAAATGAAATGAATACAAGCCTTTTGGTCTGAAATGCAATCAAAATTTTGTGGACATATGAGTATAAATGTGGAAACTTAAGAAACAACTCCTTGCCTTCATTCCCTCTTTAGGCAATTCTGAATTCGCTTCTTAATCAAAAGACACAACTACTCTTAAGGTAAAAACTAAAATGAAATATTCAGATGATAGTTCTCAGTTTGCAATACATTCTTAATGCACACAAGCACGTCAACTATTCTTTATCTAGCAGCATGTATGGTTTGTTGCATCAGTTTTGTCTGATACTTTAAAGCGCCAATAATCAAGGACGTCTTAGTTGACAACTTTCCAGAGCGTAGTGCTAACATATGCTATCAGAGTAAATCAGTGTGTGCTTCTTTACTTGAATTATGGAAGATGGCTGGAAATTGCTTTTTGGATTTTGATGTAGAAATTTAGATGAATTTATTGCTTTATACGTGTGGCCAAAAGTGGGGGAGGTTTTGGTCACTTGTCTTCGGTGGTTGTAATGACAAATCTTACTCTTAGTACCTACGTGCTCGAATATTTTTTTCCATTGGATCTAAATTAAACAAAGGTATTTTCTAGATATTTTCTAGTTTTTCTAGAAACTGATTCTTTAGCTTTTTTCCTCTTTGTTTCCACTGGAATATAACAATTGGATTAAAACTGACAAATTAGAAAAGTGATAACGGAAGACAGTTATTGCTGTGGAATAGTGGTTTTTTGCAAACCAGTTTTTTTTTTTTCCCCCCTGCACTAAAGAGGGGATGTCTGCTTGTAAACAACAGTATTTTAGGTACTCAGACTGGACCCAAGCATGGAGTCGATCTTCGTTTACTGATGCCTCTGATCAAGCTTATAGAAACAAGTCATAATTAGTGAAGGCTGATAAATACCAAATAGAAAACCCATATGTTACTTTGTGGGATTACATAGTGCTGCTTTTCAGTGCTCTCAGTCTCCTAAAAAACAGTTTTAAAATTATTATTAAAACCTTGCTTGGCAATCCTGAGTGGTCGTCAGGGTTCTGCTATAAATATTTAAAGTGCATTTGTGGCTTTCAACTAATTAAAGGCAGTTTCACCAGGACTGAGTGCAGCACTTACTCCGCAAGAGTTGGATGCATATACCTGTCATGGGTGAGTGCTTTGATCCAGGGGTTAGTCTAACCTCAGCGCTCCCACTACTGGCCGCAAATGTAGAAATAGGTCACAGAGCAGATGCTTTCTCATTTGCCATTTGTTGGCAAGCTAATGAATCTCTTTTGACTACAAACGGGAACAGCTCTGTGAGCCGCTTTACCACTGCAGTAGTTTTGAAAACAAAGATTTACTGGAAATATAAGCCAGCAGCACACAACTTGTTGTCAACCACTGTTCCTTACCGATGTTTCAGCTGTTCAATAACTAATATCCCCCATAGCTAATGGTATGTCTGCACTGCAAACAGGATGTAGAAGCTATTAACACTAACTTTGAATGGTCTGACCTGGGTTTTGGCAACGAAGTCATCAGAATAGCATCGAAATTGTTAAGGGTTGACTTATGCTAATGAGAAGGATTATTTGTTGAGGTTTTTGCTATACATTACATCTGTAAAGTCTGCTGCAGTTTGAAAATATGAACATACCATAACCTTTCAAAGTAAGAGTTGGGGGATGGTACAAGGGAAAACAAAACCTGTGAGGTTTTGCTGACATCTCAGAATATCAAGCAACTTCACTGATATGATAAAATACGGGGTTAGTTCAGGTTAAAAATGAGCATTTTGAAATCTCCTGAAAACCAAGCACTTGATGACTAAGGTGTTTGGTTTCTCTTCATGCTTGAAGAGGGTATTAGTATCCATAATAAAGACTTGGATATTAGTGAAAATTCAATCTTCTAACTGAAAAAATCCCAAGATTATAAAAGAATACCCTTACATTGCAGTGTTATTATAGTTTTTAGTTTTATTTGGTGCTAGTTCTGGTATATGGGCATGTGTCACAGAAACGCTGGACAGATAGCAATATATTTCAAAAGTCAGTTCTCTTTAATGATATCAAAATTTAACGGTCAAATTGAACAGGAATGTTATGTTGTATTGAGATATTACAGCCAGATTAGACGGGAATATTAGGTCATAAACACTGCGACAAACACAACTTCTTTGCAAGTTCAGGATGTCACTTGGGAACTATCACTACACGAACTATAACCAAATCTAAGCTTAGAATGATGACTCAAAATGCACAATCACTCACCAATACGGCGAGGCACTCAGCCCCGGGGAGTTTCCTTAGATGGCGTCCCGATCTAAAAGGAGAGTCTCCAACCGCAGACCCGCTGCTCCAAGGAACACTGGCTCAAAGGGGTCTTCCGGCAGGGCTCCATTTATACCCTAGGTCAGATTGGGGCTCGTGATCATACATGGTCAGCGGTCTGGAAACTTCTCTTAACCGAGGTGTTTCACTGGTTAAGGTGTTTCTGGTGGGCTCGGGCAGCTGGGGTGTGTGACTTGGGGGACTCTGGATACGTGACTCCAGTCCAAACCGCGGCTTCTAGTTTTAACTCTTTCCTTTCAGCGATCGAGAAGTTTCAGTCTTTATCGGGGCGGGTGCACCTGCCACAACATGACACAATACGACGCGTGAACACAGACTAGGAGCAGAATAGTTGGCACTGCAGGGAGTCGATTCTACCTGGAGAGTGCTGCCTCTCGCTAAGGCTCCTCTGCACTCAGCGTGGGCCATGCTGGATTGCTCTGAGGTCAGGAGGCGGCTGGTTCAGTGCCAGCTGGGAACCTTGACAGAGTTAACAGGTCAGCTGTCCCTTAAGCATCAGTTTGTCCCAATGGCAAGTATTTTTCCAGGCTTCTCTGGAGCCCTGATCGGCTTTTGATACTCTTGACTGCTTAACCACTCACCACAATGGACTGCACCAGCCTCTCTTTTAATCCTGTTTTATGTTTAGCTTTATCCAGCCACTGGGTTTGACTTGATTGGATTTTTTCATTCACATTTCCTTATCTGGTGCAGCATGATAGATAACAAATTTAACACGATGCAGTGGTGATAAAGCTGTTCAGCAGCCCATACTCATGCTATTGCTTTCATTATATAAACTTAATCAGTTCTTTATACATTGTAATGTGTCTTCTCTTAAAAGATTAGCTTCAGTCATGTGCCTTTTGTACTCTTGCTTAGTTGAATATTTACATATGTGAAGTGTGCTTTAAAGTGCTGGTTTTTAGCCTGAAGTGAATGTAGTGCTGCTGTTTGTCTTTAAACATTACACTTGGGTATTTCTCAACTTGTACATCCTGTTCCATATCCCAGGCTAGACGGCAACTGCTTTTCACTCTGTCTCCTGCTTATAGCTTGCATGACGCTTTTCCATAGATTCTATGATTCCATTACTTGATTGGCAAAACTGTAATAATTACTTTCAGGCCTTCATAGGATTACCTTATCCTAGGTTAGATAGTCCCTTAATTTATGAAGATGATACGCAGATTGAGAAGAACTATTATGGGAGGATGGAAATGTGACACAAACATCTATAGTGCTGATTTCCCCCCAATCCCCAAATGAAATTCTGCTTACCTGGTTCTGTGTGGTGAGTAGCTGTTACCTGCTCTTCACCTGTGAGAGCTATCAAGCTTAAATTCTCTTAAAATCTGAAGCATACAAAAGAATTAAAAAAACCCCAAAACCCAAACCAAAATCCCACTTTATCTTTAGAAACTTGAAAGTATACCTAAGATGTTCCATTATCATGATTTCACACATTTGCAATTAATTGAAATCTTAGTAAGGAAGATGGTGTTAGAGCTCATAGTTTAATATATGTAGTTACCTAATCCTTTTTCTGACGTCTTCATTTGGTTGCAATGTGGTGTAATCGGAATAAACAGGATCCCTGTGTTCCTATAGCAACAGAATGCTACAGTTTGAGAAACTGCTTCATTGCAGCAGATGTATCCACAACTCTTCTAATAACCTGAGGATTTTAAAACAGTAAATTTAAAAATTAGGATTCTGTTTCATAT
Source organism: Gymnogyps californianus (assembly GCF_018139145.2). Classification (NCBI taxonomy): domain Eukaryota; kingdom Metazoa; phylum Chordata; class Aves; order Accipitriformes; family Cathartidae; genus Gymnogyps; species Gymnogyps californianus. The sequence continues at coordinate 94,980,570 of NC_059473.1, read as the reverse complement.
TTCTGCAGTTAAAATTTGGTTTAAAAATTAAACCTTATAAATATCTTTCCTGAAGCTCTACACCACCTTCCAGGATAGGCATAGTTTCTGAGTTTGTAAAAATACTGAATATATATATATTCTATGAATATTCCAGCTATATAAGCTATGGTACTGGTAGGATTTTCTGTAAGAAATATGGAGTATGTAGACATGAGGTAGGGTTGGTTTTTTTTTTTTTCAGCTTTCAGTTTCCTTTTAGTGCAAGCTGGTTTTTTTTAAATTAAGTAAAAACACATCATCTAAATTGGTTATTTTGATCCAGCATAATGACCTGCTCTGTAATAGCCTCATTTATTTTTATATTTTCCTTGTAGATAGAAGTGATACAAGACAGTGTAGAAGTGTCAGCTTTATAGCTCTGAAGATCTTCTACATGTTTGGTAAATGTAATTCAGTTGCGTTTTTTTAGTAAGGGAATAGAAAGATAATGTTCCCATTAAAGTGATCAACTATGCATAAAGAAATAGGAAGATGTATGAAAATGCATTTAGAGAAATCCTCTTTTCTTGAGCAAACTGCATCTGTTGCATGTATAACTTACACCATTTGGATAATTCTGGAAGTCTAGTGGTGCTAATAGCAATTTTACATACTGATTCCTAGAAAAGAAGTATCCCCTGTCTGGAAGGTCTGGCTTCCTTACTGCTAGGATGCAGCTTTATATTAACCCTAAGCTCTTTACTCATTTGGAGTGCTCTTAGAGAAGAGTTAATTAGAACTTTAATTAGCGTATAACTTTCAGAGTTATTTTGAATTTCTCTTAATAAAATATTCTGTTACAGTGAACAAGAACAAAGACGCTCTCTTCTCTCCCCCTCCTCTGGGACAGTGTGCCTTCATGCTTCGGGACATTAATATTTCAATAGTCACACTGGATAAAATTGAACAATGGATGAAACCTAATTATTTTTCTTAGGCCTGTGATATGATCTTATCCAGGTTCATTTTCTTATATTCTATTCTAGTGAGTTTCATTATAAGTCACTCATTCCTACCTGACAGATTTCCTTTAAAAATCATACTGCTAAAAAGAAAGAAAAAAAAAGGAGATACTTTGTCTCCTCTTTTTGTTTCTTCTATGTTGTATTTTTTCCCCCCATCCCAAAAATTATTGAAAAAAAGAATGAAAATCATGTCTCTTAGCCACCTCTGTTCCCTCCCTTCTCAGCTGTTCTTGCTTATTTTCTTTCTCATTTCTTTCCTCTGTTTTGTACAGATATCCTCTTCTGATGCTGCTCAGCCTTTGGCATCCTCTCCTTCTCTGCAAGCTGCTGCTGAGAAGAGCAAAGCAGAGGTATATTGTTTTCGGGTGTAACTCTTGCCAGGTTACTGCTTTGCACAAATGTTTTTATTTCTGTAGAGTAACTTCACTGAGCTAACTAGAGAATTTGAATTGCTGGTAATCCTTCAGGCGTTTAAAATACTTCTCTCCTTGCTTCCTGGACTAGATAAATGAAAAGAACCGATACAGCGGGACAAAGCACATGTGTGATTGTTACGTCTTGGTGTTTATATGTCAAAATTCTGGTTCTGCTCTGGCTTAGTGTCACAAAACTGTGGAAACACCATTTCATTCCCAGCTAATGGGCATGAGTGACAATGTCCTGTCTCCTCAGTAATAATTTTTGGTATCTTTTTTTATATTACTTGCTTGTTTCAGAATTTAAATTATCAGTACTGTTCCAGCCATTTAGTTCAATCTCCTTGGAGATAAATACAGAATTAATTTGGTGACACTTCTGGTAACTCATACTGGTTTTAATGTCCCTTCTAGCTGGGATATGTGTGTATGTGCTGACGTTACATTTACTGTTTACAAGGGCCTTCGAAAAACTTAACACACAAACAAGTAGTAGATGAGGCGTCATTTGTATGAACTTTCAGTAAATGTCACAATTTGCAACAATAATGAAAAACTTTTTTTTACAATGTGAATGCTCAATGTTAGACTCTTTTGGATACTTCACTCTAAATTGAGACTGTATACAGTATATGAAATAACTTATGATCTAAACATAAATCATGGTTTTTCTTCTAAATACAGAAAATGTGGACAGATGTTATAAATTATTTTAGTTCAGCTATATTTAAACAAATAAAATTTAAATGACTGTGTCATGGACTAGACCACAAGCCTTGGTGAATTTGACATGGTTTTTAAGTTGTACTAGGAATAGCAGCAGCCACTTAGAATGAAACTCGCCTTTCCTTTCTTACCCACCTCTCTTGATGCATTCAAATTTGAAAGTTCCTCTGTGTAACTAGTATGCCATGTTGTTAGAAATGAATCTTGGGGAAAAAAACGAATAACTTTTGCTTAGAATTTAAGACCAGTATAAAGCCAATTTCATTTTATTATCTTCATAGTGCTTTTTGACTGCTTTTGCAAGTAATGAAACACTTGAGTTGAAGTTCTGGCATGAATACAGCATCTGAGAAATGTTTTTGTTTAGTCTGAATTCATTTTTATCTAATGGAGCTGAAGCAGAAAGCTTGCATATTGAAATTGTGAAGTGTGAAGATGAAGGACTTACGGGTTTTCAAGCCCACAGTGAAAATGAAGTGAAGGAAAATAAAGTCGCTGGGAATTGAGAGAGTTCCTGTAGGCTTTGTGAGGTGTGGAAGCAGAAACACTGGTGAACAGTTTATTTTAAGTTTTCATATATTCACTATGAGGCTGTCAGGGATTTGTTAAGGGCAATGAGAGGCATTTATTTATATTTGGTCACCTTTATGGAGTGTTTGCCATAAGAAACTTACTGCAAGTCCTCCTTGTTCTCGAAGTCCTGAAGAATAAGAGTTTCCAGATACTTTTTCCTCTAGAAGTGAGGTTTCTCTAACAAAACATATTTAAAAAAAAATGTTGCAGTGAAACTGGAAATCAGGACATCCTGAAGATGATCATATGCAAAAACTTTTACTCTGCTTTCACTTTAACATATTCAAGTAAACTTAAGGTACTGTGTTTGAAAAGTAAGTGTACTGTTATGACACTTCCAACAACCTTTCCCAGGAGGAGTGGAAACAAATCACAGTTGTCTAAGATGTAGAAAAGCTTCCACAGGAGAAGAGATTAGGTTTATTTAAATTATTCAACTTGGGAAGGTTGGAGTGGGGACAGAGAATGAAAGACTTTTGGAAAAGTTATTGCTTTGACAGTATATTTGCGTGCAGTACATGTTTATGGTCACAGGATTTTGGGAGTCTTTAGAATGCAGGTTGGTGCTAGGATCGGTGACACAGTAATGGAAGAAAGGCTAAACTTCGTTTGAAAGGCATGGCTATGCGTTTGTAATCTTAGTTCAGTAAGCCTGCAAGTCTCAGGTTATTGTGATGGCCTCAAAATAGAACACTGCTTTGTACTTGTCCCAGTCATACAGACTTTTTCTTGAACACCTGGCACTGCCACAGGTGAGATACGGTGTTGGCTGGACCTCTGGTTTGGACTGCTATGCTCGTTTTTGTGTTCCTAATGTTCACTAAAATCTAAGTTGGTCTCTGTTTCTTTTCTTCAAAACAGACATTCCAAATTCCCCTTCACTGCAGTTGCAATGACTGTGGTCATTGCTTTCTGTTGCTTGAGTGACACCCACATTTAAGCAGGTACTTGGTGTGATAGTCTCACTTTCCAGGACCTGAGTGTTCAGTGAATGCCTGATGAAATAATTCAAAGGGGTTAGTTGAGACTTGAGGAACCTCAATTGAGTAACCCCAATCCATCTGGTAAATCTGGTGAAAGTTTTGAAAATTGATAATTTGAAGTTGTGAAGAATGTGTTACTTGGGTCCCCCTGTGCCCAGGCCCCCAAAAAACTCAGAAAATACCCCCTTCATCTTAGTGTTAGAACTATTTTAACCAAATGTCATGTTATACAGATTTAAAAATTATATATATTGGATGTTAAAAAGAAAAAACCCCAATTCTTATTGACAGAAACCTGTAGCCTAGTAAGCTGTTTTATTTTTAATACTGGAGCTGCATGGACAGTTATCTACCCTCTCAGTCTATTCTCTCAACCTTCCTCCTAATATTGGGAAGCTTGCTAAAAAACAGTGTTTTGTGGAACAAAGCTATTTCGAAGCTTTGAACAAAGGGATCCAAGTCTAATGACTGAAAGAACATTTAGGAGCTACTGTCTCATCACCTTTATTACAGATGGTAAACTGTTGTTCCATCCATTTTAATGTTCAAGTATACTCACTAGTACTATACTGTAGTTGTACAAGGTAAATGCGGACAGATTACTGGGTCTAAAAATCACTACTAACACTATGTCAAAGCAATTGCTGGCCTAAAAAGTCTGTATCTTCTGTATGTCATGATGCCTTAAGGAATATTTTATGCTTTTCTTCAGTCAGACTAGGTCTGTAATATTGCCCCATTTATTAATTCAAAACTAAAATGAAAAACCTTCCGTAATGTCATTATAATACATTCAAAGTAAAGAGATCTCTTATGTTTTCTCTTTCTGGAACAACTTAATGTCTTATGACTCAGTGGGTCTGTCATATGACCCAAGTCAACTTTTTATATTCAGGAGTATTTTTTAAAGACCATTAGATTAGCTTTTAAAAATTAGTAACTCTCTGCAGAAAGCTGCATGCAGATTACCTTACTGTAGTTCTTTGGTCAAAGAGACCAGCATCTGTCCTAACGACAGAGGTTATCAGAGTTAATGGAGTACTTGTAGATCTGCTTAGTACTTTTCGGATGTGCTTAGCTTAGGAGAAGCAACACTTGTTCTTTTTTCTTTCTGCTTATAAGAAGAAATGCAGATGAGCAGGTGAAATAGTGAATTTCTTGAATTCTCAGAGTTACAATATTTTTAGTAGCGCTATTTGAGCAAAATGAGTCACTTCTGGAAGCAGAGCAGATAGAAGCATAAACTCTGAATTGAAAGGAAGTAACTGAAGATCTCTGTATTCCATATGACTGTGGACATTCAATGTATTTGCAAATGCATTGTTATTGAGTACTAGCAAAATGCCTTTTTTTGCAGAAGGAAAAAGAAAAAAAGAAAGAAGAGAAAAAGAGAGAGAGAGAATCAGAAAAACCATCAAAACAATTAGCAGTTGAAAAGGTAAGAATAGTGTATTAATTTTCCAGTTATTTAAAACTTACACATAGTATTAGACATGTTCAAAGATTTGAAAAAAATGAAATTTTAAATGTGTGTGTATATATGTGTGTATGTATATATACACACGTGTGTGTGTGTATGTATGAATAGTAATCCAGATAATCCACATGAATGGTTTACTAGTGCTGTTGCTTGCATACAGAGGTTGGTTGACCGTAAGATAAGGAATGTGTTTGGGGGAAGTGAGTTAAGATTTGGTAAGATTTAAGCTCAGATAATTATGGTTTTTAAGATGTACCATTGCTATTCTTGCACAGAAAATTTTCAGTTTTTTTGAGCGCTGTATGGTCACTTAATACTGTCTTTCATAAATGAATCCATGTTAAACGTAAGTGTATATAGAATTGGATTAATAACTCTAGGTAACTTGAAAATATTCAACTGGATTATGTCACTGTCCTGGTTTCGGCTAGAATAGAGTTCCTTTTCTTTCTAGTAGCTGGTATAGTGCAGTGTTTTGGATTTAGCAGGAAAATAATGTTCATAACACACTGATGTTTTTAGTTGTTGCTAAGTAGTGTTTCTGCTAAGTCAAGGACTTTTCAGCTTCTCATGCCCAGCCAGCAAGAAGGCTGGAGGGGCGCAAGAAGTTGGGAGGGGACACAGCAAGGACAGCTGACCCAAACTGGCCAAAGAACTATTCCATACCATATGACATCATGCCCAGTATATAAACTGGGGGAGTTGGCTGGGAGGGGGGATCGCTGCTCAGGAACTAACTGGGCATCGGTCAACGAGTGGTGAGCAATTGCATTGTGCATCACTTGTTTTGTATAGTTTAATTCTTTTAGTATTATTATTGTCATATTATTATAATTATAATTATTTTTCATTCCTTTCTGTCCTATTAAACTGTCTTTATCTCAACCCATGAGTTGTTTTTTTTTTTTCTGATTCTCTCCCCCATCCCACTGGGTGGGGGAGAGTGAGCGAGCAGCTGTGTGGTGCTTAGTTGCCGGCTGGGGTTAAACCACGGCAGTCACAAAACATGACAGACAAACCAGTTAAGGTGCTTCTTTACACAGCTATATTAAGGCATAATGAGCAGCCTTAGCAATGTAGGTACAATTAAATCATGTAAACTTCTGTATAGAGTTAATATTAAACAAAAATGAAATGGGTAATTTTAAGTATTAAAAGAAATTATTGCATTTAAAGACAGATGTCCCCTCTCAGATGATGGGAATCCATTAGTATGTTCTGATCTGCAGTGTAGTCTGCAGAGTGCATTGGAGTCTCCATCTGTCAGTTTATTCCCCAATAATGCTGTGTTACAATTATGAAAAATGTTGTGTATTCATACATTATGATTGCAGATGTATTTCTGGTTCAGTTTTCAAATAGAAGTTGTTTATTTTGCATAATAAAACAAGATACAAAAATAAGTGCACACTTGGAGGGGAAAAAAGCCCCTCCCCAAGACAAATATCTGTCTTCTGAAATTGGAAAGCAGTTTTGGAATAAGCGCAGAAGCAAACTTTGTTATGACAATTTGTGTGGCTTCACTGAACTAGTGGAAAAGGATATCCTTATTCATATGGCAGGAGGTTAAAGCATATTTATGGATGACAAAAATACTAAAATTGTGGATTATTGAAGTTTTACAACGGCATCCAGTCAAATTGAATGCTTTATTCTGGTCTTAGAACAATATACTTTAGTTATAAAGGCTAAAAACATTGCTGTGGTTTGGAAATCTTAACTTTCTAAAGCCCAAAGGTCTGGTTTTGGTCTGGGGGAGAGAGGGTTTCCCTTTGCAAGGATGCCTGAACCTTGTCAGATGGCTGGGAATACTTGGTTGGGTGAGGAGAAAAGACAACAGTGCATAGGTACAGCTGAGGGACTACCCTAATACTTGAAATAAAAACCAATTCAAATGCCGCTGATTAGATTTACATTTGAAATGTCATTAGATTACCAGTTAATGATTAAGCAAGTAAAAAGAAGTATTTTGATTTTAAATGCTTGTACTACAAAATGTGGAATTTGGTAAATATATCTGCATTAGATAATAGTGCTGTTGTAACAGCTGCAAAATGTTTGAAATACTGCAGCATATTTTATTTCATTATTAATGCGTCAGCACTGATTGCTCAAATGGAACTCATCTATGTGTCATCTTTTTAATTTAAGAGATTCTTTAAGCTTGGGCTTTTCAAGGCTTTTAAAGATCATTCAAAATAAATTATTTTTAGACACAGCTACATATTTTAAAATCGCAGTCACTTTCTAGAATCCAAAGGAGAGAGACCTATATCAAATGCTTGTGTTTCCATTGGAAAGTACTGGTGAAACAGAGGACCGAAATATTTTATTTTTATGTATGGAATAATACATTGCTGCTTTTGTGGTGTGAATCTGCTTCAGGGAGCTAATTAATATTCTTCTTAGTTTGACTAATAATGATACACTTCACATCTGGTTAGAGACTGTCTATAGGATATTTTAAATATTGTATGTTGAATCACTGGGGGAATGCTGGCATGTTGACTGTAGTATCATGTTTTCAGCAACCACATCAAGCAGTAGATTGCTATTTGTCCCAGTTCTCAGCTTTCTGGAGAAGGAAACAGAATATGAGAATTCTTTGGACACTTCATATGTGAAGTCACTGGTCGCCTCTATTGCAGGCATGGTATACCTCCAGTCTAGACATCCCAGGCTTGGGAAGCTAATGAATTAAAAATATGTGACCAAGTGTCGTGGTTTAACCCCAACCAGCAACTAAGCACCACACAGCCGCTTGCTCACTCCCCCCTGGTGGGATGGGGGAGAGAATCGGAAGGGTAAAAGTGAGAAAACTCGTGGGTTGAGATAAAGACAGTTTAACAGGGAAAACAAAAGCTGTGCACACAAGCAAAGCAAAACAAGGAATTCATTCACCACTTCCCATCGGCAGGCAGGTGTTCAGCCATCTCCAGGAAAGCAGGGCTCCATCATGCATAACAGTTGCTTGGGAAGACAAATGCCATCACCCTGAACGTCCCCCCCCCTTCCTTCTTCTTCCCCCAGCTTTATATGCTGAGCATGATGTCATATGGTATGGAATATCCCTTTGGTCAGTTGGGGTCAGCTGTCCCGGCTGTGTCCCCTCCCAACTTCTTGTGCACCCCCAGCCTACTCGCTGGCGGGGCAGTATGAGGAGCAGAAAAGGCCTTGACTCTGTGTAAGCACTGCTCAGCAATAACGGAAACATCCCTGTATTATCAACACTGCTTCCAGCACAAATCCAAAACATAGCCCCATACTAGCTACTATGAAGAAAATTAACTCTATCCCAGCCGAAACCAGCACACCAAGCAATTGGCAGTTCTACCACAATTTTGAGATTTCTCTTGATTAAGGTAATTCAAGCAGTGTTTTAGCCATCCTGTAGAGGAATCAGTAAAGATGGAAAAAATGACAGGCTTTAAACTAGTAAAAAGTTGAAAATGAAGCTATAGAAAACTTCAGATCTCTTTACAAGTGTCATGTACTCCTAGAGGTCTTAGGTTCCTGGTGTCTTCTTTTTTATATCGTATATTGAGTTTAAGTTTCTTAGCTCTTAAAACAAGAATATGCATCCTAAAAAATTAAAATGTTCAAGTTCAGTTCTCATGTTCTGATCTCTGCTTCACAGAACTGACTAATCTGCTACATGTACGTAAGAGCCTTTCTCCGGTGACTAACTGATCTTTAGCCTTTAACAAGCTGAATGTCTAGCATGATTTCTGTTGCATTTTCAAATATTGCTGAAAGCTTGTAGCATTGATTTAGTAAACTGCATTATTCCAATATTGCATTAATGTGTCAGGTAATTACAGCATAAAAGTTACTTAGTTGATTAGCATGCTTTCGTAAGTAAAAAGAACAGAAAATCATCTTTTAACTGATTTAACAATAGTGGGCTTTCTTACTGAAATGGCTTTTCAGTAAGAATCATCATGTCCTTGAAGTGGGTTTCATGGGAAACATTTTTTATGAACGTTTGAGTTGGAGACACTGAGTTCAGATGTAGAGTAGAATTTCCTCAAGATCAGAGAGATCTACTGCAGAACAGTGAGTAGCAAGGATACTTGTTTGACTCTATTTTTCTGGGCTTTTCCACTTTCTGTGACAAAATTAATGGGTAATTTTTAATATAACAAGATCTTACTATGTCAGCTAGAGACTGAGTCTAGTCTGGTGATGAGCGTTTTATTGGAAGCAGCCAACAGTGTGATGTTCCACATCAGATCTGCAGTATTCTTTAATAAAATAAAATAAGTGACATTGCGAAACTACTGGCAGCTGTAATGTTTTTTTTCAGTCCAATTGAAGAAAGTTGAGAAACTTGCATAACTTACCCACGGTCCCTCCTCCCCCTCTCCCTGTGCCATTTCCACAATTACAGATCTCAAGTTTTGTCAGTGCTCATGCTTAAAATAACCTTACCCTTACAGTTACTTCGGGGAAAAAACAAATTGCAAGAAAACTGCTGGAACAATTTTATACAGTTCTTCATGACATGAAAACTAGGGCCAGGTTACGTGGAGCTGAGATGTCCAGTCAAAGCCCAGCTTGTTTGCAAGCAACAGAAATGCCAATTCTAGCGATATAAAATGTGTTGAATTGCAAGAGTAAATAATCAAACTGAGCTAATCGCATGCTTCTTAATGCTTCTTATGGGCCAGTAGCAAGAATAATAGCACAAGGCAGACTGTCATGCAATGAAAGCAATTTTTAGATGTTCTGTACACCCAACTAAGATTAAGAGATTTGAAATTGACTAAAAAAATAAATCTGAATACTTTAACAGCCCATTTCAGTAGTGAGGAGGGAAGAAAGTTGGTAGTTTGACCACCAATCTTACCTGTTTCATTGATAGTAACACATAAAAATTTTTAGTTTGTAGGTAAGAAAAACCAGCTAGGCTTTTAATAGCTGTTTTTTAAACTTCATCATCCTGCCCACCCTTTCATCAACTGCTGAGGAGCTTTCCCTTTTTATTAATTACTCCTTTGCACAACTGAAGTTGGTGAAATTTCCCAAATCAGCTATGATTTTCTTTTTTTTTTTTTTTTCTTCTGCCTAAGCTGACTGAACGAGTTCTCCATTTGGGAAGAGAGTAAAACATTGAACTCCTTTTTATTTCTAGTGTGTCTACTGAGTAGGATTTTTGTTCATCCTTAGGTAATTGAATGTGCTCAATTTACAGTCATTTGGTGACTTTAAAAAGAATATGTAGCCTACATGTTCTACTGGTGTGTGAGGGAGTTACCGAACCTCATAGTAGTTTTCTGAACTAACATTTAAACTGTGAGGTTGTTTTAGGTAGAGTTTCTGCTCATAGCACAGAGGAGCACTTTAGGTAAGCTCCACGCTGCTTCTTCGTGCAGCATGTTGGAGCAGGGTCTGTGTGCACTCCATCCACCTTGTACCTGTTTTCCTCTGAAAGGAAGCATAGAAGGGAAGGAGATGGGGTGCGGTCTAGTCATCTGGGCTGAAGGATCAGGACTGTGAGGGAAATGGCTGGTGTGTCAGCTGTGGAGTTTGGGTGCCCCAAGGATAAATGAGGCCATTAGAGCTGCAAAGAAGGGATTGAGAAAGACTGTGTTTGCGGATGATCAAATGGTATGCTCTCTACGGAATGGACAGGAAACTCTTCATGCATTTGGGAAGACTGCTAATAAAAGTGGGTTGCATTAGGTACTTCACTTAGTAAAGTACTTCCATTGCACAATATTTGATTTAGAACAGAGAACTTGGATTGAGTTGTATGAATGAGACTTCATGAGTTTCAGAGCAACTAGGACAATTCTAGTTTTTTTCAAAACATACCTTGTTATGTCCATCTGCAGTACAAATTCAGACAACAAAAGGCATAACTAGGTATGACGTCTTGAGGCTTTGGCATGCTCCAAAAGTAAAGGAGGAGAGAGTTCACGTGCCTAAAACTTTCAGATTTTTGTGGAGTTCAACTTCTTATATAGTTTTAATTTTTAAATAAAGAAAATCTTGATGTGCTTCAGTGCTAGCAATCCAGAATTAAGCCAGCAGTGTTTTGGAAAACTGTCCCTGGAAAACTTGACAAGTATTTCTGATACCCAAAATTACAAAGTTCAGCTAAGTCTATGGCACTGAATGCTTTGACAGTGCTTGGATTCAGCACTGTGTAGCTTTCTGTGGTGTTTATTTTAGAGGTTTTGCATCAGTTGAAGACTTTCATGAAAGGATTGTGATGGTTTCACTGTAAAATACTGCATATTGAAGGCCGTAGTTATCGTGAAACCACATCTAATTTATTGGAAGTAAGCCCTTTTACGACAGATTGTGTTGTATTGGGACAGTAAAGTGAAATGGTTAGGATGTAAAGAACAAACTATTTTTTCTTTGCAAACTACTTGTGCTTTTGCAAACTAATATTGACATTCAAAGTTAAGACTTTTTTCTTTCTGCTGAACATATCAGGATGATTAATGTTTCCGAAGGATTGCAGCAGTTAAACTTGATTAACTGAAGTACTATTTGACACTGTAAGTTTAGTTTGTTTTATTATATTGCATTTTGAGTTTGAAATTGGCTGTTTTTTGTGTGTAGAGTTGATTTAAATGACAGGAATGGGTTAGTTAGAGGTTATCTTTCACTGGTAGTATATCAAATGCTGTTTTTCTTCCCCAAACTGGAGACTAAATTGCCAGCTTAAACTCAGCAATAAAAGTGAACTGCTGCCTCTCAGTCAGCTGGTACCAACCAGCACCAGATGGCCTGCATTACGGAGGTACTGGCATAAGTTTATTTGCATTGAAAAAGTGCAAGAGAACCCCTCAAATAAAAGTGAGGGCAGATCATATTAGCAGCTTTTCCCCTTCATATAGGAAAAACAATGTGTCAAATATTCATTTAACCAAATAGGAAGAACTTAATGTAGCTTATTAGGGTGGGGTGTTTGTTTGTTTGTTTGTTTTCTTTGACCCCAAAGACAGCTAAAACTCCCACAAAAATCAACCTGTCTGGGCAAGAGAGAGAAGACGAACTATTAGTCCCCATTAGTGCTCTGGGCATGGTTTTTACTTACCCAAAGTATTCCAAATTATCATCCTAATCATTTTGTACAAGGAGAAATGAGTTGGAGCAAATAGTGCTGTAGTATTCTTCACTTTAAAACTGAGTAGCGTTGTGAGAATGCGTGGAAGAATGAAAGCCCGCAAAATTTTTGGTATCCACTTGAACACCAGTTAGGTGGAAGTGATATATTTAGGTGTTTACTTTTAAGTTGTAGGAATAAGTCGACTCACAAATATTGACCTGAATGATAATTTAAATACAGAATTACATTATAAATATTCTAAATTTTTTTCTTTATTTTGATACCGTATTGATGATATATTTGCTAAATCATTTGAGTAGTTGTTAATATGTTTCCCTAGACTTCTAAAAAATTATTTGCCTTTCTGAGTGATTTAATTTTTAAATGTTTTTTTAAAAATATTTTATATAAAATGTAATATAAATTTAAATTATAATATATAAGTAATCAAGTGTTTATCACAGGAACAGAAAAACAGAAACATGTTTTGCCCTCTGGCTGAATACATAGTCTTATTTTTACTCTTAGTCCTTGTTTTCACAAATTCTGACTAAGTAGATATGAGTTAAAGCTCAGGATTTAGGAGTATGTGATAAGACATAGGACAACCTGTTTCCCTGCCTCCTACCCCCACAGAGGGTGAAGGGTTTTAAGGCTTCTTGTTCTCTCAGTCTGCATTTTATGGACCTGTCCCAGCCTGGTTTTACGTTTCTAATCATACCTTTTCAGTCTTATGGAAGAGATCAGATTATTTTGGGTTCTTTGGTTGCTTCTAATGCTAATCTGAAGAAAGGCAAATCAAATTAGATTCTTCCTGAAACTGTGCAATTCATTCCTTTTGCACGTAACAAAGGACTCCTTATGTTTGGGGATTGCCTTGAAAAATAGTCTTACTTAATGAAATTAATCTGTCATGGCTCTTATTACGTATTGGGAGTTGTAGACAAAGAAATTAAGGAATAGATATTGCAGGTAGAAGCAACTGAAAGAAAACCCTTTTTTTGTCAGATGGGAAGAAGGGTATTTGTCTTTTTAGTGTTGGAAAAGGAGTCAACCTACACGAAGGGTATCACATTTTTTTCCTCAGCCCAGTGCGTATTCTCTGTATCAGCTTGATCCTCTCAACTCTAGTCTGCAGCAGAACGGTATTTTAATGTATTTTTTTTTTAATTCTATAGAAATGGAATCTTAAAACTATGAGAACAGGCTTAGGTTTGGACTGCTTTGGTTAAATTGGCCTTTGTTTAACTTGCCAAACTATTTTTAACAAAAAGGTACTGTTAAGTGTACTTAGTTTCAGTTGATCCTCAGTTATATTTTTGCTCCATGCAGGGTCAAAACCTAAAACTACCCTGGGTTTTCAGTTGGTAATATTTATTAACAAATGGCATTTTCAGGTTTCTCCTGCTTGCTTGTGATAAGCTGCACCTTTTTTCCTGGTGACTTTGAGACAATTAGGAAGGCAACATCTACATATACTTATGTGTATGTCGAACAAAAAAAAGTGGGCACATTTAAATAAGCGTGAACTAAATCAGCCTTATTCATGGATGGATGCTATCTTTAGATAAAAACATCTGTATGACCAAGACTCATTCATTCTGAGACATTTGAAACCACAGGAGCATGCATGATTGAAAGTGCAAGTATACAGTCTCATCTAAAAAGTTTTATAAAAATTATAGTGCTAATTAGGAGACTGTGTACAATCAATCAAATGTGCAAGAACAAAAAGCATGACATTTTTACAGAAGTGGTACTGATACCCTTCTTTACATTCAGTTCTGTGTAAGGATTGGATGAGATGAAGTTGATAACAGGAAAAAGACATTTAATTTAAATAATGTCACTCAAAATAATAATCTATCTTGTTTTGAATAATAAACTTACTTTGTTTTCTATTAATAATGCAAGTATTGGAGCACGGGCAAAGCAATCAAGTGTGTTTGTGTGTTCTGTTTCATTTTACTGTGCTTAAGCTAGAACGTGCTTAAACTCCTCAGGGGAGAGATCTCACTCCAGTCTGTGACCAACAAGATAGGGCAATGGGGTGGTGGGAGGCACTGTCAGATGTGCAAATCTTACTTAAGAGTAAAGATAGTAACTCTGTTTTCCATAAAAAATAATTTTAGATGCCACTGACAATATTAAAAGCTCCAACATTAGCTTATGCTTTAAATTGTTTAAAAAAAAAAAAAAAATGCCATAAGAGGTTTCAACAAGCTTCCATACACTGTCATGCAACTTTCAGTGTCTTCCGGTTTAAATTCGTAGTTGACATAAGTATTGATTACGTGGCTTTTTACTAAAAGGAATAAGAGTATTTATTTGGACTGTTGAATTTATTATGTTTTGATAGTTGCTCATGGCACTAGAACAGTTGCATAGAAAACTTTATGGCTCTGGCATTCATCCTGTTACATAATTATGTCTTCACAAAATTAACTCAAAGGTGTTTGGAAGATAGCACTGTAGCTGTGGTAGAGATAAAAGCAAGATAAGGTAGAGGCAGGATCTTTTAACACAATTTGAAGGAAATGGACAAGTTTCTAGCTCTAGATAATTTTGTGAGATGGTAAGTATGGTACAAAATTAAGTCACCAGTTACCTAGTTCAACTAACTAGCATCTCTTTAATGCTAAATTCCTTATATATCAGTCAACACTGTTAACCCATCTGCAGTCAGTTGCCTCCTGTCTCTGTTGAAAAAAGGGTTGCAACTGGATGAGCTTGTCTTTCAGTTTTACTTGAAATTTTTCCTTTATAAAATTGGCACCTGCAGCCAGAAAATGAGGGCAGTTCTGAGGTTGGTCCCCATGCATGTCAGTGTACTGTTGAAAAATAAATGTTTGCCTTTCTGCTCAGCAAGTATGGTCTCTCTCAGCTTGAGGGTATTGTACTGCATGTCAGAGTAAGGTACTGCAGGCTCGTCTGCTAGGCAGATAGTGTATTTTACACTGTGTAGTAACATGGTTAACTTCTGCCTGAAATAACCTACAGATTTTTTTTTCTTATATACTTAATCCTCAGTTTACACTGTAAGTAGGTATCAATATATTTTTCCTTTCTTTAAACATAGACTATTTTAGTGGTGTAAAAGAAATTGGTTTGGTTGAATTTCAGCATAAATGTTGAAATGGGTGCCTGAACAAGCAAGTCAGAGCCCTTGTAATGTCACTTTGAAGGGTCAGTTGTAAAATTTCAGAATCTTTGAAGCTGTGAATCTAAAAAGTTTTAGTGATCCTTACGTTTTGTAAGGATGATTTAAGTATGCATTTTTAGAATACCCAGAAATTTCATATAGGTTCACATTATTTAAACTGGAGTAATAAAAGCAGAAAGAAGTTTGACTCATTTCCAGTTGAGATGTAGACTGCTAGACTGGATTGTGGCTAGAATGCTTCTTGATAGTTGGTGTTAAAGATTACGATGATATGGAGGGTGAAGACAAAGAAAATGGAGTTTACTCAAGTAAAGGGAAATCCATTTTGGTATTGCATGTGATAGGTTAAAATTAATTAGCTTCTAAAGTAATTGTTTCAAACTGGTTAACTTTGAAATGAGAACAAAACTGAGGAAAAAAAACCTGACTGGCAGAAGAAACTAATACAGCTAATGGTCGTAGACATGAACAGCTAATGATGCATAAGTATTTATTAAACATTCTCCCTCTTACTAAGTTCTGCATTTGTGAAACAGAATTACGTACTTGTATATGAGGATGATAAAGTACTCGTCAATTTGTGCCTAACTTCTATAGCAGCAAAAGAAAAGCAACAAGCTGATATAGAAGTAAGAAAAATTAACCTGTGGGGTTATTTCAGTCTAATTAGCTGTCAGTGACAGGACTGAATGTCCATGGAGCTAATTGAGAGGCTTTTTTAAAATGCATCTCTATAGACATAGTACGCTTAGACTTCATAAAGTGTTTGTACGGTACTGCTTGCCATAATGATAGAAAAGATGCCAGTACAGAGTATCAGTCTAACACTTAAGAAACAGAACTCTATTAGGAAAAGTCCTAATAAAGAGGCGGTTTATATGAAACAATATTCAGTGTGATGCTGTAAGACTATGTGACTAAAACATAAAGACTGCAAGAATCAGAGGAACAACAATAGGGAGGACAACCGGAGTAATCTAATGAGTGAAAACAGAGCACAGTGATCTGCTTCTCCTAGGTCCATCAAAGGAGAGTGGTGAGGTGGGTCATGGAAAGAGATTCTCTCCCAGGAACCCCAGGCAAGTAAGGGGTGATTGCATACCAAGCTATAGGACTTATGGGATGCAGAGAGAAAGAATTCAGGGATAGGGCAGAGAATACTGTATGAAGCTTATTATGGGACGTTTAGGTGACAGACCAAAAGCAGGGAAATGGAAGAATCAAGGTGGATTGGGGTGGAACAAGCAGGAGGAAGCAGGGGGGAAGGGGATAAAAAGGGGCAGTCACATATATGCAGGTTGATGGGCAGTATGCTTGTCTGAGCCCCGCACTTGATCACTGCAGGCTATCCTATATTCTTGCCAAATTCTATTTGCAACCATGTTGTGTTTGAGTGCGTTGTCTCTTCTGTGTGTGTGTGTGAATACTAGCAAACTTTAAATTGGACTACGAGACAAATAGGATAAAAGGTTGGTGTCGCGCACTGGAAACAGACTGCACGTTTGAAGAACCCTAAGGGTCAGCAACTGCAGAGACCAGGACCTAGAAGCGAACTATTGCAAAGGCAGCATGTCTAAGACCAGCTACTGGAGACACCCATATTGTGCTCACACGTGTGTGTAACAGCTAGCAAATTTCATGCTGGACTAGCCAGTGAGTAGGATATCAGCATCTGGAAAGATCCAAGGTCTGAGCTGGTGACTGGCTGAGGGTGTAGGGTCTTGATATTGGATGAACTTAAGCATTTTTCAGCAAAAAAAAGCACTTTTGCTATAGTTAAGGAAAAGATTGCAAAGCATACCTTCACAGATAGGGATGGAAAGCAATGCTTGTATTGGATTGGTTTTTCACTATGAGCTCAGTCAGTTGCTGTGCCTGAAATAGCTCATTCTTGTCTGGCGATGTATGAAGAAGGAATTACAAATATATATCCCTTAGTTCTGATTGGGTACACTGATGTTGTATTATATATGACTCAAAAGGTTTTTAGAAGGAAAGTTATAAAAGAAAACAGTTTAATGAGGAACTGGAACTAATATAGCTGCATTATTGTAATCTTGCCCAGGCTAATGAGCTCAATAGAAATGGAGTAGAAATATGTAAGCTGAGTTCATATAACTATAATATGTGGTTCTAAAACTGAAGATGTATTTAAAACAGCTTATAAAAATACAAACCATGTTTATTGCATTTCACAGCTTGCAAACTGAGATGCATTAAAACACAATGACCCTAATCCCATTTATAGATGTCGTAGTGGGACACTGGATCAGCTACAGCTTTAAGATGGATCTGTCTAGATTTTCTACTTCATAACGATTTCTTCTAAAAGATTTAAAAAACAGGTTTTATTGGATTAAAAGTAGAATGCTTGTGTTTTATCTAAATCAAGTTCCATGACAAGATAATACAAAATAGGAAAAGGGTTGATAAACAGCTTTTCCCTCTGCCTTTTGTGTCCTTGTAAACAAGTCCTTGCTTCTGGGCTCAAATGCAGTCATTTCAAAGATTTAGAGCTGCATCAAACTCTGCTCAAATCCTTGCCCCCAGAGTCCCTAGAAAACTTTGATACCTCTGCACTCAGACTATGTGCCTATCCTTCTCTGCAGTCTTGCCATCTCTAGCTTGGCTTCAGGTTCCTACTTCTTGTTGTGACTGTTACCTACCAATCATCTTGCAATCTTTTGACTCTTTTCTTCAAGTGCCAAACTTAGGAGAAAGAGCTTGCTCTCTTTTTTCAGACCTTATTCTGAACTTGTCAGCTTTAAGAACATAATATATTTGAAAATGAATGCATACAACTAGTATTGCAAATATGGTGGTTGTTATATAGATTTAATACATGAATATAAGAATTTAAAGAGAAAGATTTAATCGTTGATATTTTGCCGTCATCTCAGCAGTAAGTATAAAAAGAAAGACAACTTCATTTTAGGAAATTGTGCTTCTACAGTTGCATACCTTGTTTTGAGCAAGGTAAAAGGGCCTCTGAGAACATCTGATGCATTAGAAAGAAGCTAAACTGATTCAGCTAAGTACGAGACATGAAAGGTTTTAAGCCTTCTTGGAATACATTGACTAAAGTAAATGAGATCTGAGCTAACGTTTTAAACTCAGTTAAAATAAAATAGTAGTACTGGGTGGCCAATAAGTACTAACAAAGGAATAGTCTTAATCCACTTTCCATAGAAATTATTAGCATATTAGCCTAGACCTAGATAAAATTATATTAATGGAATAAGATTACGGTGCAGCTGTCTTGTTAGATCTGCCATGAAGTTTTTAATTCAAATGACTAAAGATATAACACATGTTTACGTATCTTGTACAAGTACCTTGCCCTAACTATGAAAATCTGATGAAATCCATATACCCAGGTTTTTAAAGTGGAGATGTAGATAAAGGACTACTTAAAAATGTTTTCCTTCGGTAGCGTGTTTCAACTGAATGACCTTCATGTGTACAGAATCCTATTTAACAACAAAAAAAAAGGCAATTTGGTTTTGTTGGTTTGCTTTGTGTAAATGCCTTAAGTTAGCTTACCTACATCATTGCGAGTAGTTCAGTGTCTGAGAGCGATTCATTGGAATAATCACAATAGACTCTTAAATAATAAACTTATATTTTCCCCTTGGGTTAGCTGTTTGTTTGAGGTAGTTCTAGTTTTATAAATAAGAGTGGCAGCTTTTTTTTTGTTGTTGACATGCAGTTTTTTCTCTTGATTAGAAATGCATCAGAGTTTGCTTGCAGAGTCACTGTAGTCTGTACAACTTCATAATGATACCACTGTAGTATATCTTGTGGTTCAATATAGTATACTTGTTTTCTGGCTTTTTTGCCAGTTAGGCAAAATAGAAGTTCATCACTTGCTAAAAGTATCCTAAGTTTTGAAGAGTTAGTCTGATTTCTAAGTTTCTTCATATTTAGTTGCAAGTCTGAAGAAAAACGCTGGTATCTTATAGGAGGGTAAACAGAATAACACGTTTTATCTTTAATGTGATTAAAATTCAATATTATGAAAGCATTAGTTTTTACTTATATGTCAGATGCAAAAGCTGTAAAAACATTCTTTAAAAATTCTAGGATACTTACATTAGTAATGCTTTAAATAGATATGGACTAAATTAACTTCTATAGTAGAAGTATATGAGCTGTCAGGAAAAATCATATCTACAAACCTATTGCAAGCTTATAGTAAATTACTAACATTATTTTCTCATATGAGAATTCTCAAATGTTGATGCTGTCTTGCAAATTTTATTGCAAGCAGGTAATGAAGAGGGAAGGAATCCAGTTACTTTATGCACAAGGCATACAGTTCCTATCTAATAAGAGCAAAGGAAGACTTTGGTTCAGTAACCATAGAAGCGTCTCTGAGCTCTAGTGAGTAAACTGGAAATTGCTTTTAAGTAAGTTAGAAGTGCTTTTCACTAAATTATTCGATGGATCTTCAGCTTTTATAAAGCTTCTTGTAGTTAAGGTAGGGTGTAGAAATAAGAAATGTATGGGTATTCAGATATGTATGAAACAGACTGAATTCTAGATTCATATGAATTCTTCATTGAAGTAGAAAATTGAGGAAAACGTGCAGAGAAGTATTTTTTTGTGTGTAATGTTAAAGTATGAAACAAAATAGAAGCAGATAACTGGACTGGATAGCTGATGGATCAGATTTTTGACAGTGACTGATGTCTTGCTTCAGAGTAGGAGAGATTTTTACAGTAGTAACTTGTGACTACTCTGACTGGAGAGTTTTTCTACTCCAGAGCTATTAGTCAGGTGACTTATGTCTTGCACCATGTATGCTCCCCTTTCTAATGCTCTCAGGTAATGTAAATGAGAATAAGGTCAACGTTAATCCTAAATGCTGGTGTTGAAACCTGCTAAATTATTTACATTAATATTTTGTAGTAGTGAATTCAGCAAAAGTTCCACTTATTTTTAAAGTATTTTGGGGTGTTTACATTTCTATTGGGTGTCATATGTCTTTTAGAACTGTTAAACCCTTAAAGTTTGTACATATGAAGATAATTCGCATAAGGTTACAGAAGCAGAAAATAGAAACTTGAATTACCTAACATTATTCTTTTTTCCCAAAGTCACTCATTTACAATGAAAAATAACCACAATATTTTCACTGCGTGCTGGCACTTTTGAACCAGGCCTTACCAAACAAGTTTGTTTCACCATTGTCAATTCCAGTGCAAAATGCCCTCAGCTGCCTCTGTCAGAGGAGAGTAATCTGGTGAAGAGGGATGTGCAGAAGAGTAGCCCATAAATGCAGAGTTTAGACTGACCATAGGCTCTGGAGTGTATGCTTATATTAAAAAGTGTTCTGAAAGGATTGTGGTGTCCTTAATCATTTCACAAACTTGGATTATTTTCCTATTTTGCTATCGTAATTAAAAAAAGAGAATGGAGTTAACTGCCGAGCAATGTAGTTGCTGCTAGATGTGAATATTCTTATTTTTTTCTCCTTCAAAGTCTAACACTTATCAGAAGACCTCATGTATGTTGTCTGTTCTGTCAACCAAGCAAGCTGGTGTAAAGCTTTCCACTTCCTCTACCCATCTTCTACGCCTAGTAGCCAGACAGGTGTATGGGCACAGTGCTGAGAGTCGGGGAAGGACAAGCTGTTGTTTCGCAGAAAGGGAGCATCGGTAACACCAGCAACAGACCTCATATCATCCTGTTATGTATGTGAATTTATATAGGTGTGTGACTGTCAGTCATGGTGGTACTGACCCTCCTTTTTGTCTTGCCCATAGATAACTGTATCCCTTTTAGACAACATTGTATGTGCTGTACTGTAATCTTTGTACAGAGGAAGGAGGAGGATTGACTTGGCAATGCTTTCATTATTTTTCTTTCTCTGAGGCAGAATGAATTACTCATTTAATAGTTATCTCCAAAAATAGCTGGCTGAACAAAATCTCATGAAATGCCTGACTGAGACACTGGACTTCCTACAGTATGTGACTTATGCTTCAGGTGTTCCTTAATGTTCTTCACAATCCCATCTCCTGCAGACTAGCTGTCTAAGTCTCTGTGAGAAAACATAGCTGTCTGTTCCAGGGAGTGGAAGTTTACCTTTGGATGAGTCTACTGCAAAACTATAACGCTCAGATTCAGGGCTTTAAGTCTTGTGTATGCTAAGCTTCAATGGGAAAACAGAACTTGGGAATTCACTGTGGTTTGTAGGGTGAGTTCCATATATAGGTTGATTCACTTGACTAATGTGCTCCTTGTACCTGCTTGGCAAAGTCTATAGAACGCTAGAGAAAGGGAAGAGAAGGTGGTTATGAAGAAAATGGACCAACAGTGGTGAAGTATTGCTGGCTCTGTGTGTGTGTGTGTGTGTGTGTGTGTGTGTGTGCGTATATAGTCCTTGAATTTATTAAACGAGGTGCTCAGAGGTTGGCTTGCCTTAATTAGCAAAACGAGAAATACGGTTGTGCAAAACTAGCAAAACTAAAATGATACAGTTATCAAAAGTATTACGTCAATAACGCATGTGTCGATGGGGTGAAGTTCAGAGGGCACAACATCACATGGTATGGAATATCCCTTCCATCAGTTCAGGTCAGCTGTCCCAGCTATGTCTCCTCCCAACTTCTTACTCACTCCCAGCCTACTTGCTGCGAAGGTAGAGTGGGGAAAAAGAAAAAGCCTTGATGCTGTGCAAGCACTACTCAGCAACAGCCAAAACACTAGTGTGTTATCAACAGTGTTTTAGCCACAAATCCAAAACGTAGCACCATACCGGCTGCTATGAAGAAAGTTAACTCCATCCCAGCCAGACTCATACAGGCAATTAGTTCGCAAAATATATGGTATAAAGTAGATATCAGTTCTCTTGTCCTTGTCAAAGAAACGTCCTTATTTACTAGATAATTTGCTTTAGAGGAACATATAAGAAACAAGTCTGTAAAATCAACTCTATAACTTAATGTGTGAATGGAGTAATTAACACTGTTACTTGCTAATTTATTTGGTTTCATTTAACTCAAGAAAAGTGTTTCACATAAATTAGATTGAACTAGAATGGTGTTACTAGTGGTATATTGAGAGCAATGCATTGTGAGAGTTCAATAAAAGGTAATATTGGTTTGTATAAAACTGAGCTTTATTTTTTAAATTGAGACCTAGTAGGGACAAATAATTTTTTTTTTTTTTTCCTGGCCTAAGCTAGTGTTCTTACCCTATTTTTCAAATTAAACCTGAGATAACTTTTGTTGTTGCACAGAATAAGTAAAGAAAGAATAAATGGGGGGACCACAGCAATGCAACATTAAATGCAGGTTGCTGAATTAAAAGATAGTCTTTAAAGATGGAATGGAAAACCTTCTCATTTTATGTAAATTGGGAAGTTTTCTACAACGATGTTCTTCTGTTCTTTAAGGATGTAGTCAGAATTTGAGCAAAATAAAACTCAAAAACTTTGGTACAAATTTTTGTAACTTTTCCACCAAAACCTGATGGACTGGAAATTACTTTAAAATCTTAGAGATGAAATGGTACGAAAATGAACAAGGTTGATAAGTGATTAATCCTACCATTTCCTAATGGTAGGAAAATGAACAAGATTGATTAAATCATAGTCAGTATCTTTATGAATTACAAGCAGACTGGTGCAGCTTCCACTAATGAAGGCATCAGCTCAATGTGAGTCTAAGAAACTTACATTACATAAAAATATTAAAGCAGGCTTATGCACTTGCTTGCTTTAAAATTGTAATAAATTACAGGTGGCCTGATCTTCTCCACAGTTGTCTGCTTTTGAATTTTGTTTGTGATGGTTTCTTAGCACAAAACATTAAAGTTGACCAAGGTGCAATGTGGAGATATATGCAGATTGCCAGCATATATAGTTCTATCCACTAATTTCAAGCCAATTGACTCCAGTGAGAGTGTGTGGAAATTAAGTGAAGATCTAAATATTCATTTCTGTATTTTCATTTTATTTAAATAGGAAAGAGATGCTGCTGCTTATCTGTAGACATAATTTCTCAACTGTTCATTTTGTTAGAGGTAAAGTTATGGCAAGTTCCTAACTATTTTAAAATATTTGCTCTTTAGATACTGAAAGATGATTAATCTTGTTACCTAAGACTACTTATGGATAAGGTATTAGTACCATGATGTCACATTATGTTTTTGTTGTATTGTAGATGTACAGCAGGCAGGATTTAGATGTAGCTTGATTGGGGTATAAAATTGGGAGTCAGTCATCACTGGATACTAAACAGAGAATTGAATGAGAGTAGAAACTTGAAGAGGGAATTGTTTCTGTGATAGCACCTTTATCAATTTTTAGCACACAGCCACATATGTTTGTCTTATATACTTTTAATAAAATACAGTCAACACAGGTCTTAAGGAAATGTTATCCATGTGATTATCTAATATTTTGGTAATTAGTCTACCTTCTAAATATTAAGCCAAAATTCAGATATTTTATGAAGGAGTAGCATTTTTATTAGTCCTCTATGTATCACACACAGTCTTTTCAGAAGAATAAAAAGTAGAAGTTCTGATCAGACAATAGAAGAAAAAAACTGCTCTTGACCTTAGTCCATTCTTTCTTGACTCCGGTTCAGTACTCACCTTGCCATACTATCAGCATGGCATGCCTCTCAGAGGATCCTCATAGCAATTGTTACCTCTCCTGCAGTAGTACTTGATTATTTTTTACTTGCACTTAATTGCTGAAGCAATCTAAAGAGCTGCTACTAAAATGATCTCTGAGAGAGCTTCAGGAAGAGGCTATGGTAGATACAGATGAGACAAAATCCAGTAAGGAGGAATGATTACTCGTAGAGGAAAGGGCTCGTTACTACAAAACCAAACTGAAACAGTGTTTCTATGCATTGGGCATTGCACCAGCCAAGATGGATGAGCCCCTGAGAAATCACAGTATTCCAGAGAAGATAGCTTTAGCCCCTTCCAGTGAGAAAATGAAGAGATTCTTAGGGTGCCAGAAAGTATGAAAGGCCTTCAGCCTTGGCAAAAACGTCTGCCAAGAGTGAATAAAATAGCTGACAATTTCTGTGTGCTCTGTCACTTGAGAGAATCACAGAATCGCAAAATGGTTGGGGTTGGAAAGGACCTCTGGAGGTTGTCTGGTCCAGCTCCCTGCTCAAGCAGGCGTCACCTAGAGCAAGTTGCCCAGGCCCATATCCAGACAGCTTTTGAATATCTCCAAGGAGGGAGACTCCACAACCTCCTTGGGTAACCTGTGCCAGTACTCGGTCACCCTCACAGTGAAAAAGTGTTTCCTGATGTTCAGACGGAACCACCTGTGTTTCAGCTTGTGCCCATTGCCTCTGGTCCTGTCACTGGGCACCGCTGAAAAGAGCCTGGCTGGAGTTTTTGCACTCCGTCCCTTCATGTATCTATATACATTGATGCAACCCCTCTTCTCTAGGCTGAACCGTACCAGATGTCTCAGCCCATATGAGAAATGCTCCAGTGCCTTCATTATCTTTGTGGCCCATCGCTGGACTTGCTCCAGTATGTCCATGTCTCTCTTCTGCTGCAGAACCCAGAATTGGACATAGCACTCCAGGTGTGGCTTCACCACTGCTGAGTAAGAGGGAAGGGATCACCTCCCTCGACCTGCTGGCAATAAATAATCTTCCTGATGCAGCACAGGGGATACCATTAGCCTTCTTAGCTGCAAGGGCAAATTACTGGTTCATCATCAACTTGGTGTCCACCAGGACCTCCAGATCCCTTTTTGCAAAGCTGCTTTCCAGCTGGTGGTTCCCCAGCATGTACTGGTGCCTGGGGTTGCTCCTACCCAGGAGCAGGACTTTGTACTTCCCCTTGCTGAACTGCATGAGATTCCTCTCAGCCCATTTCTCCAACCTGCTGAGGTCTCTCTGGATGGCAGCACAACCTTCTGGCAGATCAGCCACTCCTCCCAGTTTTGCGTCACCTGCAAACTTGCTGAGGGTACACTCTGCCCCATCGTCCTGATCATTAATGAAGATGTTGAACAGGACTGGACCCAGTATTGACCCCTGGCGTACACCACTAGTCACTGGCCTCCAGCTAGACTAATCACCACCCTCTGGATCTGGCCATTCAGTTAGTTTTCAATCCACCTCACTGCCTGCTCATCTAGCCCATACTTCATCAGCTTCTCTATGAGGATATTATGGGAGACAGTGTCAAAATCCTTATTGAAGTCAAGGTAGACACTGCTCTCCCCTTGTCTACCAAGCCAGTCATGACATTGTGGAAAGTTATCGGGTTGGTCAAGCATGACTTCCTCTTGGTGAAGCCATGCTGGTTCCTCCCAATCACCTTCTTGTCTTTCATGTGCCTGGAAATGGTTTCCAGGATTAGTTGTTCCATCACCTTCCTAGGTATCGAGGTGAGATTGAGTAGCCGGTAGTTGCCTGGATCTTCCTTCTTGCCCTTGAAGATAGGAGTGACAAAAGAATATACTTAAGTAAAAGGTTAAAAGGACAGCATTGGAAGAAAAACAATAAAGGGTTACTGTATCCCAGTTACCTGTCATCTATGTGATTGCAAAAATTTATGATGCTCATACTGGATCTGAATAACGAGTGTGTCCCTGCTCCGCTACTGAAGAGATGTGCTTTATAGGTGAAAATATTTGTAAGAGGTTGCAAGGTTAATTTTTTATTTGCCTCCTTAAGTTGGTAGAAGTACCTAATATCTGCTGAACAAGGGATAACACAAGGTTATTGTGGCTCTTTTCAAAACAGGGGCTCAGTTTTTCTTAAGGCAGAAAATTCTAAGTCATGCTAGATAATAAGTTGATCATGTGGAGGATGCAAAAGAATTGACTTCCTAGAAGCTTGTTCTGGCCTCAGTTTCTTTCAGTGATATTTGCAAATAAACTGTGTTTAGTAGTCTCAGAATAATTTAAGGCAGAGGACATTGCTTGCTTTCAATAGATACTCCAACGTGAGAACAACCTTGAAGAATAGTGTAGTAGCCATTAGTGACAACTGTGAAAAATGGCAATGTAAGGCCTGCATATCAAAGATGTTTTGATGCTCTGCTGTTTCTGAGGACAGTGTTTTAGAAGAATGTACTAGTACCATAAAGATGATTTTGAATGAGAAGCTGTTAATATACGACCCGAAGTACATATATCTAGGAATTGTTATAACCACATACCTCACTTAATAAAACCACGTATATTGCTAAGCCAACCTTGAATGTTGTAAAAAAAATAGTAGCCCCCGTAACCTTGAAGGCTCCACTTGAAAATAAATGCACAAAATTGTGTACCTGTTCCCTTCTACTTGGCTTTTTCATAGCGGATTTTTAATGCCATTTTTAGTTTATTTAGTGCTGCTTAGTCTCGTGTTTATATGCAGCCTTTTTCCAAAGGACTCGACAAAGAATAGTTTATCTAGTACTGGTGTCAATACTTAAAAATAATTGCTGTGGGAGTCAAGCAGACTAGTAATAGAAACTGAGATGAATCTTAGTGCAGCAGGATTCCCAAGCATTTGTCATGCTATATTGCACCTCTACAAAATGTGGTAATTTTTAGATAAAGCACTACACTAAATTAAACGTTAAGTTTAAGAAGTGTTGCTGCCTTGTTATGCACGTTTTTGCCTGTTGCACATTCTGTGCTCACTGTGTGCAATAGTTAGCTTTAACATCTCAAAAGACCACTCTCTACAAAAAGCTTAGTCATGTGTGAGTCCTGTTGGAACAAAACGACTAAAAAGAAATTAAACATCACATTTCTCTTTATGATTTGGAATAAAATTTTCAAGTGGCTCCAGTGTGACTTCCCTTTTTGTTCTTTTCTGAAAGTTTCAACACCTTGTTTACGCCAGAATTATATAAGCTGGAAGGGACCTCTGGAGGTCCTCTGCTCCAGACCCAGAAATATGGCATGATCTCTACTAAAGAACGCTTTAGTAAGGTATTGCTTTTCATTATACTTTCTTCAAGTGGACCACAGTACATTCAGGTAGCCCAAAATCCATGGGGCCAAAGAGAGAACAAGACTGTCTTAAGAAACAGCATGGTAAAAGGGGGTTATTTAGGTATTCTTAAATTAAGAATAATTGCGTGCATGCAAGTTTCTTGTTCTCACTCTTCCTGTTAGTGCCAACCTTACTTAATTTATACCTAAGTGTAGGTGACTTTAGAGAAGTCCCTGTCCATCTCTGAATCATGGCAGACCTTAAGCACCAAACAAGTGTCTTCTGAATTTGCACAAAAGCCCTCATATGTGGCATGAAATATCTTCACCAGAAATAAAGGTATACCAAATTTTAAAATTGTTTGAAATCTCAGACAGAAGGATAGGAAATTCCAGCAACTGGTGTTTGTTATGGTGAGAGAATGGGGGGAACAACATAGTATTGCAGGTAAAATTAAGGCTAAGAGGAAGGGTTTTTTTGTTCCAGATAGCTGCTGAATATTGCTTTGTGTGACCACTATTGTACAGATGAAGTATTGGTAAATTGTTAGATGACTAATAGCTTTTTTTCCATTTTTCAGACTGAAGGTTAGTGTGTTGGTGAAAACTGTGTAGCTGTAAAGGAGCTGAATAGTGCTTTAAGGAGAAAATCTCCATCGAGGAAACGAATGCAGTATTAATGTCTAGAAATATTTGCTGTACTAACAAGCTTGAAAATAATTTTTGCAGTCTTTCTTAAAGTAATTACTATGAAGTAACCTTAAGGCCTATTAGTTTACGTACTGGCAAGGGAGCAAAATGGGAAAGAAACTGCTGATCAAGAAATACAGTAATGATATTGGAAAAGGGTATCTTAAAGGATCTTATTTTTATAGAAATTCATATTTTTATACCTTGTATCTTCATTGCCTTTCTTATTTAGAGAGTGATGAAACAGAAATATGCATTTAATAATTACTGAAAATGTTCATTTGACAAAGTAGAGGACCTAAGTAGATTATTCCTTCTATATTTTTAAATTTTTAGTTCAGGTAATGAGATTAATTTGCTACAGTAATAAGTACTAAATAAAAGAGAGTGCTATTTGAACTCTATCTGTTTAGTTCTTACTAATGTATGCAAAAGTGTTTTGATTTCTGTGAAAAGTTTGCATTCTAAATCAACCCTGTCAAGCTTTAATTTATTTCAAACTTGTGCTTTTAGGTAGTTATCATAAATCTAATCTGGAGTAATGAAAAATTGCACATTTAATATAGTTCTAACAGTTTTGCTTTTCCGTTTAAAGAAGTTGTTCTATATTCAGAATTGTTAAACTGTTTAAGCAAAAAAAAGTCAGTTTCATGAGGTCAAGCAACATGTCAGAAACGCTTCTTTTTACAGCTTCTGTGACCCGTGATATTCCTTACAGAGTTGGAGAAGAACCAAATGTGCTAATTTTTATAATAAATTCTGTTCTGAAATACTTACTGTTAATTCTGATTGATGTTCATAATAATTTAAATTTTATGGCATATTTACGGAGGTATGGTCAGTTGTAGAAAACTTTATTTTGAGTGGTCACTTTTAAAAAATTCTTGATATGCAAAAATTTGCTTTCAAAAAACATACTTTTTCTCATACCAAATACAAGGGTTTTTTTCTCTGCAATATTGAGTAGCATTTGGAATCAGTGTGCTATTCTTCAGATCACATACTCAAAGATGGAAGTTGTAATACAATATAGAATCAGGGAATCCATGGAATGTTTTTCTAGCAGGTGGTTTCCCAAACAATTTTGGTCTTGAACAAGATATGTAAAGTCAACATAAGGATTTTTGGCAAGAGGAAGCAAGTATTTCTCTGAGAGATCAGCAAGGATCAGTTTGAGTGTGAAGATACCTGTTCCCTGTAGCTGCAGAAATGAAGTTCAACTCTTTCCTGGAGGTTTTCACTGGGGGCTTGCTCGCGTAAGAGGAGTGTCAGTAGTATGATAGGTTTCTGTTCACTTGGGCCATCTTTGAATACTCTTGAGTTTCCTCATTACTCTTTACAAACACCAGGCTCGTTACTCTTTATCTCCAGTTTGCAGGAGAGGAAAGTAAAGGATTACCCAAATAAGGAGAACTTTATACCTATGTGTTGAACTATAAAGTTCTCCTAATACTAAATACTGAGATTTAATGACTTCAGCAACCTCAGGAGCCTCGGTGACTCTGTCAAAGCCACGTTACGGGGGTGATAAAGGTGGGAGTGAAGCAGATTCTGTTGGTGTCAGCCCAGTGCCCAGCCTGACAGTGCTCTACTCATTGATCAACCAATCCACTTCATGTTTTTGTGATAAGTATGGAGTAAATGCATATTAAATGCATGCAAGAGAACGCATTTGTCATGTCACTACTATAAACCAGTTTGTATTCATTTAAAAATTGAAGTTTTGATGGATTCCGGTGATCAGCCTGATACTAGTATGAGAAGAACTATAAACAGATTTATGAAGTAATTTTCATAATCAAATTTCATGTCAATACCATCTTACATTTTGAAGTCTCTAGGCAAGAAAAGACTAGGAGTTCTCTTTTCCAAAGGAGAAGAATGCTGTTATTTGCCTTCAGGCTTACAAAGAAAAGATCATGAACACAGATTGTGTCGATCAGTGCTTAGTATCTATAAAGTCTGCATGTTCTGTAGATGCTCTTTTCAGGAAGGCTAAATAAAGTCATTAGTCTGCTTCTAATTTTTAAATTTAAGCTTTTAAAAACTTGAAGATTTTTCTCTTTAATGCTGCAGAACTGTATAGTTTGAATGCTGAAATTAGTCAATAAATCGAATTATAGACAGTTTTTTGCCTAGTGCATGATATGCAGTGGTTCAGTTTAAGATTTCAGCTTATTTTTAACCTATCGTGGAACTTAGATTTATTTAAAAATTGATTACATACCAGTGAAGGTATAAGGATAATTTTTTACGGTCATGTGCCATGTCCCTTATGACCATAACTGCAACTTACTTCACTACAAATGAAATTCATTATGATAAACAAATACAGAAAAGGCCTTTTACTTTGGATACTGGAGCAGCATCTTTAATGAGAATTTTTTTAAGCACTGTGTCTTTTTCAGAAAGGTTACTTGTGTTTGTTTTTTTTCCGTTAAAGCCACAGAAGAGAGAGGATCAGCAATCAGAAGCTAAAGCAAGTCCAAAAAAGTCATCAGAACCCACTATTGACCTTTTAGGACTTGGTAAGCAATACATAATTACCTGTTTTTAAATCAAACACAGATACGCCGTTTCATATTTTAATAGATATACTTTTATTTTCTCTGTGCTTACTGATAGATGAATTTGAAAACCGTAAGATTGAGTCTATGAATTTGAAACTATAAAGGAAAATGCCATAGGGATCTGGGTATATCAATACTTGTGTTTTGCTAAGGAAAGTAATGAGCTCCTGTGGGAAGGGGAAGTTATCAAAGTGATCTTCAAAGGGCTTGTGGACTGTGGTGTTTCAGTGTTTATGGTACAAGTGTACTTCTTAATGAAAATGCTGAGGTCATCTGAATTGTCTATCTGTAAAATACCTTATATTATAAAATTCCTGTATTAGTTAAAAGAACAGTAAACTGTCTGACTGCAGCTGACTAGTGTTTTGTAAAACTTAATCCATTGGGCATTTCAGTGTTGTGTACTGACTGTGACTATCATTCATTTTTATCTAATATACCTTTTTGTTTTCTGACTGGCAGGTAACTGTATTTGTCTTGTAAATAAACCAGTTTGGACCTGAATCATTTCATTTGCACTGTCTGGCTATACTGTTGTGGTTTTATGCTTTTTCTCTGCTTGTTGAAGGCCATATTCATAAAATCTGTCTTTCATTTATCTAGTGTTACTGTAAGTGTGTTTTTTCCATTTGATAGAATCTTAAAATGGCACTGGAAGAATGAAATATTACAGTAACTATTTTTATTTCCTTTTTTTGTTCAGTGTTAGGAAAATTTTCTAGGAGTTGTGAGTGGATATTAAGAGTATTCAATTTATATCAATATAATGGTTATTCTTAAATTTCTACATAATTTTTACAGGATATTGGACGAGGCTGATAAGTCTGTTAAATGTAATTATTCTAGAAACTTGGCTTTGTAGAAAAATTTTCTGTTGTTTTTTAATTTTCGGTTTTAAGGTATGAATAATGTTGCAACAAAACAATAAACATCATCTCTGTTTTAGAATTCACACTGTCATTCAAAATGTATGTTATTTTCCCTCTGGATGTAGAGTAGCTGTAAAATGCTGTTTTTGTACCGGTTATGTATGTTTTCTGGTCCATATCTCATTCCAAGTAATCTGCTACCATAGGCAAGCAAATCTTAATTAACACAGTAGAAGTTAGATTATGGATGTAGAATGAACCTATTAAAAAAAAAAAAGGTAATTTAGACTTGATGGAAAGCTGATTCTCCTTTATTTTCCTTTAGCAGACCAACAACCTAATTAAGAACTAAAATTTAATCAATATGTGGTTCTGAGATTGCTAGGCTTCTGTATCCTTTTAGTCATGATTTGAAAAGAATCTTGGTAACACTGTTTTATGATATGATAATGAACTCAGATTACATAGGCTAACTTGAGATGTCATATGCAATAGAATATTATAATTGGTGTTCAACAGCTGTGCTTCTTCAGTGAGATATACAAAGGGCAAAGTTTATAATTTGTATGTTAAAACCCCATAATTTTAGAGGAGGGAGTGTTTAAAGATCTTTTCAGTAACAAATTGAAAGGCAGTGTAATAAGCTAGTAGCACTTGGAATCCACTGAGCTCCAAATGAGATGCGTTAATGAGAGCAGACCTGCATATTTCATTTGGAGAGTTGTCTTTTAGTTAATGCCTGCAGTAGACTACTTCAGATAGTATTAAAAGAAAGATCACTTCAACCCAATATATCATAGAACCATGGAATAGCCCAGGTTGGAAGGGACCTTGAAAGACCATCTGGTCCAGCCTATGGGAAGGGGAGCCTAGATGAGATTATCTAGCATCCTGTCCGATTGCGTCTTGAAAACCTCCAGTGATGGGGACTCTACTACATCCATGGGGAGGTTGTTCCAGTAATTGATCTCACTGCAAAAAACTTCTTTCTTATGTCGAGATGAAACCTCTCCTGGTACAACTTGTACCCATTGCCCCTTGTCTTGTCCGTGTGGCTCCTTGTGAAGAGAGAGCCTCTGTACTCTTTGTAGCTGCCTTTTAAGTACTGGCATACT
The DNA here is from genome assembly GCF_018139145.2 of Gymnogyps californianus. Lineage (NCBI taxonomy): Eukaryota > Metazoa > Chordata > Aves > Accipitriformes > Cathartidae > Gymnogyps > Gymnogyps californianus. Next base: position 94,948,007 of record NC_059473.1, on the reverse strand, counting down.
GGGATGAGATCCCCCGTGAGCCTTCTCTTCTCCAGAGAGAAAAGACCTAACTCCTTCAGTCTTTCCTCATAGGACAGGTTCTCCAGCCCTTTCACCATCTTCGTGGCCCTCCTTTGGACCCTCTCCAGTCTGTCCGTGTCTTTCTTGAATTGCGGGGACCAGAACTGTGCACAGACTCCAGGTGCGGCCTGACAAGCGCTGAGTAGAGTAGGGTGATCATGTCTCGGTCTCAGCTAGTAATGCCCCTGCGGATGCAGCCAGAATCCCATTTGCCTTTGTTGCTGCAGCGGCGCACTGCTGATTAAAATGTTTGATATGTCATATCAAACAATATTAAAATGGATATGATTGCATAGCTCATTCTTTTTACTGAGTGGACACGTTTCTAATGAGGAGTCATTCTCTTAGGACTTCATTTCTGCAAATGAAGAACAGTAGTAGCTTTTACTAGGGCAGATCAGAATTGCTTGTGATAGCAGATTAAGTAATTTTAATGGATCACAATTCATGCTAGAATAATTTTGGCTTTCAAAACAGCCCAGCTTCTTGCAAAGTATTTTCTTGAGTAAGCCTCAGTGCTAGCTTTGGGTATGGGGTTAACGTTTGGGTCATTCCTCTTTTTGTCTCAGTTGGGTTTGTAATAGCGACCTCATCAGAAGGTAAACATCCTGTGAGATAGGACTTACCCAGTGAAAATTGTAGCTAAACAAGATAATTTTCTAAAAATAAACTGGTTTTTGTTTTTCTTTACGAATTTTCAAGATAATATGCCTAGGCAAATTGTACCTTTAAATCTTGTAATAGCAGAATAGGCATAATATCTTCAGTGACTGTACTATCATGTTTGTATTTCTTCTGAGCCTTTTAAAATAGATTCATGTGGTTCCCTCAAGTTCCTGTTCAGGGGGTTATTGAGATGCTGTTTGGATATTCACTTTTTGATGATCCAACAACATTTGTGGCTTTTGGCCTTTTGATTCAGAGTAGATTTTAGTTCAGTACTCCACACACAGAAAGGTGGGGAAATGGACATGTACAAGCTAAATATTCTTATGTTCTCCACAAGCCAATAGTGTTAGTGTTCTTGCTGTGCAACCCGAAATTCCTTCCCTCTCTTCCCAAGCTGTGAGAAATCACAGCCTATTTCTGTAGGCTAAAACTGAAGCTGCCGTTTTAGTGATCTCTACAATTATTTGGATCTTGTCCACACTGAAAGAGTGCCCTATTGAAAATGTGGGGACTTAAAATTGATGCTAAAATCAATAATATGGGATTTTATAACATTAATTTTTAATAGGAGAATTACAGGAAACATTTTTCAGTTTGAAAGTCACAGTGTGTAAACCATAGTTCTTCAGCACTTAAGTCATTGGCAGTGCTGTATTTTCATCTCTCTGCTGTTAACCTTGCGCTCTGTGTTCCTTTTGGGGGTTTCGTCTTACAAGGTAAATGTCTCCACTTATGCCAGATTGATGTAAATACAATTTTTTAAAATACTTGCAAAAAATTGTATGATAGCTATGTACGATAGTGGGATTCTTTTCTTGGAATATTACACAGGCAATTTTGGATCATTCTGTTTGTCAAGGTATGTCACTTCAAAATTATTTCAACATACAGAAAAAAATGACAAATTAAACTATATATATATATTTTTAAACTATATTACCTTACAGAATTATCAGAAAGAAGGGAAGTGCATTTTACATACTCTGCATAATTTACCATGTTTAGATGTGCCCTTCATAAAATAGACAATTGCATATTCTGGAATAACCGTTGTAGTAAGTTACAATGAATGACCAGAAGAAAAGAGTTTTATTGTCTTATTATTAACTGAATGTGATGTGTGGGGCATTCATCCAGAATGGTTGGAGGTAAAGTATGATATGCTAAAAGCTGCTTATCTGCTTGTGTGGGGGAAATACTCTCTGAAGGAATTCTGTGAAGTTTTGAGAGCTTAATCATGGCATGAAATGTAGCTGAATGTTGCATAACTGAGAAATGTACTTTTGTCAGTACTGTTTGGTAAGTACCAAAGCAGCATGGTTGGTTATAAGTTGGAAAGCTGCATTTAGGAAATAATAAAGATACATTTATAAGTACATAAATATCATATATGCATATATAGATCATAAACTCGTAGAATCATAGAATAGTTTGGGTTGGAAGGGTCATCTAGTCCAACCCCCTGCAGCGTGCAGGGACATCTTCCACTAGATCAGGTTGCTCAGAGCCCTGTCCAGCCTGACCTTGAATGTTTCCAGGGATGGGGCATCTACCACCTCTCTGGGCAATTTGTTCCAGTGTTTCACCACCTTCATTGTGAAAATTGTCTTCCTTATGTCTAGTCTGAATCTACACTCTTCTAGTTTAAAACCATTACCCCTTGTCCTATCGCTACAGGCCCGCCTAACAAGTCTGTCCCCATCTTTCTTATAAGCCCCCTTTATGTACTGAAAGGCCATTATGAGGTCTCCCCAGAGCCTTCTCTTCTCCAGGCTGAACAACCCCAACTCTCTCAGCCTGTCCTCATACAGGAGGTGCTCCAGCCTCCTGATCATCTTCGTGGCTTTCCTCTGGACTCGCTCCAACAGGTCCATGTCTTTCCTGTGCTGAAGACTCCAGAGCTGGACGCAGTACTGCAGGTGGGGTCTCAGCAGAGCGGGGTAGAGGGGTAGAATCACCTCCCTTGACCTGCTGGCCACTCTTCTTTTGATGCAGCCCAGGATACAGTTGGCTTTTTTGGATGCGAGCACACATTGTGGGCTCATGTCCAGCTTTTCATCCACCAGTACCCCCAAGTCCTTCCCCACAGGGCTGCTCTCAATCCCTTCATCCCCCAGCCTGTATTGATACTGAGGGTTGCCCTGACCCAGGTGCAGGACCTTGCACTTGGCCTTGTTGAGCCTCATGAGGTTTGCATGGGCACGCTTCTTGAGCTTGTAAACATGTTAACATTTATAGTATTGCTGCTATGTTAAGATTATGCTTAGGTAAGCAATGTATCTACCCAAAATGAAAACATTTACAACCACTTGAAGCATACAGCACTGTTAGCTTTCCGGCTTTCCACATTTTATTTTAAGATGTATTATATAGAAATGGCCTCTCTATGAATGCTTTTTCACTTCTGCAAAGGTTTTAGCAGTATATAATATTTTACTAATGCAGTAAATAATTCCACAATAATTTTGGACAGACAAACCTTGTTTGTATCTTTGCCCCAGATTTTGTTTAAAAGTATTGAAGTATTTCTCTCAGTTCTGCCTTTGTAGTAATTTGGTGTAATAATCATATGCATATTTTCGTTCTATTGCAAGTCTTGGTATGGCTGTCATAAATGATTGTATACGTAAAAATACATGGCAGCTTAGTAACAAAGTTCTTGTAAATAGTTTGCCCCATAGAAAATGAGTTTCAGAAACATAATGCAAAGTTTAAGAGCAGATCTTCTTTCTTCCTGTTTCCTTTTCTTGCTGTCCCTTTGAAGCTCTTCTGCTGGTCATTCTCACCATTGGTACAGATAAATATACTAAGGATTAATGGTGTATATGAAAGCTTTCATAACAAAAGGCAGCACTGAATTGGAAATTGTCATGTCAGGCATTAATAAAATATATACAGAAAAGCACTGTAAAGGTAAACTTCACTGGAACCCTTCACTTACTAAATATATCCTGGTAAATAGCTTTTGTTTCTGCTATCAAATTTAAACAGGACTTCCTAATCTGAAATCAGAAGCAGCATCTGCTGTTGGACAGTGTGGCAGACAGCAGTCACATATTATCTGTCATATTGTCATAAATTGTAAGAGAAGCTTTGGGACCACAGCTAGGAGCAATGATGAAGAACAGCATCTATTGACTTTCCACATTGCCTTCTCTGACTGAGTGTGGAAGCTCTGCCTTGCCTACGCTCTCGTTGCAATGGCTTCTGCCACATCTAATACTTCATTCCTAGCTACGGGTGCATTCTCCAGAAAAGTGATGGAAGTACTGTTGATCAAAAGTTAGTTGTTTCAAGTAATTCTGTGATGGTTGAAGCTATAAATTTTTCAAAATATTCAGGCAGGCCTATATAACTTAATCTGATTTTTACCTGTTCCCTGGAAAGACTATAGCCATGTTTCCTTCTGTCAAATACATGCCACCTCTTCTAAACAGGTTTTTAATGGTGGGCAGCACAAGTTGAATGAAAAGTAATATACTTAGAATAATTTAGAACTCAGAACTCCACTGGACTATCTTTCTTATACTACAGAAATATTTTAAAATGAGGAGGGAAAGGAGGAAGTGCTTCCTACTCCATGACCTGGTGCATTGAAGTTGAGAATATCCGTAAACTCTATATAGGAAGTGTGAACTATTGTGTTGAAATACAAGTCTGTGTATGCCCGCATGCATATATTTATATATTTATTTAAATATATATATTTAAATAAAGATACTAATATGGCTACAAGTAATAAACTGGAGTGAAAACACTGTTAGGTTTCTTCTGTATTCTGAAATTCAGTTCTTTATGGAATCTTTTAGTTTGGGGGGAATGTTTTTGAAATTGCTTTTTAATACATATAAATATTCCAACTATTACATTTTTGAGAAATCAGTAAGACAGGATCATCTGTTAATACTATTCATACAGGCTTAAAACTGTGTTGGAAACAGTAATTCAAAATGTCTGGTTTCTGCACTGATACAGACAGGGAAATACTTATTTTTAGTGTAAAATTCAGTAAGAGATGAAAGGCATGTACATTACCAAATAACACTCTTACAGAAGTGATCTAGCAAAAAACTGGGTTTTCATAGTATTAATTTATAAGCAGCATATTAAATACTTGAAAAATACTACGTTCTTGCAAATGTGTTCTCTCGTGAATGTTCTAAATATGTGAAATGCTTGTTTTAGTAAATGATTACATTTAAATTTTCAGTCTTATATGTTAAACTTTTTTAAATTCAGGGAAACTGAATCACTTTGGAATATGACGAGAGATATTTTTTTAATACGTGTCTCACTGAGACAATGAGAACATTAAATTATTAATTCCAGACAATCCTTTTGCATGAAAATTATGCACGGTTCATTCCTAAATTTATCTGAAGCAGTGAACCTTTGGGGAGATGTTTTTGGAACTGCCTGTCTGTGGAGCGACCTCAAAAGAAGCTTGTTACTTAACTTGCTGGTGTATTTATTTACATGCATCTTAAAGCACTGGTGTGGATGGAATGGTGGAGCAGATTATATATACAGTCATTTTGCTGTCCACTGACTTCCATTCATCAGAACAGAAATAAGGGAAGGAGACCTTTGCACTAAGATGTAAGTTGGGTTTGTATATGTATATATACACACATATATACACATACATATATGTATGTATAATCATAGATGAGTTTGTAACTTTGCTTTTCAGAATTGTTGGAACGGCAATCCTCCCAGCAAAGTCAAATCACGACATAGTAATAAAAATGGCTGAGGTGGCTACTTCACTCCTATGGTCATTGTTCAAGCCACTCACTGTTTACTCAGCATAGAAGATCTAATATTGCCAAGCCATTCCCATGGCCATTTTGCCTTTGTGGAGTTGTTAGGTCTTTCTTAGTTCTTGCAGACAGCACAGTTATCCTCACGAACTTCACACAAGTTTGGACAATAAATATACTTGCTGAGGTTCAGTTTCTTGCGAGTGCCACTCACTTTATCCTTCTCATATCCCTGCCTTCAAGGTATTTTGGTCCTTGTTATTGGGTCTGCTTACCATTGCTAGCATGCACAATTTGGTCTCAATTTCCCATTGACATGAAGTGGACTTGAGAACTAGCAAATACCAACCTATTAATGTTCATGTTTGATACTAAATTAGAGTATAAAATAATTTGTGTATCTGAAATAGTCACGAAAGCAAGCATATAGCTCCCAAAGAATTGCAAACCAGCACCCTTCTGCTTGGTTGTTTCATAATTTCTTGTATGAAAAAGGTGCTTAGAAAATATGCTGGGCATTTTACATATACTGAAGCAAGTTCAAAGTTGTAGTTTCTGTAGCAGCTATAGCTGTGCCACATTTCCTATACATACTAAGGCACAAAGTTTATGGTCTCTACAGTAAGACTGGATTCAGATATGCATGGATGGTGGTAGCTTCTGACATGTTCCATGTTGTCGGATTTTGACATTCATGACTTCTGTGTCAAGGTTTCAAATATACAGCAGTGACGGTCTTTAGAATAAATAAATACTTTCATGCAAGGCAGCTAAAGGGGGCCACCTTCCATTGGAGTTGGAAGGCAGACAGAAATGAGAAGGCATCTCTGAGTGGTGATCTTCTGAATGGATCGTTTCAGAATGCAGTGCCTTCTTGTATGAGTTAACCAAAAACGTTTTCGGTCTTCTGTGATAGTTTCCTCAGTCAAGTGATTCCCAGACTGGTGAAGTGACTGGTGCTTCTTACTGTTTCTGCTATTTTGTTCCAATTTGTCAATGTCCTGGGCTACCGGGAAGGGTAGTCTCCAACTGCAGTGAGTTTGCATGTGGCAGAACAGAGTAATGACAAATTATAATATTCGACGTGCAGGGAGACAAATCTTGCTTAGTCTGCCAGTTATTTGTGTTCTTAAATAAAAAAGTAGAGGAGAGCAAAGAGAGACCTTCTTTCTAAGTAATAAACTTACTCTTTTGTTCTGTTACGTCTTTTTTCCTAGAAAAATAAAATACCGATTCTTCTGTGATGATTCTGTAGCAGGTGGGAAAGAATGTTGCAATTACGTGAGAGATGGCATTGTATTGTTTTAAATAAGTGTTGGAAGCTTTCTATGACTTGATTTTAATTAAATACTGAATCTCGACCGTGCTCTTTACTGATCAGACCACTTCTCTGTCCACATTAGAGTTCTAGAAACTTTAAAGTGTCTAAACCTCACATCTGTCTTCAACCTTACATGTTTCTCTAGGGTAGTAAGACATATGTTTCACGTGTTATCACTAAACTGTTAATGCTGATATTCCAGTGATTGACCTCTGCTCTTGAGATGGATCTTTTCACTCAGGTAGATAACTGTCATGGGTGTAGGACACTGGAAAATAACTTCTTACAGTTTAGTAAAAGGAGGAAGTGACTGTTTTTCTGAAATACATAGCAACTATTTTTTAATGTCCTTGATGCTTTGTAAAGTCTAAAGGTGGTGATCTGTATTCTGTTGTGTTTAAAATTTGTAATACGTTGCTATGTTAGTTTGTAAATATATGTCTGAAGTTTCTGATGGATATATTTGAAGTTAGCTACCTATGTGTAATTGTGTGACTTTAAAAACAAACAAACAAAACAACCCAAATCCTTTAATTAGGATCCTAGGTAAGTTAAAATTTGCTTTACAGAAACTTACGCTGAATAATGAGAACAGTGGATACAACACATGCAGCTAGAAGGAAGTTTGTTCTTTAAACATGCTAAAGCATCAGGTAGAAATTGTTTTATGATGTTAGTAGTAGTTTTTTCTTAAATCTAAGGATTTTAGAATACTGATCCTTCTGTGATATGTAAACAGCCATGCCAGTTGTCGTAGCAGTGTTTCATTTGGAGAGAAAGTTTTGACTTAGTTCAGCTAGTTTGTTCTGCCAGAGAAGTCCGACTTCTGCAGTGAGTATTGGATACCTTGAGACTTCTTCTTTTGCTTAAAAAAGCTTTCTTAAATTTGCTGTTAACACTATGCAGTCATTGTAGTCTTCAGCAGAATCTAGACTCACCTTTGTGTTTGTTGAGCTCTGTGTAATGGCAGCCCACTTGTAATATGCTTAGGAATAAAATTTATTAGCCAATTCTTTCCACTTGTTCTCGGACAGCTTAAAATCAAATGAGGAATGGTTGCTCTATTCCTTAAAAACATTTTGTGATATTTTTGTCTCTACATCTTTTAAAGTATTTTCTTGCAATTCTCCTTAAAGCGTAATTTTTCGGCCCTTTTGTTGTCCTGCACATGTCCACTTTCACCTAGAGCACTAAATGTATTCCTGTGTTAAAGTGGTTACAAGCACCAAGGCTGTAGAAGGTTAACTCTGTACAGAGCAAGAGCAGTAGGTTCTTACAGATAATTAGCTGAGTGTGCCTGGTAGGGGTGTTCCTGTGGAGCTATAGAATAACGTCGGTGCAAAGTACTTTTGAAAAAGGGGGAAAGATGGACTTTTTTCCTAATGCAAAGTTTAATTATGTACCCTTGAGTAAATTACCATATCAAGAATAACTTTGTGGATTCTAAAATAAAAATTTTGATTTAAGAGCACAGATGAGTTTATTTTGTCTGATACATGGCTACCAAGTTTGGGCCTTCTCAGTAAGACATCTGTTTAAATTCTCACTAAAAACTTTAGGGTGCTTGAAAAAGACACTTGAAAAATGAGTAATGTGTACTGATATGTTGGTGTGGCTGTCCTTAGGGAAGTCTTTAAGTGTTTTGTTTTGTGGGGGGGGTTTTTTGTTGGTTTTTTTTTTTCTCTGAAGCACACTAGTATACCATCTTTTTCAGGAAAGAAGTCCTTAAAAAATCTGAACAATATCACAGTCTGAAAAATGTCTTATCTCAGGAATTGAATACATCCTTGATGGGGGCAGGGTAGGAGAGAATGGGCAGCTTTAAATATTCTCATGCTGTTAAAATATTAACAATTTTCACTTCAATGTGATTCTGTTGTCTTTTTAAGAGGGTCCAGCTGAAGCATCTGTTACAAATGGAGGCACTGCTGCTGTCACAGCGCTGAATGATGACCTGGATATCTTCGGTCCAATGATCTCTAATCCTTTACCAGCAGCTGCTGTACCTCCTGCTCAGGTAAAATTTATTTACTCATATGTGTGTGTAAATATGTGTGTGCACGTTCATATTTTCCTTCGGGGAATTTTTCATTCACACAAAAGGAATGCATACTTCTCAACACTTATGGCTGGAGGCCCTTTAGCTGTAATGGCTGTATTTTTCTCACCTCTTCAAGCTTCCGTACTGCTTGGATATAGCATTAGGAGATAGTGTGGCCTTCCCTTCTGATTCCCCCTGGTTATCCAGCTAAATTGGATTCTGTCTTACCCTGGTGATGGTAGTCACGTTTTCTTTTAATTTATATTCTTTTGTCTTGTTCTTTTTTTAATAGGTATTGCTGAATATATTTTTACTTTATGTTCTCAGGTTATTGGGCTTTAAGTCATACTTTTTAAGACCTCTTACTGCTTTGTGATGATGATATTTAGGATAGGCTACAGCAGATGCTTCTATCTTAGAGCTGCTAAAAATTTGGGGTCTTAAGCTTCATATTCAAAATCAAGAATGGATATCAAGAAAAACTAATATTGCTACCTGGGCTGATCTGTCTTTTGTCTCATCTTGGAACTTGTATGCCTTTCCTTCCTCAAGGAAGGGTAACATAACCCCTGCACCTGGCCTGCTTCCTCTCGTATAGCCATGATAGTTTGGAAGCAACCCCAGTGCCATGCATGTTGTAGCTGAGAAAGGCAGCGTTGGGACACACAAAGAAACTGATTAAAGCTGCAGCTCTCTGAAAGTAGCTGTCAGCCTCAAAGAACGAGGTGTTGGTGATGAACGTGGCTGGTGCGGATCAGAATGCACATGTGCAGGCTTCCTTACCCAGACTGGCTTCTGAGAGGGAGGCTTTGGAGCCTCCTCCCAGCTAACCTCCCCATCTGTGGGGCCCTTTTAAGGTAATTCAGAAGCTTGTTTTTGCAGAAGGCTTTCTGTCTCACTCAGCTGAACTGGAAAGAACTGTATATATTCTTAAATTTATGGTTTGGGACCTGTGATCTGTACTTGTTTCTCTTTATCCAGTAGTTTTCATAATATATAAAACGGAAGGGATGATGATGGAAAGGAATTCTGATTGAACTGGCATATTGTAATTTTGTTTCCAAATGTTCTGTTGATCATTGTGGTCACCTCAAAGCATATCCGTGTTGTTCACCAGATTTGATTGTAATTTTTATTCTTTATCCTTTAGTCTCCCTTCCCCTACTTGCTGCTGAGGGCTGACTGTGCAACATGCTAGGTAGGGTTTTAGAGACTGAAACCACATTTCTTTTTAAACATAAAACTACAGATAGAGCAAGCTTCCCACCATGCCTTAAGCCACCTGTAAATGGTGAGGGAAATGAGCTGTATACATGCATTTAGGTTTGGATGTCTTAGCTAAAATTGCAAAGGAAAGTGTTGGTATAGATTTTCTTGTCTCTTGTGGAAGTCTCTGTTGAAAGTACCAGCAAGAACAGTATCTGAGTGCTTGTTATCTGCTATTCTACTGCCTTATGTCAAAATTGATCTAGATGAACCTACCTGTAGAGCTAGATGTGAAAAGCAGTAGCCCATTTCCAGCTTCACTGAGTTTTTTAATGTATCCAATTTGGGTGTAGATTGAGTAAATTCAAATCTAGAATCATGAAGTTTCCACTTGGCCCCAAAATAAATGGGCCAGTGGTAGTAATGCACATAATGGATAGGGTTGAATTCTGGTTTTCCACCTTTCCTGCCTTTCTGAAGCTGGAAGTGACTTCTGTATGTAGTTACTGTCTGCTCAGGAGAAAAGAGCAGCCTGAGAAACAAGAGAAAAGCCTTCTCTTGTGTCTATTCCATGAACAAGTGACGTGATCTGCTGGTTAAACGAGTGATTTAGCTGTATGATACAGGAAATCCAAAAGAAGGATAAATATTTACGAGTGAGAAAAAGCAAAGTGAAGGGTGATTCCCTGGATGGTGATGATTGGTGATGGGTAAAATAATGGAGTGACTGCTAAAGCATATAGAATTATATGTATTAGCAATTAAAGAACATAGATCATTTAAAGTGCGTTTCTATGACAAAGATTTGGTCACTGGACCTTCTGTGAGAGAAATGTTTTGAAATGTAGTTTATCTTTTATTGTACTAGTTTCTAGACCAAGTATGGCACTTACTAAATGGATTAAAAAGTGGTAGAAAGGATAATATTTTTCTCAATATCTGGCAAGTATCACCTCGTTTGTATACTAGAAGCATGAATATATTTACTTGCTGTTAACAAACCAGATTTTTAGTGACATTTTGCTTTTTTCTGAGTGCCATAATCAGGAGCAGCAAACAGAACTTTTATGAAACACATGGTCCTTATGGCATATTGTAAGATTTAATTCTTGGTTATCTTCCATTTTTAATCAGTAATCTCAAAGAAAATGTAATATAATCAGATAATTTCCCCAGATAAGAGACAGGGACATGGGTAGGTAGCAGAAGATAGGTTTCTGATGCTGATTACATGGATTGCTTGGTAAACTGGAGCAAAGGGAATAATCTGTTTTGCTTTAGGATTAACAAGGCCTTGCAGGCCTTGCATTTCAGGATGGTGCTGTCTAGTCTGGGAACTGATGCTGGACAGGAGTTGAGGGTGTCTCTCATTTGGCAGTGGTATGAGTATTTTCTAAGATCTTTCACTTTGTAATATGGATAAAAGTTGTATGGATTCAGAGAAGAGTCAGGAGAATATTGGAGACCGGAAAGGGTTCTTCATAGTTAGAGATTTTAAGGACTCAGTCTGTTTAATTTCTCGAAGTAAAAAAGTGGTGTGATTATGTTGTGTAATTATTTTGTGCAAGACTGCAAATGGGAAAGTGAACATAAATTAGAACTCAGTCCAGCAGTTGAGTAACCCTAACATTCAGTTCCTACATTTGAAATTGGAAAATTTAGAGTAGAAATCCACGGCCAACCTTTACGTTGAGATGAGTAGCACTTGTTTGAATATCTATTAACAGAATGCATTGAAATTAAAAAAATGAAGTAGAAGGGATCGCATGTGGAATAGTGTGGCTTGCTTTCTCACTCGGAGATATTTACCATGATGTTGTGCATATTGGGTGCTTCTGAGATACCACAGTGGGATTTGTGAACATCGTCAGAGAAGGGAATTTAATGGTGCTCCTCAACCTGATTTGTAGAAGCAATGTATGACTGTTGATTTTTCACATTCTGTTCCAGCTTAACCTGCAAGGCAGCATTTAGTGCTAAACGCACATGTTTTTATGGCACTGTGGAGCACAGAAATGTCTGTTTGAATGTTTTATTATGAGACTGAAACAACACCATGTCTGCAAACCTTAGGATTTATGACCATTGACATAGCCAAGACATGGTTTTCAAATAAAAACAAAAGCATTTGTTTTTCCTTTTTCAAACGTGACTTGAGCATTCAGGTTCATATGCACTTCTTCTCCACTTTCAGATATGTGTCTTTATTACAGTTTTCAAAAACACTTAGAATATTTCTTCCTACTGTTCTGTATAGCTAGATGCTAATAAAAACTGTTGAATTTGTAAAGGACTGGTAAAGAACAATATGTGAATGAGTAACTTTTTTTGTAGAATTTTGCCTATTAGCTAACTCAGGGGGTTTTAAGAAGAGTTAACTTAACCAGCTCCTATTATAAAGCTAGATAAAAGGCATACGCTATAAATATACCCATTATGCAGTATTCATGGACAGAAAAAAGGAAAAAAAGACATTTTGTATGTTTAGTGACACTTTTTCATGTGAAGTGAACATAGCTAAATTATAGCTATTAGAACAGGTTTTTTGTTGCCAGACATTGTACAGGAGCTGAGCAAAGGTCAATCATTCTTAGCTATACTTAAAACAATTTCCTAAATTGTTTTAGCCAGATTTTAATTTCAGGCTTTGTGTGGGTATGTCTTCCAGCAAAAGTGTGACCTTCGTTCTTCACTAAAACTTGTACGGAGGTGGAGAAGGGGAGAACTGTGAGGTATTAAGTTTGAAAGTATTAATTCACTGAAACATTTAATGTAAGTCTTTCTCCAAGCAGGATACTAAAATCCAGTCAACTTAAACTTTTTTGGATTTTTTGTGTGTGTGTGTGTGCCTGATTTGAATTATATTGTATTGGGAGCTGAGAATTGGTTCAGTGGCTACAAAAATATATTTTTATAGAGATCGTATATGTTCTTCATGATTCATGTCTGACAAAGTTTCATGTGAAGTAGTAGTATGTTTTAGATAACTAGATGTTCTTAAATACTCATTTTCCCCGAGGCCAGGTGTGTGTACCTAGCATGGTTGTCATAGATCAGCAGACAAGCTTCAACTTGTTAACAAATTGTGGTGATGATAATGTGTCAAAGTCCTCAGTTTTTATGTAAAAATGAGTTATTTCGGAAGTTTGCTTTATTGTGAATGTTCTTTAAGCAGGGTCTTACTGGAGAGCTATTTAGTCCTATTCTAATATGATCGGTTGAATTGTTTGTAGCTTCTGCTTATGTTTATTTTACCCCTCTCTAAATTTTGAGGTATCTGAAAGCTGAAGTTTAATTCCTTCATTTGGGTCAGGGCAATCCCAGACATAGATAGAGGCTGGGCAATGAGTGGATTGAGAGCAGCCCTGTGGAGAAGGACTTGGGGGTACTGCTGGATGAAAAACTGGACATGAGCCAGCAATGTGTGCTCGCAGCCCAGAAGGCCAACCGTATCCTGGGCTGCATCAGAAGAAGTGTGGCCAGCAGGTTGAGGGAGGTGATTCTGCCCGTCTTACTCCACTCTGCTGAGACCCCACCTGGAGTACTGCGTCCAGCTCTGGAGTCCTCAGTACAAGAAAGACATGGACCTGTTGGAGCGAGTCCAGAGGAAGGCCACAAAGATGATCAGGGGGCTGGAGCACCTCCTGTATGAGGACAGGCTGAGAGAGTTGGGGTTGTTCAGCCTGGAGAAGAGAAGGCTCTGGGGAGACCTTATAGTGGCCTTTCAATACTTAAAGGGGGCCTACAGGAAAGATGGGGAGGGACTCTTTATCAGGGAGTGTAGTGATAGGACAAGGGGTAACAGTTTTAAACTGAAAGAGGGTAGATTTAGATTAGATATTAGGAAGAAATTCTTTACTGTGAGGGTGGTGAGGCACTGGAACAGGCTGCCCAGAGAAGTTGGGGATGCCCCCTCCCTGGAAGTGTTCAAGGCCAGGTTGGACGGGGCTTTGAGCAACCTGATCTAGTGGAAGGTATCCCTGTCCGTGGCAGAGGGGTTGGGCTAGATGGTCTTTGAAGGTCCCTTCCAACCCAAAACATTCTATGATTCTATGATTATCGTCTCTTTGGTGCTGGAAATGCCTTAAGTGGAGCACAGTGGAAGAGCAGGCATCATACTTGAGAACCAGAAGGGACCAGCTGGACAGAGTCTAGAGGAAAGGAAAAATATTTTAAGTTCTAGAGAAGGGAAATCTGAAGAAAGAGTTAGAAATGAGACTGCAGGGGAGATAAATGTTTTCAAGCCTAGAAAAGATTGATTGCAAAGAAAAGGCTACATTGTTTGCCATGAGGACTGGACATAGAGCAAGAAATAAATTTTAATTTTTTATCTTACTGTAAGGATAATTATGTTCTTGTGTATTACCTGAGACAGTGATAGAAATATTCATCTGACTTTTTCAGGTATTGCTGATAATTCCTTAAAGCAAGAGAACAGATGAGATTTCTTAGTGTTTTTCTTTGATTCTGTGAACTGAATATAGTTGAGTGCTCATTTCCTCATCAGTTATTACCAGGAAATAACAGTTGATGTTTTTTAGTGGAACTGTCTAGATGCCTAAAAACAAAATATGCAAAATCGAAAACAGGAAGAGTTGAAATAACCAGCAAGTCTATTCACAGTGCAAAGATAAAGAGGATAAGAATTGTACACAGAATTTAAGACCTTAATAGTGTACTGCCTTACTTGCTTACATAAGAATAATGATGTGCTAGGCTGTATTTTCCTGGCTTCCTTGGAATGCAGGTAGCTTTTCCAGTCAGCAGGGAGAAATAAAAAATGGTATGTGGTGCCATTACTTATCACCATATAAACGAGAAACTGTAGAGGCCTGGCTTTTCTACAGCCCATCCCTGCTTACCTGCAAGATACCAGCCAGTGCCAGAGACCTGCAGGTAGCAGGAAAGTGCACGTGTGCCATTTTCTCTTCTGCAGTCCTTCACTCAACTGCACGTGTCCCACCGTCCACTTCCCTCTTTCATTTCCACTGCTGCCACCTCTCTTTCAATTTGCAGGTGTTGGAGCAGCTGTCCCTGCCAGGGCAGAGGCTTCGACCCCGACAGAGCTTTAGATGGTGGACACAGCCCTGCAAGTCGCAGGCTGCGGGGAGTGCCTGGAGCCTCTCCCTGAGGCCACGAGAGATGGTCTTCTTTCCTGCAGGAGGTGTGCTGTTCTTCAAGAGCTGTGTCAGCAGGTGGAGGAGTTATGGCAGGAAGTGAGCAGGCTGTGCAGCATCGGAGAGGATGAGAGACAGACGGGATCTTCTCAGAGATGCAGCTCCTTCAAGAGCCCCGGCCCCTGACTGTACTGGAGACACAGGCAGAGTCTGCTCCTGGTGGAGCGGTAAGTGCAAGCTCTGGGGAAGGCGAAGAATGGAAGCTCGTGACTTCTGGCACCGAGGAAGTGGCTCCAGCTCCACCTGAAGACTTCCAACTACAGAACTGGTTCACAGCCCTCAAAGCTGAAGAGTGAAGCACCTGAGGCAACTGATGCTGAGCCATGCAAGGCCACCAGGATGAAGCGGCGAGTAATAGTAGTGGGCAACTCCCTGGTGCAGGGGACAGAGGCAGCCATCTGCTCACCTGACCTGTTGTCTAGAGAATTTTGCTGCCTGCCAGGGGCTTGGATCTGGGATGTTGTGAAGGGATTGCTGAAGCTTGTCCAGCCCCCTGTTACCCCTTGCCGTTCTTCCATGTGAGCACTGCCAGGGATAATCTGAAGGGAAGAGTTGACTACAGAGCTCTGGGGGTGGTTAATGAGGGGTACAGGGGCCCAGGTGGTGTGCTCCTCAATCATGCTGGTGAAGGGAAGGAGTGTAAAGAGGAGAGCACTGATGCTCCGTGTCAACAATTGCTTGCAGAGCTGGTGATGGCAAGAGGGGTTTAGTTTCTCTGACTGTGGGACCCTGTTTGAGGATTAGCATCTGCTTGGGAGAAATGGGATCCACCTCATCAAGCAGGGCGAAGCCATCTTTGCCAGTAGGGTGGCTGGCCTGGTAAGGAGGCCTTTAAACTATGGCCAGTCAGGAATTTACGAGCAGCCCTGTGAGGAAGTGATGGACAGGGTCAATAAGCAAAGGGCCTGCAGTGATGTGAACAAAAAGGAATGCAAAATCAACAAAACAGGTCTTAAGTGGTGTCACCTCAAACATTTGCATGTAAGCAAGGAAGTGCCTATAAGGCACCATTATGGAAAAAGCCAGCAGACCCCTTTGGGGAAATCAGCATGGTGGGGCATCTGTACAGGCACACTGAAGTGTCTGTACACTAATGCACACAGCATGGGGAATCAGCATGAGAAATTGGAGATCTGTGTGCTGTTACAGGGCTATGATCTTGTTGGGATCACGGAGACATGGTGAGATGGCTCCCATGACTGGAGTCCTGCAGTGGAGGGACACAGGCTCTTTAGGAAGGACAGGCTGGGAAGACAGGTGGAGTTGTCCTTGATGTGAGAGAACAGCTGAAATGCCTGGAGCTCTGCCTGGGAATGGATGATGAGCCAGCTGAGAGCTTATGGGTAAGGACTTCAGAGCAGACAGGAATGGGTGACACTTGTATTGGGTGTCTGCTATAGGCTGCCTGACCAGGAAGAACAAGCAGATGAGGTCTTCTACAGACAGCTAGGAGCAGCCTCACACTCACAGGGCCTGGTCCTCATGGGGGACTTCAGCCACCCCGGTATCTGTTGGAGGGACAACACAGCAGGACGTAAGCAATCCAGGAAGTTCCTGGAGAGCATCAGTGACAACTTCCTGACCCAACTGATAGAGGAGCCAATGAAAAAGGGTGCTCTGCTCGACCTCACACTCACAAACAAGACAGGGGTCATTGGGGATGTCAAGATCACAGGCAGTGTTGGCTGCAGTGACCATGAGATGGTGGAGTTGAGGATCCTGAGAGAAGGGAGCAGGGCAAAAAGCAAAATCACAACCGTGGCCTTCAGTAGAACAGACTTCGGCCTCTTCAGGGATCTGCTTGACAGAGTCCGATGGGATAAGGCCCTGGAAGGAAGACGGACCCAAGAAAGCTGATTGATATTCAAGGATCACCTCCTCCAAGCTCAAGAGCGGTCCATCCCAATGAGCAGGAAGTCAGGCAAAAGATGGCAGGAGGCCTGCATGGACGAACAAGGAGCTCCTGCCAAACTCCCAACACAAAAAGGAAGCCTACAGAAGGTGGAAGCAGGGAGAGGTAACCTGGAAGGAATACAGAGACACTATCCGAGCATGCAGGGATGGGGTTAGGAAAGCCAAAGCCCAACTGGAGTGGAATCTGGCGAGGGATGTCAAAGGCAACAGAAGAACTTATAAGTACACAGGTGACAAGAGGAAGAGTATGGAAAATGTGGGCCCATTGCTGAAAGGGGCAGTCGTCCTGGTGACAACAGGACATGTAAACATAAAGGCTGAGGTACTGAATGCCACCTTTGCCTCAGTCTTTACTAGGAAGACCAGCATTCAGGAGTCTCAGGCCCCAGAGACTAGGGGAAAAGGCTGGAGCAAGGAACACATACCCTTGGTGGAAGAGGATCAGGTCAAGGAATACTTAGGCAAACTGGGTATAGATCATGGCCCTGATGGGATGCACCCACAAGTGCAGAGGGAGCTGGCTGATGTCTTTATGAGGCCACTTTTGATAATCTTTGAATGACTGTGGTGACTGGGAGAAGTGCGCCTTAGGATTGGAGGAAAGCAAATGTCACTCCTGTCTTCAAGAAGGACCAGAAGGAGGGCCCAGGGAACTACAGGCCAGGCAGCCTCACCTCAGTCCCTGGGGTGCTATGTCCAGTTCTGGGCTCCCCAGTACAAGAGAGACAGACATACTGGAGAGAGTCCAACAGAGGGCCACTAAGAGGATTAAGGGACTGGAGCATCTCTCCTATGAGGAGAGGCTGAGAGAGCTGGCACTGTGCAGCGTGGAGGCTCACGGGGATCTCATCAATGTATATAAATACCTGATGGGAGGGCACAAAGAGGACGGAGCCAGGCTCTTTCCAGTGGTGCCCAGTGACAGGACCACAGGCAATGGACAAAAGCCATCTGGACTGCTACAACTGTCAGACCAACTTAAAATATTGAGGATGTCATGATCTTTATCTGCTGTTTTGCAGTCTTTTGGGAATTAAAAGCCAAAATGAAAATACTTATTTTTAGTCTCATGCATTGATCTAAACTTCTTGTCAGCCACATACTATTGGTGTAGTCAGATGGCAAGTGTTGAAGTGATGGATTCAGCTACCATATTTGTGGTCCTGACACATCTGACCAATATTTTGGAGTGAAAACTTCCTTTGGATAGGTATTACCTTTTACAGGTAATACAGAAGCTATCGATGACAAAAATTATTTATGTTTAAACATGAAGCATATTGGAGATTACTTCCAGTAGTTCTGAAAAATTCTGTTACAGTAACATCATGAAACCGCTCAGCAGTATGTTCCCTAACCACCTGATGAGCGTTTAGTTTTGGTGTAATGACTGTTTGAGAGCACTACGAGTAGCCTTTCTTAAAGGAAAACTATTATATGTATGCCAGGCGTGTTTTTACAGAGGTCTTGCGTAGCACGAGAATGTTAGATATGTGAAAATCATGTCAATGTTTTTTGTTTTTGCTTGAATGCCACCTGCTGTTTTCTTGCCATGTATTTTGCATTACCTTCCATTTATTTAGCTGATGAACACTTCAGGGAGTGCTTGTTCAGTGCTTTGGCTCCTCTCAGAATCTTCCAAAAACAAACTGAATGAAGAGACGTTAAATGAACATTTATCTTGTGACGTAAACATAATAGATGATCAGTCCTCCAGCTCTTCGGCTCTCCCTTCTCTTCTGTGCACACATGTAGCGATTTGCTTTATTTCGTTAAAGCACCTATAGTAACAGTATTTCATAGACCTGGAGACACTCCAAACTGTGGTTCATCCCAGATGCAAACAGCTTCTCTGACGCTATTATTTATTTAAAAAAACCCCAACAACAAACCCAGACATGTCTGCTCTTCTCCCTTCTAGAGAAACGCAAAACCCTTCCTTACTGCAGTGCAAGCAGCAGAGGAAGCCGCCTCTGTTAACTCGCATCCACTGCTTACATGTACTTCTCCAATCTGCTGAGCACGGCTGCCGTACAGAGGCTGTCTCAGGCAGATGCCATGGTAGGAGGACCATGTCAATATGGAATAATCCAATAATGGGACTTCCTAGGTATATGCACGGTAAAACAAATACTGCTATTCAGGATGGGCTTTTATCTATTATTAAATGTGACTCTGGTACTTTCAAAGACTGGTTATGCCACACTGACAAAAGAGTTGTCTCAAATGGGGAGGGCTTCCTACTACCCATTAAAAAGCTTTGATTTTGCTTTGTAATCAGAAATTTTTGTCAGTAATAAGCAAGAGGCAGTAGCTTTTATAATATTTACCTAAGGAAGTTGATAGCTTAAGTGTACATTGGCCAGAGAGGAGGTCTCACGGGAGTTGAACAATTCCTGGTCTTGTTCTGTCTGCTTTCCCTTTGTAGTGCCATCACCCTACCTTTTGTTGCTTACTAAGGTCTAGTGACCTTGGCCCAAATCAGCTGTTGTATAAATGCAAGGTTTTCAGTTGCCACCGAGTTTCCCTTTCTTGTTCTTTTTCTCTTCCCTTTCCACAGCAGTTTTGGAGATTTTTCACCATCAACCATGTGAATCTGCACTCCTTTCTCCTGATGGTTTCTGGCCAATTTAGTTGGTACCGGAATGGTTTTGCAGAGCTTTTTTCCCTCCAATTTGTAACACTGAGCTTTTTAGTGTTTCCAGAGGTTTTTAGCACTTCAGGAGTCAGATGTGTTTTCTGAAGCTGCATCTTGAATGTTTGTATTGTGGTGTTTGTACAAATCCAGTGTGACCGTAGTGGACTTTCAGGGCCTAGTCAGCAGCCTGCCAGCAAAACCAGGAAAAGTTTGGAGGTTGTTGCTTTAAGCAACAATATAGGTGTGTGATCGTATCTGCGTATGTTGTGGTGGTTTCTTGTCTGTCTGATAAAGTTTGGTATGCAATGACAGCAAACAAACGGACCTGGTTGCAGATCCAGTCGGTTCATGGTGGTAGTGCAAGGAGGATTTTCCTTCAGTGTAGGAAAGAGTTGAAACTCGCACGTGCTGTGGGATTAGGCAGGTGTATGCTAAGCAGTTGGGGATCATTTAGCTGGACTAAAATAAGGCCATAATTTAGGTATGCATTGCAATCCTGGCTCTTTTTCAATGCATATACAGGTGATTTGCATTAAAAGTTCCCACTGGTAACAGGATGAGTTGTGTATTTTAAGAAATGTAACAAGAACGCAGTGTATTGGCTAGTTACCTAAGCCAGCCCCCATACGGAACTGTATGCGTATGAGCAGCAAAATAACAGCACTGAAAGACACCTGGATGTAATTTGTTTACAAAACATTTTGGTGCAAGAGCAATAAAAAGCCTAAAAGCCTGACAGCCTGCGTGTATTTTAGTTTTTCAGTTGTAGACTACAGTAAGTTTTAGATAATTATGCTTTCTCAATAAAGGAAATGTGCTTAAAGAACTCTAAGCCAATTATAAACAAGGTATTTTAGAAATGTTTTTACTTTTAAGTAGATCAACTGAAATTTTACTTTTGCCTTTTCTCCAAAAATACTGTTCATCTTAGTTGTAGTCGTATATTCCAAAGCACTTAATCTTCTGTTTTAGCTCTTCTCTAATCTGTTCTGCCTATGAGAGGATTAATGAGATGCGAATTGTAATCTCCTTATTGATTTCCTAATTATTTTTCATAATCTAACTACAGCTCATGATTTATGCTTCTCACTGATGAAAAACGTAGGAGCAACAGGAATGAATAATCTGTATGCGTACGCCCTGGAGCTGGTTGGGGTTTTAGTTTTGCGTGTTTTGTAACTTCCGTCTGGTCTTCTTTCCATATCGTATGTACTGCTTTTTTGTCTTTGGTCATACTGCATCTTTTTAAATCCTGATTTACTTAAAGTTAATTTCTGTAAATGAACTGGGTTTTATTTGGTTCAGGAGTGAGGATGTGCAGTAAATATTTAACGTAACATCATTTGCCGCTTTCATTCAGTAGTCTGTCTTGACCTTTATTTCCCAGAGCACTTCCACTAAACCAGCAGCTGCCACCTTGTCTGCGGCATCCGGGGATCTTGATCTGTTCACTGAGCAAACAACAAAATCCGAAGAGTCGGCAAAGAAACAACTCTCCAAAGACTCCATCCTATCACTGTATGGCACAGGAACCATGCAGCAGCAAAATGCTCCGGGTAAATCATTTTGTAAAGGTTTCGATGCAGTCCTATTTTAAGCTTCCTCTAGAATAGTTATCTCCTACAAGAATAAAACTAAGGTTGGGTACCCTGCTACCTATATTCAAATGCAGATTTTTATTTTTACCATTTGTAAAAATGAGAAATACTGACATGTAATACAGAAGCTAAAGAAAAAAGTAGTATGTGATTTTAATTTCTTTATAGCTGTTCAAATTATCAAGTGTACAATTTACTGAAAGATTTGTGAATTCAGCTTGTGCCGTCTAATTCGTTCCTTAAGGTCCGAGTCTCTGCTGCGCAAACAGCAGGCTGCCAGGATCAGTACAGAGCTGTCATATCTTGATTTTAGCTATGGTTGTATGAAAACGAAGACCTCCAATACAGCGATAAAAAGATTCTGGTTCACCACAGGGATTTGCCAAACTCTTTTTGGCAGTTAGCCTCTGGTGGTGAGTCCCTTTCCTTTGGGAGTTTTAAGGAATTTTGTGCTTTTACCGGAAACTAAATTAACAGCACTGGCGTACAACCGGACAAAGTTATCCTTCAAAATTATTTTGGTGCACTTCTGAGTTTATGGGGATGGGGGAGAAAATCACAAAACACTTTTGCTGAAATCTTCCCTTCTCTGGTACAGGTATGTTCATGGGGTCGTCTTCTATGCCATTTACCACACAACCATCAACTCATTTTCAAGGTTTTCCAGCCATGGGAGTTCCTGTGCCTGCAGCAACTGGGATGATGGGAAACATGATGGGACAATCGGTGCCAGTCATGGGACAGAGCACAGGCGTGATGGTAGGAATGGGAATGCCCAATGGATTTACTGGTACTACACAAACTGGTGTGATGGGACTTCCTCAAAATGTCGTTGGACCTCAAAGTGGAATGGTGGGACAGATGGTCACGCCACAAAATAAGTATGGATTGCAACAAAACCAACAAGCTCAATGGAACCTCCCTCAGGTAAAGACTTGCTCTTCCCAGACAAGAGTGCTTTAGAAAAGATGCTGCTTTTCAGATACAAAATGTTTGGCTGTAGGAGGAAAGTTGCAGGGTAGCCAAGTTACAGACTGCTGGACTGTGAACTGCTCAGAGGCACATGGAAAAAAAACAGTGAATAATTCAATTAAAGATAACTAATACATAAGCAGAGAATAAATTTTGCCACAGTGGACCTAACTCAGTTCTCTGCTTACGTAGCTACTCTCATCCTGGCATCTGAACTAGCCAGGTAAAAAGCTAGCTTAGCTGTAGTTACAAAATACTGAAATGTAAACACAGCCTTATAACTAAAAGCAGCATTTAATTGCTTGAGGGTAGCCATTAACAATTAATTCTTTCATTTACAGACTTCAGGATAAATTTCAGTGGAATGTGCAGTGCTTCGCACTCTGACATTCTCCTGTAGATAATTTGCTTAGGCTAATCTATTATCTGTAGCATTTCTGTGCTATTTTTTAAAATTTCTTAAACATATTTAAAAGGTTCTCTAAAAGTGTTAGTGTACACTTAGTACTATGTTTGTACATTATCCAAGGTACCTCCAATGTATCCATCTTGAAATCAGGTATTGGAGAGGTTATGGGGGCGGGGAGGAACAAACCTAATGATTCACTTGGAGTTCAGTATGGATGATAGCTATTGTTTGAATTATAAGAACAATATAATAATTCCATGCTGCCTACTCTAGTAATTCAGGAAGTGAACCTTAGTGACTTATTTAGATTGGATTATATTAATTTTTACTGTTCTGCTCAGTCCTGTGGCGTGAACATTTATGAAGGTAAGCAGCATTTCTTACATGGATAAAACAGCCCCAATTTGAAAATACAGGCTGTCATTCTGCTTTGAAAAGTAATTTTTAAAAGGTGAGAATTTCAAAATGTCAAACCAAAAAAATCTGTGGATTTACTAACAGTCTTTTTCTAGGTATCTAACTTTAAAAAGACCCATATCAGCTTTGAAATTAAAATCATGCTTCTTATTAAATATATGTTAAAAGTTGGCTCATAGAACAAGCTCTTAACGTTTCTGTACTCCTTGCACATCAGATGTTATCAGTATGCTGACATTCCACAGTTTGTAGGGGAACTGCAATCTAATCTCTGGCTCCAGTTGAAAGGGGGAGAGCTTGCTTTACTTACCAGAATAGCATGCTTTATATAGTCTACTTCTTAAGAATTCTACTCCAGAAGAGATTAACAGCTAGATAAGGCATGTTTTCATCACCTTTTTTTAAATTTCCATGTTCAGTGATGGGTTGTTTTTGCGGATACACACGTGAAAGCACCCAGTACTGAATTTTACCCTGAAATATTAGTTTGCAATTTACTTAACGATTTTTTTCACCAGTGTTTCGGTTTCATTTTGCAACCCGGTATTGTTGCTCATGTTTCCATGAACTCTGATTTTTACCTAATGCTGTCTCTAACTTGGATCTAATGTTGCCTGTCCAACATCCCTGTTCATCAGCTCTGATTATTAATTGCTCCAAATGCCCTTTTGCTCTCAAACTCATGAGCGGGGACATCTTTACTCTGTCTATACAGCTAGGTTTTTGGCTTGTCAGTAAGTGTTCATTTTTTAGAAGGCAAGGGAGAGTAACCTGAAGAACGTTTTTTCATTGAGCACTGAAAATTCCAGTGACTAGATAATATTTGTAGAGAGTAGAAATATTTTTGCACCATCCCTGAAGTGAACGTGCTGAATTTTGAACTCTTTCCCACCTTTAACTAGATGTCATCTTTAATTTCATGTGAATGATTTCACTTGTTTTTGAGAAATTATGGTATCTTGAGTAGATTCTTTAGCAAGAACGGTTAGATTTAGATAATACCCAAGTTTATAAATCCGCCTCATTCTTTGTTGATCACCACCTAAATGGACAAGTTCTATAAAAACTTGTGTATTCAAGATTTTGAGGTCTCCAAAGAAATACTGCTGGAACAAAAAACATCCGGAGTTGCAAATGTAGACAAGGCTATATTACTTGCTGTGGTGTTTCTTATCACAGTTGCCACAATTTTGTTGGTTAGCTTTGAAACTTTGAAAGCAAGCTCTTATCAACCGAGACACATCAGACTCCTTTGTCACACACTCTGTAAATTCGCTAGTGGAGTGTTTACACAGACTGGACATATACACCAAGTGCTACAGCCAGTCAGCTGATGTATACTGGTGATTGAATGGTTCCAGAAAAGCTGCTATCTTGAAAAATGCTTAGAAACTTGCATTGAGTCAGTATTTTTATTTAATGAGAAATATTCATTTCAGGGACGCGTACTTTAACTGGGTTGCTAGTTAGTCATGCTGGAGGCACGACTGCTTTTTGGCTAACGGTGTGTTGTGTCTCGGCACCAGTGCTAACCAGGCTCGTGTGTATGCTTCACAGATGAATCAGCAAATGGCTGGAATGAACCTCAGCAGTTCCAGCAACGTGATGGGCTTTGGGCAGCCCCCCAGCACAGCGGCAGGGTGGACTGGAAGCTCCTCTGGTCAGACTCTCAGCACACAACTGTGGAAATGAAAGTTGCAATAGAAGTCTCACCCCGAACAGCCACCTAACATTCCTTGTTCAAATGCATTTACTTTCGCTGTTCCTTCCATGTACATATTCTTTTTCTTTTTCCCCAGCTGTTCAGATTAAGAATATAACTGACTGACCGTGTTGTGGTCTATATTGATTTAAATTTGATGTAGTGAAAAGCAGATCAAGAATACATTTATACATCCTTGGCAGCGTTTTCATACAATGCATATGATTTCATAGACCGTATATTTAAGAAGCTGCTTAACCACATACTGATTTTTTTCCCTCAAAATTCTAGATCAAATGTTTGCATATAAGGGATGTAGCTATCATGTTAGTAATATCCAAAAATATGAACCCTGACCCCCCAAAATTACCCAGTAATCCTGTAGAAGGTACTGTATGAACAAATGTTTAATCATATATAAATAGAATGTAAATGTATCACTGAGCAATGTTTTCTAGTGTATCAAACAAATTTTGTTTCATCATACATTTCACTGTGATGTTATTATGGTGTGCATAACAGGGAATATGGTTATTGAAAGAAAGATAAACCTGGATGTTACTGTAGTTCTACAAATCAATAGTTTATTCTTTTAAAAATGAGCATTTGATCCATTTGAGTTTCCTGTGATGAAGTATCCAATCTGGCTCATGAGGCACGTACACAGTATTAATGCTGAGAACTAGCGGCACAATATGTATACAAGGTAACTCAGTGTGAACAGATGTATTTTTCCTTGCAGAGATATCCAGGTTTATGAAAGTGATTGTGTTTACATTTTATGGTGCCTCGTAATGATAAAATGTTATTTCCCTATATTAAAAGGATAAATCCATAAATGATTGTGGGTTTTTATTTCGTTATTGTATGACCTATTTGACTGCTATTTCTTCAAGAAGTCTACTTTTAATGAAGGAAAACCTGTTCCATTTGGAGGATCCATTTATGCAAATATTTAGATCAACAGTTCGTGATTTAAAATCAGTTTATAATTACACCATTAAGCTGGATAAATACAAAAACTATATACATAAATGATGATTTTGAAAATACTCCATTGCAGCCATGTTTCTCTTTGATTGTTTTTACTATGTGGAAACAGCCTTAAAACAAAGGTAAGTGTCAGTTTATTAGGACGAGAGTTCAGAAATGCATGCAGACAAGTTAGAACAAAGCACACCCACTTGATTTGCTTGTTAGAGTATCTGACAACTTCCTTTTGTTTCCACAGAAGTCCATCAGATGACTATTAAAAGGTCTCACGCAGAAGCAGACTATTCTGACACATCCGGTGTACTGTATGTCCTGTGTAACTCTGTCTCCAGGTCATACCTCAATATTGACTGTGTCCAGATGGTATTTTGGCTCATTAGCTAGATTTACTTTTTCTGTTCGTGTGTGCCATACAAGAACCTATAAAATAACATTTGTGTTAGTATGGTCACCTACAGAGATGATATGAAAGTGTTTTAGTTAAGTGTGGAAATCGGTACCTTTGTGCAGTTGTTTGCTTTTGGCTCCAGTTCCTCCACTGTTGTTATCTGTTTCAGAAAGTCAGACTCTTGCATTCCTGGTTGAGAACCACGACGCTTGAATACGGCTTTTGGATGCGACAGAATCACTTGAAGACTCACAGCAAATCCTTGGAGAGAGGGAGGGGGAAAAAATGTTAAGACAAACCTTTAGGCTTTACATGTTTGTGCAAGTTACCCTTAAGCCTAGAAATCCCCCATGTTCTTTTTAAAAATGTGTAAATTTGATTATATGGATAGACAATATTTGGTAGGTTTGTACATCCTACATTGTTTTGTTTTGCCCTGAAGGTGCAATCACATTTTTTTAATTGCACCATGTTTTCAACATGTTTCATCAATTTCCCATCGTGTAGAGAACATATGCTTTTTTGCCTGAAAAGTCAGGTATTGCTAAGATCTTGGACTATCCTTCCTTTCTACTTTTAATTAAGAAATAAAACTGAATTTTAGGTAAAATAAAATGTATAAAATTTATACTGTACAAAAACTTCTAGGTTTAAAGGTGAGAGGCAGAAAAAAAGGTTAAAATACGTTACTTAGACCTAACAACTGTGGTCTTTAGAGATTTTTAGCCTTTAGAGAGTTTTAACATTATTGTTGATGAAAGAGAAGTCATACTGATGTTTTGCCTTGTACACCGTGTAGTTATTGTGGACTTGGGAATCATTTTCATCAACGGTGGTCTGCAAGACAGTCTGCAGCTGATCTGTGCATTGCACAGCACGACTGAAAGGGCTTCATCAGTGCCCATGCCTCTCTTTCCAATGCGTTCCTCTCGTAACATACGTTAGCTCCCTCAAAGGGAGACTGCAAACTGAGAAATCACTAGTTTGAACAAACTCATCCTCTCTGAAGCAATTCTCATGAATCTCCAATTTGCCATTATTTATAGAACTCTCCAGTTTTCATGCAGCAAGGTTCAGTCGCATGTATGCTTCTTTAAGTATGACTCAAAACTCAACTGATATACTTGTAAAGAAAAATTACATTTGTGACTCCTTATGTCTAATTGCCAAGCCTACCAAAGAAAACCTTTTTTTGTCAGTTCAGAGTGGTTCCAGCTGTCCCTTTATGACAGCAGTAGTAACAGTTTTGACATCTGTTCTGGAAAACTACAAGAACATTTAATTCTAAAGCCAGTATTAAAATTTTCTCATTTAAAAATGAGTATAACTTTCTCTAATGGAATATAGATCTGTCCCCTTTTTTACTAGAATTATCTTGCTACTGTATTTTCCTTGAAAGTATTTGTGGCTTTTATGGGAGCCTTTGAAAGAGGAAAATATAAGGAAGTAATTACTACATCACATGTAAAGAAGGCACACTGAAACCACTTTTATCTTAACTATTGTGCTCTTGCTTGTAGCAAAGCACAGGAAGACACCAGAAACTGATTTTTTTTTTTTTTTTAAAAAAAACCAAAGATTTGGACCGTGCAGATACAGACTATGGGTGGGATGTAAACTGAGGTCCCAATTCACTGACAGATGCGGTTGAAGAAAACACGTTTAACTTTATATGCTGTCTAAGATGAAGAATAGGTGTCTAGATGGAAAGGGCTTATCCACACCTTGCAGAGCACTCTAGTGAATAAAAGACCTCCAGGAGGTGTGAGACTTCGGCTGTACCCTGTCCTCACTCTCTGTGGTTAAGCTCTGCAGCTCCCGCTCTGCAGACTGCACCACCAGCAATGCTGGGATCCAGCTGCTCTCTGCTGTAGCTGCTGGGTTTAGGCAAGCCGTACCAGGCAAAAGAATGGCAGTTTGGACTTTTCTTCTGAGGTAGGGGCTTGTCTGCAGCAGGGTACGGGCCTTTCTTGCTTCCTATGACTTGTAGCCTGGCTGCAAGGGAGCACAAGGGGGGCTCCATCCCAGTGCCGTTTGTAGCCAAGTGTAATCATTTGTGAAGAGCTGAGGTTGAGAGTTTAAACTCCCTCAGCAAGAGACAGCTGAGGCGCATACAGCCAGCTTTCTGCACCTTGAAAGATGACTATAGACTTATCACTGATGAACAAATTGGCCTGGTTCAGTTCAGTATTTTTGGTTAGGGGTTGGTGGGGTTTTTTTTCCCCCTCAATTAGAACAAACAATTTTTGGTGCAACCGGGCTTTAGTGTGGTTGATATTTTGCCCCCCGCCCCCAGTTTGCTTTGCAAGGGAAGGCATTGTTGGAGCCCTGATCGGCTGTGTGAGCTGCTGTTTCTTTTTAAAGAGATTTAAGATTTAATTGTTAAGATTTAAGCTGGTCATCCATAAAGGAGAAAATGACGTAAACACCAAAATTAATGTGTCCTAGTTTTTAGAGTGGAGAAGGAATCCCATTTTAAGCAGAAGAGACACACAGATTTTTCTGCTGCCTATCTTTGTGTGTCTCAGCTTGGCTCCCTGGCCCCCATAGCCCATACTTATCCATACGTTAATTTCTCCTAGGTTCTCTTGTTGCAAAGCTTGCTCCTCTGTTGAGAAAATCGGATTCAGCTCTGAGGGTGGATTTCACCTACGCACAGATCTTCAGATGTGCCATGCCCCCTGCATGTAACAAGTGCCCTTGCTACCATGCTATTGCAAACTGCCATTTTAGGGTACTATCAAAAATCCCCCATGTTTTCAGGCATCAAATAAAAGTCAAATTATTAAACTGAGTGTTGTACACGGCAAGGACATGGACTACTGCGCTCTGACTGGCCTGTGGCCTGAGGTTTGTTTCCTTGATCAGTGGTCATGCAGTCTTTGTTTCCTAAAAGAATCCAATAAAGCAGCAACTTGAAGAGATAAAGTAATTCAAGGAGACTTATCTCCTGGCTCTCTAGTTCTTCAGCTCTGCTTTATAACTGCTTTAATTTCACATGTATGACATTTTGCATTTATGTAGATAGACTTTGGATGGACTTGAGGGAAAACCATTTTCTAGTGACAACTTTCAGTTGACTTTTTATCACAGATGAATCATTTTGGCATAAAAAAGAGAGGAGATGCCTCAGGTTTTGACCAGACTGGTACTAGTTATTTCTCTCAGTAGATAATGATCCTGTGGTAATAGATGAAAAGACAATGTTATTTTGAATTCTGTCCCCAAACAGGGATTAATCTGGGATTACCGTCTCCAGCATAGCATAACTGAACAGTGCTACACGCATACAATTCTTTTACTTAATCCTTATTCCTACAAGGTCATATTGGGCTTAAGTTCACATGAAATGCCACAGGACAATTTCACAGCCAGAGTGTGAAGAGGTGTTTTGGTTTTTTTGTGTTTAATGCAAGGCTGTAAATTAAATCTAATTGGCTGAAGAGCCACCTAGATAAGAATTAATTTGTTGGAGGACAAGATACCTGGGAGACATGGCAAAGATTACATCTGTGCTTCTTTCTACAGAAGCTGTTTCTGTTAATTCACACCTTGACTTGTGCTAGATCAATGGCTTCTGTTAAAAGCCAGAACCATTTTTTTTCATCCAATTAGACTAAGCCGGTCTTTAAAGATTTTGTTGCCGTGATTAATGTCTTTGCTTCCTGAATGCTCTAGATAGGATAGTAGCTGAAGGCAAGCTAGAAACTGAGAGCGTTTATCATTTCTGGAGTGTATAAATGCTAATGTTCAGTGCTGATGTTGAAAGGAATACACTGGTTTCCACACAGTTCAAGGTACTACCTTTGGCTTGTTGAAAATGCCATGGCTTGAGGTCCGCTTCTTTCAAGTTATCTTTTCCCTGTGACATACTATTTGGGTTGCAATAAGGCAGAGATGCTCAACCAGGAGTTTCTGTAGTTCAGAACAAAGGCATCTGCTGACAGTTAATTCACCATGAAAGAGGATTTTAAACTCAACATTTAAAATAGTTGTTACCCTTTGATGGAGGAGTGGTTGGGGGTTTTTTTGAGTGTGGTGTCTGCCATAGCCACTTACTTGAAATTTGTTTGCACTTGTGACTTCCAGCAGTGGCTCTTTCAGATTCAGACAAAATATGCCATGTTTTGCAGTGTCATTAACAGACTAGCTTTTTTCTCAGGGAACCGTCAGAAAGATGAGATGTACTAAAGATCTCATAACTATAGCAAAATCCAAAAAAAAGGTGGTTGCTCAGGCCCTAGCAGAGGAACTTGGGACACAGTGGATGAGCTCTGGACCACAAGACCAAAATCTGCTTGTCCAGTGATTCACAGGCATGGATTAATCTCTATGACTGAAGTAGCTCCTGGAATGCTAACGTAAAGCATGCATCTGTTTTCCTTGAACAATCCTGACGTTAGGAGAATCACGATCTAACTTGTTCCCATGGGTGGTCAAAAACTGGCACTGGGAACAAGCCAAAAGTAAACACTAACAGCATCATTTAATACCGAAGATTTTAAATCAGGTCTATAATAAACAACAGTGCTTACCTCAGAATCAATGTCACTTTTTGCTTAAAACACCCAATTCTCTCTCGCTTTTCTTCCCTGAGGGTAAGGAAGTCTGTGTCAAACTCTAGAACCCACCTACAGTTAAAACTGAGGCGGAACTTAAAAAACACCAGAATGAATTCATATGGTGTGTTGGTTGCCAGACAAGAAGCAACACAAGAAACAGCTGCTCTGCTTTCTGAATGCAGTTTGGCATTGGAGAATAGCAGTGTCAACCACAAACTTTGCAAAAGAAATAACCGGTTTACTGAACTGATCTAATGTGATTGCAGTGTGTGAGTGTATTTCAGAGAAGATCTAGGGAAGTTGGCCAGCTAGGGCCTTTGAGCTGATCCCAATGAAATCAGCAGGACCTGTCTCCACTTGCAGTAGATTTGAATTTGGCCCTGTATTTTGAAGTCTAGAATAACAAGTTTATGTGCATCCTCTGAATAGCCGCAAGTTAAATCAGTGGTCCCAAACCTTTTAAACAGTCATTCTTTTCACACCCAGCCTCATGATCAAATTCTTGTGAAAATCACTACGAAAAGATAGTTCTGTAAACCACAGAGAGCCTCCTTACCAGTGCCTTGGGAATCAGAACATTAATTATAAACAGCTATAGACAGCTGAGCAGTTTAATACATGCACCTATTTTTTTTTCATAGTAATATTTTCAAAAGAGATCCTTGATCTTCTTTATGTGCAGTGTATGGTATAATCTAAGTTGCTTGTATATTTGGTGCCAGCAGATAGAGGAATGCCCGTGATGTACTACAGCACAGACATAGGTTTGTTAGCAAGTCTTCCAAGTCCCCAGGGGTATGCTGGGGAGCCAGGGGGAGCAAGGGCAGAAAACTGAGCGTTAACACGTCATCCTGTAGACTGCACCTGTTCAGACACCTATGCAGTTCTGGATTTACAGGTTCTGTTCCGTTTGTCTGTGCCCTTCCACCATATTCCTGAGGGGAATGAAGATGCAAACTTAACATAATTTTTTACCAGCCTACATAGCATCCATTTCTCTCCTTGCTGAAATTAAAAATGTAATTTAATCAGTTATTTTTTGAAGACTGATAAAAGTTCTCTCACAAAGCAGTAAATCCTTGTTTGTGGATCTGCAATAACTTCCTATACTCTCAATGCTTGTATCTTTGTCTCTATAACCCTCCCTTCCGTGACTTTGGTAAAAGTACAAGCAGGTAATGCTCCTAATGGAGCTGCTTTTCCCTCATGCCAGTGTTTCAGCCAGCAACTGCAAAGTGTAAACAACAACTTAAGAACTTTCCATGTATCTCTTCATGTCTGGGTTAGAGTCCCTTGGCCAATGTTGTGTAATGGCTTTTTGCCTGCTGCTAATGAATTATGAACCATGCTATCATCTTTATAGTGCCCATAAGTAACCACTTCTACAGCACAGTATCAATATGTAGCTATAAATCCACAGGCAGACACCGTTAAAATGCACAGCTGCACTCCTCAAGAGGCTGCACGGGTTTGGGGACTGACATACCTACTTCTTCCCTGAGGAATGCCTCTACCTGGACACTCAGATACTTATTTTCATGTCAGGTGATACTGTTAACTTGAAATGCTTCTACAGTGCAGAAAAATTCACCTGTTGATGTTTCTGTCTTTGAGGTGTTAACAACTATTAGTTCTCCTTTACTCTTTTTAACCAATTGTACTGTAAATACATATTTTTCATCAAACATTTCAATCCATATAAAAATACTCTGTTGAGATGAGGAAGCACTGTCCTTTTCCCTCTCCCAAAACATAAGGGTATCAGAAAAAAGAAAATGGCTTGCTATTTCTACCCTGTTCTTGCCCTTGTATTCCTACTTTTCTCCTTCCTGAATACAGAAGATGCTTAAGTGCAAATATTGTATTATTTGCTGGGAAACCAGCTGCTGCTACATCAGAGATCGGACTTCTGCACAGTGGTGATTCATGTGCCAGGTGTGAATATATATAAAAGATTGTCTATGCATGGACTGACAGCAAGACAGAGCTATGTAGTGTGCTAACTTCACAGCAGAAGATTGATTAGATCCATTTTGAAGCTTTTCTGCCTTCATCTACTAGGCTATAGCTGTCAGTGATTTTTCCCCTAAGCCCAGTGTTTCAAACTATATCCATCTACCGTTATCACCATCATTCCAAATAACCAATAAAAAAATGAATATTTTAATGATAAAGTAGCATTTTACAACATGAGATCTAAGAAGGGTCTGCATTTACACTGCCTGGTGTAGACTGATGACACAATGAAAGGCAGGGGCTCCTTGCAAAAATTAATTGGATGAATTAATTTACAATTATTTCAGACAAACAATTTATACAACATAAAAGCCAAGTTGCCGCATAAAATTAAAAACAAGTGAAAGTAAGTTCAGATACCACCAAGCAGCAGCTTAATTAGACAAGATGGGCCAGCTAAGGCTTCCAGGATTTTTAGTGCTGAAGGGCTACATACAGCGGATGTGCTTCAGAAGTTTTAAAAGCTGCTTACACCGAGACATCTGTTTCTGTCCCACTCATAAAAAAGGTAAGAACAGTTATTATGAGAAACATTCATGTATCATGAAACTTGGTACCTTACCTGCCATGTCAATAGCAAAGGGCCTGTCAGCTCTCCAGCCAGTGTACCAGCCAACAACTTTGCCGTTTTCCACGACTGGGCGCTCATATCGTCGTCCTCCTACCAGTCCCACGGGCCATACCGACACTTTGCGGGTTGTACGCATCTGCAAGAGGCAGGCACAGCATGACTGCATGCATGTTTTCCTAGGAGGCTTTTCTTGTAAGTGTTGGTGCAAAGCCTACACATTAATCATCAAGACTAGGTATTTAAAAGCAATTCTAGCTTACAGATTTCAGCCCAACAGAGTAAGTATTTGAAAGCTGCATGTGCCCACTCATTTTCTGTGAAATCTCCAGCTCTCTAGCCCATAGGCATCTCAATTCTACTGAAAATATCCTATTGATATTATTTTTTATAACAAAAATTCTAAAAGCCATGAAAAAACAGTATTTGTTTTCTTGTTTGTTTGGGTTTTTTTCTGGTCTGTTTGGGTTTGTTAGGTCTTTTTTATCTGCAAGACTATAGCATTCTTGCAGTAGGCTTATTTCTATAGATTGCTGAGGTATTATACAAGCCCAGCGAGAGAGAATATTGTAATAATGATTAACAAATACCCACTTCATTAAGACAAGTACAATTAGTTTGAGACTGGTAACAAATACACTGAGTACAGGAAATTGTGACACACAACTCTTCCCCTACCTGCAACACACCAGATTTGTACAACAGATGCAGCTCAGATCTATTAAAGGCTCACAAAAAAAGATTAAGTTTGGGCTAAGCCTTTTTAACTTTATATTGTCTCTTGAAAAGCTCTGCTAAGTTTCTGAGAAGGACACAAAGCAGGTCGGGCAGGATGCTTCTGCTAGTTTGCTATCAGTAATGGGAGTTTTTCCCAATGGTGTAAATGTAAGTAAATGCCATTCTGGAAACGTCGTCCTCATCTAACCTAAAGGAATCTATAGATACTAAAAAATTACTCTTTCTTTAGCAAAATGCGTGCATGACTGGGAGTCAGTGAATTTAGTTCACTGGTTAGTAGACCATTTTCTTCAGTAAACAGGAGATAACATGACATGAACCCTGATGCACTGCTCCCCATGGGAAAATCACTGACAGTCTGGCATGAGAACTCGAGAAGACGAGTGCACGGACACAGCAACTTGCACAATTTAACCACACCAATTCAAAAGCCACTGTGCTTAAATATGGTCCTGTTTAAGCAAGTATTAAACTATTTCAGTGTAACGTGGGCTTCATTTGATTGATTTTTAAAACAATCTAATCTTCTGTTGTAGTTGAGGCCTATTCCTTAGGGAAAGGTTATCCCTTTCTCCTTCCAAGCACTCCTCTTAGCAAAAACAAACACAGTTTTACATATTTGTAACTGCAGTCCCCTATCGATAGATGTTGAAGTAAAAGACAACCTTGGTTAAATATTAAACACTTCCCTCTCTTTCTGCCAAGGTGAAAGATTTATCATGCGTATCATCTAGACTCCCAGAAGATGCACCAGAAAAAACAAAGACGTCACGTCACTCTGGTTCACATTTCTAAGCTAGAAACACGAGCAGATTCTTAGGAGAACTTTCATATAGGGAAGGAATAAAATACATATTTTAAAATCCACAAATACGTATGTACACACAGAAGAGAGGCATGCACCTTCTCTCCCTCCAATTCTTTGTGCATCTTTAAATTTGTTTAGCAAAATTTTCTCACTTCTACCCTAATAACTGTTGCAGCAAGTCAGACCATCTCACTCAGTAGCAGCTGTTCATACTGTATAAGAACAGGGTATGTATACAATTGGCAATATAGGGATTTCTCGTGATAAGGATTCTGTCCAAACCATTGACTATTTAGTTGCCAGTGAGAGACTGCCATGAATCTCTCCACAGGTTGTTAAATGTGTTTGTCTGTAACTGTTCTCCCTGCTTAAGGTTATTTTTCCGATCTCTCCCACTCCTCCATTTAGGAAATGCAGAGTCAGCAATTAACTATTTGGATATGGAAATCAGTCAAACCTTATGAAGATCTTTTAGCCCTGTTTTTAATGATACATCCATTTTGCAAATTTTTCTAACAGTGTATTTATATTAACATCCAAACACATCAGACATGGACACAGGGCATCACCCTGCTGGGCTTGTCTACACAGGCAGGTTTCCAATAGATTTCCAAGGGCATGATCAAGCCATATACACCCAACTGTGCTACACCAGTACTAACCGCAGGACGAACACAGATGCCCACTAACTTTTTTGTGTTGCCATTAATACCTTCTGGAGGGTACGGATACCTGAACAAATTACTCGTGTACCGATTTACAGCATTTTAGCTACCCTGTGCCAACTGCCTGTACCCATGGTAAACATAAAATGCCACAAGACAGGGGCAGGCACGCTCTCTACTACAAGAGAGTAGCTAATGCATGGTAAGCCCACACGCTGCCTTTTCTCACAGCAAGCATTTGGGCAGCTGTACTGCAAAATGAGCCAGATCACACGAGATTTCTGAATTGGGTCAATAGCGACCACAGCATTTATGCTAGCAGAACCAGACTGATTTACATTAATACTTCACCATACACAATGTGTAGGAAGATCTTGTCAATGAAAAGTATCTCACTGACCTCATGAAACCAGCATGAAATGAAGTTTTAATTATTACAGTCCTGGGTCCATCTCAGCGTCTATGAGTTAAGTCAGTAAAGCTACCATACATCAGAAGGAAGTAAGTAACCCTTTACAGAGCTCTTTATTTTGTCCTTGGGTTACTTTCTTTATTCTCACAGGTTACATTTTTGGCGAATGAAATAAGCGGGTGTCAAAAATACAGCAATGCCTTTAAGTAAAAACTGAAAGAGCACATCTAGACCGGTATTTATGCTAATTCTGAAATACCTTACAGCCTCAGGATATGCTAGGCAGATGAAAGCAGGAATATTTCTTTTAATCTTCTGAGAATAGCATTACTGCAGTTAACATGCTGATGTGTTAAGGCTGTATTTATGTATGATGGGGAGAAAGCTACAATTTCGATTAAAAGGCCAGCTTGCATCTGGAATTTGATGCTGGTAATCACTGGGACACAAAAAGGTGATTCAAAAACATGTTAATTCTAAATAGCTTTATTGCTACGGGTTAAACAACTGCCAAAATCCTGTAACTTACAAACAGCTTCCTAAATTACACTTTATCTGTCATTTTAATGTGCAGTAGCACATGCTGTCTTAGTACTCAGCATTTTAATCCTAGTAGCTTACATGAATGGTATTCATCTTTCTTACACTTAACTCTCTGTAAGGTAGGCATCTGGTCTATCCTAGCTAGACTTCTATAGTTAATGAACAGAGATAGGAACCTACTGACATGATTCATCCTGCCTGGCTTAGACAGCTGTCTTAAGGTAGGATGAATCTCCCTCTGGAAATGCTTTTGTCCTCTATTTACTTTTTGATTATTTGAAAGGGGTCTTGGGCATAGGAGGAGAGTGATGTACTGGATGGGGGAAGATGAGAAAAGGACTAAAATGGTAGAACAAACCCTAATGAAGTAGGGGAAACACAATTAGGAAGGAGTGGGCAAGGAAATGACAGGAGAGAGGAGTAACAACTGACCAGTAAGAAATCCCAGTGAGGTGATGGGCATATAACAGTAAATACAGTAGCAATAGAGGAACCACTGAAGAATAAGAAGTGAAAATGCAGAAAATGTAGTTGAGCAATAAAAGACAGTGATAAAAGCATTGCCAAAAATAGCATCTCATTAGTCAATCAAGAAAAGCTGCTTAATGGGATGCACCAGACTGATGGATAGGGAAGATACCAAGCCAGTAACAAAATATAAAAGCCCAAGGGGAATGAAGGCAAATGACAGACAGAAGGAAACATGGCCATACTTCCTACAGTGAAAAGGCTTCCAGACTGGAACAACCATCCTAGTGTCTTTGCAGCATGATGTTGATGCGTTTCTATTCAGGATTCAAAGCTCTCAGCAAATGCAAACCCGGCTACCACACGTAGTAAGCTTTTTACCTCCCCCGTTCTCTATCACTTCAACCCCTGTGTAATTCGTGATCTGTACCAGTCAGGTTTATCGTCCAGGCTTGCTGCCCTCATCCCAGCAAGACTCAAGCAGATTTCTATGCAAAATTCTGATTTATTATTCCCAAAGACGGGATCAAGAGCTCCTTCACTACAACTCTTCCACAGGGGAAAATGTTATGGGTTAAAGCACGAGCACAGCCAGGTTCCCTATCAGTTCTCACACAGGCATCCTGCATTACTCACAGGTCATTTAAAGCCAAATGCTGCTTCAACAAAACTTACGTGACTGCACTACAAGTCAGAGGGATAGCTCAGCTGCAGCGATGCTATGCCTGTCTACTTAAGCATTAAATGGAGCTTCTGCCCCTACTCACCATTACCTCAAAGGAGGTACTGAGTCACAGAAAATCTGTGCCAGTGGTTTTTGTGGTTCAGGGACTGTGACGCTTAGGGGATAGTAACTTCAAAAAGCAGTTTGTTGTTGGTAAACTTGACTGTAAAGGGTATGTCTCCATGGGAAAACTTGCAGAAAGGGTCTACAAATAAAAAAAATTGTCAATCACTGATCTAGCCTGCTCCGCAATCCTCACAGGTGATCTGATTTAGTGCTTCACCGTCCTCACTATTAGAAAGCTTTTTTCCAAACACCTGCCTTAAACCTCTTCTGCTGATTCATACCCAATCTACACTGCAGAGGGAGGACAGATTAATTCTCCCTTCTCTCAAGCAACATTTTACATATCAGATACAACGATTAATGCTTCTAAAATATACCAGCATACTTGGGCACAAATGTCAATATTGCTTCCCTACAGGAGAAAACTGTACTAAATTTAACTAAAGCAGTTAGGAGCCAATTTCTTCAGATTGGGAAGACTTCCAAAACATTTGCTATTCATGTTTCCTTTTGGCCCTTTTACTTACTAATTCTTTTTCTCATCCTTCTTTCTGTTATTCTGCTAGGTTGTGTTCACTATACCTCTGAAGAGCTGCCCACCATTCGTAATTAATTTCATAGTAACAGTATCAGTTTCACAGGTAAGAAAAAGATTGCTGTCAAAGTGCAGAAACAGGCAGTGCTTGGTACTTTGTAACCCAGAGTCCCTCACTTGGATAAATCCATTTCAAATAGCTTTTTTTGTCACTGTTTTCTCTCATTTTTAAGCTATTCCATTGTTTCTCTACCAGTCTTTTCTAATCCAGCCTCTTTAGCATAGGTATTACATGTCTATGTGCAAAGGGAATGTCAGTGTGCATTTAAAAACTGTCATGTATTCTTAAATCATTTATATACTAGAAAGGTATTTAATGCACTGCTAACTCATATTTAGATCCTTTTTTATTACGAAGAAAATAACTGATGACTGCCAGCTAATATTTCTGTCTAGACTACTGAATGTTATTTTTAAGACTACAGTAAAAATTTGATTTTTCCAAACAGCTCCAAGAGATACAACAAAAGATCTTCATGTTTTCAAAGACAAACAGATTCACTGATACTACTTTTAAATCTTTTGTACAAATACATCCATTAAAAAAATACACAGAAGTTAGCTTAATACAGTGTATAAAGATCAGGACAGTTATGTAAAAGTTATCGAAGGAGCACTAACCCTTCCCTATTCAAAGCTGGAATAAATAGTAAATATT
This sequence comes from Gymnogyps californianus, assembly GCF_018139145.2. Classification (NCBI taxonomy): domain Eukaryota; kingdom Metazoa; phylum Chordata; class Aves; order Accipitriformes; family Cathartidae; genus Gymnogyps; species Gymnogyps californianus. Next base: position 94,908,916 of record NC_059473.1, on the reverse strand, counting down.
CACCTCTTCTGTAATGTCTTTTTTGAGTTGCTCTCAAAATATTTTACAAAGATGATCATGGGAAAACTGAAGCCTGTGTGACATGCAATGCCTGCAAGTATTTCTGTTCTATTTTTAATAACAAGGATTTATTTTTTCAGGCTACAGCCTGTTAAGAGCCATTAGAGTATCTGCTACCTTCATACACACCTTTTGGGAGAGTGAAGGGTAGGGGCATAAGAAAACGTTTTCAGTCTGAATCACTCACACAACTTGCCCTCTGCTCTACAGTGCCACAAATTACCAGAGTTGGACAGCCCTAACCTTCAATGAGAAGGTCACGTCCATTAGCCAAGACAAAATGTTTCCTATTTGCCCTCTGTTCTTCATGAATCTTTGTTCCCATCTGGCTGATCATATTCTTACCTTCTCTGTGGCTCCATGAATCTTGAGCTACCTGTAAAGACTACCTCAACTTCAGGAGAAGGGGTTGAGCTCTCTCTCCTCCTACCTCCTTTCCAGCTTCAACTCTACCATCATAGTCAGGGCATTCTTGTGCAGGCAATAGCTACAGCAAATTGAATTCTGGTCCCCAACTCAGTGGGCAACAGGGCTAACTGCTAAACTATTAAAGTTTGGGGTTTTTTTCTCCTTAGAAATGACAATTAACACTGTGATTTACTCTGAACTCCATGCTACAAGGCTGTATTCAGATCACACCTTATAGCATGCGTTCCTCTAAGGAGACTCAGTCTGCAAATCCTCAACTTGCACTCAAATGAGATAGCGGTATATGCCATACCTGCATGCTCTAGGCACCTAGCAAATCTTGCTGCTTTAGACACCAATGACCAAAGGGCTAGGGGTGGCAGTGAGGGAGATCATAGTTTTAAATATGAGCATTTTAATTTCACATACATCTCAGTTTAGGTGTCTGAGCAAAATACAAGCAAAGGTGACAGATATAACCTAGACAGGAATCTCTAAAAACCAATGTATTTGTGAATGCAGCAAGCTCACTTTTTCACACATGTTGAAGACCTTTACTCCTGTTCTTTGTACTCCTTAAGCAGCTCACCCCTCACCCTTAAAAGTTTCAGGGGAGTCTGCACAATCATCAACAGCAGAGTGGACCTCCAACACTAATTCCTCCAACTTGCATACATATCCATACATGGATCAAAAAAGTGGTGGCCTTTGGCCAACTACTCGAAATACAGAAAGGGCAGAGAAAATGGCTGAGACATAGAAACACATGAATGATGTGAAGAGTTAAGGGAAGTGGAACTTAGCTATGTCTGTCTTCGGTTTCCAGTGCTTAGGCTAATCTTGTTTTTAAAATCTCTCTATGAAGGTGCAATGCCAGCTTTATCTAAGGTTTTCTTTCTGGAAGTCTAAAAATATGAAATTGGCAGTTGCTAGGCATCAGTCACAATATTACAATAACTTGCATTCAGGAATAAGATGAAGCACAAACGCAACAGAAACTATAACAGAGGCACTCCAAAAAGAACAGCCTATAGTTGTCCTGGTTTCGGCTGGGACAGAGTTAACTCTCTTCTTAGTAGCTGGTACAGTGCTGGGTTTTGGATTTAGTGTGAGAATAATGTTGATAACATGATGATGTTTTAGTTGTGGCTAAGTAGTGCTTATCCTAAGCAAGGACTTTTCAGTTTCCCATGCTCTGCCAGCAAGCAGGTGTGCAAGAAGCTGGGAGGGAGCATAGCCGGGGCACCTGACCTGAACTAGCCAAAGGGGTATTCCATACCATAGAACGTCATGCTCAGTATATAAGCTGGGCAGAGTTGGCCAGGAGGGGCGGATCACTGCTGGGGCATCGGTCAGTGGGTGGTGAGCAATTACATTGTGCATCACTTGTCTTTTCTTGGGTTTTATTTCTCTCTTTTTTTTTTGTTTTGTTATATTCCTTTTCATTACAATTATTATTATATTTTTATTATTAGTAGTAGTATATTTTATTTTACTTTAGTTATTAAACTGTTCTTATCTCAACCCATGAGTTTTACACTTTTTTTTCCCAATCCTCCTCCCCACCCCACTGGGAGGGGGGAGGGGGGAGTGGCTTCGTGGTGCTTAGTTGCTGGCTGCGGTTAAACCATGACAATAGTAAAAAATAGAAGTTAAGATGATTCATGTAGAAACGTCTGTAAAACATATCAAATACAGTAGTTGGGATTTCAGGCCTTTCAGTGGCTTTGTTAGGAATGCAGGCTGACATTCAACTGATAAAAGATATTTTCAGAAAGCGGAATGTTGTTTTTAATGGAGAGATGCAGATGGACACCTCCAGGTGAACAGATCATACCTGAGCAGAAAAAAATATGAATTATTTTCAAGGTCTGGATCCCAAAATAATAAATGGCAAAATACAGTATGCCAGAACCACCAGCATTAAAGTAAAAGCATGATTTTTCACCTGACCACTATTATATTCTCAAGTGGAAAGAGCTGGAAATAACTTAAAGGCCACACCTCCACTCCTGGAAATATTTCTTCATCATTGCTGCAGCCCCACTTAGTACTCTAAAGAATTTCACAATCACTGAACAAATAGGTCCTTTCCCTGAAGCCTTTCCAGGGAAGGTCAGCCTTCCCTAAGAAAATGCTCAGCTGAGCCAATGCTGAATACACTGTAGCAGCAGAAAGACAAACCAGGCTCTCCACCCTCTTCTAGAAACGACAACTATACCTGCTCAGACCCTTCCCAGTTTGACTTTGAGGACACAGTTTTGCCAGTCAAAAACTAAGCTATACACCCATATGCCATAGTATGTCTTAGGGAAAAAGACAATTATAAACAGCACCAGGGGTTCCAGATTTACTACAGATGGTGACATCTTCCAGCAAAACACTACTGTAAGCTGGGGGTTTTTTTTCCTGATTTCCATGAAACACGTTTTGTCCAGGTCTATTGGGCCCAGCTCACTCCATATCAAATACAAGGTACTCATTCCTATAAGTACCAGACAGAAGGACTTGGACAGAGATTAGAATTTCCTCATCAAAAACTCTCAGAAGTATCCCATGGCATTTCATGTCAAAGCACGCTCCTTTTTGATCATGCCCTTATGGTTTATACACCTCCACTCACAGTAACACCTTTGCTGATTTTGCTTTGTTAAAAAGGCTCCGTCTTCTGTCAGGGCACTAGGGAAACCCACAGCAAAGGAGCTGCCTTAAACATAATCCTTCACTGACATGCAGTTCCCTGGCATGCCTTCCGCTCCGTAGTAATGCTTTTTTGACCTCTGAGCAAAATGCACCCCTAACGCCAATGCTTCTCTCACGTTGGTTTTACGGTCCTAACTGGCCTTGGTTCCCACCCCGCCAAGCCCTCACTGCTATTACTGAAACCAACTTTGACTCAGAAGAAAGCCATTACAAAGAAGACAGACCTACTATTTCATAAGCCAGCAAATGTACATAACTACTTGCGGGCAGATGCTAGCAGACATTGCTGCTGGCAGTTTGGGACACACATGTCCCCGGGCCCGCATCAGTGACACGCTGAAGGTCACCCAGCCAGCACGGATGGCAGTAGGACCAGAATTCAGAGCTCCTGTCTCGTCCCTCTACATTTATACTACCCTCCCCAGTGAGCAGACTACAGTTTATCAGAGCTCCTTCGGGATTATGCGACTGCAGGTCTGGAGAATTGTTCCTGGCAGGGTAACAAACTGAAAAAAACTCCCTCTCAGGTATCGTTACCACCACTTTCATGACAGGAATTACTACCAGATTTCATCTGCACACAACACATTCTGAAGCTGTTCTCTTCATGCTTGGAGAAGACGAGCATAGTTTACCCTCATAAATCAATCAATTCCTGAAGGGGAGATCAGGATTTACTACAGAGCTGTCAAGCCAGAATCCATAAAGACAGAGAAGTTTTTTTAACAAGAAAAAAAAAAAAAACCAACCCTCAAGCAGTTAACTTTGCCAGGTCGACAAGGCATTCCCTGTGTTACTACCAGCGGCATCCCAGAGACCTTGCATACAGCTCCTTAGTGACTCCAGAAAAGAGTCATGGGAACTTGCAGTGGTAACCGAAGCAAAAGCTCCTTCTCTGCTCCTGTAACAGAGCTTTCCAACCACCACATTTCACAGGGAAAACTCATTCATGCACGTGTGTTTGCCTGCGAACACAGGGTTCAGAATAAACACCTCTTCCCCAGAAGAGGTGAAAGAGAAGCCTTAGGACTGCGGAGCTGCATGCTGGAGATTACAATTCTTGTTAGCAAAAGGAAACACAGACTGCCTGTTGTGCTTGCCATTTTCAAGGTTAACCCTTCAGACACATTTATCCCCTTGCTCTCCTGCATTTCGTAGCTGATCAGAGAGGTAATTTGTACCTTTTTGTTTCATCACTCACAGCAACTGGAAGAATAATACAGGAAATGATAAAAGAATAAACCTGTCTGGACCCCCCTTCAGTAGCTGTGGGTGACTCAAGTGATACGCCTGCCAATACTGTGCCTTTAGCTTGTCCCTAACGTTGGTACTCCAAAAAAAAAAAAAGAAAGTAGAGATTGGTCTCCAAATATCTTTTGTCCCACACTACGCATTTTGTCGAAGTGTATTTTCTCTATCAATTTACAGACTCCCTAAGACTGAATCAGATTAGTTTTATATCCCTGAACAGAGGTGGACACTCCCATCACATCAAAGATGGGTACGTGGAATTACTCTTCATTATAATGTGCTAAGCACAGCCATGAGATTTTAAGAAAATCAATTACAACAAAGGTTTAGCCTCCAGGCAAAGGTCTTCAAATTAGCAGCTTCAATGCTGAATGCCAAATGAGCAAAGGAAGTAGAGCATCCCTGCTGAACGGGGACCCTGCACCTGCCCACATACTGGAAATGGTAAGGGATGCATTACGAATCTAAACACAAACGAACATAAGCGTTCCTAAAATAACTTGCTCTAGGGAATTTCACGTGCTTCACATTTCTGTGTATGTCTTCATTTTAACCTACTGACTGTAAAGCACATGAGGAAGCGCAATGCTTCCAAACCACAGAATGTGGGTGTACACCACTAAATACAGTACTGTCCACCAGCGGAAGACACAGACCGCAGTTTGTCTGAAGTCCTGTACGTTCCCTATCTGCTGCCAATCTACTTTGCCATTTCCCTCCCTCGTTTCCCTGCCAAGGTTACTCTTCTAGCTGTCACAGAAGATGTACATGATCTTTTTTTCTGCTGTTTGATGTCCACTTATTAAACACCCCTCCTTCCTGCCAGAGGGAACCCAGAAAGGTGGATACCCTGTCCCCCAAGCGCTTGCCATTTCCCACCGAAAAGGAGCAAAGCCCTTCACCAAGGGGCTGCAATAAAGACCAAAACAGGTCCCTTCACAAAAGAGACTCCTGAAAGGGTGTTCAGTCATTACACAAATGATTTGCGGCTTCTAAGAGCGAAAGGCTTCAAAAAGACTGGGCAACTCCACGTGAAGGAGCCGGCTCTGGATTAATTCATTCGCACCAAGAAAAAACTGTGAAGGATGGCAACTCTTGATGCCAGTTTGCCCTACAGGGAGAGGGATGCAGCCTGAAAAACATAAATATCAAAGAGCGCTTTTCATCCCAGTTTTAACAAAAACAGAGGATCCCTTATGTAAACCCTAAACTTGCCTTGCTCGGCAGGAAAGCGAGAAAACAGCAGTAAAAAGTTGGGGGCGGGGGGGACGGGACGGGGGACGTGGAGGGGAGGGACAAGAAACTTAAAATCAAGCGGAGGGTGGTCACACACAGGCAGCGCTGGGAAGCCCCGGTGAGGGACGGTGCGCGGCAAGGTGTCCGCGCCGGGGAGCAGGCTTGACACTCATCCGTGCCCGGGTTTTGGGTGAGGGGCACCGAGCGCGCCGCAAAGCTGGGATGGGGCACAGCCCCGCGCAGCGAGGCGGGACGGGCAGCGGCGGGCACCCGAGGGGGCGAGGAGAGGCGGGAACGGCGGGCGCCTGAGCGGAGGAGAGGGGAGGCGGGAAACGGCAGGTGCCTGAGGGGAGGCGAGGAGAGGCGGGAAAGGGCGGGCGCCTGAGGGGAGGCCGGCGGCGGAGCGTCGCGGCCGCGCGCGCCCCGCGCCCCGCACGCACCTCCTGGAAAAGCTCCAGACTGTAGGTGTTGTCGTCGTCGGCGAAGAAGAGCACCCCGGGCTGCGGGGGCTGCAGGTGCTGGTGCCGCTGCCGCAGCCAGGCCAGGCCGGCGTTGCGCTGCTCGGTGGCGCGGGGCAGCCCCGGCCGCTTGTAGCGGCGCGGCGTGGGGACGTGGAGGTGCGTGCAGGGCAGGCCGGCGCCCGCCACGAAGCGGCTCACCAGCTCGCTGCGCGCCGCCGCGTCCTCCACCAGGATCCAGTGGAGCCGCGCCACCTGCCGGAAGGTGTTGGCCAGGCGGGTGAGCTCGGCCTTCTGCACCGGGCGGCTGTACGTGGGCGTGATGGCATAGATGGTGGGCAGCGCCGCCTCGGGCCGCCGCTGGGGGGGCGCCCGCGCCGCCGCCGGCCGGGCCCCCCGCTACCGCCCCCGCCCCCGCCGCGGGGGGCCAGGGCGGGCAGCGGCGGCCGGCTGCTGTCGATGTCCAGCACGATGATGACGATGAGCACCCAGGGCAGCAGCAGGAGGAAGCGGCTGAAGAGCAGGGACTTCATCCTGCCCCCGGCGCCCTCCCGCCGCGCCGCCCCTCAGCGCCGCCCCATGGACGGGCGCGGCGGCGCTCAGCGCATGGCCGAGGGGGGCGGCGGAGCTGCCCCTTCGCCCGCCCGCGCTCCTCCGCGGGGCGGCCGGGCGGCGGCGGCCGGGGAGAGCGGCGCTCCCTCCTGCGGGCGCGGGGGCCCGCCGGCGGGGCGGGTCGGGGCGCCCCGCGGCAGCCCGGCGGGGCAGGTGCCTGGCCCCGCTCCCGCCGCGCCTCTATTCCGCGAGCGGCCGCCCTTCCTCCTCCTCCTCCTCCTTCACCCTCAGCATCGCCGGGCCGGGGGGCGCCGCGCCGTCGCGGCCGGGGCTCGGCGGGGGGCTCTGGGGAGACGCTCCTTCTCCTCCGCTTCCCCGGGCGGCTCTGGCGGTGCGCGGGGGCGGGGAGGGGAGGGCGGGCGGGGAGGCGGGAGGGAGGGTCCCCGCGGGCGGGGGCCGGGAGGGGGCTCCCGCCCCGCCCCGCTCCGCTCCGGCTGCCGCCCCCGGGCGCCGCGGGGAGGGGGCGGCGGTCGGCGGAGCTCCGCGCTCGGCGCCCTCGGGGGGCGGCCCCGGGGCCCGGCTGGCGGCGGCGGCGGGGGCTCCTTCCCTCGGCGGCTGGCACTGCGGCGGCCGCCAACTTCGGCCGGCGGCCGGGACGCCACCGGGACGGCGCCGGCCGCCCGACGGGCCGGGCCGAGCCGGGCCGGGCTGGGCTGGGGGAGACGGAGGGGTACGGGCCGGAGTACTTACCCCTCGTAGCGGTGAGCAGCCGCTCGCTTCATTTTTGTTGTTTTTTTTTTAACGGAGGAATATTTTTGGAGCTCCGCAGAAGTAAGAAGTTGTAAACACGGCGGCCGGTTTGTGTGGTTCCCCTCGTTTTTCCTCGGTGTCTGTCACTCGGTGTCGCCCTCCCGTCCCCTGCCCCCCGACGGAGGCACCAGGGCCCGCGGTGTACACAGCACGTACTGCCTTGTGTGCCTGAGCTCTTCTGAACCGCATTTTCCCCGTTTTTCTACCGTGCTGCTTCCCTATAGATCAGACGGACTTGAGAGTTCTTTTTTAAAAAGCATTCGTATATGAGAATTTCATAATAATCCACCTGTCTTTATTTTGAGAAAAAGGCATTCATCAGGTGCCGCAACACACATGAAATGCACAATCTAAAACCTCTTACGAATCCTTTCCTACCAGGGAAGTTTCCGATGCATTTTTCAACGCTCCCTGCTGTCATAACTAAACACTTACTTACAGCTTGAATTATGCTTTTAAAACTTCATGTTGCATAAAAACAGAGAGGCACAGCATTAGTATTTACGAATTACTGCATTCTCCGTAATTCTCTGGTTAAAACATTTACCCTCGTATAGATCAAATGATGGTCTCACCGACTTGTGGAGTATTTATTTGAGCTCAGAAATAGAGTGATTCATCACTGATACATTGACTTATTGGTAGGAATAGCGCAGGTTAGAGAAATCGGTCATGTCTTCGCACCAGCCTCCTTGCCTTAAACTGCTGCTTTGGTTTCTGTTTTATACGCATCCTTCACATTTGTGTGTGTATAACAAATGCAGATAATATGTGGACACCGTGTATATCTATCATTCATATCTATCTGCAATCAATTTGTTATTCAAAAGGACGTATTAACCCAGAGGGCTCACACACAGAAAGGACATTGAAGTGATGTAATATAAGCTGAAATCCATCTGAAAGTGAGGGTGACACATGACCAGGCACTGAACATCTAAATGAGGAAACATCTGTGTAGCGGAGAGCTAATTAGAGTTAGCATGTTTAGTGGAGGAGTGGAAGGGTTGTTATGTGATTAATAAAATAATATGGAGGAATGCAGTGAGCGTAAATTGTTCAATATATCCAAAAACATCGCAGACATGAAATTACAGTTGCCCATTTTGTGCTGATGCAGTTTATCTAGAGGACAATCATCTAAACACCGTCTCTGTCTGATGAATGAACATACCATTGTTTTCTCATTTACAGCACAATCCTATTTACAGAGATAATTCGTTCAAATAATGCAAACATATGTATCAAAGCAACATACCAAGAAGCTGTTGCTTGTCCTCGTTTGAAAGTCAGTAGTCATTTGGAAAAGTTAATTCAAAGCTAGTTACTTCTAGATATTACATGATACCATGTCAGGACCCTAAAAGGCTATTGGGGCAGAACCCAGAAACTAAGGGTTACAAAAGGATGTGTTTAATTGATGTTCTTTATAGCCAGAATATTATAATATTAAAAAATACTGGTTTTATCTTTATGTTATTTTTCATCCAAAAATATTATCTTTAGTGGACTTGCATGTCATATTCAGAGCTTAGCCTAGAGAGAATGCTTAATAGTTTATGGCTATAAGACCTTAATAAAGGCAGCAGTAAGAATAGCTAAATGTAATAGCAGCAGTTTAGGAAGGAGCACAAACACTAACTCAGCACCAGGGAGGTGAACTATTTGGTGTTCTTCCATCTCTTTAATTGTGTTCCTGAAAGCTGGTAACTACATGTTTCTGTACACTTGCTAACATAGTATTTACTGCTTCTAACTGTACACAAGATCTGTAACGTAACGATATGAGACACTCGGCTGTTTGATAACAAATTGCAATAACTATATTTTTACCTCAGAACTGTTGTAACATGCTTTCACGTGCCACAGAACAGACTCGGAGGTCATGAGTCAGGTACATCAGGTGTGGTATCAAATAATGCAGCAGCATTTTCTGTTAGTTTAGGTATAGATTATCTTCGATGGAAAGGTAAAAGATAATGAAGGCACTACGTACAAGCCAAATGTTATTTATCAAACTGTTGTTTCTTGATAAGCAAAGCAAAATGTTCTTCCTTTGGAAATTGGAGGAACCCCGTCAAATAGCCACTCCATTTGCGGGGACAAACTGTCTACAGAGATAGTTTTTTCTGCCAAACACCTTAGCTCTGGTTATTATAGAAATTGTCACATTTGATTTGAGACCTCAGGTGCAACTCTGAAACAAAGGATGAATTTCTAACTTGTGATGGATGGTACCAATCATTGTGTGACTCAGGCTGTTCCTATGGTTTCACACACAATATGCAGTACAGTGCATATTCTGGGTTGTATCAGAGTGTGTGGGCAGGCATTTCTCTTCAGGATCTGGTCCAAAATTGTTTGTTTGCAGTAGTTTATGGCTTGGCTCATCTATTATGGTATTGCTGATTGCTGCCCCTGTTCTCCAAAGATTTTTGTCAGAGATGTGTCAGGACTTGGCATCCAATTTTTCATTTGTTTTTTAAAAAAATACCTCTACTTCAGTTTCTTGTGCTTCTTACCAGCGGAGGATGCCTGGCTCTGGCAGGAGAATGCTTGACATAGTGCTAGAAAGCAGTGTGTGTGTGCAAGTGTGCATATGCACGTACATACAAAAGAAATCTCATCCCTGGGAACATTCTCTACAGGCCCACAGAGGCTTTTTTCAAATTGGAGCACACTGCAGACTCTCCGTCTTGCACTGGCTGGACGCAGTCGTAAGGGATTGTAATGCTAGCCAGCAGTTGTGTGCCCTGGTTTCTTTCTTCTTCATTGGTTTCAGTCCTTCCAACATCTGTAGAAAAGGATAGGCATGGCGGGAGAGTTGCTATAGCTGTGCCATAGATGTACTGTTCCACTTTCTCTAAAACAACTCAGTTCTTTTTGCTTTTCTCACCCTCACCACTCGGGGTCACCCACCCATCAGGCGGCTCCGTCTAGGGGCTTCTGCTGCGACCCAGCCTACCCACCCAGTCTCTCAGCTAGACGTGCCCGGGGGGAGGGACAAGCTGGCCAAGCCTTTTGCTTGCTCCATTTGAATTTCCCCTTAGTTTCCGAACACCAGGATTTGCTCAAGCTAGGTACAACATTACAGACTGTTCTTTTTCAGGTATTGGAAAGATGATCACAGTTATGGACAGCATTTGAAATAAAGCTATTAAAATTTATTGTTTTGTAGGTTCTGCGGCTGATGGAACTATTACAGTCTTGTGGGAAGCAGAAGCAAAACCAGTTGGATAAACATATAAAAATGTGCAATTATTTTTAACTAGTGGATAAAATGGCATAGAAATAGTTCCTATTTCACATGGCTGTAAATGAATAGATTAAACCCAAGGATGGTTCATTTCTTTGCACTGTTTAGTGGTTTTCTTTCAACAGCAGCCACTGGTGATAACTGAAGGTGGGTAATGAGCTCTGGCATGTAAAGGTGGCTCATCAGCCTAGTTTCTGTGATGGGTAAAACCAGATACCAGGTGACTCAAATCATAGCAGGCAAAAGACTAGCCTGCCTGTCTAAATTAAATATATGCAGTGTAATTTCTCGTGTTTGAATTTACACCTTTTGGCATCGCTCAGTCAATCAAAATGTGTGATTAGCCAAAAAAAGAGCGATGGGGCTGCATCTCACAGGAGTGTCAAAGAACATCCACTGTCTACTGCACACTCAATGGCACAAGCCTGATCTCAGTGGAGTCACTGTGTATCTAGGGATTCAAATGAGAACAGGTTTATTATACGTTAGTGAAGGCCAAAAAGACCAATGCTTAAGCCAAGCATCCTACAGAGAAAGTAATGTTCTGCCATCTGACAGGCACAGATCGCCACCCTAAGTGTCTGCATAGAGGTATCTTGGTATCAGCAAGGGGGGAAGAAAGGAAAAAAAAAAGGAAGCAGCAGCGCAGGATGCAGCAAAAGCATAATTTCTTCTGTCCTCTTCTGCTCCTTTAGACTTATTTCAGCCTCATTAGATCACCGAACACTTTTTCTAAGAGAGCACATTTTCCTACACTATCCAGTTGTGGAAGCCCCCAAGAAATTTAATCATCCAGCTCGGAAGCGAAGGCCCTGCACTCGCACACAGGACGCTGTGTGTCAGAAAAGACAGGCAGTGGAGACTGGGCCGGGCTTGCTAAAATAATGTATATGGGGTCTGTGCTGTTCCAGAAACAAGAAACCAGCTGCCCGAGCTAACAATGAAGAACAAGATTGCATGTTTATGTATGCACATAGGCCATTTTGAAATAATTTTCTCTAGTGCTTTGTTCCTTTTCCTAATAAGCCAACTTGTTTATCACTATAGCAACCAGCAACAGATTCCTGGAAAGAAGAACTGCAAATGCCCATTTGGACCTCTGTGGTCACAGGCAGCTGGTACGAGCAAGGTGTCATACCTGCCTCCCAGGGCTCTGAAATGCCACGTAGGGGCAGAGCGGGTTGAGGCAGGCGTGACATGGTGTGACGTAGTGCGAGGGGGACGTGCAGAGCAAACAGGGCTATGCATAGCTTGATGGAAGCCATCACAAAAATAAACAGTGTTTTAATTGAAAATAAATGCGATATACGTAAGGCAAAGTAAGTTTGAAATGCAGAGCTGAATCCTCAATGGCGAAAAGATTCAATTACCCCTCCGTGCCAGAGGCTTCAGGGATGAAGGCTGGAGGAGGTGGGAAACAGATATACAAAGAATCTGCTCGGAGGAGGTCCTCCAGGCACGGGTACAGATGGAAATCAACGCTCTCACCAAACATCTGCTGCCAGCAAACACCCCTGAAACCTGTGCCAGTGAGTATTCTGCTGGTGCTGAGCCACGATCCAGGTGACATCTCACAACTACGGCATTTGCTCAAGGGGCAAAGGTCGGTGGGGCAGAGCGAGAGATGTAATCTCTGGAGATAACTTTTGGGGGTAACATAATTACACAGAAGGGAACGTGCTTATTTGCTTTTCAGCCTAGAAAAGGACATGCACAAAAAAAACTATGTTACAAGAACATTAGCAGAAATGCAAACTCAGGCATTCAAGGATTAGAAGTACTGCAATTAAGATTGCCTGTTGAACCTTAAAGTGGTCTCTTCGAGCACTTGCCTTATGATTCAGCCTTTGCACCTTCAATCTTCTTTTAAATCTAGCTTTTCAGATAGTATGAAGAGGATCGTCTTTCTGCTGTTTGCCTGTCCCTCCCCTGTATTCGTATAACTCGTATCAGAAGCGCATGAGCTCTCCCTGAGTCCTGGTACCTGGTCAGTTTGCTTGTATTTTGAGCAGGGCCTGGGTATGAAAAAATGAAAGTTAAATGCCGTATGGTTGAAAAAGGCTATTTGACCCTTGGTCCTGATACAAAGAGGGTTGAATGTTTTATTCCATGTTTTGTTTGTAATGTAATGTTATATTAATGAGGTAATGTTGTTGTAGCACCAGTGTCCTAGCATATGTCAGGCAAGCTTGTAAGGAGACACATCTTCTAGTAGACTACATGATACAGTAAAAAAACCCCAAGCAGACAAGTGTTCAGGCATACAAGCTTTATTTCGGGTCTGAAACAGCAACTTACTGAAATGCCCTCAAAAAAGGAACAGCTCCAGGTTACTCCCTGGAGTTATTCCGCATAAAGAAAATGTTTTCTTTCACTGTGCTGTGATTTTTTGTAAGACCCTCAAGTGATGAAAGGGTTTGTTTTTTTTTTTTTTGTCCTTGAGAAGTCAAAGGATCCGCTCCAGTTTCTCTTGAAACCATAAAGGAACCTCCCACACCTTTATGTTTCAGACCTACGTGAGGCCTTGTTGACAGAATAAATGGTTTTAGCATAACCAGATGTGGACTTAAACCAGCATTACCAAATGCAAGCAAACTTCTCTGCGAGCACGCTTCGCCCTGCCGGAAGACTAAATCAGCCCTGTGTGAATCTATTCTCTTCTATCTTACTGTCCAAAACCCCACCTGGGCTGACAGCAGTGACACTGAGACAGCTGGCAATCACCATGGTAAGTGGGTATTGTATGACAAGGCTTGCAAACTGTCTTGCAAGGCAGCTGGGTGACACCTCATTGTGAACCAGCAGATAGGAAAGTTTCTTGGTCTTGGCTGGGGACTTGGTTTCATAACATAATATTTAGTTCTGGGTTGGCCCTTACTGTATGGAAGTAACTGTCTGACACTGCTCTGGTTTTTATAAAGATGTATTTTGAAAACTGGTGTTCAGAGTGCATCTCTGAGGTGATAAGTGGTTTATGGCATCTCTGAGCTGATGAGCGTTTTATGGCACTGTAGTGTCTGAGCAGTTGGAGACTGGCAGATCACTTCAAAGACTCTAGAGCATATACCTGCCTCCCCAAACCTCCAGGGAGTTTGGGGAGCTAGCTGGCCAAATTAGGGATATTTCCTTACCATATACTATTATATGTGTTGTATACAGTAATTGTATAAGATTTTAGGAGGCATTAGGCAGGCAACATGAAAAGGCACGTATGAAGGTGTGGTCTGTCCAATAACCTTACAGTCCCAGAACAGCTGAGGATTTATCATGGCTAGGGGAGAGCAGGCGCCTTTCCAAACCATCTCCTCCCTAAGCTCACATTTTTCTCCTTGAGACAGGCTTGCCTGTACAGATCCAATACCAAAAAGAAAGAGGAGTTTGCTGGATCCTGGTGCAGGCTGTGAACGGTGGTACTTCCAAGGCGGTGAAGATGGCATCTTTGTTATAAATAAGACAGGTAGTGGAAAAAGGATCATGCTATATCAACACCAACCAGAAACTCATGCACTGGGAGTGTTACTTGAAACTCTGCCTCTTTTTTTCCTTTCAGATAGACTAGACCAGAGAGAGGGACAGCTGGGCTTGGTCAGCACCCAGTTGGCCTGCATGCCTCGTCAATATGTCTGCGGATTACTGCTGCCTTTCCATCTGTTCATGGTGTCTCCTCCCACACTGAAATTCTCATTAAACTCTAGCAGTGGTCATGATACCATAAATATATATGTTGCACAGTACCCTTGCGCTGAGCTTGCAAACTCAGCCCATGATTAGCTGGGCTCAATGACACTGAGGAACTGGCTCTACATTGATGGTACTTGTAACACTGCCGCCGAGCCGCAGAGCTAATGTATTCCTCCTTCCCTCTTCATTCACCTTCCCAGTATTTCTTCTCTGCATTGTTCCAGCAGGATGTCCCTGGAGCCTTCCAGCTTGTCAAGTACAGCACACTGCTCTGTGCTCAAAAGCATATGGCCAACAAAACAAAGAGCTTGCAGCTGGAATTTGAATGTGGCACAAACTGAATTGCTTTAAAAACCAAGGTGTGTGCTAGGAAGAAACAAATTTTAGAAATGCCAGGCACAAAAGGTCATGTAGTCCAACCACTGATCTCAAGCCAGGAGACATTTGTCTAAACTTCCCGTGATGACAATCCAGCCATCTCCTGATGTAGTACCTAACTGTCCTGATGGTAAGAAAGTCCTCCTGATATTTAACATAAGCCTTGCTGTTACTATATGTTCACAGGTTACTGTCTCAGTGCAAATGGAGAATAACTGACCGCTTTCCCATTTATAGCAACCTTTTACACAACTAGCACCAATACCTCCCCTTCATCTCTGCTTTTCTACAAAAAGCATTTTTTTCCTATTCTTTTTTTAATTCATAATAAATAAAGTTTTCTAATTACATCTGTATATTTCTTAAAATGTGGACTCCAACACAAGAAATATTGCTCTGATCAAGATCTTACCAGTGTCATGTGAAGGACAGTATTTACCACCCATGCCTTCCATAGGATACTTGGAACAGTTAGATTCATTTTGTTATCTATTATAGGTCCATTTCTATGGTACTGTTCCCTAGCCAGGTATTCTGTACGTAATCCTACTCCCTCCTTTCTAAAGGTGATAATATGCCTGTCCTTCTCGGGATTCTTCTTGTTCTTGTTCTTGTTCTTGTTCTTGTTCTAGCTCTTGCTCTTGCTCTTGCTCTTGCTCTTGTTCTTCAGGATTTTCCCCGTTCCCCACAAACTCACAAAGTGCTCAGTGATTTCTGAGATTTTGTCACAGGAATGGTAATTTGAGTAATTCCAGCTCATCCAAATATTCCTTAAAAGATTCTTTTCCTATTCTAGCCTGTTCTCTTGTTATTAATTTTAAAGATCGTTAGGCAATAGATCATAGGTCATCTCTTTAGGAAAGATTAAGTCATGAGAAAAGACGTTGCACCTTTCAGTCTTCTTTAGGCTGTCATTCTTGACAATCTGTCCTTAATATTCATGTTAGTTTAATGGAATTATAAAAGTTTTCTAAAATCCCCTTTTCATTATGTGAAAACAATGGACAACAAGTCACCATCTTTCTCCTCCTTGATAAGTTCTGATTTTGAAAACTTGTTGTAAGCTGACTGTCACTCTGAAATATGATCAACAAAATGCCCCACGGCATCATTGCTGAAGGTGTGGTGGAACAAAAAGCACATTTTTCATGAGCAGCTGTGATAAAATACAGCAGCAGAGACACTTTCCTTAGGCTGCTGGTAGGCTCATACACTCACTTCTCTGGCCATTTGATTTGACTTTGTGCTTGCAGTCAATGCATGAGCGCAGGAAAAGGTGAGAATAAGACTTTGGGCAGGATGCAGGAATGCTCGTTGGTTAAAAGAGCAGACCAGGGATGGGAAAGGTATCACAGCCTCCCAAATCCATGGTACCCTGGCTGCCAGATAGGAGGAAATCACTACATAGATCCCAAAAAACAAGCTGCTGAAGGCCCATAACAGATTAGCGGTGTAGATCCTGGCTCTCCAAGGGAGAGGGGGCATGCCTCATCCCTTAGAGGGGATCAGGAATGGGAGGAAAGTGCTCTTCTTCATCACAAGGCAAAGGATGAGGACACGCTATTATTCCCAGGAGTTATTTTTCAAGGACAATTTGCCCTCAGGCACTGTTGTTCTGTTAATAAGGATGTGGCCAAGCTAAGCAATTTTCTCTAAGTCATTGTGTGCATTTCTTTCTCAAACCATGTCCGTGGCAAATTACGTATAATTGGGCTGTAAGGTGCTCTGTGTCCTGCTTAATCTGGTGTTTACTGATATGCTCTTTATCAACACTGACAATTTTTTTCGTGATGATTTGTCACCTCTAACAGAATGTAAACAGTGATTATGTAAACAGCTTACACTCCTATTCACCGTGTTCAAACACTTTGATTTCTTATCTTTTTAAGGGTGAAGGCTGGATACAGAAACATGGTAGCATACACCGCAATTTAATAATTAGGGCTGGACTGAAGCACCATCCTGCATTAGGGATGGGCCACCCCTGCCATGCTTTGCTGAGGCTTGCACGTAGGACTGTAACTTCAGATAGCCCTTGGGGCATATTGTCAGCCAGATCAGTCCCCTCCTTCAGACAACGGGGCTGTGCCAGGTGTTTGTATGCCAGGGGATTCCTCTGATAAGCACAAGTAGCAGGTCCCAAGTAAAAAAATGCCCTTATCCAACTCTATGTGTCAGTGTAACGATACTATGCCTTTCACAGACGTGAAGTCCCAAAGCATGAAAATTAGGTCTTTCCACAGCAGATTTCTTGCCCTGCAGCTTGAAATTCAGTACGTATCAGTGAGATAGATACCATATGCAGAAACTTTCATTTCTTTTCTTCCCTGGCAGATGGAACTTTAAGGATTTGGGTTTATCATATTGTTTTAAGGAATATTATTCTTTCAGAAATCCTTAACCAGTTTTGGCATTTGAGAAGAGTAAGGCATCTCATCCTTTGTGGAAGGACAAGGCAAGTAGTTGTACCTGTCACAACCTTCCTCTCAAATTACACTATTTGTAATTCTCAAGTAATCCAGTTTAACATAAGTTCCAAACTTAGCTATTTGCCAGAAGTTTTCACTGAAGATGAGATATTGTATAATTCTCAAATAGCATAGTTTAACACACCAGCTCTTCCAAATCTGCATTGACGTTCTATTAAGTATAGCATAAAGAGAAAAGCCTCATGAACTTGCTCTATCAGTAGTGGATACCGGAACTATACCATTTTTTATCTATTATTTGTTCTTCCATTTTTAGTCCTGCTGTTATTCCAAAGAGGAGTGCAATTATTCCACTACTTCACAGAAATCTCTGTAGTGTAAAGTTGAAAATGACCTCAAGAGGTCATTTCATCTAATGATTTCCACACATTTGCAACCAGTGGATCAGTGCTGAAGTTCAGAATATTTCCCAGGCTACCATCCAGCTTTATTGGCACATCTTTAATGGGGAATAACTGCATCATGATTCTGTAGGTCAGTTATGGACCACTGAACCCCAGGCTCATGGACCACCAGGTGTCCCAGGACCTCAGTATGGATATCTTGATACCAGGAACAGCTGCTCAGTCATCTCCTTCTGTTCGGAGTGTATAATGCTGCCACCCTTGTATTTCACACAACCTATACTTGGCTTCCCTTTTTTAAGGTAATCCTCAGACTTGAGCAGAGAATGAGCTCCAAGCAGACAAACAGCACTGGCAACAGCCTGCTCCCAACTACCATCCTCCTCGAATGGCTCTGGTCCTTCTCTGGTCAGGAAGGTGACATGCACCCACCATATACGAGATCTTTCTGTGAAGCTGTGAGCCGGGCAGAGGCTGCCAGCCCCAAAGATCTCACCCAGGTCACGCTGGCTTCTTGCTGGCAGCAGGCTGGGCAAATTGTCCAAGCAATCTACGGACAGTCGGCAGAACAAGCAGCCCTGATTTAGTCTATCCCCATCCTTGAGACAAAATCGAACAGATTTATACCATCCTCTGCTGCTCTTAAAATCTTTCAGTGTAGAGGATGCCGGCAGTGCCCGTGGTAACCAATGCTCAATTGTCTTTTCAATTAAAAGGACAATGTCTAATCTAAATAACCTTTGCTCTCAGCAACTGAGATTACTTGTTTTCCTGCTGATTTTGGAGGAAGAGTACGTATTTTTTGCATGTGAAGACTCACATCATCCTTGTCTTCTTTCTGGAAAAGACAGACTCAATTCTTTCAGCCATTCCCAAGAAGTCACATTTCTTACCATTTGTGTTGCTCACCTCTGAGCTGCCTGATTCATAGAGCTACATTCTTCTAAAAATACCCAGCCCCAAAATGGACACAGTTTTCCAGCTGAGGTCACTAGTGCCAAGCTGAGGAAAAGAACAGCTTCCTATATTTTATACCTGTTAATGCATCCCAGAAGGGCATTTGAATGTCTTGCAACAGAGCTATTTTGCACTTTCAATTGCAAACCATTGTCATCTTCTGGATCCTTTTCTGCAGCAGAATAAAACCAAACAGTTCAGGACAAACTTCTACAGGGCCCCACCTCTTGTATCATAGCATTTAAGTAACCCACTGAATGATAAACTCAAATAGTGGTTCACAGTCAGTTGTACATCCACCTCAGTTTTTTCGGGGTCATTTTCCTTCAGCTTGCTTATGAGAAAATTGTGTGAGATGGATTGTCAAGAGTTGTGGTACGGTCAATATAAATTCTGTCTGTGGTTCTCCGTGGTTTTCCTAGGTTTCTAACCATGTTAAGGAATTTTGTTAGAATGGTGTCATGTGATTTGCGCTTAACAGAACTGTATATTGCCTGTTTTATTGGTTATTAAGTGACTGTTCAGTGAGAGCATTTCCAGGTACGGAAGGTAAACTTATCCATTATTGTATGTCCCATGGATTTCTTCCTAGTCTTGCTCTTAAGATAGATTTTGTTTGAATTTTTCCAGCCCTCTGGGACTCCCTGTCCACCTGCAAATTTCAGAAATGATTGTTAACGGTTCAGAGGCTGCTCAGAATAAGTCCTAAAACACTCTTGGAGAAATTTCCTCAAAGCCAGCTGACATGAATACAGTTAGCCTGTCTAGATAGTCCGTCCTCTGCTCCTGTGCTCTTGTTGAAATTAATTGCATGAAATATCTGGTCAAAAATAACTTTTTTTGTTATTAATAAAGGAAAAAAAGGAACTTCATGGAAGATCAGTCATGCATATCGCTTTTAAAATGCTATGCATATTTGGATAGACTTTTCAGAAAACCTCACCTACAGTGCAATATATAAACCCCCATGGACCAAGAGCAGCACAGTGATTTCAAATTCCACCCTGAGCTCCATATGACAAATATATTAACTTCACTATTATAACAGTTGCTGGCTAGATTAAAATGTAGAGATGGAGTCACAGTCACCAAAGTCATTCCATGAGAAGATCAGTCCTTTGTAGATCACTATTTATTGTAAAGTCTGAATCATTTCTCTTTCTCAGAATCCTTTAAAGGATTAAGTGTTAAATTATATATCATTTTAAGAGCTGGGTTTGCTAGTCCTTTCTCTCCTCATAATTCATTGCCTTCACCTCTACCTGTAGTTACAGCGTGCATGAATGAAGTTTGCCCAAGCAGAACACAAGATAAAAATACTTTTGAAAGCTAGTTAATATCTGTACTTGGATGCATCACGTAGCCACGATCATACTTATTTTTTCAGATTCGTCTTGTTCTTCCAGCTTTCTGTGACTGATGTCAAATTTACACTTCTACATTTTTTTTATGCAGAATTTTTTTTTTAACACCGCTCCTCCTTCTTATGCCAGACTGTTTTTCTGTGATAGATGCAAAACATCACCTGAAATCCTGGGTGTGCTCCTTTGACTCACACACAGGCTCTCCGTACCGATGCAGATTCACCCGTTCACAATGTCAGGTCAGGTGTTAAGGGTCGTTAGAATTTCTAAATGAAATTTTCACTGTTTGGTAGCTTGGTGGTAGCTGTGCCACTGACTTTAACAGGGTTAGAGCATGAGCCACTGTTTGTCCAAAGCTTTCAGCAGAACATTCCTATTGTGTAATTCATATGACTACAGGGTAAATAAAGGCATTCGTCCTCATTTGCGCACTACCTCTTTGCAGGGAACAGATAATCACACAGAATGCACCAGGATGAAGGTCTCGCAGCACTGGCTGCACATAAAGAAGCTCCAGTCACGAAGAAATCATGATCTCATTTCAGAGACAATAAGTGACTATAGCGCAGAGGTAGAAAACTAAAGGAAGCGTGAGAGGTTTTTAAGCTCTTATGGAAAACGAAGATACTTCCTTCAATGCTAAATAGGCTTTTTTGTGATAAACAGACCTTTTCTCCTCAATAGGGAGCTACATGCTTTTTATACCTTCTAGATATTGCTGTTCTAGACAGCAATGCAATAAAACAGGCATTTTCATTATTAAAACCTTTACTTCAACTGCTTATAGCTTTCTGGAAAATAAAACTTGCTTGCCTGATTTCTTAACATTGCAACTGGGAGAAAACAACAAAAAAAAAAGAAGCAGACGCTAAAGTGATGTAAGGAACGTGTGAAGTATTAAATAAGAACAAACAAGAAATAAAGGTTGTCCAGTCTCCTAGATTTCAAAAAATAAAGATTAGATAGAGTAAGTATAGGGGGAGTGATGTTACTTTTCTGACAGGAGCTGTTTGCAGAAGTTTGCATGGAGTAAAATTACCTAAGTGCTACCCCCTGAATAATCTAAACAGCACTGGCTCAAGGTCCAGCCCAGGAGACCCGATTGCTTTATCTGCGTCCCCTCGATAAGCAAGTCTCCCCAGTCACAGAAAAAAAAAATATTCAAAGACAAAACCCAAAGCTTTGCAGGGCTTTGCCTACATCTCACCTCTGCCTCCTTCAGTGAGCCCTGGCCAAAGGCGGGCTCTTCAGACACGGCTGCAGCACCAGGTCCAGTTGTGCTGCCTCTTGCTTCATCACTGGTGGTGACCCAGAGGTGATGCCTGGGTGCAGAGCACTCAGACAGACACACAGCCCTGCCTAAGGGACACCTTCCCAAGGAGAAGCTTTTTCCTTTGCAATTTCCCATCCTTGTTTGCCTGAGGTCTCATTATCAAACCTGTTCAAACGAGAGTTGTGCTCAGTGCTCTTGTTTAATGCAGAGCATAAAGGGACAATAGAATTTTCTTAACCCCAAATTTAAAATGTATCTGCATCTTACCAGGAGCAGTCCTACCAGTCTTAAAAATAAAAGGCAAATGGGTCCTGGGCAAGCCCATTTCTTCTCCTCCAACTCCAGCAGAGGCTGGCAAAGAGCTCCCTCCTCTGTAGGACTTCTCTCCCCTGCAGCTCCGCATAGCTCCGCTCTTTCCTCCAGCAACTGAGGACCCTCAGAGGTAACTGACAGGCTCCTTGCGTCAGCTTGCACAGGGGTTCGTCTTACATGGATTCATTAATCCAGCAATGCAGATAGACTTCTACACCTGCACAAGGTTCATTGCAAGGCTGAGGCCAAAATAATTCACAGCTCTACTGTGTGCCATAGTCAGGCTCAGTTACTCATCCCAGCCTCACACCAGAACAAGGTCTAGGGGTGAGGTGAAAGTAGGAGGAAGAAAATCAAATTAAACATCCAGAATAATAGAATTTTCTTACATTTTTTTCTCCATCAAATGAAATATCTCTATCTTCCCCAAACCACTTTTGTCAAGTGCCCTGTCTGACTGGTGCTACAGGATTGTTTGGCACGAGCATGGTATGAAAAAACAAACTTCACCCCCTGGAGAATTTTGCTGGGAATAATAGATCTGCGTGAAGGTCTAAATCAATAGAAGTCTTTCTGAATGCATTTCCAGGAAACCTGGACACATCACCAGTGACTTTGACTAAAATACAAGGTGCCAAACACTGTTTGGAAAGCAATTTATAGTTAAGTAATTTAAATTTCGTAGCAAAGAAGGCCATATAGTGAGAACATCATGCACTGCAGGACGGGGAAGCTGGAGGCGTTCAGGGACTGCAAAATGCTTGCACAATTTCGGGAGGAGGTTTGAGGGTTATTTTTTTTCAAGTATGATTTCTGGATCCCATTCTGATCCCAAAGGAAAACTCTCTTCTGCCTCCCTTGAATCTCAGCATATATTCAGCTTTTGCCTATGTTTTTTTCCCCTAAGGTTTATTTTCTGTCAGAGTATTATTTCCCCCTTTATTAAAAGCTTTCTTTTAGGCTATTGGGGTAGGTGTTTAACGTCTGGATTCTGTCACTTCTTGTTTACTTGTTTTCAGGTGTTTCTCCTCAAGCTTAAGCTTAACTGGAGGAGAATTAAATATAGAGGCTATACCACCATACAGTCAGTTGAAAAGCACACCAGGGATTCTTCCCCTTTTACCATCTACTATTAAGACTAGAGCTTATGAAAGGTCTGATTCTCTTAAGCCCAATTTTGTGACCCAACGCCACCCCCAAACCTTTCTTTTCAGCTGCAGCACCATCCTGCAGGCACCTAAACTGGGGACACATCCCTGTGTGCTGATTCCAGTGTTCGCCAGGCTCGTTTTGCCCTGGCCTCTCCTTGACTGAGTAGCTCAGCAATTACCTTCAGGCCAAACCCAGCTGGGATGGCTTAAGCCCACATTTGTCACCTTCCAGAAGCATACCCTCTCCATGAAGATATATGCTAGTCATGCCAGAAACGAGGGGAAGAAAGAAATTGTGATTTCTGTACACTGACTGAAGTGATGCCAGCGGAGGGACGGCAGTGAAGGCAGGAATCATAGGGCCAGAGAGGGAGAAAAAAGGGATTTCATGTCACCTGGCGCTCCCACCTGGGATGGCAGCAGGTATTGCTTGGAGCTCCCTGAGGCTGTGGAAGTGCTGACCCTGCGTTTCTCTCTTTCTAGAAGTGAGGTGTTCACTAATTGTGAGGATATTAAATAAAATATGGGGTCTGCTTTCTCCAGCCATTTTAATTTTTTTCCTCAGTTTATGAACCAATAGTTCTAGTGCTTCTCTTGGGAGACGGCCCAAATGTCCACAGCCTGTCTAGAAGGAGTCATCCTCTTGCACCATGCCGCTTCGCATCCTTGTCCGTTCCTCTCTGAGCAGCCTTTCGAGGGGCCAGGCTGGCCAGGAGCACAGCGGAGGAGGGGGTGACCACACCACCGGCTGCAGGGCCCACTGCCGGCACCAGGACCCTCATGGTCCACACAACTTGATGGCATCCATGTACTCTATGAGGGGGCTCAGTTAGGTCAGCCCTACAGCAGAGCCCTATGATGATCTGAGGATTAAAAGTCTGGCTTTACCACCACGCTGCTATGAGCTGGGTATTGATGACTTTAAGTGTTAATTACACTTCCTTTTGTCCAGGTTTGGTTGATACAAACTAATTTGCTTCCAGAGACCTCGTACTGGGGGCCGTCGCAGCCTTGAAAACCTTAGAAAGAAACTCAAAGTGTGAAAACCCATTGCAGCAGCAGAGAAAACAATTTGCAGGAAAATAGAGAGCAGCAGCAATAAGGGCACAGGGAAGGGAAACAGCTCTCCAAGGCTCCCCCAGGGCACGGTGAGCTAGCAAAAATCAAAAGAGAAAACAGCATGCAAGCCCAAATCCTGCCAGTGGCAAGTCCAACAAACAGCTGGAGCAAAAGGCAGCTCTTGGAAACGAAGCTGCCACTCACCCTCACGCCTCCTTCAGAAGTATCCCCCAAACAGAAAACAAGTTACCATGAAACATTAGCCAGTTCTGCTCTCATAAATATTTCTCCCTGACTTTTCCCTTGGCTCTGCCTGTTTCTTTTACCCTTGGTGGCCTGACCCCAGGCCTGCTGCGCTGGGGCTGGGGCACCAGCGGGGTGTGCAGGGCTGCGCTCCCTGGGCAGCCTGGTCAGGGATGGGGCTGCGAGCGCTGGGGAGGGCCACATCTTCAGCTGGCTTCCCGCATCGTTATACTCAGCTTTTCTTTCCCTCTTTGGGACAGGAGAGGCAACTGGAGAGAAAGTATTACACATCTGGAGTTCATAGAATGGTTTGCGTTGGAAGGGATCTTCAGAGATCATCTAGTCCAACCTCCCTGCCATGGGCAGGGACATCTTCCACTAGATCAGGTTGCTCAAAGCCCCATCCAACCTGACTTTGAACACTTCCAATGATGAAGCATCTCACAACTTCTCTGGGCAACCTGTTCCAGTGTTTCACCATCCTCATCGTATAAAATTTCTTCTTTATATCCAATCTAAATATAACCTCTTTCAGTTTAAAACAGTTGCCCCTTGTCCTGTCACTACAGTCCTTGGTAAAAAGTCTCTCCCCGTCTTTCTTATAAGCCCCCTTTGTATATTGCAAGGCTGCAGTAAGGTCTCCCTGTAGCCTCTTCTCCAGGCTGAACAACCCCAACTCTCTCAGCCGTTCTTCATGGGAGAGGAGTTCCAGCCCTCTGATAATTTTTGTGGCCCTCCTCTGGACTTGCTCTAACAGGTCCATGTCTTTCCTGTACTGGGGGCCCCAGAGCTGGACACAGTACTCCAGGTGGAGTCTCATGAGAGCAGAGTAGAGGGGCAGAATCACCTCCCTTGACCTGCTGGCCAGGATACAATTGGCTTTCTGGGCTGCAAGCACCCATTGCCAGCTCATGTCCAATTTTTCATCCACCAGTATCCCCAAGGCCTTCTCTGCAGGGCTCCTCTCAACCAATTCATCCCCCAGT
The DNA here is from genome assembly GCF_018139145.2 of Gymnogyps californianus. Lineage (NCBI taxonomy): Eukaryota > Metazoa > Chordata > Aves > Accipitriformes > Cathartidae > Gymnogyps > Gymnogyps californianus. Next base: position 94,883,945 of record NC_059473.1, on the reverse strand, counting down.
CTATAATGATATTGGGGATTGCCCCGACGCATCTGCAGGACCTTGCACTTGACCTTGTTGAACTTCATGAGGTTTGCATGGGCCCACTCCTCAAGCCTGTCAAGGTCTCTCTGAATGGCATCGCTTTCCTGCAGTGAATCAACTGCACCACTCAACTTGGTGTCATCTGCAAACTTGCTGAGGGTGCACTCAATCCCACTGTCCATGTGTTGAAGTTACCCATTTTCATGCTGAGTGCAGTGTTCCATTCATACAGAAACATATATATATATATTTACATAAATAGGACCCCCCTTCCAAAGTATTTACCATCTGAAAGTACAGAACGGTACAGTAAATAAACACGGAGGCAGTAGGTTTCTACATCTAGAAAGTTCATAGAAAGTTAGAATCTCCTACTCAAAACAGAGGCACTGTTCACAGTGTTGAACAAGGTTTTAAAAGGGCTTTGAAGGTCACTGGGAACGGTGCACCCAGCCCCAACCCTGTCTTTGCAAGCCTCCCTGAGTGCTTAACATTGCTGTTTAAAGCAATTTCAAGATGACTTTTAATCTGGCACTGTAACTATATTGTTTTAAAATATTTTTGTAACAGAAAAAAAAGAAAAAAAAATCATTGTGAAATTTTGCACCAGTATCCTTATCTTGAGATTTTCTAGTTGGAGAATTACAGCTAAGGATTACAAGCTCCCAATACGAATGCATGTTTGAGTGTGTGCTTATAATATACCCACGGAGGAATACAAGGAAAAAACATCTATTTTGGCAACCCTTGCACTTTTCAAATTAGATGAAGAAAAGTTGTTCTAATTATTTAAAGGTCTCTGAGTCTCAGCAAATTGTATTGACAGAGCTTTCACTTTCAATAAAAGCCAAATCTGAAATGTTTTTGTAAATGTGTTGTTTTCATCAAGATTTTTTCTTTTGCTGTTATTGCCCTTTTTGCTGGGCAAAAATTATGCAGGTAGCCACACTTATGCACATCCCCATCCCTAGTCCCTTCCTCCCCACCACAAGGTTCCTGATTTCTCCAGTCTTTTTACATCCGCACCTCCTGACACACCACGACGCAGCTGCACACGGAGCCAAGGGCAGTGGGTTTGCTTCTAAGTAAAGGCAGAGGCAGGAGGAGAGAAGAGGAAAAAGGAATTTAAGGGGGGGATTTGGGAGTGCAAAGCATGAAGCTGGAAGGATAGGCAGTATGAAGAGAGCCGAGTACTGGTGAAGCAAGAATAAGATGAGCGAGGATGACTGAAGCAGAGAGGAGAGAAGATTTTGCTACAGATTGTCCTGTCACGAAATTGAAATATGGGGCTTTAAACTGCAAGGTAGGCAAGGCAGAATGAGATAAAAGGAAGCCAAGGGAGTAGTAGTGAGCAATAAGCTGTGTTTGTGATGCACATGCACAGTAAGCGCGTAAACCAATTAATGAAAATATTACATCTGCAGTGGGATCGTCCCTCCTCTGCACCCACACGGAGCTCTCCTGGACGTGGCTGCCTCTTTCCAGTAGGGACCCACTCATGCCCATCCAAATTTTCCAGTGGAAGAAGTGGTACTGCTTTGGTTTTACTGAGTTCCCTAATAAAGAGATGATGACTGGCAGTGTAATTTCCCTTCTACACTTTGTGCTTTCATGACTGGAGTTTATTATTAACCTCACTACTACATTTTCTGTTATTTTACTCTGGTGGTTTAATTGTAGTTCCACCTCAGTCACGTGTGTTCGCTTTCTAATAGTCTCCTTTCCCCGATTACTTTCATGTGAGCAGCAGAGTTTTTCTGTTAAATACTCTACAATGTTTTTAGTATGCATTTCTTTCTGGTTTAATCTCTTTCTTCCTCTCTGTCCATGTATTAGTCATCCTTAATGGGGTACAGCACCTTGTGCTCTCTGACATGGAAAACAGGGACAATGTAAGCAAACATCAAGGACAAAGCATAAAAATAATGGAGGCAGTCTCTGTAAAAGGGGAATTAATGACTCAGGCAAGTAGATGCCACATGTAAGTAATTTTAAGGAAAGAAAGCATAAGCCATGCTTAGAAATGCAGATGTAGTTATCAGCCCCCCTATTTAGCTGTTACTAACGGCACATTGAAAGGGAACAAAGGAAATTTCTGAATGCAGAAGCACGGATGTCTTAGCGAGGTGGTCCAGCGTAATGGAAATTTAAAGCACAAGCAGCAGGCCTGATTCTTATTTTATGCTGACATAAATCAGGCGTGTGTATCCACTGAAGGAGTGAATGAAGTTATGCCAAGGTAGGGTTGGAGAGAGGTCGGTCAGATCTCCCATTTCCACTCTAACACAGAGCAGCAGCCCCCTCGGGAACTGCACCTCTGCTCTCACTAAATAAAAGAAGATGGAAATAAATCTTTGTACTCCACTATAAAATACTAGGATGAGTGCACAGCTGACTCGGGGTATGTGAATGCTAGTCAGTGTGTGCTTCTAATAATACAGAAGCAAAAGTGCAATAACCCTAACGGTATGGTCAGTGGTTTAGTATTAAGTCAATAAAAATAATTGAGAGTCAACTCCTTATTTACAGTCTGGCCCCTTTCCAACACCAACGTTTTAGGGGAGCCATACATTGGATCTAAATGAAATGTAATTTGCTGGAGTTAGTTAAAGTCTCTAATGTGAATGAGAATCAGGACCTTTGATTTTACATCGCAGTGCATGTTTCCATTTGACGTGTTACACACAAACGCTGTTCATCTGTAAGAAGTAAGGGCAGTCACATTCATTTGGTGAAAAATTGTAAGCAGTGCCAAAGTCTCATGAAGCTGAAGCAAGTCTCAGAGGGATTGCTTTGTAGCAAAGTACAAGCCTTCCTGCTAATGGAGTTATGAGAAAGTCCTTGAGCTGCCTTGGTTATGGTTATAAATACCTTCATGAGAAGAAAAATTTGGGTGCTAAAGAGCTCTTTAAACTACTGGGGAAAGGTATGGTTAGAACCACAGGCAGGTGGATAAAACGGAACAAAATCAAATGGGAAATGAAGCATGTGTGAAATGGCGAAGCTGAATAGTCTGTTGATACAGCAGAAGCGGGTGGTGACCTCTCCATTTCTGGTTATCCGTGCTGAATACCCTACAAGAAGACATACTTTAGCAAGGCACATATAGAGGGTTCAGGAGAGGAGACCCTGAGTAAACTTAAGGGCTTGTATTAAATAAAGATTTGATTAGATGATCTAACAATCTTGGCTTTAACCCCCATGAACCATTTGCTCTGGCTGTCCATCATGGCAGTGCTCTTGGCGGATGCCCTGGAGCGGGGCCAGCAGGTGAAGGCAAGACGTGGGCAGAGGCTGGCCGGGAGAGGAGCAGTCGTGCGTGCAGTGACTTCAGTGTCCGTGTGCCTGGCTGTGTTAGCAGGGGCAGGCTCTTCCAGAAGCGATGCTAACGAAATCCTGCCGCAGAGGTCTGCAAAATGTGGGAGCTCCTTTGGGTTACCCACCTGAAGAGCTCTCCAGCCTTTCGGTGCAGGAGCAGCCCGCTGTGGTTTCACAGAGCTGGGGGACGCTGGAGCACTTTGCCGGCATCCTTGCAGGATGGTCCTGTGATGAAAGAGAAATACCAGTCCCCACTTTGCAGGCAGTGCAGTGAGGCACCAGAGCCCATGTTGCCTGATCTGAGGTCTTCAGCATTATCCACCGCACCATCCTCTGTCCTTGAGTTCCCCGGGACACCTGATCGGGAGATGCCCTGCTGCTTCCCCGGAGTTACTGGGAGCCCCTTCCTCATCCCTACAGTGAGATGAAACAGATGGGAACATAAATTAAATGGTCCAAAATAAAAACCTACCTGCAAGTAAACTGTGGAGTCTGTTATGAAGACATGAACCACACATCTTCTTAAAATCATTTCCTTAGAGCCGAACATTAATTGGCACTAACTGAGGAAACAGCTGCCCCCGCTGCTCGGCAGGGACGTCAGGCAGTGCCAAACCAGACCCACGCTACCAGGCCCCTGCCCGTGTCCGCGGCCCGGCGGGAGGGGGGGTCCCCACGGCCCCGGCGGGCGGCGCAAAGGGCGGGCTGCAGCGCCACCTGGCGGCCAGCGGCGGGCGGGGCCGGGCGGGGGTGCGCGCTTCCTGCGCTTACCGCGGCGAGCGCCCGGGGCTGGGGGGGGGGGGGAGATGCGCGTTTCCTGCGCTTCCTGCCGTCGTGTTGCCCTTGGAAGGACTTTGCGGGATGAAGAAAAAATTTAAAGATAAAAAAGGAAAGGAAGGGAAAAAGGGGGAGTTTTCGGATCTGGCGCATTAAAAGTGGAGCTGCAGCTGTGTGTGCCCTGCGCCGCCTGCTACAGCGGGGCTAACACGGCGTTTTGGTCAGTGGAAAATCAGTTATTAATCAGCACAGAACTATTGATTTTCCATCTGCTATTTCCATAGAATAGTAAGTCGGCCGTTGCCACCAGGAGCACCCCTGGCCCAAAGGAGTGAGTCGATCCGCGGCGGGAGAGACGGGATATTCTGGGGTCACTGCTCAAATAGAGCAGCTCCCAATTTGCAGAACATGTGGGGGTAATTTCGTGTTTGTGGCTAACAAATTAGGGCAAATTCACTGTTGCCTTGGGAAGCAGAATGGAAGACATGGCATACTATTCAATTCCACATAAAAACATACTTTGAATGGATGTAGGCTGGTTTCCAGTCAATTCATAGTGAACCTGAGAAATATCTTGTTTTCCTCTGTCAGAATTCAGTCAGCAAAACAACCTTCTCTTTTCTTTCTTCTTTAATGCAGTGGAAATATTCATAAGGTAGTCAGAGAGATACAGTTTTCCGATCGTTTTTCTTCTATGTGTAGATCAAATGTGATGGTTCACCCTGGCAGACGTGTGCTGATCTGGACCATACGGATTTGCCTATTTATTTTAGCTGGGTCTGTAATGGAGATTTTTAACACCAGCTGCTGGGAATTGGGTCCTTTTTATGAAACTTGCCCAGAAATGGAACATTCTGAGACCTGAAATTCTTTTGTAGTCTTTGTCCTAAAATCCCTGAGTAATATACTCAAGCACGTCATCATTGAAACATTGAAATAAATCCACAACCCTGAGCTTATGCTGACATTTACCCAGGAGCGCGTCAGCATCAGCAGTGTATAATGCTGCATAATAGGAACAGACCAATGTTTTTTCATACTTTTTAGGATGAAAATTTTAATTTCGTGATCTAGAAGATGCCCTGATTTGGATCTGAATTTTAACTGTCCAGCAGTCACCAGAGAGTGACGGTTGGCTTGGGTCTATTTTAGGTACCTTTTCAATATGCACATAGTTGGTATTACCCTGCATTTTACTGCATTTCTCTAACTGATCAAATTGTGGTTGTTTCTTCAGTCATGGTCCAGCAACACAATGACAGTAGCAAAGACATGAGCTCTCACAGCTGTCATTAAGAATCACAAGTTCATTTACTCACTACTGAAACTTTTATCTGAAATAATCCAATACTGCATGACCATTACAGGCAACTGGAAAGAGGGATAAAATATCTCTTTGAAACTGGAGCTACAAAAGGATTACCTTGGACTTCAATATGAAAAGCACAGTGCATAGCTTTACGCTAGTGATCACCATCAGGAGAACACTGGAAGGTAGATTAGATACTAAAATTGCTCATGGAAGATAGTGTCTCCAGTGTCACAATTACTGCTGCCACTATGGAGAACACAGTCTTGGCTTCATACAGCATCACTGGCATGTGCAGCCCTACTGCAAGGAAAAACTGCTCAGCTCACATGGTTTAAATCAAATTGGGATTAAAGCAATTTATTGATATATTAGCAAAGGGTATTTAACCTGCAATCAGTGAAGTTTATGTTCAGGACTGAAATCAGCAACACATCAGATAAACCACAGTACTAGACACTTGCAAAATGTTAATAAATGCCTGCAGATTTCTAAGCATGCTTTTGTAGCCACAACATTTAAGACCCCCCCTCCCAGGCAGCGTGCATTACACATCCCATGCTTTGTGTGTGGGTGCAGGCGCCCATGTGCAGACCCTCCTGTGGAGATGTGGGTGCTCCAGTGGTGCATGCACCCATGCCGCTGCCAGCACCCCACTAAGGCACCTCTGTGGGCAGGTGCCCCACGTGCACCCTCAGGAGGGGTGTCCCTCCATGCCACCCCCGTGCTGTGGGTCACTGGCTGGGTGCCAGCTGCTCCCACGCCCCCTGGGGAACTGCTGGGGATGCTGCGGGGTGATGCCTGGCAGTGCCCCAGCAGGGTCACTGCTCCTCCTCCTGCTCCAAGGCATCCCCCCCTGCCCCGCCCCCGCCCAGTCTCTTTGTCATTCCCTGGTTATTGTTTAATCAGGATGGCTATCTTCCTCATTAGCACTACCAGCTTACCAGCTTTGGGCAATCACCCTCTCAGGCAGTTTTGGGTGTCCCATAAAGCCACTTAGCTGAGGGGGCCGAGGGGTGCCCCAGCCGGGGTTGTGTTCCCGTGTTTCCATTGCTGCCTGTTCCTGGGCGAGCTGGGCAAGCTCGCAGCAGGCACTGCCCTTGTTTCTGAGCGCTGAAGGTTCGTTAGCTGATATTCCTCATTTCCCCAGTTAGCTGATATTCCCCTTTCCCTTGCCTCGCCCGGGAAGGCCCCTCACTGCTGGCAGGGGGAACTGAGCAGGGGCTCTGCCTGTCCGCTCCTGGTCCTGTCTGGGGTTGTCCCAGGTGACTTCTCCAGACCAAGAACTTTAGAGATATGAACTCTTTGCTTTGCTCTGTTAGAAGAGTTTACAAAACAGCTGCAAAGGTCCAAGTTTACTGGGGGTTGGTTATATAGCCCTGGGCCTGCAAGGCTATATAAGGTTAAGATCCTCTCTGAATGCGGCTTCGTAGAAAACCGGGGGTTTGTTACAATGGTTTCTCTCTCTCTCCTGTACTGATATTCTTCTGGTCTAGATTGTACTATTTTATATTTCTAGATATGTTTGTTTGTTTTCAACCTAATATTTCTGCACCTCTTCCTCTTTTTATGTTTTTCTTTATTTTTTTCCTTAACCTTGTTTTCAAGACATTGTTCTCCTTTTATGTAACTCCTTCCTTTTCCGTGCAGTTTACCTGAAATGCTTTCTTCCTCTGCTACTTTCCCATCTGTGTCGGTCCCTCTCCAGCTTGATATTACTTAATTTTTTTTTTTTTTTTACTCCTTTCTTAGAGGTTTCAGCCCTTTGGTCTCAGTCACTGTCCAAAAGCAACCAAGAGTGTTCCCGGTGGTGCTGGGGTGACAGAGCGCCTTGCGCAGTCACCCTCCGGATGCCGCCGAGCGAGCATCCTTGGGGCTACACTGGAGCTGATCTCAGCATCTCCTGTTAGTGTATAATAGAGCGCGATAATGTTGTGACTCTCAGTTTGCAGCTGTTTGCATTTGACCAGGACATAGAAAAAGAAACAGCAATTTGGGGCACATTTGTCTCCTTTTTTTTTCCCCTGAAAACTTTAAGTGGTCCGAATTTAGCCAGCTGTGGTGCTTCTCTCTGGTGACTCTGTGGCAAAGCTTGAACAACAGTAAAACAGGGAAGTGTAGAGAAAAATTGCATTAGCAATATTTTCAGATGTGAGAAGGTCCTTATGGCTGTAGGGGTTTAGTGTTCTCCAGCTCAGACAGCACTGAATTGTCCTTTAGGGGAAAAAAAAAAACACAAAGTAAGAATGGAAAACAATCTCTTTTGAGTCCCTTCTTATATTTCACATCCACTCACCTCTCCAGTTTCATAGACTGAACCAGGCGGAACTGAGCCTCGTGTCAACTTCTTCCACCCTTTGAAAGATGCAAAATGGAAAGTCCAAATAAATCAACAGAAGTTTAGATAAGAGTCGTATTTGCCAAGCTACAATGCAACTTCTTTACCTCACTCCCTGCAGCCCTCCTGCTTTTATGTTTATGCTCTATGTGAAGCTTTTTAAAGCTGACATTTGGGATTTATCCCTGGAGGATTATCTTTGAAGCAACATATCACTTCTTAGTACTTAAGATTTTTTTAACATCCTGCATTCATAATTCCAAGACCCAAATAATACTATCAATATTAATGCATTGAAGACATTTTCTTCTGTACCTGAGGATATGTTACTACCCACAGAGATAAGTAGAATTTCATAAATACATACAAAAATCTTAACTTTTGTTATCATGACGTCTTCAGTGCTGTAATTGTAATGACACTTCAGAGCATAACATTGTTACTAGCTGTAAAGGAGCCAGAAGCTACCTCTCAGGAAAAATTAACTCCATTGAGTCAAGCATCTCTACTCACACTGAGAAAATACTGAATATATATATACACCCCCACACACACATATCTATATATAAATATAGATATAAATATATATAAAAGTGTGGTTACTCATTCAAGTGAAAAGAATTTCCCCTTGTAAAAAACTTTTAGTTGACTTTCTGTGAGTATTTACATAAAAAAGCATTTGTTCATTTAAGAAGAAAGAGTTAAATAGTTATGCGAGGGTGAACTTAGGCTTCTGTTGGCATAAAGACTTTGTAGACCCTCCTTCTGCATTTAAAAGGTGCCATTTTCTCCTGTGCTTGCAGAAGAATATTGTCTGTGTTTTGTGTCTAGTCACCCCACGAAAGAGGTGAATCGCCACCCGTTGTCTGTCAGAATTCCTTGGGCTGAAACAGGTCTACTGAAATCACTGGAAAAAATTGAATAAACGTAAAACAATGGCATTTAAATCCACTCATGGGTAACTCATATGAAGGAAATAGGCTTCATTTAATTATTTTCTATTGTAAATAGTGGTTCTGGTTCTGTTCTCATTCTTGGATGTAAACCTGGAGTATCTTCACCAATCCTGCTGAAATAGTTCTAGGTTTATAATAAATTATAACAAATAATAATTGCTAACAGAATTAGGTCAGTCATGTTCACTAGAGAAGAAAAATATTTTAGCGGGTTAGACACAATCAATGGTGATGAACGGTTCTTAGTTATTCCTGTACAAATGTATATCTCACCTCTTTCTGTTCAAGAAGGGTGGTCTGAAGGAAGGGTTTACAGTTTCAGGATAACTGCTATGAGCAAGACTGGATGTAAGTGCACAGTACTTATGTCTCATAGCCACAAGTCTATGGACTCAGTGTGCCTCAAATACAACAGAGGTGTTGTATTATTGTCCACATAGATGAAGAACTGGGTAAGTTGTCCTAATTATTTCTCACCACTTATGTTGAAGAAGACTCTAGTGTCTCTTGCAGCAGAGTGCTATTTATGCTTCCTTTATCTCTCCGTAATTTTTGCATAATGTTTGCTGTGGAGGCCTCAAGACTTTTCTTCAATGTAGTTGTTAAATGATAAATATAATTGTTATTAATTATCTAATTCTCTTTTAGACATCACACAGAAATTAATAAACAAGGGTACTTGCCAGAGATATTTTACATTTTGACTATAAACTAGATGATAGAAATAACTGATGTGCTGATTATTTATTTATATATTTCAAACAGGAAGCAACAAAACTAACGAGAGCACATTTAAAAGCTTTATTAAAGGCTCTAGGCAAAGGATTTCTTTCTGCAATGTATTTTAATATGCTAACTGATTTATGGGTAAAAAAGCTGCATGAGGTGTTTGCAATGGAATTGGGCTCACTTGAAGTTGGTCTCGGTGTCATCACAGAATGAAGCACCCTTCACCCAAACATCACAAGCTATAGCTGTCTCACCACTAAATCGTCTGCACTGGGCTGCTGAGTCTGTGACATTCCTACGTGTACAAGTTCAGACAGGATTTTTGCATCTTCTGGTCCCCCAGCGCACTGGGTCACAAATCCCGTCTGAGACTGCCTTGGTCTCACTTTGTGGCTTTTGCCGGCTCCAGTGGTCAGAAACCACCTCCTGATTTCCAGTCACATTTTATTCCTGGCTGGTTTGTGCCATTTTTTTGTTGTGCCAGTATTGTATTTTACCTGAGATAGCTTTTCCCTTCCTAGAGTTTACCCCCTAAAGGTAGAGGAGCCTCGTCCTTCCTGAGGGTCTTGCTCAGCGAAGCAAACCAAGCTGTCCTAGCCCTCTCCACTAAATACAGCGAATAGCTCTGCTCATCCTAAAAATTCTCTCCTGTGTCTAGTCCAGTTAAAATCCAACCTTCTTGCACGTAAGTAAGTGACTAGAACTGTATGAGACCCCAATGACAGCCCGTGTTTTCTTGGAGTCACCACAACATTTAATTTGCCTTTGTCGTGGCTGCAAGATGTGGAGACATCTGTGAATACACACATGTGGTTGTGTATATGTACAAGCGTATATATTTACGTAAGCACCCATGTGCACACTCACACATATATTGTGTGTTTGTTGCCAGCTGAGGAACTCCCAGATTACAGTGTACATTTTTTTTATTATTGCTGAAGTGCACGGCCTTGTGTGTTATGGTACTCCTTTGAGATTCCTCCTGTCCTCAGGACTGTCTCTTCCTGTGTGACAGCCAGTCTCCCCCATACTGAGGATGGTGTAACTTGGCAAATTTTGTTACCACTCATCCACTTTTTGCACTATTAATACTGCTAAAACTAAACCAGACTCAGTCCTTGAAAAACTTTGCTCATCATCTTCTTCCAGCCTTGTACCATCTCTTCCAACCTTGTACCATCCCTTCCACCCCATCCTGTTGACATTTTCCCTTCAAGCATCCTTACTCACGCTACATGGCTTGTACTCATTCTTCTCAAAACAAAATAATTTCCTGTGTGGCTGTATAGCAGATGTTTCACAGATGTTTAGATAAATGAGATTTTGGTCTTAGTAATGCATAATAAAAATAGTTAAAAATAGCAATTATAGTTTCCAAGCAAGATGCTAGGCTCATCTGACAGGTATGTTACATTAATCTTCCATCCATCTTCACATGTTTAATTAGTTTTTCTTCAAAAATTACTCCAAGGCTGCATGTGCGAATCAAGTCAGTCTCATATGCTCTGAATTGCACGCTCTTGTCTTCTCCTCTTTTGCTTAAGTTTGTTTAAGATCTCCACTCTCAGACTTGTGACCATATGAGCCCAGTGTAGCATGGACTAACTCTCCCGTTCTGGCTATGCTGCTGATACTGAGGTGAGCTACTTCCCTCGCTGTGTTTCAGTTTGAGTTACTGTATGCAAGAGCATATCCCTAATGTGACTGCTGCCCATTAAAGAACAAACAGCTCTCTTTCTTGATGTGGTCGAAGACTTACATTTGCTTCAGAAGAAGCTGGAAAAAGTCCTGGTGAAGATAACTGTTTCTGCAGGCAGGCAAGGAAAGCTGGAGGTAAGGGAAGGTGGGATGGACTAACCACAGTAGCTCTGTCATTTCTGTCATTAAGTTTGTCACGTTAAACCTGGAATGAAAATATCTATTTCCCATGGTCCCCGTCCCGAAGCGGTTGCCAGCTAGCACTTTTATAATTGTGCCTATGGTTGGGGCGATTGGATGCAATCAATGCTCTGGCTCTGTCCATCATCCCTCTGCTTCCCAGACATATAGCCTATGCATATGGCCTGGGAGAAGGATGTGGGTTGGCGTGATGGTGCAGTTGGCTTGACTTGACTACCATTGATGCGGCAGCAAATATTGTTGCTGAAGCAGTAGAAGTCCTTAGACACAGAGCAGGACAGGAGGGCTGCTGAGACTCTTTGTGGAAAGTCAGGGCAATGCATCTTTGCCCTGTGTCCCTGTTGGACCTGAACTGAAAATCAAGGCCTTTGTTTCTAATGGGGACGGCAGCAGCCAGAAGTGGGGGTGGGATGCAGGGTCTTGGTGCCCGCCGGGTGGGGAGGATCACTGCATCCACGGCAAGCCATGCGGGGCCTCTTTGAGAAAACCTCCCCAACGGTGTCCCAAAAAGGGAAACAAAAATGAACTGAGGAACTTAAAGAGCACACACAGCTGCTTCAAAAATCTTATACCTTACTTCCAGCACATCCCTGCAGTGTCAGTCGCAGCAATAGGTCTGCCTAAACTCTCTTTCATTTCCCTGTTGCAGTGTAATGAAGGTTTGCTCCCCCAGTTAGCTTGTTTTTAATCCCTTTTTTGAGCTGGGCATGCCTTTTTCATTTTTTTGTAATGCTTAATAATCATGTATGTTCAGTCCCCTAGGTGGTATGTTAATTCTTTTCTTTCATCTACTTAATTAGGAGATTTTGTTCTGCATAAAATATATGAGGCAGCTGGGGCAGGGTCTTATGAACTGGTGAGCATCCAATAACTATATTAAGCAGTTTCTTAAGGCTTTGAAATTGTCTTCAGATGGTAGCTGTTGACAAACCCTGAAGTGAAACACTACTTGAATATTCACATTAAAACCGCCATTGCAGTTAAGTTAGCGATGCATGATTAATTGGCTTAAAAGCAATGGATTCATATGGAGTAAAACGCCTTTATGAAAATCAATAGCATGACTACAATTAGCAAGAGCATTACTTTGAAGATATTAAGGGCCACAAATCAAATTTGTCAGCTGAAGAGTAACAGTGGCTGTATATACAAACAAATGGCAGTTGTGTCTGTAACACAGCATGGGGGGCTTATGGGTCTTTCCACACATTCTTTCTCTTCTTTTAATAGCCACACTGATGGGATAGCATGATAGATACTCACAACAAATAACAGAGTCAAAGGTGTTACTTTGCTTCCACCCCCTCCAGGTTTGGCCAGGACCTTTTGGTCCTGGGCACGTGCAGCTGTGCAGGACTCGATGCCGTCACCCAAGGCTGGCTCCCCTCTCTGTGCCACCCGTGTTTGCCCCCATTTCAGCTGGTGCTGGCAGCCTGGGCCAGCCCCACAACTGACGGACAGGCAACCCCAGAGTTTCACAGGGGTCTTGCTCCTCTACCTTGAAAATCCAAAGGCTTTTTTTGATTGTACAAGTGTTATATATACTGCTCCTCTCTTGTTGCATCCCCACAAACTCCCTTTTATGGTGTTGCATAAAAGCCTCTCCAGGACTGAAAGGCAGTTGCTTGAATCCATAGGCAAATGAAATGCTGTATTGTGGTTATGTTTACAGTGGTACACAGGGAAATGGTACAGATTTCAGAGTCTTCCTAGGATATGTGCCTTGAACTAAAAAAAAAAAAATGCACCACTTGGGTGCATTTTTCATGTCTTTCACTCACACAAATATGCTGAGTGGTTGATTCTGTGTATCACTGCAAAAATAGAAAGCTGTCTGTCTGCTGGGGCACTATTCCTCTTGGCTTGAAGCTGACGTAAATGATGATAAGAATTTTAACTTGGAAAAGCAGGGAGATGGATGGAAGAGACTTCTTTAACGTACATGCCTGGAGATCTAATACAAAAAAAGGGAAAAATCAAATAAACAGCAATATGACAATCTGTAATGAAAGTACAGAAGATGAGAGGATAGACAGTACAGAGAAGGAAAGTGCTAATACTGAGGAGAACAGGGAGGCTAAACAACTGCCGTATTGACCTAAATATAAATTAGCTTCAGATATAAAGCATCACTCTTTAAGGAACAGAAATGACACTTCTTAAAAAAATTAGGAACTATCTAATTAAGTAAATTATCAACTAACATGGAAAAATATGTGCACTACAGAAATATTAAGTTAGGATAAAGGTTCATGAATAATCCTTAAAGCTAATAGTAAGAGGGTCCTTTTGAAATTCACTGGTGACATGAAGATGGGAGGCATCATCAATATGGCAGACGATGAGGATATCAGCCAGAAAAAATTACTATCCCAAAGAGGCAGACAATGCGATAAACTTCAGCGGAATGAAGGGCAAGATCATTTAAAGACTAACATGGAGAATTTGCACTAAAAACTGGGAATTTATCAGCTGGAAATGGAAATGGGTAGAAAGCACTGGGTCACTGAGCCAGTCAGGATAAATATTGTCATCAGTGTGATCCAACCATGAAAGGCAAATCCAGGCTGAGGATATCCCTGATGACTTGTTTCCAGTGGAGCGAAAGTAGCATTCAGGCGGTTTTGTAGAAGACCGTGCTGAAACCTTGTCTGGAGTATTGTGCACACTGGTGGCACCCCCGTTCATGAAAGCTGGAGGAGCTGCAGAGGACAGCCTGCGGGATGGATGTGGGAGGGAAAGGCAGGGACTTGGCTCACTTAGTCTTTCCAAAGCTGAAAAGAGATGTAATTGTTCCCTGCAAACACATCGTGACACTAAATTCTGGAGAAACAGGAGAAGAAAAGCTATTTAAGCCAAAGAATATCATTCACATAAAAACAACTGGAAATACATTTAGGCAGAATTTCATAAAATGTTTTTCATTATCAGTGTACTGAGGATCTGGAATAGGATAGTGGTGGTGTAAAACCTGGTCATTGTTAAAACGAAGTTTCGTCAGCCCATGAAATAGTACGACCAGCATATTTGGCAAGTGACTGGCATTAAAGGCTCAGGAGCTCCTTTCCAGTCTTATATTCCTCCGACTGGCACTGCTTAAAGCTAGGAATAGATGGAGTCTCATATCCCAGAAGAGTTGATTTGCTGGTCTGTAACACCAGGTCCAGGCTGTTATAATTGCTTAAAACTCAGCCATCCTGGTCTTCTTTCATTAGAGCTGTGCTTGCTGTGGGAATTGGAGGAGAAGCAAAATTGGTTTCATCTCGTTTATTCACAGCCCAGCTGCTGTTTATCCCTCTGAGACAAGTGCCCAGCACGCCTCCTCCCATGCCGCATTAGTCTGGCGCCTCTGTCCTCTGCTGTGTCCCCATGCTGCAGGTAGCAAGTGTGCTTTCTGTGGAGCACGTGCGGTGCAAAGCACCCTGGCATATCAGACATCCCAGAACAAGCCCAATAAAATTATCCTGGAGCTAGGTGCAAGATTCAGACCCGGAAAGTCCTCCTCCTCACTGCCGGACCTCCCCAGCCCAGAGTCTGCTCCTTTGGCAACCTCAAAGATTGGTTAGCCCAATACTCAACTGCAGCAGCTCGGAGCTGCTGCGGAGGAGGGAGGGGGCGATCAGAGACCCCCGCGCGTTGCGTACACCTGGCCTTGCCTCTGCAAGGCAGAGTGACCTCAGGACTGCCATAATTCATGTTTGGCTTCTCGTGTCTTGGGGATGCAGTGATGGACGTGGTGCACTGTGCTCCGGACACCCCTTCTTCTGCCTGTCCTTTAGGTTTAGGAAAAAAGATGCTGTATGTTCCGGCTCTGGCTCCCCTGAGCCAGGCTGGGAGGCACACCTCCCTCCAGCCCTGGCCTGCACCACTGCGGGTGGCTAACAAAAACTACCCCACTATTTAATGAAGCAGAAAGCAGATGTCAAAGTACAGAGGGGTGATTTTTTGCCTCTTCTAAGTGAATAACGGCACCGCAGGACATGGGAGGTGCAGCCATCAGGCAGGCAGAGATGCAGCAGGATTGTGCTTCTGAGCAGCTTTTTTTTAAAAACCCTCCTGTTATTGAATCCTGGGGAGGTGGGGAGGAGAGACAGATTTAATAATTTTTGGTCTCCCAAAAAAAGTGTGATTTATTATCTGAAGGCAATAACTCTAACTGGTGTTATTGCACCAGTGTGGCACGCAGGGACCTTGGTGCTAGCGCATCTTCATTAATGTTGTTATAAAAGCTTCTACTGGGATCCTAGTTATCAAATGACTCTGACAGCAATTCATCCACAAAGCCCTGTGTTTTAATTTCTCACTATCTGAAAAGAAATGGGCTGGGTGGGTGGAAAGACTCCTATTTTCAGCTGCTTTGTCCTTTGCTTTAAAGCCTGGCACATTGCAAGCGTAAAGGAGGAACATGTAGGATTACAGCGGGAGGAATACATCTTTGAAAAATAAATATCCTGCCATAAAAAGCATATTACAAAGTGACAGGTACCATCTATTGATATAAGGGAGTCTTTGATTCCCATAGTGCCGGCCATTATAAGAAGTGGTAACTGGAGATGTGAGCCAGAGCCTTGAAAAACCCTTTGAATAGCAGCAGAGCCACAAATAACAGCAAGGGATTTAATGGTAAAACATTTTACAAAGATTTTGCTGTATGCACTGTGAAACAATAGAGAGTTAATGAATTACTGGAAACAGCAAATGTTGTCTCTGATACAAATCAGAGACCGATCAGGGAAGCAGCTAGTTTCTAGGACTTTTTCCTTCTTCAGCCTACTCTCTAGCCATGGTTATACATTATTGCACAGGAGGTCCAGACCCAGCAGAATTTGTGAGCAAAAATGATCAGCTAACCCAAGTAAGCAGCTGAAAAATAATACTTTTTTTATTACTTTCTCCTGGCAAGGCTCGAAACTTTTCCAATTGCATGATATTACAGTAGTGCATCATGTGAATGTAGCAAAGTGAGAGCTGAGTGAATGATGCATGTGCTGAAAGTGGAAATGGGGAATGGTGGTGATTCTCAAAAAATGTAGGCACGTGTGTGTCTGAACTTTTCCCCCTCAGCTCATTGCTTAGCATTTGTCCAGGCAAATCTGTCCTTGCATCTCTTTTATCAAACCCTGGAAGGACAACGCATTTTCTAGATTATAGCTTTGGGGGCCAAGTCTCTCCCACATGGGTCTTTTTGTGTGGCTGGAAAATGCCATTTCAGCAACACTGTGGTGTGATGGCCCTTGTTTCCGAGGAAGATGTATTATTGCTTGCCTGGAGAACCTGCAGCCTGGGAGGATAATTCCCTTTTATTAAAGATGCAGGGCGATGCAACCTTTAAAATGGCCTTTAGCCTATTTAGAGGTGAAGGAGGTAGTAAGGTGTGGGCTGTGTGAGACTGGCTCTTCTTGCATGACCACCACATAACACACATCGGCAAGGGTGTTGCGGCGGGTTGACCCTGGCTAGATGCCAGGTGCCCACCAAAGCCGCTCTATCACTCCCCCTCCTCAACTGGACAGGGAAGAGAAAATAATAAAACGAAAGGCTCGTGGGTCGAGATAAGGACAGGGAGATCACTTCACCAATTACCTTCATGGGCAAAACAGACTCGATTTGGGGAAAAATTAGTTTAATTTATTACTAGTCAAAAACGGAGCAGGATAATGAGAAATAAAACCAAATCTTAACACACCTTCCCCCCACCCTTCCCTTCTTCCCAGGCTTAACTTTACTCCTGATTTTCTCTACCTCCTCCCCCCCGAGCGGTGCAGGGGGACGGGGAATGGGGGTTTGGGTCAGTTCATCACACGTTGTTTTTGCTGCTCCTTCCTCCTCAGGGTGAGGAGGACTCCTCACACTCTCCCCCTGCTCCAGTGTGGGGTGCCTCCCACGGGAGACAGTCCTTCACGAACTTCTCCAACGTGAGTCCTTCCCACGGGCTACAGTTCTTCACAAACTGCTCCAGCATGGGTCCCATCCACAGGGTGCAGTCCTTCAGGAACAGACTGCTCCAGCGTGGGTCCCCCGTGGGGTCACAAGTCCTGCCAGCAAACCTGCTCCAGTGTGGGCTCCTCTCTCCACGGGGCCATGGGTCTGCAGGTCCTGCCAGGAGCCTGCTCCAGCGTGGGCTTCCCATGGGGTCACAGCGTCCTTCGGGCATCCACCTGCTCTGGATGTGGGGTCCTCCATGGGCTGCAGGTGGATATCTGCTCCACCGTGGACCTCCATGGGCTGCAGGGGGACAGCCTGCCTCACCATGGTCTTCACCACGGGCTGCAGGGGAATCTCTCTCTCTGCTCTGGCGCCTGGAGCACCTCCTCCCCCTCCTTCACTGACCTTGGTGTCTGCGGAGTTGTTTCTCTCACATCTTCTCACTCCTCTCTCTCTGGCTGCAACGGCTACTCCCCTGTAACTTCTTTTCCCTTTCTTAAATATGCCATCACAGAGGCGCTACCACTGTTGCTGATGGGCTCGGCCTTAGCTAGTGGTGGGTCCGTCTTGGAACCCACTGGCATTAACTTTATCAGACATAGGGGAAGCTTCTAGCAGCTTCTCACAGAAGCCACCCCTGTAGCCCCCCCCCCGCTACTAAAACCTTGCCACGCAAACCCAATACAGGTGTTTTATCCAGACAGAATTTTATTTCTCACACTGTCCTGCCCCAACCCTTTCTCCTTTGCAAGATTATATAAAATCCTTCGAGTTTTCTCTGCTGAAAATGCAGTCTTTTAAATTCTGTTCTAATGAACGACGGCTTTTTTGTGGCTTTGGCTTGATAAGAACAAGGTGTAGGTCTCAAAACAGGGGCCAAGCTGGGGCTCTGTCACAGTGTTTGTTGTCAATATAGTTGTGTCTGTGCCGACATTTTGCCACTTAGGTCAGGAAGTCTTCTGCTTGCCATTGCACTAGGAGCCAAGTTTTTAATCCAGGCACTTTTCTGGCTTAACTCTGTAGACAGGCTTGCCAAAGCTGCCTCAGAGTGGTACACAAACAAAGCAAACTGTTTTGGAGTTGCCGCTTGGTTGTCCCTAGTGCTCTCTTCTCCTTTTACTTAGCTCAGTGTGAAACCGAGGTGTCTGTCGAGGTTTGGCACAGGCTGCGGGCGGCAGGGAGCTGGTGCACCCACAGGGTCCCTTGCCTGGGTACAGGGGAGAGCAGTGTGGGGTCCTCTCCAGCCCTCCTCTTCCTGCTGGCTACCCAAGCGACCTGCCCCTCTCCTGGATCCTTTGCTTAGGTAGAACTTCGTAATGAACATGGCTTGAACTTCAGCCCGAGCCAGTTGTAGGGGGAGTGAGAAGCCACTGAGCGTGAGGGTTTGTGCTCGGGGTGAGCCCAGCCCTGGGTGAGCTCTGCAGTGCAGAGCCTCGAGTGGCGGGTGCTGTGCTCCTTAGAGGAGGATTTTGCCTTGGAGGGCTGCGGCTCACATGTCCGGCATAGCACTAAGCATATTGCTGGTATTTAATAACCAAAGTAATAATTACTAGCTGCCTGCAAATCCACTACTGACTGTAAATGGCTGAGGAAGTAAATGAAGACATAGGGGCAGTAATGCTACAGTGTACAGAGCCCATATCCGGAGCAATACAAGCACCACTCAGACTTTAAAACCTTTTATCCTGGCAGCAAGAATGGCCATCTTGTCAACACACTTTCTGCTCTTAATTGCATAACTGGAGAAGAGAAAGATTAAAAGAAATTTTTACATATATGTCTCAGATGTGTGCTGCCCACTTTTTTGTAAGTAAGTAGCCTGCAGCTTGGGTCTCTGTTAGAGATGTGTATCGCTATGAGGCGTATAAGCAACAGGAACGGGCTGCTATGTGCGTTTTGATCTTGGCATAACTCTGTGTGGTATAAAAACTGTTAAGGGAAATGAAACCAAAAGATGACCCATAGGAGCACAAGGCAATGTTACTGCGCGGTCCTGCGCGGGTGGAGGCCGGGGAGGTGATGTGCGGGAGCAGCGTTGTTCAGAAAAACCACGGCGCCTCGTAGCAGATCATGGGGAGGATGGAAATGCAGGTTGGTTCAACAGCTCTCTGCAATTAAATCCCCTCATACAAAGGGAAAGCAAGAAAACTGGAAATAAGGTAGTGAGCAAGGATCCCTGCAGTGAGCAGCACTTTAGAAATCATAGCTAGCAAGTGACTATGGAAACCTTGTACTATCCAAATGGGAATAAATAATTTAGGAAAGACCCGTATTAAAGACTGAATTTCTCTCCCAGGCTCAGACAGATGGACTTCTTCCCTTGGGTAGATAATTTCTGTCTCTTTTAACAAAGTGCAGCATTTCAGCAAAAGGTAACACCAGACCCGCAGAGCTTTTTGTCTTTTCTTTTCAGCAGCCAATGCTTCACACATACAAAATAAAGATAATATTGAATTAACCTCATCTGTAGTAGAGCATGTGCGAGCAGGCACGCTTTAGTTGCCGAGCTAGAGAAAAATGATGGCTTTTTTTCAGGATGAAAATGTATCTAGTAAAACAAGTACACTGGCTTGTGCTTTGCTGTTAGTTACATGGCAGCCCAGGTGAAGTCCCTCCTGCCATCGCTGCTGCCTCTAGCTCAACTCGAGATCCCCCCATCACTAAGGGATGACAGAGCACACACCAGGCAGTGTGGTTTCTTTCCCCAAAGTTTGGGTCTCTCTACAATAAGATAGAGTTACAAGCTACTTTTCTGCAGCTGAATTGTTTTTCCTGGGCTACACGCATTAGTAGCTGCAGCATGTGCTGCCAAATGAAGAGATTGGGGAAAAAAATCAGTGAATGCCAAGCAATCCATCTTGAAAAGGCACCTGCATGTAGGAAAGGAAAGAAAGGGTCCGGGAGTGCCTGAAAGTTAAATTTCACCAAAGGGGAAGGCAACATGTAGAGGTTCAGGAGGCTCTTCCCTCTGCCCTGGTTCTCTTCTTTCCCTCTTCACCTGATTTGCCTTTTATATCCCTTTCCACCTGCCCTTTCCTTTCATTTTCCTTATTCCCTTCCAATTAGCATTCTTAAAGTAACAACCATAGTAATGACAGAAGTGAGAACAAGAGGAAGAGAAGTAGTCCTGGAAGGAAAGTAGGATTTGCCTCATGCTGTAGCTCACTGGCACGTTCAGCACTGGTCTGGGCTTCTCCAGCTGGGGCAGGACACTGGTGGCACTGGCCAGCTGCACAGCACGTTCCTGTTTGCTGGGCTCTTAGGCACTGCTGTAGTAAGCACAGAGGTATTTTTTTATACATTATCTCCTTTCCACTTCTAACACATCCCGTCTCAAAGGCTTCTTCTGGGAAGTTGAATCCCGTGTTGTCTCCTGTCATCCATGATGATTGTCATCTGACGATGAGTGGAAGTTGCAGGGTTACTCAGGATCCTGGGAAAGCAAGGAGGGGAGCAGAAGCACTGGGGGTTAAACAAGTGATGATAGCATGAAGGCAATGGAAACGCATGCAGTGAAAGGTTGTTTGGCCTTGGGGACTGGTTCCTGCAGGCCATTTTGAGGTATGGATCTCAGGCTGTTTAAAAGGGAGCAGCTGTCAGGCGTTTCCTAATCACAGAGGTTTGACTGCCATGTTGGCCCAAACTCACTGATGAGAAAGTCCATGGCTGGGAAAGGACTGTCTGTGGGAGCTTACATCATATTTTTATTACTTGCAAATAGCTGTTAAAGCATTTCCTACTGCAACTCCAATTCATTCAAAATTTTCAATATTCTCTCTTGAAGTAGATTAAACTGCATATAGAGTCCTTAAAAATCAAAACTTGGGTAGTTTCCAAAGATCCATAAAGCTAAAGTTGCAGGATGATAACCGTCATTTGTAAAAGTAAATATGATAAAATGAACAGCTGCTTGCATGAAGCAGCACCACAGACTTCTTAATGACTAGATTGGTTCATTTGGGGTTTCAAAATAATTTGAGTTCTACTTGTCTGAGTGCTGTTAATTGATCAGAAAGTAAAGCTGATCACTGCTTGCTTTTCCCGTGACATATATGCCTTAATAAATTATTGCTTGCAGCTCATGCAGTGTTGCTCATTATTGACTTCAGATACATTAGCTGGACAGATGGAAAGGCCTGTTCACCAGAACCATTAATATCATACTGGGGTTTTTTATGGTTCTCAGCAGGACCTCTGCTCTCTGACAAACTCCCATCAATGAGCCGGTGGTTTTCAGGAAACTGCCAAAGTATTTTTCTTGGTAATATGTTCAAGTGAGCTCTTCCTACTAGGAGAATTTTCATGTACTAAACACATTTAGTTGGCCATAGGCAACAAATAAATATATATCCTCAGATTTCAGCAGCTGATAAAGGTTTATTACATTCTTTAAAATAAGGCACATTTATATGCAGCACTACAGGGTCTGAAACTATAAATTGGTGCTTTCTGGATTTTCTTAGTAACTCTGCTCTTGTGGCAGTCTCTGGAGAAAAGGCCCTTGACTTGGGAAACCCTCTCCCCTCTGAAAACAGTCTCATACAAGTTTGGAAAACTTGTTTGAAAACTTGTAGAAAACACATTTTTCTAAACTTGTGTGAGACTCAAGAAAATGCTGGATGCGAGACTGGGGGAGGATGGAATGAAAAAGGGGCAAGGAAAAAGAAGAAAGGAAAAGTGGCACTTAAAAAGAGAGGTGGGGGAAAAGCTGCTGAAAATGAAATGAGATAAGAAAATATGAAAGGGAAGCAGAAGAAGATGAAAAAATAAGTAGCACATATGTTTATTTTATAGGAAGTTGGCTGACAGGCTGAATTTCTACTCTGGTCAGGGAATTGAAATTATGGTGGGCTCTGGATGAAAAGTGAATAGCGAATATCCTAAATTAAGAACTCAAGAGACTGAAATCTGTTTGTAAAACTGTTCTGGAACAACAAAACCACCATATTTTAAGACCAAAGCTTGTTGATGAATAATTTGCAAGCAGAAAACAGGCTAAATGTCTTGAGTAAGAAAGCACTAGAAAATGCTGCTCAGAAACACTGATGAAGTGAAAGACTGTATTGTGTTATCAACTTTCTTTACTTTGAATTCCATGTAAAATAATGAGATAAAGAACCTTTTGCCATTAACAATAATATTGGATTTTCCTTTCCTGAAAGCAACTGTCCAGGTCACTTTGTGACCGGTGCTGATTTACATAATCCTTGTAAGCTTCTTGTATGATAAATGGTAAATTCATTTTTCAGGGGTGAATTCAGGTCCACTTGTGACGGAAATGCAAGGATGGGGAAGTAAGAGGAAGCTCTGTGTGGAAACAAGAGCTGGTACCTGGTGGTTCTGGGCAGTACTGCTGGGAGGCTCAGTGATCTTATCCCTCCCTGGAAACATGACATCTTGGAGGCACCATACAACTACTGCAACATTTATCAAGGAGATATGGTCTTCCTGAAATGCATCAGCAGAACTATTGTGATTTTCCAAGAAGAAAGGATGCTCGGAGTGAAAAGAGGATGAGCATTTTATTATTTACTTGATAGCAACACCTACCCCAAAACAAATAATTGACTTTGCTGTAATCATCCCGGCAAAGATTTCTCTGTGCATGAAAAGCAGCAATCTTTCAGAGTCTTGACAAATAAAAGAAGTGCTGATTGCTGAAAAGGACTTGGGAGTACTGGTAGATGAAAAGCTGGACATGAGCCCACAATGTGCGCTTGCAGCCCAGAAGGCCAACCGTATCCTGGGCTGCATCAAAAGAAGTGTGGCCAGCAGGTTGAGGGAGGTGATTCTGCCTCTCTACTCCGCTCTGGGAAGACCCCACCTGGAGTACTAGGCCCAGCTCTGGAGTCCTCAGTACAAGAAAGACATGGACCTGTTGGAGCAGGTCCAGAAGAGGGCCACAAAAATGATCAGAAGGATGGAACACCTCTCCTATGAAGAAAGGCTGAGAGAGTTGGGGTTGTTCAGCCTGGAGAAGAGAAGGCTCTGAGGAGACCTTATTGCAGCCTTTCAATGCATAAAGGGGGCCTGTTGCCATAGGACAAGGCGTAATGATTTTAAACTAAAAGAGGGTAGATTTAGACTACATATAAGGAAGACATTTTTCACAATGAGGGTGGTGAAACACTGGCACAAGTTGCCCAGAGAGGTGGTAGATGCCCCATCCCTGGAAACATTCAAGGTCAGGTTGGATGGGGCTCTGAGCAACCTGATCTAGCTGAAGATGTCCCTGCACGCTGCAGGGGGGTTGGACTAGATGGCCTTTAAAGGTCCCTTCCAACCCAAACTATTCTATGATTCTATGATCCTAAAACTGACTATTTTTGTTATTCAAATCTTAACAGAGGTGGAGCTAAAGATCCTAAAAATGGCAGAATCTGTCAGGAGGCTGAATGCACTCATTGATGGGTTTCTCGTGGGGTGGGAGGTGCTGCAGGGAGCCAGGGCTGGGGAGCTGATGAGGTCAGGGTCAAGCCCCCGGTGGGGACAGAGCCATGGGGCCAGCCAGCCCCATACCTGGGTGCAGCCCAGCCACGGTGCTGTGGGACAGTTCAGCTCATTGGTGCACGACAGTATCTGAGCTTGGGAGGGAATAAAAACCGCCCTGTGGGTCTCATCCCAAAGGCTACTGCAACCCTATCACCTCAGAAACTCTTATCTATTGTTTATCTGTTGTCTCTTATCTGATTGACTGTTGGAGATCTGTAATGGTAAGAAAGTGCTGGGTTTTCTTGCATTGGTTGCAAGACTCAGTGCAGCAGGGTGAACTTTTCACCCTAAAATTAATCTGGGATAATTCCTGGGCTTTCACTCTTTCACTGTTTTTAGCCATTATTATTCTATCAGCTTCAAAGGAGATGCACATCTCCTGTCCAAAGGATTGGCATCTCTGTCACTAGAGCAGAAATGTACATCTCATTTCTAACAGAATGGTCTCCATATTTCACCATAAAGTCTTCTTCTAGGAAACCCATTGCTTGCATCATAGCACTCTGAATTATAAAATGTGTGAGAAGGGGTATCTGTCAGAACGTACTCATGCCTTTTTTTTTTCTAATTCATAAATCAAGCAAAGCAGAAAATAGGAAGTGAGGAAAAACTTTAATTCAGTATTGCATTTCCACAGTGATAGAAAAATTCAACACTGTAGAACACAAACTGATCTAGTATGCGCAGTGTGCCAGACTTTGCTACACGGAGGGTTAGGTCTCTTATACATCTCTGGATCAAGTTGAAGGCATGTAACCACTCTGTCACACTTCAGAGAAGTTTGACATGCCAACGGGGAGAAGGTACCTAAAATAACAGCAATCTCTACTTTAAAGACAGGTCTGTGCTGCCATCCAAATCAAAGGTGTATGCAGAGCAAATGGTGGAGGTGTTTATATGGGTACATTTTGTGAAGGTCTTTGTGTCTTTGAGAGAAGCTGTAGGAAGAGCAGAGGCACTTAGAGAGATGGCAGAAGTATTGGCCTGGCAAGGGAAGTTCTGACACAAAAATCTAGGGAAAACAAGAGATAAAACGTCAGGGGGTGATCATTAATTGACAGATCATTCCTTGTATTACTTTAAAGCTCAGAGAAATAGAATTATCTTATTCTTGGTGAGGAAACAGTTGCATTAAAGCCATCTAACACTATCGTGATATTTTCTCTTTGATGAAGTTAAACTGCTGTCTGAAGTATGGTCAACAGGTTGGCTGAGAAAGTGGTAAGAGCTCTAAAGATGAAAGTATAAACAGAGTGCAAAGTGAACAAGCAATGAGAATCAGATATCCTGGATTCACACCATTAACAGCCTCCAGAATATTACAGTTCACGGATGCCTAAAAGCACTGCTGGATTCACAGAAATACAGAATGGTTGACCTCTGGAGGTCATCTGGAGATCCAATACCCCTGCTCAAGTAAGGCCTCCTAAAGCTGGTTGCCCAGGACCATGTCCAGACAGCTTTTGAATATCTCCAAGGGTGGAGACTCCATGACCTCCCTGGGCAACCTGTGCTGGTGCTCAATCACCCTCACAGTGAAAAAGTGTTCCCTGATGTTCAGAGGGAACCTCCTGTGTTTCAGTTTGTGCCCATTGCCTCACCGGGCACCACTGAAAAGAGCCTGCCTCCGACCTCTTTGCACCCTCCCTTCAGGTATTTGTATACATTGTTAAGATCCCCTCAAGCCTTCTCTTCTCCAGGCTGAACAGTGCCAGCTCTCTCCTCATAGGAGAAAAGCTCCAGAACCTTGATCATAGTGGCCTTTCGCTGGATCAGCTCCAGTATGTCCATGTCTTTCTTGTACTGGGCAGCCCACAACTGGACCCAGCACTCCAGGTGTCTCCTCACCAGTGCTGAACAGAGGGGAAGGATCACCTCCTTCGACCTGCTGGCAGCACTCCTAATACAGCCCAGGATACCGTTAGCCTTCTTTGCAGCAAGGGCACATTGCTGTTCAATTTGGTGTCCACCAGGCACCCCAGGTCCTTTTCTGCAAAGCTGACTTTATCCTAAAACCTGGCAAAGACAGTGCCGAATGGCTAAGACTACGATAGTGACGGTCACGTACCGCATGCAGAACCACTAATGCTGCAGAATGGGCTAACACGTGGACTGGCTGCCATGTACTATACTGCAAGGTAGGGACCTAAATTTGACGTGTCTGAAAAATGAATTAAAATTCAAGAGTTCTATGTCATAGCAGTGTAACAGTGTGTACCAGTAAGAATTTCCTTTATGGCTCCTACAGTCATTAATTTTGTGTATGGCAATCGTGTGCCTGCCAGAACTGGAGAAGAGCTGGAATTACGCTTCAGCCAGAGTTGTGCTCTATTATTATCTTATGCTCCATTACTATCTAAATGCAGAGCATGTTCTGGAAACAAAACTGTGTTTCTGTGCATCTGGAGATAAAAAGTCAGGGGAGAAAGAGTAGCTGTATAGCTATTTTTTAAATTCTGTGAATACTGTTCGTTCACACAGAATTCATAAACCAATAACTTCTTATCTTATATTCATGAAAAGATTACCACCAGCATGTAAATGAGATATTTAAAATCTTAATCACTCTATCACTTATAAATATAATTTGAGATTTTAATGTAATTACATTACAAGAAATTCCATAAAATAAAAGTGAATAATTTATCACTTACATGATACAGCCAGAACTGGAGACTCCGAAGTGGATTGTAAAATCTATTTTTATTTGGACTTTTTAAGCAACAAGAAATAACATTTTAACATACGATACTGTAATATTGGGTCCTGACATTCCAAAACATAGACAAACTGAGCATGGACTAATTGGATTGGGACACACTAAAGCTGAGAGAGGAAAGGGGAAATTCTAACATATGCAACAACATATGGATAATGAAAGAGCATATGCTTATTATAATAAAATGGTGCTTCTGATATTTAGAAGTTCTGTGGTAAAGAATGAGTATGTGGAAGTCAAGGCCCCCGATGCAAAATCGAACCCTCATGTATGGTAAGAGTCTTTACAACATATAGAAATGACTCTTTCGAATGACACAAAAACTGTGATCGTGTTTCTGTGAAGTCCGTTTCGTGGAGATGTAAGGATGCAAGGATGGACCCATCTGTCTAGTAAAGGGTGTATCGTAATTGCACGAGCTTCTGCGACCAGACGCTGGTGACTTTGATTTGTAACTGTCTGTTCCCAGACAGACCTTCTACCAACTTACAGCAGCAATCTGCAGAATGGCAAACAGAAAAGACAACTCTTTCCTTCTCTTAATACTTCATCACAGCATTTGGTCTGGTTAGGCTTACAGGAAAGAGAAGTGTACATTAGACATTAGTGAATTTTTTCTTGATAGCATGTGCAGTATAAACAGCGACTTTACAACTTGTACATAGCACAGCCAGCTTATAAACCAGTAATGGTCTGAGTAGAACTTGATTACCAAAATAAAGTTTTTACCTAAAAGATAAGGAGGCAGCTTTGCAATGGCCCTGTGTTTCATAAGAGTATGACTGTAGTTTATTTACCCAGATTTTTTAATCTGGTCAATATATTTCTTGTTAAAGTTGATCACCCATGAAGAAAGTTGCTCGCAGACTGTAGTTCTGCTTTGTTAAAAGCATTTTCTAAGCCAAACAATGGAGCAACGCCAGGAGAGAGCGCTTGCAGCAACATCAGTCATTTCTATATGTCTATAAATGTTTTCTGCTTCTGACTTCTGAAATAAATCCATCCAATTGGCTTTATGTAAACCTACAGGGAGGCAATTTGAATCTTCTGCCACATGCAAAAGATGTGCAATTTGTTTCAGTTGCCTCCAGAGCCGTGTTGTCATTTGGTGGGGCCAATGACTTCCTCCAGCTCTGCATTGACTGTCTTTTGTCTTTAAGTTCAACAGAAGAACATGGGCATAGATGAGAGCATCTCTAAAAATACCTAGCAATAGCTAAAAGGACTGTTAATCTGAGGGAGATGTGTGAAAAACGAGGCAGAGAGAGAGAGAGAGTACAGACACAAAATGAGCCAAGACTTAAAGTTAGAGAGGCAATAGGTATGCAGCCGTAGATGTGCAGCCTTTTTGCTCTCTAGGACATTTACTCTAAGAGACCCCAAGCTAACTCCTTCAGAGACACAAGGGGAGAGGAGTGGGGGCAGCGGGTGCCGCTCCAGACCGTGGTGGACCTCCTCACTAGCGCCTCCTGGAAAGAGGACATGAGCTTCTCGTGAAGTCTTCATCTCCTGCCAAGGCAGAAGATGAGACAGTGACTATTGCACCGCTGGGCAATTTGTAGGTGGAAGTTGGCTCTGGCTGAAGACTGGTGAGATTGAACCCCAGGAGTCATTGCCAGTACCAGATGCTCAGCAACCACAGATATTTATCTCCTCTCTCATGTGCGTTATTCTCCTAGGTGTTATACCTCCTTGAATTTTGTATGCAACGCAATAGATTATTGTCCTGGTTTTGGCTGGGATAGAGTTAATTTTCTTCTTAGTAGCTGGTACAGTGCTGTGTTTTGGATTTAGTGTGAGAATAATGTTGACAACATGATGATGTTTTAGTTGTGGCTAAGTAGCGCTTATCTTAAGCCAAGGATTTTTCAGTTTCCCATGCTCTGCCAGCAAGCAGGTGTGCAAGAAGCTGGGAGGGAGCACAGCTAGGACAGCTGACCTGAACTAGCCAAAGGGGTATTCCATACCACAGAACGTCATGCCCAGTATATAAACAGGGGGGAGTTGGCCGGGAGGGGCGGATTGCTGCTGGGGCATCGGTCAGCAGGTGGTGAGCAATTGCATTGTGCATCACTTGTCTTTTCTTGGGTTTTATTTATCTTTTTTTGTTCTAGTCCTTTTCTTTACTATGTTGTTATTATTATTATTATTATTATTATTATTATTATTATTTAGTAGTATATTTAATTTTACTTCAGTTATTAAACTACTCTCATCTCAACTCATGAGTTTTACCTTTTATTTTCCTCCTCCCCACCCCACTGGGAGGGGGGAGGGGGAAGCGGCTGTGTGGTGCTTAGTTGCTGACTGGGGTTAAACCACGACAATCATGTTTCACTGTCCTGTTCTTCGCATCTTTGTGAAAGTCTATGACCCACGTCCTCTAGGATGCAGGGACTATTTGATTTGTGACCTGATCATAGCGCTTGCTCCTTCTTATGAAGAAGAAGGACCGCAAAGTGGTGTGCTCTGAAAAGAGGTCTTGAGTTTTCACATTTCAAAGGGATTCAAGGTGTCTAAATACCTGGAAGGGCTTGGTTGGCCACATTCGCTGTAGCCTCCAGGTGCTGGGTGGAGATGAGACATCTCATCTGGGAAAGTGCCTGAGGTGCTGGAGAGAGAGAAGGGGAATCCTGCTCCAAGAAGCAAAAGAAATGTGTCTTTGTGAACAGTTCTTAATTTGCTTCTTTTAGATCTTTACAGCATGAAAGGAGATGCTCATTTGGACCTGCAATAGGTGTAGGCAGATTGCAAAATCAATTAAATAGTTTCTGTGCCAGATTAAGATGGAGTATGCACAGGACCAAAGTAAGTGCAGTGTCACATTTTTTCCTTTTTTTGTATAATGAATTCTTTATTTGACTGTTTATTTAGGTTTATTGAATGTTCACTGAGTGCGTTAGTGAGCTGTATGAAATGTATTAACTGAAAGCATCCATCTCTGACAAAATGATATCAGATCATTTCATAGCTTCCACCTTTACTGGAGTTGAGGCATCTCTTGTTTTCTTCCCAAAGTAATTTCAGAATAAGCAAATAGGAAATAAAAATAAAGGAAAAGTTATTTACAAGTGATCAAATTACATTTCATCTAGAGTCAGCTACACGAGACTACTTACGTATTTAAAATTAGGTGCACAGTGAAGTGCACATCTGAACTTAGGCCATGAAAATATCATGTGCACTCCAAAAATCCCTCACTGTTTAAGTTGCTGCATTTTCCCAAACACAGTTCAAGCTTTAGGCCAGAGAAATAAATCATAACTCTGCAACCTTACTGATTGCAACACTCAGCTGAAAGCAGGGGACAGTGCAGGGACAGTCTCTGCTAGGAAAAAAATTTTCTGCATTATATCCAGTGGCTGGTATAAATAAAATGCATAAGTACCCCTTAGTACAGGAACTGAAACCAGAAGTTGTTATTCAGTGACCCTCAATTAATTATATCATTTGGCCCATGGTTATTGAATTAATCTTCTGCAACTTGGAGAAGTTCAAATAAGAAAAGTAAATAACGTTTCCAACTTGATAGTGTAACGGTGACAGTGCTCACCGGGGATGTAAGAAAAACAGGTCTGAAGCCTCACAAAGCAAAGAGAGGTCTGAACCTGTGTCTCCCATTTCTGAGGGAGTGTTTGAGATAGGATTGCAGTTTGGCCAGAACAAGGAGGTAAACTTACCTGCACGGTGTCTTTAGAGTGGTACCAGTGAGTTTTACGTGTCTCAGAGCAAATCCTATTAGAAATGAAAACACTGAATGTCTTAAATCAAGAAACTCTTGAGTCAGGTGGATTACAGTGAAGAACACATAAGCAATTATCCCCTGTCTCCTTGTGCTTTATCAAGGCTTGGTCTTAGTCCAAAAACTTTTGCGAACTTCGTGCTTTGCAACAAACTCTACCCAGTCCCTTCTGGGTTCCTTGGAAGTGTTTTTTCTTCTGAAGCTGTGAACTTGTAGGGCTGCTGCTGCTTTTTGCAGCCTGTCCGCTGCCCAGCTCCTGTCCTCTTCTCTGTCCCACCTTCCCCTGAGGAACTTCTCCCGGCAGCAGAGGCTTGGGTGCTCCCAGGGGACTCCTCTGTCGTGGTTGCCTCCGTAGCAGTGTGCCAGACCAAGACTGCAGCAGCCCCATGGGCCAGAGCATGCAGCAGTGCAGCAAGCAGGGAGCAGGCAAACAGGAGCAATCCTGCCTGGCGTGGTATCCCAGCTGCCCAGTGTTGGGACAGAAGGACACCGAGCCCCCACCTTACCAGGAAGGATATTGCAGGTGGGTTACTCTTCTGTGATTTACTATTGTCTAAAGTGTCTCGCTGAAGCCATGCAAATGCCACATCAGGGCCATTCATGCATGTGGATGTTGTTGTTCTTGTACTTGTTCCCATGGGGTAAGGTCTTCTCTGATCACCCTTCCGCAGTACCCAGTACTCCCTGCACCTCTGCGGGGAGATGGGACACTGCTTGCCATCTCACAAATGTGCTTCTGGAAGCACAGTTCTTCTAATACTAAAACAGACATCTAAACAAATTTCAACCCCCCCCCCACCTATTTCACTCTAATCGTATCAGCTGATCCTAGGGTGACTAGTTCACATGTAGACACCTTCCTTGTAACCATCCCCAGTGCCTCAAATAGAGGAGCTGCAAACTCCTGTTTGGCTCTATGCCATTAACAGCCTGGTCTAGCTTTGCTGGGGAGCACGCGGGAGCAAAACACCCCTAATACACAAGTTTCCAAAATGAGCACAGTGGGGCTGGGACCTGCTGGAGCTGCTAATAGTGCCTGCACCGTAAGTGACTTCATTTTGTGCGGCTCCACGTTTGATGGCAGGTGTGTAAGGGAGGGGAACACATGCCTTTTCAGAAGCCCAGCTTCTCGCAGGAGACATGCTTACCACAGCCGATGGAGAGGTTATGCCTGACACAGTCCCCCACTGCACATTGCAAGCATCCCTTTGGCAACACCTCAGGCTGCAAGAAAAGGGAGCAGCTAATGGGTCCCTCGCCTCCTTCCCCTCTCTGCAAGGTCAGTGGTCCTGAGACCAGTCTTATTAATGGGGAAGATCAGATACCTATTAGCTCAGGTATGACTGCTCTTCAGTAACTTTGCATGTAGTAGCACCAAAAGTCCCTCTTTGGGACTAGAACACCCTTGAGATATTTCCTCTGGAAACACAAAGGAAGAGACCATCCCTGCCCTGAAATGCCCCCAGCCTAATGAGTTAGAAACCCAGGAAGCAGCTCAGCATCTTGGTGGGTAGTGTCCATTTGCGTTGGGTAAATACCATCTCAGAACATTTTCCTGAGTATGATTTGTCCATGTTTGCCATGGATTCAGTCATCATGTGCAGGATTTTCTCTCTCACATATGATTAGACATGTAGAGAACCAAGCATGAGCTGGAGGGTCACATTAAAAATTGAATACATTGTGGTGTCAAAAATAATTTCAAAAAGCTTTAGAAATTGGAAAGACCCCTAATATCTACTGCTGGGATGCAACCTGAGTTGGAGGGAGATCTTTCTTTACAGTAGGAAACAGTGATGAACTGCATCTTTGTCGAATGCTATCATTATGTTTCCACACTGAGCTGCCACTTTGTCTCCGAACAAGAACAAAACATTTAATAAATGTGGGATTTATTTGTGTCTCCAGTTTTGAAGCAAATCCATTCTGGACTCATTCTTTTTTCACCTTCTATTTGTGGGCATGTTATTTAAAAGGAGGTGAATGGATGAAACTCGACTCTTAGTTCCCATTTGTCATGCCTGCTGTTTTGAGGAATACTATTTCCCTGCAGTTTTGAAAACACTCTGTCCAATCTAAGGGGAGACCATTTTGTTTCTTTAGCTGGAGTTTCCACTGACTCTGTTTCTCTTGTGGCGTGCTGAAGGTAATCAGCATTTTGTAGGAAGAGATCAGCACTTCACACGATTAGACATTGGCTCGGCTCATCAAGAAGGTGGAGGTCCCAACCCTCTATGCTTATGGTGATGTATTTTGGAGTATCTGGCTAGTTCTGGTGGTGTATTTTATGCATAATTCTTACTATGTGCGTAACAAGAATATGCAAAAAATTACACACTTAGAGGACCTGGACCTAGATATTAGCCCTTACTTCTCTTAAGCAGGCCTAATCAAATGCTAGTATTTGACATCTTCTCTTTCCTCCTCTCCTCCCTGTGGCTTTCATAATTAGAAGTGTTTTTTAAAGTGAAATGTGCATTCTCAGACAATGTTTCTTGAATTATGTATGTATTGATGTTGTTTACAGCCTCCTTTCCTGTTTGTTTCTGAACATTCAACTTAACTGCAAGCTTCCTTTTTCTTCTGTACTTATGCTGGTTTTGCTTCCCAAACCATATTGTAAATTATGTGCCCCCCAAAACCTTTTTTTAAAGTATGCGCTGATATAAGGATCACAGATTTATAGATGGGCCTATACCTGCAAACTTTAAAGATGTTCATTAGTTTTGCTTCATCTGAGACATTTAAGTAGGTATTCTGAATCTCTGAATAACCCATATGACTGGGTAAATGCCCTGAGGATGCATATCCAAATAGCTGTGCTTTTGCTTATGCTCCCTGAAGCAAGTCACAGAAAGAATACTAATAATAAACCAAAGTTAGAAATCACAGTGTCAGATCTCAGTGAGACCCTGCTTGTGCAGTGAAGCCCTGTCATGAATTTCTTGAGAGCAAACAGTCTCCTCTGCAATGATGGGGCAAGTGTGGCAGCACCGGCTTTGGAGGACGTGAGGGATGGGCCACTAAATTGAAGGCTGCTTGACACAGAGGCATGGGGTGACCTGGCTGGCACCTCCTGCATGCTGGGGCCGGTGCTCTGCCACTAGGTTCGGGCTCTCGCTCTACCCCAGCTGCCTCTGCCCCTTTGGTGGTTTGTTACGGGCAGCGCAGCATCCCTTTCCAGGGGAAGACTGTAACGTGAATTAGTGGGTTCCTGCCCTGGCTCAGGCTGCCTGGCAGGGCAGGCAGAAAGGTTTCAGGTGCACGCCTTTCCGTGGGGGACCCTGCACAAGCCTCCCGCAAACGCCAGCGCTCGGACCATCTCAAGGCAGCTGCCACAGCCGAGTGCCCCACGAGCACCAGGTGCCCCAAAAGCGCTATGGCCCCATGCACCCCCTGGATCGAGCCGGAGGTGGGAAGCCCCACAGTCACCCCCCGTCTGCTGGGCATGGACACTGAAGCAGTGCTTTTTGAAATACTTTCTGCCTTGCCCTGGATCAGCAGGTTTCCTGGATGCGTGCAGCCAGCAGCTCTCGTCAGCTGATGAAACCCTGCTCGCAAACTGTGACCTTCTCCTTGGTATCTGATGCCTCTGTCTTGGGCGTCCAGCTTGAGAGTCCTCATCAAAAGGGCAGTATTTGTATGCATTAGTACGTCCCGCTTGAAAATCAGACCCATTTATGAAATCCCAATTTGGTCGCATATACAAACATTGCATCCAAACCAATGCCCACTTTATGTATAATTCATCCAGACTCACTTTATGTATAATTCATCTGGAAAGACCAGGAGGAGCCATTTTGGCCAGGCAGCACTTCTTCTGTGTAAAATACATTTCAAAGTATAAATGCAACCGAGGTCTTACCAGTACTGCATTTATTGCCATAGACTTTGTAGTGTGCTGAGCCTCTCCCTAGTTTTGAAAGGATCCCAAACAGCAATCTTTAATCATTTCCCTTTCCACTCTTCTCCTTATCAGCTGTCTCCACACATCAATTCCCCCTGAACTTTTGTCCTCTATTTTTATCACGTACAATATTTGTCTTGACTTATTTAGATTGCAGGCTCTCTGAGGAAGTGAATGTTCTTTATCTGCTTGGAAGAAATGGCCGTGGAAATGTATGGCACTACATAAATGCTTTGTAATACTAAAACCACAAAATGTGTGTGAAGTTTGTGTGGTTTATGGTTAGTAGATTTTATGGCGACTAAGTCCTTTCTATCACTTGAGATGACAAACACCTTTTTTAATGCTCTCAAGGCATCTCAAACCCCTCCTTCTGCTTCTTGTATTATCATAGAAAGATAAGGCAATGCATCTTTTTTATTTTTCTTTTTTTAATGTGAGAAGCCTGGGGGGAGGAGGGAGTGTTGCATCTGAGCTGAATGTATGAGCAGAAATCACCCAATAACATTTTTAAGTGTTAATGATGAGAAAGATAGAAATCTCAAGACAAAAGCCTGAGGCCATGTTTTATTTACCCCACTGTAAATCAGGAGTCAATTTTCTAGTGAAAAATTGTCCAGTGTAAAATGGTATCAGAGTTAGGCTCATAAAGACCTGAACTGTAGGCAAAGGTTGCAGGGGGCAATGACAGAGAAAGGAGAAAGGTAGGAGAAAGAAAAGAAATATGAAATATCTATTACAATAAACATTGCTGGAAGCAGATATATAATAAGACTGATGAATTGGAGGCATATCTGTTGCAGGAAGGGTACTGGATCATTGGTATTGCCAAAGCATAGCACAGCCAAGAAAATGAGGGGCTTAGAAGTACTGAGGAGCAGAACTTACAGAAAGGGTAGACCAGGTGACGTGGAAGGTGGTGTGGCATTAACGCCAAAGAATAATTTAATGTTTGATGAAAGAGTATTAGGGCTTTATCTGCTACAGAAGAACCTCACCGAAGTTGTGATAAGAAGGAGGGCCACATTAAATTGAGTTTTGATTGGTCCTTAGTAGAAACTTCTGTGAAGTTATTGCACCTCTCCAAGCTTTTAACAAGTCACTGCCACGGGTCGTTCTTCAGTTATTTTCTGCATAATAATTTCTGCATAATGCAGTAGTAATTGAAGGATGTTCCTTTTCTCTCCTGACTTAGATGGTGCTTTAGTAACTGAAGTTTCCTTACTATCATGCATTTTTCACAATTAAAAGACAGTCTGCCTATGCCAATAGGCAGGTGTCCTTCATAATACAGTTTAGTGTTACTTAGATACCCCTGCAGAAAGCTGATAACATAAAGCCAGTAACTTGGATGAACATTTCTTTCAGAAGGTATCTTCTCTATGCCTCGATATCAAGAGCTTATTTTCCTGGTACTTTGTGCTAGAATTCATCAACCTGGTGTTTAAAAATATGATGAGTTTAAATTTTATGTTTTCCACTTCCCAACAATTAGTTCTTGCTATGTCTCTAGTTTTGTTAGTAATTGTCCAAAAGCTCTGCCTGACAGCACTAGCAATGTCAACTGTATATTTAAAATCACATTTAGTACATGTAGAAAACAAGAAAATTTGCCTCTTAATCCTCAGCAGTCTATTTCATACCTGTTCAGGCAAGTGTTTCTCTGGGGAGGTGCAGTTTTCATTTTCCATCCATTGAGCCTTTGGCCTCTTCTTGGAGTCAGCAAACAACAGGGCCCATGTTGGATGCGAAACACTGGACTGAACCAGTAAACTAATTTTGCGTCAGACAGTAGCAATCTTTGCTATTTTTCAGACTGGCATTTTCAGAATCAGTGACTCGCTGCCAGGAGACACTAAGCTCAAAACACAGTCTTATTATCAGTCCCCTGAGCCGATCACTCCACTAACAATTTTTATTTAATTTATCTCTGTATTATGCTACCACTGCTAATTACAGGGTCTACAAATTGTGTTTTTACTATCAATTTACTCCCTTTACTATCTGCAATTTTCATCCTGTCTGTAACTCTTCCTGACTCCTATTCTAAACCAGCTTTAATACAACACCTTTTTTCTTTTCACATACAGGCTCAAATTTTCCAGTTGTATGGGCAAAACTTCCTGGGCATTTTTCCAGTGTCAGATTTGTTTGCCTGTAGTGCCTGACACATCCAAAGATGCAGAGGAGGATTTACATGAACACTTACCCTTGCATGCTTCCAATTAGTGTTTACGAAGTGGGATTTTGCAAGGCTAATTAGATATGGAATAAGACATACAGGCACTTGAAACCAAGGATAAGATTCAAATCATATGAATCATCTGTGACTTCTTTTGGACCATGACTTTGAGAGATTGTCATCCAAACTGATGCTTAGGAGTAAAGAGAGATCGTGCCTCCAAGCAGCCAAATCTCGCTCCTGGATGTCTATCTGTAGTAATTGAGTAGATACTCTCTCTAAATATGCACCCTGTAGATAGACACACACCACTGCTCAAATAAATCAAGGGAAAGCGGCAAGCTGACGGGCCATGAGAAAACACAGCATCAGTCTCCCAAGGGGCATATTTGTAATATACCTTTGCCTCAGGTCCTCCTGTCTATTGGGAAAGCAAATGGAGAATTCTGCTTGTTCACTGCCAGTACGGAGGAAAACTTACCTTACTCTTTAGGAAAGTGTTTGTATACACCAGTCTAATCTGTTCTTGTCTCTCTGCTCCTACAGTGCAGCTTGTATCAATAGATCATGCAGATTTTTCCTCCTACAGCTCTGAAAGCAAGCTTCTGTGCACGATGCACATTGATATGAGGGGAATGCTTGCTCCAGCAGGTTAGGACATTTTAAAAGGTTTTGGACTTGCTCCCATTGAGAGTAGTGGCAAAATGGCCTTTGATCCCTGGGGAGCTAAGGTAAAGCCCAAAATTTCTGGCAAAGAAGTTAACAAAGTAGAAATTAAATGCATAATAAATGGTAGAGTTTCCTCCAGTAATAATTTTGTGGGGTGATGAAATACTGTGTTTAGCCCATTCTTACATGTGTTTCAGATGAACATAAAAGGTACGCTATCCTCCCCAAAACTGTACAGACAGGTATCAATGCATGTAACAGTCTTATTCCAAAAGGGGCAAATTATTACACAGTGACAGAAAGAGAATTAGTGGTGGGTTTTTAGCATAATTGCTGCAATCAGATTATGTTTTCCCCTAGCCCTGAGCAGCATGCATACATACAGGTACTCCAAACCGATGTCGCCCATGGGTTTTGGCTGTGATCCTCTGCTGTTGCTCTCTCCCCAGTTTTAGCTACTCCTGGTTTCCCTCACACAGCCCAATTGCCTGCTCCCTGGGGCTGCAGCTGGCAGCAGTGACACTGCATTTCTCTGCTGCTCTGGCGTGGCAGTTCAAAGTCACTCTGCGGAGGAACCCGGCTTTCTGGTGCACGGCCCTGATTCTTATCATTCTGTCACAGCACAATATTATCAAAGAAGGGATTTTCTGTGATTAGCAGAAAAGGTACAAACTGCGGTCATTAGCACTATCAATATACTGAAGCGAGCAAAACAGTGCAAAACTACAAAGAGTGCTTGTTTTTCTGTGTCCGAGCATTATGATAAAATATCCTTCCTCAGTTATTAGATATCTCGTGAATAAATATATTATTATGTTAGGCATTGCACGCTTGCTATGTTAAACACAGTCTTCAAGTTATTGTTCTTAAGACCATGAGTTTCAAGTTATGTGATGGTTTTATGCAGAATCAGCTTAGAGAGAGAGGGAATTGCATGAGCAGCAAAATAGTTTGCTCTCTGCTGGAGGTGCTGATTTGCATCAGTCCCTAAAGCAAAGTTGACCCCTGGGAAATAGGGATTTGCTTTTTGGTAAATTCCTGCAAGAAGAATTGCCTTGCATGCCTTCTGGCTTTTTCTTCTCAAGATCAGGGATATGTATAAATAAAGCGAGCTATACTTAAACTAGATCTACAGTGCAGTTTGCATTGTAATGTAGAGATACTTCAGTAAGCCTTAAAAAAACTAGCTTGGCTCCTGAAAGCTCTTTGCTGCAGCTTAATCTGGTTTTCAGCTCTGTAGAGCTCTGCTGTGGGTACCAAAAAGAGCTGGCCTGGAACTGAAATGCAGATTAAGCTGGGGCAAGAGGGAATGCTTCCAGGACTTGGGGTAGCATCTTGGTGCTTATCCTTGAAGAAAACTCTGACTCTGCGTCCCTGGCATCTTCTCTCCTGGGAGGTCACCTGCATTGTGCTCCTGCTTGGGAGCAAAGACACGATGCCTCAGCACAAGTCCTGAGACTCAGGGAGAGACGGCTGCATGTTTAAGTTCAGCTCTGTTAATTGTGCCTTCCTCCTTTCAGGCTGAGGAGCACCGGCACACCGAAATGAGAGGAGGCGAAGTATACGTAAATAAAGCAGGACAAATTGATTAACACAGAGAGGAGTAATTTATGAGCAATCAAAAAAAAAAAGCCATGTGAAGCAGATTGTAATAAGCAAGAGAGCTTGCATATTCGTGGTTTCCCTTCCGCAGGAGGAAGAACATCCAACAAGACCTTAAGAGTACCTTTCATAAGGGCTCGTTCTTTTCCATTTTTTAACACACAATGTTATGCTTTCTCCCATGCTTCTGGAGGGACTGCAAAATTATGTTATCATCTTTCCTGAAGTCCTGCTTAAAAATTCTCCTTTGCCTCTGTGTGGTAGCAGGGCAGCGACCAGTATTGTTATTTTCTTGGGTTGAATTATATGTTTGTTGTCTGTACTAGCCTGAAGAGGCTTTGTGAGTTATTTGCAACAAAATGTCTTATTTCATACCTCTTATTTCTTTCCCTTTGGGGCCTGAAAAAGGTATCAACGATTTCTCTACAATATGCATCAGTTTGGGCAGCAGCCTCATAGGTGACGGTGAGGCTGCTGCTGCCTGTGATCCCTAGTTCCCACAGCGTGTCTGCACAGCTTCATTTTGATGAAGAGATGGACTTTTCTGGGATTCCAAGTCATACCCACATTTTTCTTTTGTATTGTATTTCTTCAGGTTCCCTGCAGCTCTGGCATTGGTTTCCAACCAGCAGGCATTCTTGTTTTCAATTTTCTGTTGACTGAAACGCCAAGAGAGGATGACTCGCACTTCCCTGGTGCTGCTCTGAAGTGTAGCCGTAAGCAGGCACCGG
Source organism: Gymnogyps californianus (assembly GCF_018139145.2). NCBI lineage: Eukaryota > Metazoa > Chordata > Aves > Accipitriformes > Cathartidae > Gymnogyps > Gymnogyps californianus. Next base: position 94,844,626 of record NC_059473.1, on the reverse strand, counting down.
CCTCTGACTATGCTCTGCTCCTTGAGGCTACCCTGTGGGAAAGGCTCCGCGCCCAGCCTGAGTGAGTGCCAGCTTTGTTTCTCACTTTCCCTTGAATGGGGATAACACAGATTTCTTGATATTCTAAAAGTTGCCATTAATCTGGGCTTTTTGTCCCTAACCTGTGGCCCAAGCAGCTAGTACTTTGCCAGCTAGCTCAGCCCTAGCAGAAACAGAGGGAAGCAATTCTCAGACAACTGGGTTGTATTTTTCCAAAAGCACAAGTAAATGTACTTTGCACAAAGGACTTGATTTTTTTCTGGTGTCACCAGTCCAGGATTTTATACGTGTCTTGACCTCCTGTCTTTGGCACATGCAATAAACCTAAGCAACTCTTTCCATATTGCTGTTCACCTGACGCTAATATGAAACACGGCAATGACGACTTCCATATTTTCCTTAAAAAATGATTTTATAATACCTTAACATTTGCCTTTCTGTTGCCTTCAAACCAAATTCTGTCTCCTTTTGAAGGCTTCTTTTTACATTGATAAAAAGTCTGGGAATGTGCCATCCCAGCCACCTGCTAAGAGCCTTAATCACCCTCTGCAGTCTCATCCTGCAACAGCTCTGGCAAACAGCGATCCATGTTTTGGCTGGGACCAGACAGGTTTGGGGGGTTTTTTTTGGAAATCAGATTGACATGAACGTCATTTTGCTTGGGTCTTTGCTCCACTGCATTCCTGTCAAGTGCTTTACAAGTGTGCCTGCCTCCCCCAAATCATCCCTAATTTGTATCCTATTCGCTTAAGAATTTGCCTACCCCAGGAAGTCGGAGCAGCCACCAGCCAGCCTACACTCCTGCGTCCAGCGGCACATTTTGCCAAAGTGTGCAAGGATGTTGCATATTTTTTCACAGTGTGGTTTGGAGGGCCCCTCACTGTACATATTTCAGTGACACAAAGAATGCCTTAACTAAATGCACTGAAGTGCAATTTCTCCAGAACCTGGCTGCACCCTTCCCCTCACCCCGTTGGTGTTCACAGCCTTTTTAAAGCCCTATGCAATCAGCCATACAGAGAAACCAAAAAGATACAACCTGTACCTGTCAACCCTGGAGCTATTTTTGTGGCCCTATATTTTCATGCCTTTAGGAAAGCATCACTGAACACCTCCAAGGAGTGGTGGTGCTGTCAGACATGCTCCATTCAGTGCTTTCCTCCTGTCACTTCCCACTGAACCTCTGACTCTTGCTGATACACCTGGGGTTTATTATTCTCCAATTCAATGAGATCTTAGTGTTTTTAGGCTAGACATTAGCTCATCCTTCCACGGCAATTCAGTGAGGACAATGAAATATAGCAATTACAAAGAGAAAAGGTAGAAGGGAGATGTGCTCCTTCCCTTTGGCATGCCCTCCCAGCTTCCAGCAGCTGGCAGCTTAGCGGCATCCTGGGCTGGAGCTTGTGTCTGAATTATCATGTTTGATAGGCAACAATAGGCTTGTGTTAACAAATCCATCTAATCCTTTTTTAAACAAACTTATACTTTTGGCTTCTAAAATAGACTGCGGTGATTAGTCCCACAGTTATGTTGTGTGGTTTGTGAAAAAGAACTTCTGCTTGCTTTAATGCAGCTGCATGACCATTGCAATGGTGCCCTCTAGGTCTTGTATTGAGTGCGATAATGGATACAGCTAACTCGCACACTTTAACCAAGAGTTAACCAGCAGGTCAAGGGAGGTGATCTTTCCCCTCTACTCAGCACTGGTGACACCACACCTGGAGTGCTGTGTCCAGTTCTGGGCTCCCCAGTACAAGAGAGGCATCGACAAACTGGAGAGAGTCCAATGAAGGGCCACTAAGTTGTTTAAGGGACTGGAGCATCTGTGACATGAAGAAAGGCTGTGAGAGTCTGTTCAGTCTGGAGAAGGAAGGCTCGGGGGGATCTCATCAAACCTGATGGAAGGGTAGAGAAGACAGAACAGAGTCTTCTTGAGAGTTCATGGTAATAAATCAGGAGGCAATGGACACAAGCTGGAACATGGGATGTTCATCATGAGAGAGGTTGAACACTGGAGCCCAGTGAAGTTGTGGAATCTCCATCCTTGGATTTCAACACTTAGCTGGGAAAGTCCCTGAGCAATTTTGTCTGTTTGGACCTGCTTTGAGCAAGCAGTTGGACTTGGTGACCTTCAGAGATCCCTTCCAATCTAAATTATTCTGAATCTATGAATGATTATTTTCTTCTTAAGTCCTCAATCCTGTTCATGATTCCAGGAGTTCTTGCTTATTTAACCGCTCCTCCTGCGGAAGCCACTCAGTATCTTGCTGTCTATCTTTGTGCAATTTCTAGTTCTCCTTTTTGAGATGGGGTGACATGCAGTCATCATTATCTTAGCGCTGAAAAAATGAGTCTCTGTTTCCTCAGAGCCTGAGCTGGTATTGGTCTCTTCTTGGCATTGGCACTAACTGTTTATGATCAGTTTCAGTGAGCACATGGCTCCCATAAATAAAGACATAAAAATTTACAGTCACAGAAAAAGCCAAGGCCTCCTTCTCTTCTTGAGTGTGCTAACAGCCTCTTTTTGCTAGAACCCACAGCACATTAATCACCAGTCTTCGGTTTTGACCTCACAACTGCAAGAGGATATGCAAATATTCTGCATGGAGGCATCCATGTACAACTTTTTTGTGCTTTCCAATTCTGAATACTTCCATCAGCTTCTTTCACTTTTCATGAGAAGCTGCACATCAGAGCCATCACACATCTTTGCACGCCAGCAATCACCAGGTGCTGAATTAGGCTGGGTGTCCACACCATGGAACCCTGGCACTTTCTCTGTCCTGTAAAGGCATCCTACTAGACATAGTCTTAAACTTCCTATGAGCTACCCATACACCTTACTGTGTTTCCTTTTCTCCCACATGTTAGATATAGGACTCCAAGGGCAGAATTTAACTCAAGGCTATGGCATCTAAGTGCAGATGTCTGCATGAATGTGTTCACAGGCACAGTAAATGTCTAAGTACCCAGTGGGACATTGAAGGGCTTGGTACAGTTGCCTGCACATGAGTGTTAAATGCCATTTGGGATCCCCTAGCATAGCCCACCTGGTGTGCAGCAGCTAGTTCACTGGGGTGAGATGTTGTCGTGGTTTAACCCCAGCCAGCAACTAAGCACCATGCAGCCGCTTCCCCCTCCCCCCTCCCAGTGGGGTGGGGAGGAGGACAAAAAAGTAAAACTCATGGGTTAAGAACAGTTTAATAACTAAAGTAAAATAAAATCTACTACTACTACTACTACTACTATATATAATAATAATTGTAATGAAAAGGAATATAACAAAAAAAAAAAGAAATAACACCCAAGAAAAGACAAGTGATGCACAATGCAATTGCTCACCACCTGCTGACGGATGCCCCAGCAGCGATCCGCCCCTCCTGGCCAACTCCCCCCAGTTTATATACTGGGCATGACGTTCTATGGTATGGAATATCCCTTTGACTAGTTCGGGTCAGCTGCCCTGGCTATGCTCCCTCCCAGCTTCTTGCACACCTGCTTGCTGGCAGAGCATGGGAAACTGAAAAATCCTTGGCTTAAGATAAGTGCTACTTAGCCACAACTAAAACATCATCATGTTGTCAACATTATTCTCACACTAAATCCAAAACACAGCACTGCAGCAGCTACTAAGAAGAAAATTAACTCTATCCCAGCCAAAACCAGAACAGATGTCACCACAGAGCTTGTGTTATTTTGACCAGCCTCATGCAGATGGCTCAGATGCCCTAAGGCATCTCAGATATCACTCAGTGCTTGTGTGTTAGCAACTTTCTCTAGCCCTTTGTCAGCTAAATTGCTTTCTGGGCTCCACTGACTACTTTTACTAGTGACTTGCTTCGGTTTGTCCACATATAGGCACCAAGGGATGCTGGAAACACATCGGCTTTGACTGCCAGTCCAGTGAGGATGCCTAGTGAGAAAATACCACTGCCCTGATGCGTGAAGCATAGACAAACACCAGCCATTTCTTCCAGCTGTTCAAGCGTTACAGCTGGAGGAAAAGTTTTGTTTACATATTGATTTAAATTCTTCTGAAACCATGCATCAATGAAGAATTATGTCTTTTTACGTATATTCAACATTACATTTCTGATTCTTCTGCTCTAAGGTCTCCAGAGTAATGAAACCATCCTCTTTTCTTACTTTTGCCTTACGTGAGAAGAACGTTGTTAAAGATAGGAATCATGGGGCAGATGTTCCTTCCAGCTCCATCTTGTACTCTGCTAGCAGCTCTCTTCTCCCCTGGAATACATCCCCACACCACTTCTTTGTGTCTCTGGTTCCCAGCTTCTCAAATGAGTGCACGCTCTTAATGAGACCAAAGGACGGACATGTTTCCAGCAGAGGAATGCAGACATTTCTCTTGTGTCTAAGCCTTTTTCCAACTTTTTTTTTTCCCTGCAGTTCCCATCCCACTTCAGAGATGCTAGATTTCTCACCCTCTGTCCTAAACTTTAGCCATTTGCTTTCTATTCCCTGTATATCTTCTTTTAGCATTACTATCACTGCTTTTAGCACCATGTTGGTTTATTCACCTCTACTCAGTTAAAGATCAATAAAAACTCTGTTTGCTTTTAGGCTCCATCTCCCTGCATGGTGTCCATTATACAAAGGTTTTCAGTGAACTTGCTTGTGTGTTTTCGTCCACGTAGTGTGTGCACCTTTATAGAGGCTCTCTGTAAACTCTCACTGAGCAATATACTCCACCATAATTCTTGCATTAGTTCCCAAAGGTCAGACCTTGTCATAGCTTGTGATGTTTGCCAAAGGACGTATAGCTTCTGACACTGTTTTTTGAAGGCTCCAGCTTCAAGTTTTACATCCTTTTTATTAACGTGTCTGACTCTTGACTGTCAAAGAGCTAGTCACATTCTGGAGGCTTCATACCAGACTGGACTTCAATTTTACTTAGAAAAATCTAAGTTTGTTTTGCTGAGGATTAGTCCTGGGTCTTGCTGGAACTTCCCTCTAAATCTTTTGTCCCAGTTCCCAGTTCCAATCTGGTTTCTGCTCAGAAATAGAAATTGCTACAATTGTAAGATGTGATCAGTTGGAAAGTCTGTTTGTACTCTGGAAGCACATATGATGCTTCATTTCACCACTGTTCCTTATTTTTTATGCAGTAACACAACTTCATTATCAGTCTGAGTTAATTGTGAGCTGTTAAAAACAGGAAGTGCTTCAGAACAAGCAAAAGTCAGAACTATAGCCTAATACCTGTCATTTTCTGCACCGGACACCAAACTCAAACCTTCTCCAGTTGTTTTCCACATTTCTGGAGAATTTCACTGTCACTTTTTTTTTTAATCTGCTCCATTCTTCTGGGAAATTTTCTTAGTTCATTTTATTTCTGTACCCACACAGTACTCATTTTGTTTTAAGCCACAGGAGACAGCAGAACAGTTTCATTTGGTATTCAAGTTTTGGCTGATCGTGATTGCAGCTCATGAACCTCTGCCCAACGAAAGACCTGGTCCCGACCAGCGCTTGCCAGCATCTGCTGAGGTGCGGTTCCATGCAGCCTTCCTCCCTGCTGCTCCAAGAAAGGTAATAATAACAGATAAATACAACCATGGATGCTTAGGAGACAGCAGGAAGAAATTTACAAACTTAATATGCTACCTCCAGGGTTACAGGGCATCACACATCTGCTTTGTTGCCATAAATATGGCTCCTTCTGCTTTCCCTAAATGTAATGGATCTTTTCCGCTAAATGAGTCCATCAGTTTATGCAAGGAGACAAATGCCTTTCTGCCCCTACGTCTGTGAGCATTGTGGAGCCCGAAAACTGCTACAAAGCAAGAAGTCAGCAGTGATTGGGGAAAGGTAAATCAGATATGGGTACGGCATTAAGTGATGGGCAGCCTCCTTCACAGAATTCAGGCTGTAGTGTTAGTTGCAGTGGGGAAGTGAAAAGGATAAGCTTTGAATTAAAATGAAACCCACCTTATGACACCATTTCTTCTTCAATTATATGTTTCAGTTTAATGTATCCCTGTTGGTGACCAAGTCAAGGAGCAAAGGCATGGCTCGCTCTCACTTCAAGCTCCAGACCTATTATTCTACCAGTGGGAAATAAGGCTTTTGCAGTCTATTATGGGAAGCAAAATTGCTTCATCCTCAGGAATCTAAGTATTTCACGAGCTAGCAATAGGGAGCCCATACAAAGCTATAATTTGCAATCTGAATCTAATTTCAAACTTCATCTCACTAAAAATGAAAATTAATGTATGAAGGGACTCCTTGTATCACAAGTACTCTCTTTCTGAATTCTATTACCTTCTGAGTTAACCCATAATTTAGCTTTTTTAAACAAATCAAATTGAAATTGATGGATGCTTTAAAGTTTATAGTTTAATTTCTTTGTGTACCGTATCTTAACAAATTACAGTCAGTTTCGGATAAAACCAAGTGTACATAATATGAAATAATCTTGTCAGGAAGCCTACTTGCTTAGGCTGCAGAGTTTTCAAATCTTCTTAGCATAAAGGAGAACTTTTTTAATAGACCTTATCCAAGTGTCTTGAGACCATGCAGTCCTGCACATCTTGTGGAAATAGGTGGTAAGGACGAATAATCACCATCCTAGACGTGGCTTTAACCTCTATTCAATGCATACATAATATATATCCTTCTGATCTGAAGAACACTACATTAGAGAAGACAGGCTAGACACAGCTTGTCTTAATGGGAGTGACAAGAATGATTTTGAGGCACCAGAAAGACAATGTTTCCCAAGTCAAGGTAGGACAGACAGCTATGCTTTTACACAGATGGGGTTTTTGAATGGCTTGTTCACAAAAGACTTAAAGACTAGATTGACTCAATAGGTTCAACGAACCCATGTACCCGGAGGAGGTTCCTGGGGGGCTTCTGTTACCAGCAGGAGCCTGCATGGGCTGTGCCGAGGTGGGGAGCCCCTCGTGCGGCAGGTCCACAGCCTGGGGTCACCTCACTTCAGCCCTGGAAACAGATCCGAGCAGAGGAAAGGGTTGCATGTCAACACACATGGGCAATGAGTGAAGGCATATCCTGCAGTAAGGGGAACCCTGAGCCATCTCTGATTACTAAAGGACCTGCTCTTCTCTGCTTGCAAATCAGCCATGACATTTTCCATGCCAGCTGGCTGCCCCACTCTACTTTTTTATCTTTTTTTGAAAAAGCTGATACACTTCAACTGTTCCCAAGAGTAAGCTCATGTAAAAGCTAAGAAAAGTAAATAAATGATCCTAACTAGTTCCTTGACAAGTTCTTTCATACTTCCAAGCAGAGACTTGTGGTCTGGCAACTGATCACACTCATGCTGGGGATATGCACTTTTCTGTCCCTGTGAAAGCTTTCTTGAATTTGGATCAAGTGTCAGACACCAAGGAAAGCTCTGCACATGGGTGCTCAGGGAAGATTTACCAGACCCCAGCAGCAAAGCCCTCTGGAGAGCTCGATGGTAGTGGGCAGGGTGCGCTGCCTCCGCGCTGCCATGCCCTGCCTTCCAGGGGCTGCTGCGGAGCTGACCGAGGGGGTGGAGGGCACTGACACCAGCTACGTACGGTACCTGCCAGTACACTCCCTGGGGATGCTCATGTCTGAGATAAACAGGGAGGGCAGAAATACAAAGAAATGCTCACGTTAAAATTGTCCAGCAGCCTTAATTCAGCCCCTGACACATACATATTCCCCAACTTTGAGGACCTGGCTTTGAAATCTTAACATCGAGTGTCATTTCTTATCTGCAATAAAGATAATGCAGTTTCCATGTCTTATATTTCCATAGGAATTGTTTAGTGAGCACTGATTTTCTCAGGTTTGTTTTGTGTTGCTGTTACTTTTTATGGGTGTTTTCACTTTTCGGGTAGGAAACCTGGAGAAATAGCCTGTCTAACATTGGTTAATGTGGTTATTTCTCCGTGGAGGAAGAGTAATCGCATGAAACACGAGTGCTTGTTCTCGTGATTGCTTCCGAGGGTCAGGTGGTACTTTTTTTCTGACTTGCATTACCAATTGCTTCAGCTCTTAACTTGGAAGGACCGAAGAGCGCAAGAAGTTCAATACCACATTCTCGCTTTGTGCATTCCCATAATTGAGCGCTCAGTCCTTTGCCAGCAGAATAACAACACGATCCAGTATAAATCAGCATAGAGAAATGCAAACAGTATATGCAAATGGTTGTATATGCTTATGGTAAAGAAACTGATTATTGAGGAGTAAATCAACCTGACCTAAGTAATTTTCCAGAATCATTTAACACTGGACTGGACAACATACAATGTGCCTAAATACAGAGGAGAAGCCCAGGTGGGCAGACAGGAGGAATTTGTGGAACAATTTTCTCTTGGAAAACCATGGAAGCCCCAATTTCTATGACATCTACTGTGGCCTTCAGAGGCTATTTATTTAGAATGATCCTAAGCAGGGTAAATCTATTATTTTGAACATCATATTTTTATGTGAATGTGTAGACAATTGTGTAGTAGATAAGCCTTGCCTATTTTCATGAACAATGTTTTTTTTGTACTGCTAACAAATATTTTTCAGAAGCAAAAGAAAGAAGGCACAAATGTACTCGGTGCACTTTCTTACTTATGCACATGTATTATTGCTAAATAATGTATGTTATTTGGCAACGGAAAGTTATTCTTGTGCCTATTGACATTAGTATTGCTGTTTCTGCAAACAGTAGATTTCTCATACATATGCATTACCTCGCCTTCCTCGCCGCACACACCCAGGTAAGCAATCATCATTCAGTATTTCATTGTGTGAAATGGCAATAAAGAGTCTTGCAGCACCCATTGCTTTTACAGCCTCTGGCTCTGTCCTTTGAACAGTGTAGTTTTAAACATTGTTTCCCAGAGGCACAGAGGCTGGAGAAAGCAGGTCCAGGAGCAGAAGTTCAGCTCCGGAGCTGGGGGTGAAGTGGTACAGGTCGCTCGGAGCCCATCTATCCATGTTCCTTCCTTCCCCTGGGGGGCAGCAGAATATTGCTGTTAAGGTCAGTTCACTTGATGCTAAACCCTTGGGACTAACATAACACAGCTTCCTTGGCTATGCTGAACTTTTCTGCCATGTATTCCTGCCATCCTGGAAATAATCTGTGGTGCCACTGGATGGGAAGAACATTACCAGGTGAGGAGAGTGGGTTGAAATGTGATGCTTCTATTGAAAGCATTAAGTGAGACAAATTTCCAAGCTGTAGGTACCTTCAGGTTGCAATTTGCTTCTTGCCTCCCTTAAATTCCACATCAGCTCTAGGAAGGCTCATGTCTGGGATGTTGAATTGGCTCATTGAAGGTGTTACATTGGCAGGGCTGGAAAATAAGCTCTGCCTTGTCACAAAGGTGGGACCTGTAGACCTGGACCTACAGACGGTCCAAGAAGTCTCTGCATCCTCTTTGTGCTACAGAAGTAGCTTGTCCTTTCATGGGCAGGCACAGTGCGGGTTGTGTTGCATATCCTAGGACCCCCAAAGCATCAGATATTCCATGTGATTTGTTTGGGGTTTTGGGAGCAGTGTGAATGTCGTTCTCACAGAGTACCTATGGCTCAAGCTGTTCAGCACAGCTTTTCCACACTGCTTTGCCAATGTCCTTCAGCATTCACCTGAGCTAGAAGCACCATCCTTAAAAGAAAAGGGTCTTAAGGCATTTCTCCTCCCATATTAAATTTGAACATTCAGAAACAATGACAGTCTCCTAAAGTAATGAGACTGCCTTGCAAAACATTAAAATTCTGAAAATACAATACATTTGAAAATCTCTTTACTATTCCTCCTTTCTGGGACCATATTTTCAGTTTACTTTTCAACTGTTTTGGTGATAATAAAGAGCCAACCAAAACAGAGGGTACTTTCATATACACTGTCACAAGTCCTACAACAGGCGGCAAGTGTTGCCCTTCTCATCTTCACCTGCTGCCCCTTGCTCAGGCTGCAGCATAACTCTGCCCATTGCAGTGGCAGACATTTTTGCAGTAAGCAATGGGCCATAAGAAAATGAAGGTGGCTACAAGCACATTTCACATAGTTTTTCCAATCAGGGTGACCTGAAGAGCGTTGGTCGCAAGCTGGCAGCTTGGAAATAAAAGATGCCATATCCCATTGTCAGTCTCACCACATCCTACCTTTCAAGCACTGTTTGAAGAAGCCCAAGGCAATCGAGTAGCTATTGAATCACTTCTGTTAAAGTTGGACTTCCTAAAGCTGGCTATGGTTTATTAAAAAAACCCTAGCACTGGAAGAGATTTAAAGAAAGCATAAATTGTATTACCTTGGAAAGTGCTGGAAAGTGAATGTTGAGGTCCAGCAAGGGCATACAGGGTAATGTATTAAATATGATACCCTACCACAAGCAGGACTTTCTTCAGCTGTAGGAGATGTGATGAAAAATAAGGCTAAAAGAAGGTTAAGAGGCTCTCGATTCTCAATTACTTTGTAACAAAAGTGTCTTGGGGTGATTTATGAGAGATTCAGGACTTTTATGTCTTCTGGGAAATGAAATTTTTTTTTATGGGAAGCTATTCAGAATGCCATAAACCCCTACTTTTTTCTGGCTAAATATATTTTGTATCTCCAGGTGTCATGTGGCAAAATAAACAATAATAATAATAAGGACAGGTCAGGTGAAAAGCCTCATTTCTGTTGGATAAATGTCTGCAGGAGAGGCCTGTTAGCACTGTGTGGTGGATCAGGGAGGCAGCAGGATGCCTCTGCATGTGGGGATGCTCCTCACCTGGAGGTGGCCTGCACACCTAAAGCCCACAGTGCCTGCCTGGCTCCCCGTGGGCAGCAGAGGCTCTCGCAAGAGCAGGGGGCTCTCCCTACAGCTGACCCACAGGATGAAGGCAATGATCCATAACAGGCACATGCCATAGCCAAGGAGGGTGATATAACAACTTGGCAGCCACTAGCCTTATACTGCTCTGAAAAGCAATGGTATACTACAGTACCATGCTCTCCCATATACACAGCCTGTATATTAAGGTCATCAGTGCTTCCTGGAGTGGTAAAACTACTTTTTTTTTTACACAGTTTCGTTCCTGTTATCCCAGAACAGCCAGCACCATGGCGGGATATTAGCCCGACGTTTTTCTTTGTAAAACATCATCAACTTATTCATTTACTGAATCCTAACATTTTTGCATCTGGGCTGCAGGAAAACAGATGTACACAAGTGACTCTGAGGACTGAAATGACTCACGGCGCTTTATCACTAGTGATGGCATGTGAGAAGGAAAGATGGCAGGTTGAACCGCAGAGCCCCATCTGAGCCCACAGGGCTGTAACTGGAACGTTTTTTACTTGTAACCGGAGTACATCTCTTATGGAAGTCGCTGAGTGATGGTAAACTTGAATGCTGTGTGCCACTTTCTTACAGAGGCATTTCACAGCGTGTAAGGGCATCATAAGAGCAATACCATTTCTCAGATGTGCAGCATGGCTCCTGACTCTAATATTGTCTTTTCTGTATATCAATGGGAGTTCTCGGCATATAAAAGAACAGTACCAGAAGCAAAATGTCATTTGCAGGTTGGGAGTAAAAATTTTGCCCTAAGATTGATTAGAAATGAAATTTAAAAGATGCAGAGATTTACTGGTTCAGCCTACAGTAAAACTGCTCAATGCTGCAATGCCAAAGAGAGTCAACTACCATCAGCCATTTGCTTATCCTCCTAAAGCACCAAAATCAATCCCTGAAATGAAGTAAACATAGTTGCATTGATCTGGCAATGACCTAATTTTTGAAAGTCACTAAGGGGCTATAATGGTATTTTAATAAAATACAGCATTTGTTGGAGTGTTGACATGCAGGCAACGAGAGGGTTATGTGATTGCTCTGATCAGTCTCAGGACTGGAGAGCAAACGGTAGCAGGAATCTTCCCCAGGGTACAGCCAAAACACAAGAAGATCATTTAAAAAAACAAGTGTTGTTCAATTAAATGTGACAGTCTTGATAGTGGGGTGATTTTTCTGGATAACTTTGGCATAGGAACAAAAAGATGCATTGTTTTCCACTTCTTAGGGGAAGCTTACAGAGAAAAGTGCCCTCCTTGTTTGGGCAGCCCATTAATTTGCTCTTGGCAGCTCTCTTGAGCTGAGAACCACAGAGCCAGATGTGGGCAAATCTATCTCAAGTGACCCTGATGCATATGCTCCATACCATGGGTGTATGCCCAACCTCCATATTATATTTTTATACCCCGCATTTCCATAAACCTGTGGGTTGTTGCTTTCCATACTCTACACAAACTGTTTGCTGCAATCACCAATACATGAACAGCCTCACCAGACACCTTCCCTACCCTTTCCGTCTCCTGGCATTACTGTAGCCAGGGCTAGCAGGGATCTAGGGAAGGCAAGGGGCAGTAAAGCCTCTCTACAAGGTCTGCTTTTTGAGAGGTGCAAGATTGTCCTTTATAGATAGTCCACAGTCCTAGCTTTTTCCTGGGTGCCCTTGGTGCCCCTGCCCACCCTCTTTGCATTGGTAAGCACAGGGACTGCTGGGCGCTGACACCTGCCCTTGGGGACGGGACAGTCCCTCTGGCTTTTTAAACCTGAAACTGAAGCTTAAAATCCCACTTCAACCACTGTTTTTAGTAATTTTTTTTTTTGTCAGCTTGAGGAACAACTTTCTTTTACACGTATGGAAACCTGCTACAAATGCTTTCTTCTTTCTCTAGCTGTCCTGATTATATTAAAGATTCGTCTTAGTTGTTGCAATACTGATTTCTCACTAACTACCACCTTACAGTGCAAAAGGGCTATGGTCCTGCCCCTATTATAAAGAAGCCCCTATAGAGCTTCTCACCCTTCATGTGAGGAAAGCCTTATGTGCCATTTTCCTGCCTTACACAAGCTTTAGTGTATCTTTAGGATCTTCAGAGTGGTACCAGGAGATACTCCTCTGTTGCAGCCCCTGGGGCAATGTTGCCTATTACCTCCTGTCCAGGGCTATATGGTCCATTCCCCTGGGATGTATACAGTCTAGTGCTTTAGGTCTATACCAAGAGAAAGGTAGAGATGTGCCAGATCAAACTAACTCTGTAGCCAGCCAAATGTATGTCCCAAAATTGTCCATGCGGCTGCTGCCTAAACCTGGTGGTGACCAATGCCTTTTGCTGGTGAAGGGTGGGATTCGACTTTAGAGACACCTACATACACTTACACTGAGGCCTCTGCATGCAGGTGTCTACACGAGGGCTGGTGTCAGCTCCCAGCAGTCACTGGAGACGGGATACAGGATTTGGTGGCCTGAGACTCCTTGGGTGTCTTCAGGACATCAACGCGCAGGCAGCAGATGCACCACAGGACTTAGGGCAGGTCTGTACTCCTCCAAAGGAGCAGGTGAGGGAAAGCTTAAGGAACTCAGCTGGCACTAGATGTTTATGCTTAAACAATTGAAGTGAGCAGTAAATGTTCTTCTGCAAAGTCACTGGAGGCTCTTGTCATCTGCTCTTGGGTGTTCATAGAAATGCTTGTGGGAAAAGGAGGTACTCCTTGAAAGCAGGAATAACTCTGTAACAGTGGAGTGGCAAGGACACTTGCCTGAATGCCAGCCCCTGCTGCCACCTATTTTCTGCTAAATACTCATTTAGGTGAAGACAGATACCTGGCGTTTCCAGATAAGTTTCCTACTCCTTACCCTACAGACTGATGTTGATTCCTGTTTCCTCTCACTCTCCTCTATTTCCTCTTTCCCATTCTCTCAGCATTTTCACTATGGATTAGTCCATGGCAAATGGTGGGGCTTTTTTTTTCAGCTCTCACCTTGGTACTCCTTTCACACAATCATTTTCCCTGCCCTTTCACCTGCTCTTGCTTGGAAAGGCTGGTTCAGGCAACCAGCACAGGAGGCCAAGCTGTGAATCCAGGTTAGAGACTACTCTTAAGTCTCAGAGTGACAAAGCCAAAGACACACATGCTCCTCTCTTCAGCCATTTCCCTTTTGGCTGACTATCTGGTCAGCTTTCTGGCCTTTGCAGATTTGCTGCCCTGGATACGGTGCCCAGAAGCTCCCCTCACGCTTGGGGGAAGCTCCATAGCTGCTGCTTGAGGAACTGTGCATGGGTGGAGATGCCCCTCGTGAGGATCCTCTTCAGCCTCACGGTGCTGCTGCTCCTGCACATGGCCAAAATGTGCCCGTCCTCATTTTCAAGCCTTCATCTTTCTGCATAGTCCTTTTGGATCACACTAAAGAATTTAGGGGGGCCATGAGAACTAAGTACTTAAAGGAAGTATGTTGATACAACTGCTAACGAGGTTTTGTCGTAGTTGCCTACATAAGCAAAGTGCTCAAGTTGATGCCTCAGCACATCACTCCATCCTATATCCCTAATTAAACTCTGTACAGTAGTTTATGTCCCTAGAAACCAGTAACCAGCTGAGCTGCTCTTTTTTGTTTCCCTGCAGTATCCATTATTTAGCTTTTTTAACTTTCATTTCTAAAGCAAGCTCTCTGACCCTCTGTTAACTTCAGCCATGTAATCAACTTCCTTCCAGTACTACAGGATGTTGTGTCCCTCTATTACTATAATGCTGTATTACCTTTTGTGTTTTACCTGATCGGGCTTGGAGCACCTGGTTCCAGTGCCTCACCAAGGTTCCTTAGAAAATCACCCTCTCGGTTAGCTCTTTAAATAACTACATCCCTAACAATCCCAGGGTTTACCATAACAGGTTCTTTTTAAAAGGCTTGACTCTGGCTACCTGAAACAATTCCTGCTTTTTCTTTTGATGTTACCTTCTGGATACCTTACACTGTCTCTTTGGAGCTGTTTTTCTGTGCTGGCTTTGTATGTCCTGCATTAAGTTTTTTTTATTTTGCCCTGGAGGCCATGGGTCTACTTTGTAATTATAAGTCTTTGTTGCCGTTCTTTGAGTTCTTTCCAATGTAGCAGTACCTATTTTTAATTGACTTGGCAGAGAAAAGATGTGAGCCTGAAATGCACCACAGATTACAAGAACATTATTTTTTAAAGTTTTGCCTGATGAAGAACAAGGTAGATTTTTGCTCTATTGGCAAAAGCTTGGATCACCTTCCAAGTCTAACCAAGAGCACTGCCTGTGTCTTTTGCAATCTCTCTTGAATCATTTGGAAAGTGAGGAGGCCACAAGCTCTGTAATTCCTCCTGCAAGGATGAATGTAGGCTTCTGCAAGGCCACTGAAGCCAAAGGGCTCTATGCCTTTATAATATTATAGGTCATATTTCTACTGATATGACAGATTCACAGAGAGAGCTTTTGTCTCAACTGGATACCTCACTGAGCTTAAAAGCAATTAGAATCTAGGAAGAAGCATGTTACAAGCAGAAGAGTGACAGAATTTTAATAAATTAGATTTGAAGTAGAAAATATATTATTATTGGAGATTTTTGTGAACTATTTTTCTCCTATGGATTATAATGCATCATATTCCTACACTTATAATTACTTGCCTTTGCTTTTAGTTTAGTCTTAGTGATTAAAGCTGAAAGATATAAAAAGTGCATTAATGTGGTGGCAATTTTTAGGAAGTAAATCGTAGTAAGAAATACCAGGTCATCCTAATAATTTTACAGAATAACATGAAAACCACACCCACAGATGGTTACTATAAATCTTCTATTCAAATGGGGGCGGATGGATGAAAATAGGTATAAAACCCCTATTATAAACACATGCGGATGCACCTATAAGCATACACTCCCTCCTATGAAAACACAGCAGATCAGTATTGGATAGTCTGATAGTGGTTACCTGAGTATATAGTGTTTGTACTTAATATAAATATTTTGGAATGATGTGATTTTTAATCATTTACAAAACAAAACTGTTTCCACTTTGTGTGCAGGCTGAAGCAATGCTCTCATTCAAAATCCCAGGGCGCAGTGCAACCTCACTGCTGCACTCATTTCTGCTCCCCTGCACAGCCTGCACCCTTGTGGAACTGATCCTGCAAGACGCTGAGCAATCTGCCATGAGCAGTAACGCTGTAAAATACAAGCTTATGGCTTAACCACGCAAGTTATTCCTCTGAGCCTGAAGCACAATTTAAGTGCGTCAAGCTAGGCCAAGTATGCGGCGAGGCCAGAAGCGTGGTGCCCAACCCCCTTGCGGGAGCAAGCTCGCTCTGCAGTGGCACTCCCACACGTGGCAGTAGATATGTGCAGGGCTGGATCCTATTTTTGCTTGATAATTGATCATGTTATTCATCGTGATCAGAGTCCACCCAGCAAAAGAGCAGGTTGGCTGCACGGGACACAAATGTGCGTGTCAAGAGCTTGACATAAGGAGCGTTTTGGGAAGGTAAAAATTCTTCAAAATATGTAGGCAAAAGGCCAGATGGAGAACTGAGCTTGTTAAATGAGCTGCTTTTTAGCTTGCACAGCCAGCCAGAGCCTGGTACAGCATCTTCCAGGCACATGCCCTAATTTGCACTAGTTTGGGTTACTGTAGTGCATTTAATAACATTTGATGGTAGTCCAGAAAATCTTGGTGCCTCTAAGACCAATGCAAGATGGTGGCAGACAAGGCTGCCGAGAGCTTCCCTCCTACAACTTGGTGCAGGAAGATCTGTATTCTGGAGACGGCACTCTTGTCGGACCCAACAAAAGCTCTGTTCGGGGTGCAGCATGCTGGATTTTGGGCACTACAGACATATCCAGGTTGAAATACAAACATCCTCTTTTGAGTTTTTTTCCCCACACCAGAGGAGTTGTAAATAAGATGTTGAGTTTGCAGCGGACCAGTGAGCTCTGGAGATGGCTGTGGGAAATGAAGTGCACAGAGCTTTACCGCATATATGCTTTCTTAATGAGTGCAGGAGACTTAACACACAGCAGCTTTTAAAGCAAGAACAACATAAATGAGCAAGCACTAGGAAGCTTACATTTGAAATCAAAATTTGTTCTCTACTTTAAAAATACATGTTTGTTTCCAGAGAAGAAATAGTTCTGCTGGGTATCTGTTCTCTTCTGGTTAAGTAGGAATTTTAACAGTAAATTTTTTTATTGTAGAAAGTAAAATTTCTTGGCAGTGAATTATCTAATATACTCAACACCTAAGGGAAAAAGGGTCCGGATTTTAGCTGACCAAGGCAGTGGGTGGTCACCAACATGGGAAAGGTTAATATTCTACCCTTCACAGATGTACTATGTCTATCTATCAGTGTATTTCTAAGTGCCCAATCATTGTCATATCTCCCTGGGTACTTTACAAAATCAGATAAACCATGGCAACTGAATAATAATGTGGCTTGAAAGGAAAAGCCATTAACAAAAAGAAATGCTTTCTCCCCACTAGTTCCTTAATTTAAAATTCACACCAGGCTTCAGCAATCTGAATATTAGAAGAAAAAAATTTTCAAAGAGAATACGCAATGACTAAGTGGTTATATACTCCCGTCTCCTCCCAGAAGAGTAAATGACAACTATGCTTGGCAGAAACCTGAGGAGTTGCACTATACCCAATCAGACCAATTGTATCCGGTTTTTGCCTCCAGTGATGGCCAGCAGCAAACTGGTCTGGCACAGCATGTTTGGTTTTAAGCTTTGTATCTCCAAAAGGGAGGCTAGGCACTACTGTATGTATAGTATGCCTTCATTGCAAGGCAAGCTATGGAAAGCAGGAAGACATATATGCCTCGTGCATTTTTTGTCAACAGCAGTTAATCTTATTAAGGCTGCTGGTGACTGTGATGTTTCAGGGACCGTGGTGCAGTGGCAGAGCCTCTCGCCATCATGTGGCGGTGCATCAGTGAGCAATAAAGCCCACTTGCTCTATTACTCACAGAAGTATCTAACTCTTGCTAACCTTTCAAGAGCAGTGGCAGTGAATTCCACATGACAGTTGTATAATGCATGGAAAAGAATTGCCTTTGAGGATTTTCTGATTTCTACAATGGTGGTTGCTTTTCTTAAGTTTGAAAGTGTCAGTAGTAGACTTCAGTTTCTATCCTATTTTCTGCGTTATATGCTTACTCACTTGTCTGTCCTAACTTTTAAAAGCTCTCCTCATATGGAAGAATACATTCTATGCATATTTTTGGTATTACCCTTTTCTCCGGTTTCAGCTGTAATGTTTTTAGCTGGAGTATTTGAAACTATGCACCCTAGAGACCTCCTTCTAGCTTAGTTAATGGGGCTTCAGTGACCTGCAGCAGAAGTATTTGGTCTTTTGATTTGGTACTATTCTTTGTCATCTTCTTAATACAGCTTAACATTTATTTGATCTGCTTTCTTATTTTCTGTTGAAACTTTTTCAGTGAGATATCCATGGTGATGTTCCTGTTCTCTCTTATGATTTATTTGATTTAGAGTACTGTAGTACTGAGGTAGATGCGGCCTACTTCTGCCTTGCATTTCTATTGGTTAATTTAACAGCAACTATCTGTCTTACATTCAGTTTCATCTTTCATTACGTGACCTTTTTGGCAATGTTGTTAGATTCTTTGGGAATTCTACACGGTCTTTTGTTTTTCTATTATGAGCTTGTGTCATCCTGAAATGATGTCACTTCATTCACTCCCATTCAGACTATTTTCTGGGTAATGTAACTCATAACTGTGGACATTTTTCTGCTTACAGCCTTTTTTAAAATTGAAGATTGGTTATATAGTCTTTCTCTCTGCTTATAACTTTTCAGGTTCTTATAAAACCAGAACAGAATGGTTCCCCCATATCTGGTTTTGACTCCATGGGTGACTGGAGAAATAGTCAGAAAATTTAGATGAAGAAATGCTATTATTATACTTTTATTGTATTTTAAAGGAAGAATAAAAATAAACATGGAGTTGGACTAGGTCACATTTAATATTCTGAAATAAATATTGAAATCCTTAAAATTGATATAGTGTCATATGATAACCATAAGTAATCAAAATAGTTAAGTCATCTGTAAGAATCATGGTTCTTTTCTACCTGCTGAGCTCAGAGTAACAAAGGGATGGCTTCTTTGCCAGGCAATACCTACAATGTGCCATCAGGTAGGAGGCTAACAAAGCAGGCTTTGGCTACTCTAAATTATATAGAGTGATTAGTAAAAATACCTGTACATCAGAAGAAGTAAATATTAGATTAAGGAGAAAAAAAAGATTTTTCTTAACAGCTTCAGCCCCTAGAGAAAAGTTAATCCTGCATGTCAAACACACACCATAAACCGGTTCACTAATAGTCTCAGCCATCTGCTAAAAAAAAAATAAAACGAGTAATTCATTTACAAGAACTTGATAAGGTCAATAAGTCCTCAAAGGCTAATGAAGTAAAGGGTTCTAAGCAAGGATTTTGCTAGGTCTGTACGCACGGGAGGGCTGCTCTCATACCATACATCCATCCCCCTGAGCATTTTACAGAAGGCCTTTGATGTTTTGGGAAACAGCTGGACACACAAGCACACCTCTTCATGGTTCACGTCTCACGCTGCCTGTGTAGCCACGCCAGCGATAAACCTCATGGGGCTGCCCACAAACCAACAAGCCCACCAAGCTGCTGTGGGCTTTCCTGAATGCTGACGTATGAATATAAAGAAAAAGAGCTGTACAGCCTTGTATTTCTGCTGAATTGACAAACACAGGCAGATCAGATTTTCTGAAACACCAGCTTCACCACACCCCACCAGTAATACGCTTGTGCTGGTCATGCGAGCATGTTTTCAGAGCACCCCTGAGCCCAGAGCCGTGAGAGCTACAGGGCACCCCAGGGGACCACAGTGCTGCCATCTCCTTTCAAACTGGCTGCAGCCCCACTATCCAAACAACTGCATTGGATCTACAATGTTTACTTATAAAACTTTTAGAGTTACTTATTCTGTAAGTTAAAAAAAAACAGGGGAAGGGATAAGATCTTCTGAACAAGATAGACACATGCACACAGAGATATACATATGTATATATAGCAAGTGAGTTGATAAAAATTAAACCCAAACCTTCAGCTATCAGCTTCAGCCTCAAGAAAAGACAAAGCCACATGCCCAGAGGACTATCATGTCTCTCTTCCGGCAAAGCAGAGAGGGAGAGGGCATGTTCTGCAGCCGAAAGTCCCTTGACTGAAATGGGATTTCAGGTTGCCTGGAGGCCCGTCTGAAACACCGCCAAGTAGCAGCTGCTTGTGCAGCTCTCTCCCAAGGCAATGTGGCCCAGGGAAAGCGACGAAAAAAGGTTTGCAAGCCTTTTAGGACTTAATATATTAACACAGTTATGGCAAATTCGAGGCAGAAGTCTACCAACTCCCAGGAAATTCCCGAGCATTGCTACCCTTGCGTGCCTGGCACTGAGGAGCACTCAGTGACAGGGCAGGCGCAAGCCCACACTCATCTCCGGAGGGCAGCAAGCTGTCAGGAGAGGTGGTTACTGCAAGCCAGCTTCTGGCGGAGAAAACCACAGATCGCTGTGGCCAAATGCATTTGAGGGAGGACAAGTTGCATTCTTCTGAATACATATAGATGAAGAATTTGCATTGTTTGCAGCTAAGTTTTACTTGGTATGTTGTTGGTACCCACTGAATTACTGGGTCTGCCTGGATTTCTTGCTGGAATCATCCACATTATCTTTTGAACTTTAGGTATGACCGTAGATAAGGTTTGACGCTCTGTCACAGTGTGGGAGTCCTGTGGGCTCTCCTACTGCTGTTTTGGATGTTGTGCGCAATCCAGGTCCTCTCAGTGCCAGGGACAGCATTACTAGCAAGCCAATTATCTGCAAAACTGTGCAATGGACATTTGCACTTTGCTGGCTGCTTATACACTTTTTAATGACCTTGTAATCTCAGCCAAGACCATGCTTGGCAGGACAGACAGTGTTTTGTCCTGTCTCTGGACTTTCCCTTGCCAGAAGTGCCTCTGCCAAGATGCAGCTCTAACAGGATTAGCCTAGAGCAAGCGACTAACCTAGGGAGTTGGTGTAATGAAAAAATATGACATTTTTTTTTTACTTGATGTGATTAGCAAATGAAATATAACCGGTTAACAGCACCAGATAAACAGTGTGTAGCACTCTTTAAATAATATAATGGACCATTAGCAGTTCTAACAGGAGTTAGCTCAACCCAGCTTTGTCTGATACAAATACCAACATCTGCTCTCTAGCAAGAGCCAGGTAGCAGGGATCACATCATATATTTTCTGAAGACAGCTTAAATCACAGTCTTTCACAATCACTAAAGTAAAGATATTTTGAACTTGTCTCCTGAAAACCCCATTTTGGGGCAGCAGTTAGTCAGCAGGATCTCCGTCACTGACTTCAGTGAGATCCCTAAATCAAAGCATCTTTTGTTGGAAACATGATGGTGATGTATGTGTTTGGAAAAGAATTATTCAGGATGAAAGACTATGGAGTACACATTTAAAAATGTAGGCAGACTATCAGGAAAAGCTTCCCAAAAATCATACAATTGCAAGACTGAAAGAAACTCCAAGACAACTTTTAAGCCAAACCCCTGCTTTACAGCAGAACCAAGTATTTTCACACCACTCTTGAAAGACATGTCTAACCTCTTCTTAAACCTCCAGTGAAGGTTATGTAAAAGCTTTCCTTAAAAGTTTTTTCCAGTGTCTTACTAGCCCAAGAACTGGAAAATGCTTCCTAATATATCACATAATTTCGCATTACTGCAAATTTAACTATTGCCTTGTTTTCAATAGACAAGAAATATAGTTAATCACTGTCCAATTAAAACAGGGTTTTTTTCATTTTAAGACCATTATTATATCCCCTCTATCTTCCATTTTCTAAAGAAAACAAACGATATATTTGAGCCTTTCCTTAGAAGTCAGGGTGTCTGAATTGTTGCATTCTTGCTCTTTTTCTGTGGACCCTCTTTTCTCAAAGGAGGGAACTAAAAGCTGGACCCAGTATTCCAGCAGCACTGAGAACAGCCAAATTGTTAACTCCCATATCTTATCTGACACTCCTGCCAATATATCTCATGATATTTTTCCTTTTGAGCAGCAGCTTCCTGCTTTTGACTCATGTTAAGATGGTGGTTCATTGTAACCCCAGATCCTTTTCTGCAGAGTAATCCCAGATCCTTCTCTGTCAATATCCCCAAGCTTGTATTTGTGCATTTGATTTTTTCCTTCCTAAGTTTTTCCTTCCTACTTTGTACTTGTCTTTATTTCATTTCATCTTATTGATTTCAGGCCATTTCTCCGATTTGTCAAGATCATTTCAAATTCTAAACTTGTCCTCCACAGAGCTTGCAACTCCTCCCGGCTTGGTGTCATCAGCAAATTAGTATACATGCTATTCCATCATTTGAACTGCTAATGAAATTATTGAACAGAACTGGCCCAAGATAGCCCCCCGCGGGAGCCCATATAAAATGCTTGTCTGGTTTGATAGAGAGTGTTGATAAGAATGTGAATCATTCTGACTATATTTTTTCAAGCAACATATCCGCTGTACAGTAATTTCAACCAGGCCATCTCCCACTGTGCTATGAAATGTTGGAAAACATTATGCAGGACTGTGTCAAAAACCCTACTGAAGAAGTCACAGCGACTGTTCTCCTCTTAATCAGCAGGCCTATCAAGAGAGGAAATCAAATAGGTTTGACATGATTTGTTTTTCACAAATCCATGCTGGCTATTTCTTATCACCTTATTGTTCTCTAGGTGCTCATAAATCGATCATGTAATAATTTGTTCGAGGATCTTCTCAGGTACTGAAATTATGCTGACTTCTCTAAAATGCTCAAGGGCTTCCTTTATTCCCTTTCTGAAAATAGAAACCGTGCCTGTCATTCTTTGTCCTCTGAAATTTCTTCTGCACTTCCTGAGTTCTTGAAGATATACTTTTCAGATTGCCTCTGTTGGCTTCCTCTGGCCCAAATTCACCCAGACACACAGTCCTCTCTGTGGCTCTGCAATTGCCCCCCACCCTCCTAGGCTGCCCGTGGTCTTCCTCACCACAGCCTCCCATGCTATGCAACAGCCTTGGCTCTTGCAGGCAAGGGAGGCATCCCTGGCTTTCCTCCACCTTGAGCTCCTCCCTTCCCACAGCCCAGGGGCTCCCCCAGCAAGTCCTACCCGTGCCAAGCTCTGCAGCTCTGCGGAGAGCGGCCGCTGCACAGCGCCGTGCTGCCTATCAGGGGGTATTACTGGGTCTCTTAGAGAGGATGTTCAGTAAATCCACTCCAAGGAAGTAATTTAATATTAAGCAAGTGAATTATTACAGGCCCTAAGTTCTGAAATAGAAGCTTTTAGTAAGGCTTCTTGGATAAAGTCTTACTATATATTCAGCCTAGTATGGTAGTCTGGACAGTATTTCAACGTGACATAAAAGCTTGAACTTGACTAATTATTATTCAAAAGATTTTTTCCTTTGGTCAGGAAAGCTGACCAAGCTTTAAGCTTCTGGAAACAATTGCATTTGTGAGAACCAGAGCCAAAAAAGGAAGAAAAAAGGCATTAACGTATCAGCCTTCAATGTGTTATTTGTTACATGCTCTCCTTCTGTTAAGTGTGGCCTTTCTTTCACCTCCATCTGCCTTCTAATGAATTTGAAAGTAAAAAACAAAAGAGAACAAAATCCAAACTTTTTTGTTGCTTACTCTTTTAAAGTGCAATCCATTCAGATGGAGATTATTTTCCTGGAAGAGCTGATAGACTTTCTTGGGACAATTATAAGACTAGTAGGAAAAACAAAGTAGATGTGCTACAGGAAGCTACCTATGTTGACAAAGAGAAGGTTATGATCTAACGTGATTTCTCCTCTCCCTTCCAGTCTGTAATATACGAGCAGAAGAAGGAACGTACTGATAAAATCAGAATTTGGTTAATTATGTCCTAGTTCAGCTAAGCAACTTCATTCTCAGACATAAACATCTTCTTGCAGGGTTATTTCTGTTCTTAAATCCTGACATAGTGTTTCTCCTGCAATCAAGAGCTGACAAGCGTATGCATTTGCAGCCTGCCAGCCAGGCAGTACTCCATTTCAGAAACGGGTGCTGGCTTAGGAGAGAGAAGAGCACAGTGCTCACTGTGAGACCAAGTCTGTGACACCCACCAGAAGGAAGAGGCAACAAGTAGGAGAGGAAACTGAAATGATGTGTACCTTCCTCACATGTGGTGTTGAACAAAGCCAAATCAACAACTTTCCATATTTGGCTCCACAGTAGTCATTGCATTTTCAAGGTTTAATGCCAAGTGCTTTTCCTCTGCATTTCTGTTTTCATGCTGAGAAATGATCAGCATATTGATGCAAAGTGCATAGCTCCACTTTTCCTCTAGCTTTGCGCTAGATATTTGGAAGCTGGCAACCCGGAGTCATAGGTGCAGGGAAGTGTCGCTTCCAGGAAGGGTGTATGCACTTGACAGCCTTGACTGCAGATGTTTTTCTTTGTGAACTTTTCATTAACAGACTTTTGTATATACCTACACATAGAGCATGAGGTATTAACCAATTCCCCAGGGAGTCTGCACTTGGCATAGTACATGAATGTAATACCTTTATCTTTTGACACGACTTTCATTGCAGCTGAGCATGGATAGACCTCCAAGAAGTCACAGTTCTTCCTCAGCCAGGACTTCCACTACATCTGCCACATAAAACTAAAAATAAATTGACTCTCTCTTCCATTAGAAACACGTGGAAGTTTCTAAAGTCTGTTTTCATCTTATACTGGGACAAACAGTTGAACTCTCTCATTTTTTTTGATAGACCAAAATATATTGACTATACTGATATCATAATTTGTGATTTAACATATCCTAAAGGCAGACTGAATTATTCTGATTTTGCATAAAATTTTTGAAAAAATTGATTCATTACCTCAAAATATTTCAGTGTGAGTGAGCGACTGGTTGTGCACAGTTTCAACAAATTCTCTCTCCAAATACTTGTGACCTTCTTTTATCCACCTCAAATACCTCCAGAGCAGGTCATTACACCACTATCTGGCTACCTCACACTTTTTAATGAATTCACCTTCACAGGTCCCATGTTTATTAAGGAAGTGGTATTATTACCACTATACATATAGGGGAAGTAATTACTCAAGGATAGAAAAAAAGAATGTCTTTCAGGTCCAGGTATAATGTTTTCTCTCTGACACATCCCACATACATTTTTAGCTCCAAATATCAAACCATAGACAACTGCAGGCAACCTACATTCTGCTCTTTCTCCATCCTTTTTGCCTGCTGTGAACTGCCAACCTGATTCCTCAGCTACGCCTGCGTGCACAGCATAGCCCAGGCACAGAACTAAGTTCTCTTCTCTGTCAGTCTTGAATAGACATTGTCTCACCCAGAAACCAGGGACCTTGGAGATGTCCAAACCTGTGGCAGGTGTCAACAGTCCTCAAAGGCTCACACAGCACCCAGTCAGTATGGCTGAGCTGTAAACTCATCTGTCCCAGCTTTGCCTTGTTGTTATTGACAGGGAAGCGAAGTTATGGTGCTGGAGGATGCATGAACCCAGTCATATTCAGCTCCTCAGGGGTGAAATATCTTAGCACAGAATTGCAAAATAGAGGTATTTCACTGAAGGAAATGGGCTGCAATCTTTCATTATATATATTGCAAAAATGCCATCTCTTAAGCACAATCATCTTGATGTTGTCCCACATTGCACATGTAGCTATCCACTGATTTCTTCTCAAACTAGTGCCTAAGTGGCATAATTTATGTCATTTGTAGTGACTGTGCAGTGATTTACCACTCTGTAGTAAGTATTGGTTGTTGGTGGTGAACTCTAGGTCTTAAGTTTTTGTTTATCATGAAAATAGAAAAGTTTTCATCATCAAATTATCAAAATTTATAGGTTGTGACTCATGTCTGTGCCTTTCTTCTCCAATTTGATCTCAACAACTACAGGATAGAAAGATTCAGAAAAGTTTCCCTGTTCTATTCAAGTCTTACTTTTTTCCCTAGGAGAATTAATTCCTATTTAACAGGTGGAAACATTTAGAAAATCCCACAGTGAAGTAAAAATAACATCATTTCTGACATCGACACAGAACCTGCTCACGGCTTTCACAGGAGGGTTTGCCCTAAGGAAATACTGCTGCAGCAAGTATAATTACAGCAGGGTGATACATACTAGAGAGCCAAGTTACAGCAGCTTTATCAGAGACTGTCTTATACCACTAAATCTGTTTTACTACATGTTTTACTAAAGATTTTCTTTAGAAACTGAGAAGACTGTGACAGGGCTTCTATCAACTAATGTTACTCCTGTGGCCAATTCAATAGATTAATATTGACTGTACAGTTCTGATAGCCTGGGAGATTTAAATGTGTTCTTTAATACTGTCCAGGCTTCCCTTCTTTTTCTGCCCATTTTTTGTAAGACTCAAAACAGTCTTTCCATCTTATCATCCATTTGCTCATCCTTATTGACCCGGGTTGTTTTGTGCAGATGCTGGAAGTGGAGGGTACTCTTTTACTGTGAGTTGTGGTGTCCCCTTTCAGTCTTGTCTTTTCCCAGTTATACCTGGGATACTGCAGGGTTATTCACCACCTCCCTCTGCCCAAGCCCTAGGTAATATCTGGGGCTCAATTTCCCTTGTTGCCCTCCCAAGCACACAGTGGAGTCTTAAAACGGTAACTTGTACCTGCTCTTCACCAAATGCTCTTCCAGTTTCTGGCATCTTCATTTTAACAAGGTCCTGCAAGGACCAGCCACCTTTTCTCACCTGCTTAAAGTAAAACTCTACATACTCCACAACAAAGTGGACCTGTGGTTTCTATCGATCGAGACTATTGGATTTTGTTTATAAACATTTGGAGCAACAAAATATAAATCGTTTCCCAGAGGAAGGTGGCCAGGGCCATGTTCTGCGTGCTGGTACATGCATGTGTGTGTGCATGTAGCAATGGCTGTGTTTCCTCCTCACTCCTCTCAGCCCCACAGCAATGCCAGGGCACCTTCCCTGTCTGTGCAAAAGCGCAGCAGAAGCCCTCTCCTTTCCTTGTGCCACACAAGGGCCCAAGCAGACCTTTGATAATAAATTCCTTTTACTTTATCCTGTCCCCAGTTTCACTGCATTGTGGACTTTTTGACTGAAACCATGTAAATGCATTGTAAGAGGCTTAACCAAAGGTTTTCCACAGCCAGGTACAGCATCGGGTGGGTTTCAGCTGAGCTGTTAGGTATTAGGGGCTGTTTCATTACAGAAAAGAACAGAATAGCATCTTTCCTTCCCCCTAGGTGTACATCTGGGAGTCTGCTGCTGTCCTCTGGCTGCCTCTGCTGCCTGCAGGGCTGGGGGGCAGCTGGGGGGACAGTGCAAGAGGGAGGCTGAAGGCAAGTGAAGCAGCAGTGCCCTGAGCTCCCATGAGGTTCCTGCTCCTCCTGTCCTGTGTCTCACTCCTGCCTGGGGCTGCCGTGGGCTGGACCCCACTGACAGCAGCTCCCAATGCTCCCTGGCAGGCCAGGGAACATGAATGGTGTACAGGGGACAAAGAAAGGAGACCTGCATCCCACCAAACCTCTGGATAACAGCTTATGAAATATATTCTGTGCTTTACCTCATACCTCTGTTCATAGAAAAACCCAGTTAAAGTCTTGCAGATATAGGGACAAAGCATTTTTAAAGTATGCACGTTTTGTCTAATTTCAAGTTGTTGCAGTAATCAGAATCCAGGTTTTCCTAATCAAAGTAGGAAAAAACCAGTAATTACCTGTCCGTTACTCTGTTAGGCACAGAATGAAACTCTGGGAGACAGTTACCTTCCATGTGGCACCCAGCTGGTCATTGGCAGAGAGCACTGAAGGGTCCTAAAATCCCAAGTTACAGTCCTCTAAGGCAATGAAAGGAGATTGGTAAAATGTGCAATACTGCTGAAGATGACAAGAGAGAATAAAGAAGCACTGGTTACTATTGAATAACCCTTTGGGAACTGCTGCCTTTTCCTAAGTATCTCTTTGTCTGGTGCATTAAAGGATACTAGTGCATTAAGGCTGATTCAAGGGACAACTTGTGCTGGGATCCTTTACTTTTCCCTGAAATTCAACAAGCCATAAAAGATTAGGAAATGAGGCTTCTTTTCTTTATTTTCTTCCTGCTAATTGTGATGGTCTGTGTAAAAGCAGTGCCCAGTCAAAGATCAGGGTCCAGCTGTGCTAAAGCTTTGTAAAAAGATTTTAAAAATTTCTTTTCCTTCCAGTGGAGTGGATTTTTTTTCTCCAGGTGCAATGGTTCATTATGATATAGATGATCAAAGAAGGGCTGGCTGTCTTGGAAAAGGAAAACAGGTATCATCAGGGTCCCTAATCATGTAGTTAATGAGGGGAAATGAATGGCCACTTTATAGGTGGATTTTTTTCAGGAATCTTCTTCCAATTTTAAATCAGTGAGTTTATCCACTTTAACAAAAATCAGAATGGCTGTTCATGGTGGAGATCAAGGGCTCGACTTGCCCAGTATCCTGTCTCCAGTTACAAGTGAATGCCAGAGAAGAGCGGGGACAGGAGAGGAGGATTTGATACCTTGAGTAATCTCCTGGTCCCCAACTATTTTCAGCTTAGAGAATTTTCTGAGCCTGATGTGTTTCCTGTATTGAGTGATCCAAAGTGGACCTCTCCTCCACATGCCTTGTCCAGCCTCTCCTTAAACCTATGCAAACATTTTGCATTTACAGCTTCCATTGGCAGCAAGTGTCCCAAGCTTACCATCATTGCATGAACAACTATTTCTAGTTTTGTTTTGCACCAAGTTCCTGTTAGCTGTATTTGTAGGCTCCCACTTCTTGTATTGGAAGACACAGTTACTCCTTCTTCACTCTCTTTGTGCCATCATGATTTTGTACATCCAGATTATTTCCCCTTACTCCTATTTGTATCTTTTCAGAGAAATGATCTTGGCCTGCTTGTTCCTTCAGCCAAAACTATGGGAGCCTTCCCCAGATTTGATCCTCTGTGATACTCTTCCCTCAACCCCTCCCAACACCAGAGCATCATTTTAGAGATTAAGCAATTTAGAACCGCACACAGTGTTCAAGGAAAGTTATGTATCTATTTCCTCTGGGGTTGAACTGGAATACAACTGTCATTCTTCTGCTTATACATACAGTGAAAGCTGACCCATCTATCTTCAAAGCAATTTGTATTTTACAGTGATATCTCTGCTTCAGTGCAACCCTGTGAGATGCTGAGAACTTCAAAATGCAAAGTGTCCTCCATTCCTCTTCAAGTCCTACAACTCCAAGCAGTTTTTCTTTATGCTATGGGAAAAGTTTTGTTCCCTTCCCCTTTTCTTTTTACACTGTGGGATTTTTTGCAGGGGTGTGTGAGCGTGTTGATTTTCTTCTTAATGAAATTTCGCTAACCCTGTAATAAGCAAGAGACAGAATAATACATTATTTTAATATCTTTCCCTGTGCGCTGATGATGCCTCTTTGTAGACCGCTGATCTTGCTGTCATGACCTTAAGATAGACAAAGGATGCCTTGGCAGATTGGAGAACAGCTAGGATGCTTAATTAAAAACAGTAAATCTAAGGTTTTAATGGTAGATGGAGTAAACGATGAAGTTTTACCAAATCTTCTCTCCAAACTTTAACCTCATTTTTTGTTTGAATTTATAGTTTGCAGCATTCTTGTCTATAATATACTTTATTAAACCATGCAAGCAGGTTTATCCCAATGGGCTAATCTGCTTGGTAAGAAAAATTGAGCTGATTAAATGATGCCCACTTCATCCTCATTAGAAAGCTCTTTTAGTATAATAAAGTGCAGCCATGTCACGGCTCCTGGCTATTTGCAACACTCATTGTTATCCTTATTACACCTCTTCATGATTTGTCTCATGCATTTACTGATGTATATTAATGTATGTGTTCTGATTGCAAAGTGTGCATCTCAGGCCTTACAGCCAGCACAGTCTCAAGCAGGGTACCCAAACCCGTATGTCAGGCATCTGAGCTAAATCCGTATGTCAGGGAAAACGCATCTGCCAGCTGACATTTCAACAATCCCTGTGCTCAAAGCACCTTTCTGCTGCAGGTATGCTGCCATACATGCCAGCAAAATGCTCCTGATGCAGGCACAGCTCTGTATTGGTAAAAAACCAGCTTGGATATTTTTGCACATATAATTTTCTATGGCCCTTCAGGGTGATATAAGCTGGTCTAAGACTACTTCAGACCACTTTTGCCAATTAATTGAGCCTCCAATAGAATGTGACTTGACATCCATGGTATTTTGATGTTACTCAGAGTCTGAAAAGCATACAGCTATGCCTTAGGGGTCCTGAACACATATTTAGCTGATTAAGTCTCATTTCAGGTACTAAGCGCTTTTCCCGTTTTCAAGGGGTGGTATGTTTATAGTTGGTTGTTTTTTTTTTTTTAATTATTATTTATTTCCAGGTATGACTGGAGCTTTCCTTGCCAAGTCATCTGCCTTGTGACAACTCTTCTCAACTCCTGCTCTCCCTCCTTCTCTTTCTCTTTTCACTGGCAAGCTGCTCACTTTATTGTAATTAGCAGGTTTCGTTCCTCACTTTAGAAGACCTGCTCCTTTCCCTTTTCAAGCCTGTCCTTCACCTCTGCTATGATATTTCTTTCCTTTTGGGTTTATTAATTGGCTTTGTAGTTGGAATACACAATGTGATTGTGAGGCACATTATCCAGAAGAAAGACTGTGAGCAGAATGTGCAAGGTAATGGGGAGCCATTTGTGATTGTTTACTAGTCCCAGAAAAAGCTACACTCAAACCCAGAAGGGTACGGTATTAGAAAATTAGCCTAGAAATAGGTGCTAGCAATTACTGTGCACACACACGTGCACATGCTCAGAGAAGAGGGCAACTGGAAAGAAAGTGATGTAAATAAGAAATAAGAATTCTCAAAAATTAGTAAGAAAAGGAAAACCAAACATGGATCAATCAATAGCCAGTTGAAGTAAGGGCACAAGAGAGACATTTTTTAAACATAGCAGGAACAAAAGGAACAATTATCTTGGTTCATTATTAACACTATTAAATTAGCATGAAATAAGTATCTTTTTAGTGAGGACCTAATAGGATCTTTTTAGTGAGGACCTAATAGGACTCAGGTCCTGGCCCTGTTTAGCTTAATTTTTTTATCAATGGTCTAGAAGAAAATGTGCCCTTATTGCTGATAAAGCATTCAGATGACACAAATATAGAGTCTTGATACATGACACCCCCCCCCCCCCAAAAAAAGGACAATAATTAGAGATCTGGATTGCTTACAAATGAGAGTAAAAATAACCTATATGTGTTTTGCTATGGGCAAGTAGAAGCAATATTTCAGCAGAAAAGGAATGTAGGATTGAGAGATTTATATGGGGAAGCCACACAGGTTCTGAAAAATGGGTTGTGGTTGATAGCAAGTTAAGTGCAGGCCATGTCCGTAGGTGTGGTACCAATACATACTTTGGGTGTAGAAAAAAAGGCATACCAAGCAGAACTAGAAAAAATATATCTGACAGTAGTGCAATTTCTGCTAGGCATCTATACTTCAAGAGAAACACAGAAATTGGACATAACTCAGAGAAGAAAGCCCTGAGAATGATTAAAGGATTGAAAGATATGCCTTGTAGCAAGGCAATCAAAATGTCAATATATTTGGATTATCAAAGAGAAGGTTAAGGGAAAGTCTGTTTTCAGTTCAGAAGTATCTACAAAGGGAAGAAAACATTGCTAATGGAGGATCTTCAGAGTAGCATATAAAAACACAGCTGAAAGTTGAGGTAAAAGAAATTCACACTAGAAATAAACTGGAAGCTTTATCAGGGAAGATAATTAAACCTGAAATATCACACAGAGAAGTTAGATCAGCACTAGATATTTCTTTCTAAAAAGTTTGATCTTTATCAATTGATACCAGATGGCGAGAAGCAAGAAACAGCAACATATTCTTGGAAGTCCTCTGTATATTGTAGGAAGTCAGACTAGAGGGTCACAATAATCTCTGATGGCTTTTGAAAATCAGTAAAAAGATTTTGAATCCATGAAATATATAAATATATTTTGCACATTGTTTATGAAAATGTTACATTTTCAGAATTTGATAATAACCTTCTAGAATTCTCAAAAAAGGGGGCATTTTATTTTTACATTGTTTCCATCAGAATCCCCCAAATTTCTCAGTCACTACTTCTTCCTAAAAAACCCAGAATCTTGATGATTACTCCCTTAATTTTTCCATTTCTTCTTCTCTTCTTATTCTAATATCCAATAGAATGTTTCAGGGAGAAGAAGGGAGGTGAGTTAATACTGATACCAAAAATCATTGTCTAAAAAAAAAATCTCTAATTAAATTGGAACATATTTTATCTGTGGGTTGTTTTTTTTTTCATATTGAATGTAAGTCATTATCAAGTATGTCTACCAATTGCTCATCTGATGAGCCTTGACCTGGAACTTTGCTGAAAGCATTAACGGATTTAATGAAACCACAAAACTGGTTCCAGGAATTAGCCGTTACACAGAGGGGAAAAAATGTAGATAGCAGTGCAAGACTTTGTAGTTCTCTGTGTTACACTGCAGGAAAGTAATCTGGCTTTAGAATGACAGCTCAGCCATAGGATAATTGTACTTTTTAATACACAGAAACACAGTGCACCTTGCCTGGAAAGAGAAGATTTTATAACAGTTTAGTCATAGCTATTTTCAGTGACTCAGAGAGTTGCAACGACATCCACAAAAACTCCTGCAAACTTGGAATCAGTTGTGGGGTTGCCAATGAACAAAAGCTAGCGATGGAGATTTGTGGCCCACTGCTATGTGTTTGCCTTGATATGCCATGAAAATTCCTCCAGAATGGAGGACACTAATATTGTGCTAATATTCATACTGTGAGCAGAATGACCCAGGTAATTATATGTGGGCTGTGTTTGACATCGATCTGAAAGATATACGGGATTCATTTGTTAATGAAGTAAAAACTGACAGCATAATTAATAACGGTAAAGCATGGAAAATAGATCCGGTCAAACACAGATAATTTCCTTTTTTGATAAGTTTACAAATTTAGTTAATAAATATAACCACCTAACTGTAATACATCCAGACTCCTTAGTAACAGACACCATTATAATAAAAAATATATGGAGTACAGTATCAGTAAAATACATCTTAGAATGGATTCAGTGTTGTCTAGCAGACAAATTTTAAACACTAATTTTCATTGGGGAACCACTGGCAAACATTCTGCAAGCATTGCCAGTAGACTGAATGCTACCGAAAGTTTTTGCGAAGATCTGGAAATAATCCTGAGCTCTTTCCTGACAGAAACTTTGGATCATACTGGTAAAGTGGTAAATATTGATGAAGACTAGACAGTCTTTTGAGACATTTGAATAATTCAATATGCTAGCCCATTCATACAGAAAATATTTTCATACAGCCAATACATCCTAATATACAGGAAGAGAAACTTTAGCTCATACCAAAAGAATGGGTATTTATTGGCAAATCACGGACTCCTGAAAACCATTTGGGATTTGAAAGAGTGAAAGGTGAATGGAAGCCACTGTGAAGAAAAATGCAGAACTTGTCGGTAGTAAGACAGGACACCGAGCAGGGGCAAAACGATGCTTTTACCCCAGGGACAGGCAAGCCTGGTACAGAACTGTTCCACATATTTTTAATAGCAACATGTTTTGGAACAATCTTGAAATATTAGAGACTGTGCATAAGAGATTCACAGAAATGATCTGACAGTGGGAGCAAATGCTTCTCAGTAAAGAGATTTTCAGTATTTTTACACTCTAGTTACTGCGCTGAGCTTTGTGTCACTGTTCCCATTGCTTGACCTAATTCTTCAAAAGGTCGCTCTGTGTAGTGTATCAAAAGGGAGCTTGAGAGGCAAATTAACTGCAAAGTGTACATCCCTTAATGGGAAAAAATACCAGGCACCATGCCTTCAGCCATTCTGGGCAAGTCATGCCAGGAATCAAGGCAGACAAATTTAAATGGGAAACAAGACATAGATTCTTAATGATGAGTGTGCTTGGCCGTTGCTAAAAATCTGCAGTGGTGGTTTTTCTCTCTCTCATTGTATTCACATCAGGTCTGGAGGCATTTAGGAAAGTCACTATATTAAAAATGAGCTATTGGGCTTACTGTAAAGGGCAGTGGGGAGAAAGTGTTCAGCCTGGTTATACAGGAGGCCATTCTCTAACAATGTAATGCTCTCTCTGGCCTCAAATTCTGTACAGTACTGCCACTGGTTTAAGCTGTTTGAAAAAGGAGTAACCTGGATGCAGTATCAGAGAAATTGTATTTTCCGCGATTGGCTAATGAGGATATAAAATTCCCCCTGATCATTCCCTTGCGTTGTCAGACTGTTATGTCTAGCAGTTATTTTTGAACTCTTGCTAATAGACAAGAAAAGATATAGGGGATTAATCAGAGGAAATTCAGGAGGCTCTTATTATTTCCCCTTCTCTTTATTCCCATAGCAATGACAAAGATGAAACATCCTCTATAAAAATGCCAGAACTGCTAAATCAGGACTCATGTGAACGCATTTGCTTTTACTGCTGCCCTTGTGATTCTCCTGCTGTTTACGTGGCTTTTATAATTGAAGTGATATTGTTGAAATCATATCTAGCACAAAAGCTCCATATTTATTCTTCCTCCCCATGACTTCGGTCTCAGATTTCTCTGATAAATGATGTGAAGCAGTACATTATCTTCCAGCTATGCAAACACTCATTCTTCCACACCTCCCCAGACACAGGCATTCACACCATCCACAGAGGTCTGATCTGCTGTCTTCACTTGTCTGTGTCATTAAAAGAAGAGGCATATGCAGCCCCCAAATCAATGGGAGGAGCACTGCAAATACAAGCACATCAAATGACACAGAAGATTTTACAACAAACAAATGTCAATTTAATCTTGGGGCAGCAATGAATGACAGCTTAGCTCAGAATTTGTATTTCACGCAGCACTGAAGCCACACTTCAGTTTACTAGATAATGGAGAAATGCAAACATAAGAAAATTCTAACTTTCTGACATAAATAGAGGTTTGTAAAAAGGCTATAAGGACGAGTTTTCACTATATTTTTGTTAATACACAATCATCTCTTTTGTTTCATTTGTTCTGCACTTGCTTTTTTGTTTGAATTGCATCTTATCAAAGTGGTGCAGAAATATGAACTGCAGAGGATATTTAACAGGCCTGATAATTGAAGTTATAGTGTTGGAATTAATAACCAGACTAAAAAAAATATATAGTGCTTTATCAGAATCACAAATTGCCAAACATGGTAGCATTTTCCTGTCCAGAACCCCTCTCAGATGGCAATGTCAGGCTGAGCTGATTTTCCTTGGCACATCAATTTCCATTTTGGAGAAAAGAAATTTCATCTTTGGGCCTTGGATTCATCATATCACTGACAATTAATGATATTTTGAAAAAAGCTGTACGTCTCAAAATCCACCGCAATATGGCTGGCCCATAGCACAGCAGGAAAGGAAAATTTAACTATTGTAAATACATATCTCCATTAGCCTCAATAACAGAAATGCAACAATATCTTGAAAACTTTCATTGTATGAAATAAATAATAAATGGTTCCTGAGCAGTGATTGTCCCAAGGAGAGTAAAGTGCTTGCAAGTTAAAACTAGACAAACAGATTTTTCCTGGTCTTTCCCAAAAGCCCACCACTTACCCATGTTCTGTGATTGTGATGGGGACATGGTGCTTTTGTAAATGTTGTCTTTCAGATGAGCTATGTAAGTCTTGATCAGCTGTATACAGGACCTGGCAGAGAAGTTAGAGGGAGAATTATTAGCCAGAAAACCAGGACAAATTCCTTCTTGGGTAATCTCTCTGCATTTAGTAATACCTTCAGGAAATGATGTTACTCTTCTTCATTTTCTGTTCTAAAATAATCAGTTACCTTCACAAATTGTTGGTGTGGAGCTGGATTGTGTTCCCCCAGGATACGATTACTTTCCAACATGTCCCTTGTATAAAGACAGCCCTCAGTTTAATGCATTTTCCTTTTGCCATTGAGTTTGTTACTGCTGTGGCAGCCAGGCTGCCTTAATCACAAGTGCTGTGGCGTGCTCTGGATCAATCAGTGATGTCCCTGCCTAGTCCCAGGGTTTTGCTCCGCACAGAGCAGCGGACTGCCTTGTTCCCCTGCATTTACACACTCACTGGGCAAAGGTGACACTGAATGTAGGAATGAACACAGAAAACAAACTCTATGAGGAGGGAAATGTCATATTAGATCCATATTAAGCCTGAGTTTTGATAGGAAGGGACCATGAAAAATCACAGGAGAAATAATGAAAGAGTGACACTGAAGGAAAGGGAAGTGAGTAGGGACTCGTGAGTGGGAGAGGGTAAGGAAAAGCAGTGAAGCTGAAGCAATTGGGAGATGTGAGATGAAGGGGCTGCACTAAAGGCTGAGCAAAATTGCACTGTGTTCTCTGAATGGCCATTGATTTCCCTTCTGCTCACGGTGGCGATTTTGCAAGTGCTGCTACTACTTTGTCCAGCTGTAAAAAGCTCAAAATGAAACTCTTAAAAGCATACCTTTACAATATAGTCTCTAAGACATTTTGGGAGCTTTTAAATTGAAAAGTTCTACATTAAAACTAGGTTATTAGCAACAATTACATGTTACAATCTTGCAAACCTCTGGTTCCTTCATTCCCATCATCAAAGCTTTTTATATCACAAGGTTTTTATTCATTTAATTGTAGCCTTACATTAAACTTGTCCTGCATTTTATCTAGCTTCAGTTTCTGGAACAATAGCTTATCCTTTCAACTACGTAACTTTCGAGTCCCTTTGTAGCATGAGAGAAAGATGAAGATGCTGAGTTGATTCACAATAATTATATTGTTCCATTGTAAAGAATCACAGAGCACTCTCCCTAAGTTCCTTAATAAAGACTTAGCTGTAATTAAGCATTAGTAAGACCTATTAAAACATTAGTCTACCTGGAAAGTTGGTATCCTCACAAAAATTCATATCTTTGTTCTCCACTTTGATCATTGTTATATTAGATGCTTTCTATGCAAATTAACTAAATTTTCTTTCTGAAATATTGTTCTCCTTTAAGCTTTCCATGATTAGCTAGAACTTTGACTTTCCAGCTGAATTCAGTTTAGCCTTTTCTCTCTGCAGCTCACTGCAGTTCAAACTGCCTCTTCACTTACCCACTTTCACTGAGCTCTGACATTTGGCCAATATTTGACATCTCCCCTTGGATATCCACTCATGGGCTTAACTGAGGAAAACCAAAACTCCTCGTCTTCCCTGTCAAATTCTCAGACTCTCTCACTCTCTGCTATTGCTGCCACTGCCACTGTCCTTGTGTTGCCCTGGACACTATGTGGGGTTTATTTTTCTCCTTTCTCCAAACATACAGGCCACGTTCAAATCCAGCAGAAACTCCTTCTAGAGCATATTATTGCTGATGCTTTGCACACTGCCATTCAGACCCTCCTCACCTCCCATGGCAGCAAAGCCTACTGTAACATTTCGTTCCTTTTGCTTCTATTACTCCTTTCAAACTATCAAAAGATGAGACAAAAGCCAATGTGTTCCCGAGCCAGCAGCCCAGCTCTCCCATCCTGCTGAAAGTCTTCACAAGTTCACCCTTTCTGCTGCTGAACCCGAGATGTTACACCTCATGGCCGAGGCTTCGCACAGTTTCACCTTGTCCTACTTTTATGATTTAGTCTCAGAACATGTCGCCCTTCTGCCTTTCATTATCATGCTACCAGCTTTGAAGGTTCCCTTCTCTGCCTCGCTCACAAAAGACTGTAATCTTCTTCGCACATCGCTCCTCGTACATGCTGCACTCACCCTGCACTGAGGCCATGATCCTGTTTAAAACCCTCCTCAAGACATCACTGCCTTCTGCGGCCTATATGTGCAGCCTCCAAGAAATTAGTCATCCATTAATGGCCAAGACTGAATATCATGAAGCTGATATTCTTGGGGTTTTCTTATATTATACTTACAGAATCAGACTTAGTGACTCTGTGAAAGCACAGAGCTCTCTTTTATGTAACCACAGCATCATGATTATTCATCTCATCACTGTGTTCATCTTCCATCTGGTTCTTCATTTCTTACAACTTGTTTTGAATTCCATTTTAAACTCTTTGGGGCACAGACGATGTCTTCCCATTGTTGTGGTTTAAATAGTGGTATCCATAGTCCTTCCAGTTCCAGGGGACCTTGTTCCCAGTTGAAGTAAGTCTTTGGGTGCCATCACATCCCAAATTATATTAAAGAACAACAGTAACAGTGATTATGTTCCAGAGTAACAAAAGAAAGCAAAATTAATAGTAGCAAACAGGACCGAAGTCTGAAGCGTGTTTCTGGACAAACACAAATAAAGCCAATTCCTAGTTTTCTTATTAATCCTTAATAAAAAGATTCCAGGATAAGTGGCATCCACAGCCACATTCTTACTGGTGGTCAAAGCAGTACCTGGGACAGACAGACAGACAGATGACTGTACAGTGGTCCTAAGGCTAAGCATATTTTGGTAGTGCATTTCCAAGCGAATTGTTCCAATTATGATCATCTTTTCATACTTGTCAAGATACTTTAAATAATGTTAGGCAGCTGACCTTTAGGAGACCAAGTGATAACTGAAGCTACGCTATATTGTGTTTAAAGGGTTAGCATTTTTATGTGTTTTTAAAAAACAAAATTGCTCTGACTAGGTTCCGTGTAGAGCTGTTCACAAGACTAGACACCTTTCATAGAGGAGAGAAACACGCAGCCCGGTGTGGAACTTGGCATCCCCTGGGAGGGGATGCGGTGTGAGCCAGTGGGCTGTCCTGCAGCATGCACTTAGGGAGCATGGCCTTAGGCAAAGAGCATCTCTTGCAGCTTTGTCTGCTGGATGTTTCAGGGATTAAAATAGTACCCAAAAAGCACAAGTGGGCTCTAAAGCTGTCATTTTGGCCTAGCCCGTAGCACAGCTGTAGAAGGCTGGAAGGGTAGCCTAGAGTCATACCACCATAACCAGACGGACAGACACTTGGTGATGCAGGAAAGCCCATGCTGCCACAACAGTCAAATGCCAATGACTACTATAAAAAGCAGCAGATAATCAAATGTATCACTGAACGTGAGCTATCAGTCTGCTTTTCTTTCAGGAGAGGTAGTGATGTCTGATGGTTTTAGCTGCTGAAGATTCAGGTACATTGGTTGCTGCTAGAATTTGGGGCAGAAGTCACATGCATCTTCACATGTGGTCCCCTGAATTGAGAGCTTGTCTGTCCTTAAGTTGAAGTATTAGTTACACCTGAGAATGGTATTTAAATCATGCTTTTCAAGATGTTGTAAAAGGAAACAAAAGGTTTCAGGTGGACTTTTGGCAAGTGGGACTCTCTTTGAATGGGCACCAAGATTAGGATTTAGAGACTACATGGTTAGCTGGGATGGGCCTGTTACATGTGCAGGGAGGAGAAACGTGCTCTGAAACATTGTGGTGTAGGAGTCAAAATAGACCCTGGAGGGGCAGCAAAGTGGGGATTATGGGAGGCTGCAACATCACATTTCTGCTCCTGGGGTGGGGAATACAGCAGATCTGACACATCTTCATAACAGACTGTATGCTCTTACCACTGATTTAATTTCACAAGGTTTCCTGTTGTCTTCCATGCCATTCTCCGGGAAAGGGAGCTCTATTCCGCATGAGAAGATCATTGTCTAGGCCAATACAGCCTTTCTCCCCCTTCCTAGTCTAATCGTCTTGTTAACTGTAATTGATAGTAACATTTTGAATTGATGTCCCATTGAAATAATGGACAAATCACTTTTACTGCGACAAATCGCTTTTACTCTTCCTGACATATTAGTTTTAAAGCAGTGATCTCTAACCACTTATTAATGCCTATTCATATGAATAATCTCAGAGGCATCTGCCCTGGTTTTGGCTGGGACAGAGTTAACTCTCTTCTTAGTAGCTGGTACAGTGCTGTGGTTTGGATTTAGTGTGAGAATGATGTTGATAACACTCTGAGGTTTTAGTTGTTGCTAAGTAGCGCTTATCTTAAGCCAAGGGCTTTTCAGTTTCCCATGCTCTGCCAGCAAGCAGGTGTGCAAGAAGCTGGGAGGGAGCATAGCCGGGGCAGCTGACCTGAACTAGCCAAAGGGGTATTCCATACCATGGAACGTCATGCCCAGTATATAAACAGGGGGGAGTTGGCCGGGAGGCGCGGATCGCGGCTCTGGCATCGGTCAGCGGGTGGTGAGCAATTGCATTGTGCATCACTGGTTTTTTTCCTTCCCCCCTCCCCCCTTTTTTTGTTATATTCCTTTTCATTACTATTATTATTATTATTATTATTATTATTATTATATTTCATTATTACTATTGTTAGTATTATATTTTACTTTAGTTATTAAACTGTTCTTATCTCAACCCACGAGTTTTACTTTTTTTTTTCCTTTCCTCCTCCTCACCCCACTGGGAGGGGGGAGGGGAAGCGGCTGCGTGGTGCTGAGTTGCTGACTGGGGTTAACCCACGACAGCATCAAAGCTCACTACTTTCTTTAGGTAAAAATGTAAAAACGTAGGATTGGTCTGCAAAACTTTGTCTTTACTTTGTACTTGATTTTTAATAGGTAGCAGCTCTTTTTGTGATGGCAACACAAAATGGTAGAAACAGGAGAAGCAGTTAACACTGAGAGATCTCAAGAGGATTTTTTACCACTAGGGCCAAATGGCAGGTTGACTTCCTGACCTTGTTGAAGGCTTAGCACTAATCAAGTTATATCGAAACACAACCATGCATTATCAAACACATCAATAAATATCAAACACAAGAATTTTGGCAAAGCTCCTGTACAGTTTCTTTATTTTAAGTAATTTTAATTTCTTTAGTTTTGCCTTTTTATAGAGCTGCTTTGGTCACTGGATGAACAGTTGTGAACACTTTCACAGGCACATTATGCCTTATTCTTAAGACTAATCCCTGTGCTTTTTCTGCCAATGACTTTGCATGTAGAAGGTAAACAAGGATTTCCAACCACTGCCTGTGATTAAGCAAAGCACAATTTATAGGGAAAGGTCTCTTTTATTAGAGGAACTGATATAGTTGAAGAAAAAGTAGCTGGACAAGCTGCTGTGATTGTAAGTCCTTTTTCAAGTGATTAGGAGTTAGAGGATTCAGGGAGCCCTGAAAGGAGAACGTGCCTAGCAAACAGCTTTGTGAGGGGAGAAGACTCTGATGCTGCTACAGAAAGGAGCTGATGTTTGTTCTTCTCATCCACACAATGAGCTCCTAAACCTCCCTAATCTCTCTAAAGTGCAGATGCTGCTTTGTGAGCTTTATATTTTAACTATAGCCCGGTGACAATTTCTGCTAGCAGTCGCTCAACTTAGTAAGGTTTGACCTTTTCTTGCAGATGAAAGCTGTAGCCAATGTAATTTTAAAATCCTAGGGCAATTTACTTTAGTGCTACAGCATACACCAGAAAATAACATCCTAACTAACCAAATGTCAGCAGAACACAATTACTTAGGACAACTAAAATTATATCTTGAAGGCAGTCCAGAGTATAGTCTTAGTGGAGTCTTCTTTATGAAAAAAAATTGTCTTGGTAGGTTCTGTTCAGGAATGCGTAATTTGTTCAACCATGTCGCATCACTTGTTATCAAGTGAGATAT
The DNA here is from genome assembly GCF_018139145.2 of Gymnogyps californianus. Classification (NCBI taxonomy): domain Eukaryota; kingdom Metazoa; phylum Chordata; class Aves; order Accipitriformes; family Cathartidae; genus Gymnogyps; species Gymnogyps californianus. Next base: position 94,803,036 of record NC_059473.1, on the reverse strand, counting down.
TTAGTAGAAGTGATAACTGTAAAAAGACAGCAAAATTATTAGCCTATCATAACTTCCTAGGGACAATAATTTTTTTACAAGACTGTGCATACTGAGTGGAAATATATTGCTCAATAGTAATGGGAGGTAAGGAGCAACTATTTTATAGTACTACCTTTAAAATCCCCTTACTCAACATTTGCTGACATTGCATTATCTCTCATAAATGTATTGCATGTATTTGTAATAAAAGCAAAATTTAAAGAAGAAAATAAATCACTGGTGCCCAGGTTAAGAAGCAGCTTTTTTTGGCATCATCATCATCAAACAGCAGTGATGGCAGTACCCCCTTTTATACAGATGTGTGGGCTAGAATTCGCCTTTAAATGTTGGCAACTGTGGTACCTCAGCTGGGATGCAGTAGTTGCGTTCCTTTGGATGCAGTGAGCGAAGAGAAGCACGAAGCTCAGCGAGCAAGTCGGGCCCTGGTTGAGGCAGAGCTGCCCACCTGGGCCACCTCCTCCCGCTACACCAATGTGGACAGAGGCGCCTGTTCCCACGCACAAGCCTTGCCCATCATTGCACACCCTCCTCTGTTGAGGGCTATCCACATGCCCTTTCTTCCAAGAAAGTTCCTACAGTTCTCAACACACAGCTGCCAGGGAGGATTGTGCTGTTTATTGCTGGTTGTTATATGATAGATGCAGTAAGAGGCCTCAGCTAAAACTGGGCTCTATTGTGCAACAATAGCAAACGTGCTTGCCTTCTCTAGCCTGAGACTCTCACAGCCTAACTAGCAAAATAGGACACATTTATATTTCCCCAAAGAAATCCCTTTGCTCCTTGTGTCAGAGGCTATTTCATCTCAGCCGTGGAAGGATAACAGGCTCAGCTGGGGAGAGAGGTACAAAAACCTCTCCCACAAGTCCAAACTATTTGAAGAGCTCTCTGTCCTTGCTGCATTGCAGGACTGGTGGCCAACATTGAGGGGAGTGCAGGAGCTGCCCACAGGCCTCCTGCATGTTTCCCGGGGGGTGTACCAAAGGAAACTCCATGTTTTACTCCTGTACAGGTGTAGATATAATTCAGATGATAGGAAGATTTCTCTCCAGAGATACCTTTGTTCCAACATTGATTATTTAGCTGCACGCTGTCAATCCTGCTGCTGTTGCCTCAGACAAACCCTGGCTGAACAAGGAAGAAAGATGATGCTTTCTCTTCTCTATCCCTGGTGGACAATACCAAATTACCCTGCCCACCATTTGTCTCTGCTACATTTTCTTGTAGCTGAATGGTGCAGATTAACCCTGCAAAATGCATGGAGTTACTCTGAGAGGAATAAACAGGGTGCCTGGCTTGGTCACGAATTTTTGCTTACCCCACACACTCCCCTTAGAGAAAGTAGCAGAAGCTGATGAAGAGACACTTGTGGGTTTGGATCTCTTTGCATGATCCATGTATAATGGGAAGAAAAAGGGTAAAGAACAAGCCTGTGGAAGCTGCCAGGGTTGCTAAACCGTGCAGTGGCTGAGGCAGCGCAGGGCTGCCCAGCTGCAGAGCTGCTGCATGTACCCTGCCCAAATCTGTGCTGGGTGGCCAGGCCATGGTGGAGGCAGCAGGCATGTGGTCCTATTCCTCCTGCATTCCAACCATGGCAGTGGGTAAATCTCTTAGCCATGTGCCTCCCAATTTATTTTTTATTACTACTTTGGGACTGGGAATGTTTCTGACCTTGTGTTTGTGTAGTGTCTCTCTTTGTATGGGACTCTCTCTCCTTTTAGCTGTCCCTAGAGATATTGTACTTTTAATATATACCATAAGGAGACAGAAATAGTTTTTTTCACATAGTAGGAGGAAAAAATGGCAGACATTAAATACTAAAAGTAATGCAGAAGGCTGCTCATCATTCTTTCTATGTATTTCATTTTAGACTAGGATTTGTAATTTATAATAAAGCAGTAAAGTTTTATGAATTCTGGTATTTTTGTTTCACTTCCTAGTCAAACTTTTGAAATGGGTTTAGTAAAAAGAGAAACAAAGAAGACAATAATCTATACAAGTGCTAGAAATGGGAGCACAGGGGAGCAGTTTGAAGCTGTACAACCAGCTGTGCAAAAATGTTGTCGTTTCTGCTACTGCCTCAAATTGGTCCTGGTTGTAAGGCTCAATTCACAGACCAGACCTGGATGCCAGTCTTGGTTTTCTAAACAATTTAAGTTTAACTCTCTGTTTCTTCTGCTCTTTTTACCTTTCCACTAATGTCAGTCAGCCTTGCCGTCTCCCATTGTCTTCCCCTCCTACTCATCTAGGACCGTCTGTCCTGGTGCCCAAAACCGTTCTGTCAGTGTTTTCAGGTCTTCCAAATTGCTTTGGAAAATCCCTTTCCACATGCTGCCAAACAACCGTCTTAGCAGCAGCTCTTGTCCTTCCCATCTCCTCTGCCCTTTTATCTCATAATCACCATCACTCGCTGGGTCATGCCAAATATGGATTTGTGCTCTTCTTGGCAGGATCTCTGTCCTTACACGTTTGTTTGAGGTGTGTAGCACATACCTGATGACAGCTTGAGAAATAAAGCAGGTGAATCATATTAATCTATTAAGGCATGATTTTTAGAGAACTGAGGGTGGAAATTTCCCAAAAGCTCTGTGGATTTTTATGAGTGACTCCGAACCATAAATCTCATACAGATCTCACATGGGTCTCACTCTGGATCTGGGGCAGGACTGAGGGGGTAGCCCGCAGGAAATCCGTATTCAGGACAGGAGAGCTATGGCTCTGGGTGCTAGGATGAAGCTCCTCCCATGTTAGGGAATTAATTTTGAAAAAAGCAACTCTTGACAACTACTTTTGAGGCAGCCAAGGGCGTGGCATTTCCTTCAGGTAATGACCCAGCAAGGCAGGGTGCCTCCAGCCAAGACTCTCATTGCTGTAAGTCATCCCCCAGGTATAATCACAGAGCTTAGGCAAATCTGGAGTAGGATCTATTCTGGCAGAAACAAAGCATTGACCTTGTAAAAGAAGTCTTGTCTATACAGTGAGTATGAAGACGGAGCCTTGCTGAATACAGGAGCAAAGAAAAGGATGACATGCTGGACGGCAGCAGTGGATGTACCTATGCTGATAAAGCAGCTAAAAAATGCTGAAAGGCTTGGCAGCAAAAAGGTGAAGAGAGTTTAATTAACAGACCCAAACCAACTAAGTGACCCAGACCCAAACACAGGGCTTTGTTTATTTGTAACAAGAATGTTTAACATAACCCTCCTGGTGATGTCACATTTTATATTTACTGTGCAGATCTAAAAGTGATGACACAGATCTCAAGGCAGTGGTGAATTAGTGCATGTTTGATATTCAAAGAGAGAAAAGTGCTCTAGCTTCTGATGTACTTTGTTGCCGTACCAGAGAATGTTTTGGTGTTTCCGTTACCCGTTTTGGCCATTAGGCCAAAAACCTCAGTGGTATGTTCAAGAAAGCTGCAAGAATGAAAGATCAGTTACAGCATCAACATTTTGGTCCAAAACCTAATCTTTACTCTACTTCTCTGTAACATCTATGTGTCAAATGCAGCAGTTTGATGTTCACTCATCTCTGTTAACCGTGTTCAAACACTTTCAGATTCAAAAAATTTCTTGTTTTTAATTTCTGTCAATCTTTGGATAAGCTGTGATAGATCCGAAGTGATTTCAAATTACAAAGATGATTTGAACTTTGAAAGTATTCTAAAATACACTCTAATAAATCATTCCATTTCCTCTCCTGACACCCTAAGCCCGCAGGGCCTGTGCGATAACCACTCCTTTCTCGAGTCTGCTTCATCCTTCAATGAAGCAGATTAATTTAATAACCTTAACATAGGGAATTTTGTATCTCTCTAATCCCTGCAAGTTGGAGCCCTCAATACATATACCCTAGACACCGACAAATTGAAAGTTCATTCAGAACCAGAGCGATAGAAAGACCAAGGGAAATCGCGACACCCGTCAGTTCCCATGGCAGCCCTGCTGCTGTCTGCGCTCAGTGGAGCTGACAGGGGGTCGGATCCAAAGGCATCACGCTCTGAGACAGACCGAAATGTGCAGGGGAGCTGAAGACATTGAAGCACTGTGAACGCTTCCTTTGGACATCATACTGTAAAGGGAAAATAATTGAATTAGTCTGAGGCTTGGCTGATGTTGACATTTTCAGCGAGAGGAGTCAACTTGTAAGCTTCTGCAACCTTCAGTCCTTGCTGACATAAAGTAATAGTTTGTTCCTTGCAATATCTTATTCACTTAACGTTTCAGATACACTGTCTGACGTACCTTGGGATCAAAAACACTCCCTAGATAAGCATAAGCTACTAATACAGAAGGATACTATTTACTTCTTTGTGATGCCCTTTCCTCCACTCTCACTTTAAAATGAGTTTTCTGTTGGTAAAAACCCACCAGATTGACAGCTTTATAGACTGCAGCTCTTATCCACATAACAAGTATATCACAAACAGCAGGACCCTAGCCATCCTCCTTGCCACATTATCCAAGCAAGTGCTTACCAGGAAGGAGGTGCCTCACCAGAGGAGAGTTTACTCACTGAAACACTCATTCAATTTATAATTGGTTTGTAAACGGTGTTAATCGGTATTCTAAAGTAAACAGCAAATTACCCTGAGACTGGAGTTAGAGCATAAAAATGCTGAAGAGGGGAGCACCCACACAGTATTAATCTCACCTAAGTTTAAATATCTGCAGCATAGAGATGAGCTACTTGTCCAGAAGTCCTGCACAGTTCAGGGAAAGAAACAGGACCATCTAGAAGGATTTGTCTCAGGTAAATTGGATCTTACATGCCTTGTTTATATGCAGATACCTACATTACAAGCACCTGAATTTGGATTGACGAATCCCATCCCAAATGACATTTAGATGGCCAGAAAATTTTTTAGTTTTGCTGTTCTAGGTCAAATTCAAAGTCATGATTTCAAAGGAAAAAAAAAAAAGATGTACGCTGCGATGAAACTGTGATTTTGAAAGATGTTGTTAGTCCACTCGAAGTACTAAACTGACACTTCAGAACAGATAATAATAATAATAACAGAAAGCAAAAAGGAATATATTTTGCAGGTAGAGTGCCCTGTTTTCAGAGTCTTAAACTGCCCCAAAATAGTCGGTATTAGTATTATTTATTATTTTAATTTTACCTGCAGAGTGCCAGGAACATTCATGCAACTTCACAGAGAAATAAAGGTGACAGGCCCTTACTTAAGACCTTAAAATATTAATGAGACTAAACATAGGAAGTGATGACAACAAATGAGTGGATAAACTGGGGCATGGAAGAAATAGTTGACAGCAGTGTAACAGCGTGAGAAAAGCGCTTTGGGGTGGCAATACCTCTTTAATTCCTCTTGGGCTCCTCCAGTTACTATTTTGTATGTGTGAAGGGGGTGATAGAAAAAACTCAAAGGACTTGCCCAAGAAGAAAAAGTGCCAGAATTGGGACTATAAACTACAGGAGTTCACCAGACCTACCTCAAGCCACTGTACCAAATTACTCTCTGAAGAGCTCACAACAGTGGAACAAGTAAAAGTCTGAAAACATAGTAAGGTAAACAGTTCATTGTTCCTCTCCTTATTGAAAGAGGTTAAAGCAACTTAAATAGAATTTCACTCAAACATTGCCATCCCGATGGACAAATTTCAGTCCAATGTAATTGGAAATGGCAGTTGAAAAACCTTGATAAAAGGGGTTTAGATGAGAATGCTAACAAAGAGCAGTAAAAACTGGCAAGGCTAATGCAAGATTGTTTTTCCTCCTGTCCCCACAGTAATTTTCTAACCCAGCTATTGAATTTCTTATAATATTCGTTAGGTATCTCCTGAGGAATGCTGTGAAAGCTGCCATTCAGCTGCTCTAAAGGAATCCTTATTGTCTGAATCGAGGAGACACATTCAGCTCACGAACACAAACCAAGCTTCTTTTTTTACTCCCTAGATTTTCTGGACAAAGTTTTTCTCATATTATTCCAAATTATGGACCCAATTCACCTCAGGCTACAATAAACTATGGTTTTAGTATGTTCTGGGAGAAGATGATTGATTAGGTGCCTGACAGAATACACACTGAACTAAGCAGGATCATCTAACCCCTTCCCAGTTAATTAAGATGTCTTCTGGGATGACCTGTCGATAGCACCCCTCACATAGCATGACAACCCCCTCCTCGAGTCTTTAAGAAGATCATTAGTATTTGTGACCCTTCTATACAGATACCCCTTGAAGTGACCTAAGATCATTGTTAAGGAAAAACACATATGAGCTTCAACCAGAGGTGACAGCACAGTGTTACATGTATGGCTTCAATCAAAAGATGCACAAGAGACTGTGTGATAAGCCAGAGTACTTTTCTATAAGTTTATTAACAAGACAGCCACAGCAAGCGGCAAAGAGGGTACTAGTCGTGTATGAACTGGGCATGTGCAAACTGGGGATATCAAATGAAAGAAACCCTGCACCTTAAACAGGTCGTGCAACTACCAAAATTGTTACAGGTAGGTCTATAACTTAAGATTCTTCCTGGTTTGTATTTAAGGCAATTGCTTTTTTATTAATAGCACTGAAGGAAGGACCCTGTGACATGTTATTTTGCTATTTAGAGTGATGTTTCTGAGTGCCACCAAACGTTGCAGGAGAACCTGTGTTAACCTGACAATGTCCAGGAGGAAAAGGCACTCTGTGCATGTGAGAAATTATGTTTTGGGATGTCTAAATAAGGGCACAGCACAATGAATGAGGGGGGAATTGATGTAGTGTGAAGATAGGTGACAGGAGAAATGGAACTGATGTGAATAAGGTATAGAGCATGTGTACATACCATGCTTCCATATACCACATAGAAAACTGATTATTTTTATGAAGTAGCAGAAATAATCATGTCTACATCTTTTAAGGAGTGAGTGAACTGGAATAATACATTTCTCTATAGAATGAAGTCTTACAGTGTATTACAAAGAGATTGTGAATAACGTTGTACCATCTGGATTTCTATTTCTCCATATCTTATATGTTAAAATAAAACTAATCAGTGAAATCTGAAATCAAAGCAGTCCACACTGCACTGAATTTCCTGTTGCTAGGCATCACTTGTTCATACTGTGATGTGAGGTGTTGTTTTATTTCTAGCATCAAAAAAGGTGGCAAGATTTTCCCACCTTGTAAACATTTCATCAGGCAGTAGAACAGATAAGCAGGTGCCGAAAAGAAGACTGGCTAGATCCATCATCCTTTTAAATCCCAGGAGAATACAATAACCCAATCCAGGGAAACGGGCTGTTCCCCGTGATCATGTTCATGCCTTTATGCTACCGGTTTTGTTCTCAGACTGGCAGGCTGCCTCCTGTCCACTTAACCTTGGTTTGAGCCCAGTAGCTTGGATTTCACTGTAGCATGTACTGCAGGAAATCATTGAGTTCCAACCCAAAAGTGCCACGAAATGGAGAAGCCACCCTTTCCCTGAAAGTTGTTCCCAAATTATTCACCCAGACTGCTTTCAAACTGAACGTGGCTGGCTCTAGGTTCCAGCTACCAATTCCTTCTGTCTTCTCTTTCTCATCAGTAAAGGATTTCAGTACCTCATCTTTTCTCTCAGATAATTACACTATAATCAAGTCTTCTCTTGAGTGTCTGTTGGATAAAATAAATTCATCGAGCTCTGTATGAATATCACTGAAAGGCTTTTCCTGTAGCTGCAAAATATTTTTTATATCACCTCCAGCATTTCAGCATCCTTGAAAAATCGTGGACATCGAAAGTAGAATTCAAATAACCTAAATTTACTTGTCTAAGACACAGGTGTCTAGTCTAATATAATAGTTGTGGCTCTCTCTCCAGTCAATGAAGAGAGACAGACAGTGCCAGGAGGCAATTTATCCCACCTCTCTCAGGCACCTAGGAAAGGCTGGATGCCCCGTGAAGGTGTCTAATTGAATACGCAGGATGTCTGAACAGCTAGTTTAGACTATATGCTTGTCTTTTAAATGGTGAATGCTAGTCGAGATGTGTAGCACCACGGAGCTGTACAAATTCACATATCAATCAGAGAAGAATATATCACCTCCCACTCATTCCTTCCTTCTACTAGTAATACACCCATCAACAGAAGTAGCTTTTTCCACTTGGAATTTATATTCAATTGCTCCTCTGCTACAAGCACTAAATCCATTTTTAGAGGCACGTTTACAGTGTATGTTCACACATTCTGTAAATAGGCCTATGCACTCCCAGGTTCTGGATGTGGGGGTTTTTTTATTCAGTTGTTGCAAAAATGCATGCTGTGTGAAGAAGATCGGTTTATCAGACAATTCCGTCAAGACTCTCTTACCACTGTGTCCTTCTTATTGTCATATATGTTTAGCAACACTTCATGCTGGTGTGGGCCCTAGAAATGCATTATACACTAGGACCCAGGGTGCTGTCAATAAAATCCACAGTGATGTCCCTGCTTTGGAGAGATTACAAAGTAAAACAGCACATCTGTTCATCATTCTTTGCAAACAGTGTAACATCTTATATTGCTTTAGTTCTGAGGAGAAAGAAGGAAAGAAACACACCTCACCAAGTGAGTTTGAAGCTTGCGTTACACAAAGCGGTACTTTGAAAGGGACCATTATCGCAAACCTGTAAGAGAGGATTTGATGGAGAAGGGGACGCAGGAGTCTCAGATCAGTTTGAATGATGACCACAGTAGGATGGCTTTTCTTAATCCAAAGTTTTGTACAGCAAGGTTGCAGTTATTACAGTCTCGTCCAGACAAAGCAGCTGCTGAGATAGCTCCAGCTTCTTTCACATAATCCCAGCAGTTTAAGCAGAAAATACTAGAAGCTGCTACTCTTAAAAATATGCTCTGTGTACAAATAAGATGGCTTGCAGAACTGTGGCTCCTTTTAAATGATATGGAGGACTAATGTTAATCTGACTGCAGCTCTTCACAGACGTTGCTGGAAAAGCTCCTGCATTACCCCACCAAACTGAAGCTCATTTTGATGGAAGAATTGTAACAAAAATGTGCAGAAATGCCACTTCTTAAGTCAGCATTCTCAGATATTTTTGTTGGACATCATCATGCTCGGCGGTGACACTGTCAAAGCTTAAAAGAACACTGCTGAAGCATTTTACATGATTTTCAAAAGCAGTTTCCTCCTCACTGGAAGGATTAATACTACTCAGATAAACCATCTCTGCTGGAGCAACAGAAAGGTCGATATGTATCTGATTTTTATTTACCAGACAGAGGACAGTTTTGTAGTATAACTTCTTGACAGTAGCTCCTTTTAGCATGTGAAAGATTCACTTTTAAGAAAACAGCTTGTGTTTTGAAATCAAATTTGCCACTGGGGGAGTGTTTTGCTGTTGATTGGAAAGCTACTGCTGTAGAATTGAACTGAAACTGAATTTAAATGAAGAGAATTCAGTTCCTGTGTCTTTTTAATGGGGTCAGAAATACTACTGTTTACATAAACTGCCAAATTGAGAAGATGAATATCTAGATGTCTGAGCTACAAAGTTTTAATCCACAGTTTAATATTGGGTTCAATTTTAGGATTCAGGAATATAACAGACACTGCACTTTTTGTGAAAATGTCTAATGGGACAGGCACGAAGTCACTCTGGAAATAAATAGCCGACATCATTATTTCAGGTCCTAGTACCACGAGCACTACTGTTACTGCTGCCTCAGTTCCCTGCTTCCACCCCCGTGGCAGAGATGGCTGAAAGAGGATGTGAGCAGTCCTCACTCACTCCTGTGCAAATTCTCCATTTTAAGTTATATGGCAGATCAACCTGGTTTGGGATAATCTAGCTGATTTTATTTTAAAGTGAATTAGGCTGGGAAAGAGCAGTCTCTTTGCAGAAATGATATAATTTCTTACAGATTCTAAGTGGCTTCGTGTGCCCTGGGAAAACTATAATGGCCAAAGGAAGCAATCACAGCTTTTGTTGTGATATGTAGGTAAAATCACTACTTTCAGCCGAATCTTTGAGTGCCGTAAGTGGAAACAGCCCTACTGACTACCATTTAACCTACCCAGCAATTCTCTGTCCATGTCTGTGCAGGACACTAATTCCTCTACTATGATGTTGCTCTTCATGGCAATGTCATTGCTAGTAAATAATATGGGCAAAGGGCTGTTCTCTAAAAAATGCTCTTTCCTCCCAAAGCAAGGTGACCTTGCCCAGTGTGGTGGGTTGACCCTGGCTGGATGCCAGGTGCCCACCAAAGCTGCTCTATCAATCCCCTCCTCAGCTGGACAGGGAGAGAAAATAGAATGAAAGGCGCGTGGGTCGAGATAAGGACAGGGAGATCCCTCAGCAATTACCGTCACGGGCAAAACAGACCTGACTTGGGGAAAAAATAATTTAATTATTACTAGTCAATTCAGAGCAGGAGAATGAGAAATAAAACCAAATCTTAAAAACACCTTCCCCCCACCCCTCCCTTCTGCCCGGGCTTAACTTTACTCCTGATTTTCTCTACTTCCTCCCCTCCAGCAGCACAGGGGGATGGGGAATGGGAGTTGTGGTCAGTTCATCACATGCTGTTTCTGCTGCTCCTTCCTCCTCAGGGGGAGGACTCCTCACACTCTTCCCCTGCTCCAGCATGGGGTCCCTCCCACGGGAGACAGTCCTCCATGAAGTTCTCCAACATGAGTCCTTCCCATGGGCTACAGTTCTTCACAAACTTCTTCAGCATGAGTCCTTTCCACAAGGTGCAGTCCTTCAGGAACAGACTGCTCCAGCGTGGTCCCCACGGGGTCACAAGTCCTGCCAGCAAACTTGCTCCAGCGTGGGCTCCTCTCTCTCCATGGGGCCACAGGTCCTGCCAGGAGCCTGCTCCAGCACGGGCTTCCCACGGGGTCACAGCCTCCTTCGGGCACATCCACCTGCTCCGGCGTGGGGTCCTCCACGGGCTGCAGGTGGATATCTGCTCCACCATGGACCTCCATGGCTGCAGGGGGACAGCCTGCCTCACCATGGTCTTCCCACAGGCTGCAGGGGAATCTCTCTGCTCCGGCGCCTGGAGCACCTCCTCCCCCTCCTTCTTCACTGACCTTGGTGTCTGCGGAGTTGTTTCTCTCACATAGTCTCACTCCTCTCTCTGGCTGCAATTGCTGCTGCACAGTAACTTTTCCACCTTCTTAAATATGCTATCCCAGAGGTGCTACCACCGTTGCTGATGGGCTTGGCCTTGGCCAGCAGCAGGTCCGTCTTGGAGCTGGCTGGCATTGGCTCTGTAGAACATAGGGGAAGCTTCTAGCAGCTTCTCACAGAAGCCACCCCTGTAGTCCCCTCTGCTACCAAAACCTTGCCACGCAAACCCAATACACGCAGGGTGCCCATTGGGAATCTGCCTAGGAACGTGCTGTTTGACGTGGGCCCAAGGTGTTCCACGAAGCATACTAACAACTAAACAACAGAGACAGTCCCCCGCAGGGTGTTCAAGTCCCTTGTGTCTGGTTGTGTCTGGCAGTGTAGGTGTAGCCCAGAGGACCTGAGAAACAAAATTTTTCCCTGCTGAGAAAAACTGGATGAAAGACCAGATACATAACCTGTGTTTGTAACACGGCTTGACACCTGCTCCCTGAGCAAATTGGGGTTCTAATTCTACTTCCATTAGCATCTGTTCAGACTTACAGAGGACAAGTCTTTCACTAAGCCAGTTATTAATGTTAGTGATTTTGAAGTTCCTAGTTGTTTGTAAGTACTGTCTTAGCCTGTTCACAACTAACAGCGATGTACAGTGCAAGTTGTGTATTGAAACTTTATAGTTAGAGTACAGAGACTTCCAGGTTATATAAGTGGAGCTTTGCGGATGCTGAATAATGTTATCAGACAATATCCTATCCCCCTTGTTCTCTACTCTAGCTGTGGAGCACAAGATTTATATTGAATACTGATAAAGTGGTATTAAAAAGACTGGTTTTAGTGGCTTCAGCATGTGTTTCTTAAAAATTAAATTCTGTTTCTATTTTAAAGAAACAACAGAGAAATAGCAGTGACAAAGAAAATATCCCTAGGGAAGTATCTGCTTGAAATTCCAGATGGAACTGAGAAAGGCAAAATGCAGCTGTCCCAGTCTCAGACAAAGGGCCCTGATACAGGGAGATATTCTCATCTTTGCAGATATTTCCAGACTTCAAGTTTTTCAGGTATTCTCTATTCCCCTATACACTTTGTTTCTCCTAGAAAGCCCAGGCATGGAGCAGAGCAGCTATTGTACCAATACGTAACAGAAAGACAGTGCTTGTCCCAAGAGGCTGAGGCTGAGATCTAAAATACACGCATCTATTTATTTAGGCAGAATGTAAGGAGACGAACCACAGGCACCTGCTTTTCCTTGCAGACACTTCCTTAGGGACCCAAAGCTGGCTGAGGCATACCTCTGACCATTATTATGTGCTGTTCCAAACAGGTTGATACGTATCAGCCACAGACACTCCAGTACTTCTTGCTAGAGCTCCACACCAAGATCATTTTTTTCCTGCTGTTAGCTAGCTAATATATAGTCTTTTTTTTTCCCCTCCAAATTTGTTTTTTCTCATTTAGTTACTTCCTTCATAAAAAGCTAAGGATGATATTTATCTGTATTGGATTTGCGTAGCAAGGTTTTGGTAGCGGCGGGGGCTACAGGGGTGGCTTCTGTGAGAAGTTGCTAGAAGCTTCCCCTATGTCCAAGAGAGCCAATGCGAGCCGGCTCCAAGACGGACCCGCCGCTGGCCAAGGCCGAGCCCATCAGCGACGGTGGTAGCACCTCTGGGATAGCATATTTAAGAAAGGGAAAAAGTTACTGTGCGGCAGCAATTGCAGCCAGAGAGAGGAGTGAGACTATGTGAGAGAAACAACTCTGCAGACACCAAGGTCAGTGAAGAAGGAGGGGGAGGAGGCGCTCCAGGTGCTGGAGCAGAGATTCCCCTGCAGCCCGTGGTGAAGACCATGGTGAGGCAGGCTGTCCCCCTGCAGCCCATGGAGGTCCATAGTGGAGCAGATATCCACCTGCAGCCCGTGGAGGACCCCACATCAGAGCTGGGGGATGCACCTGAAGGAGGCTGTGACCCCATGGGAAGCCCATGCTGGAGCAGGCTCCTGGCAGGACCTGTGGCCCCATGGAGAGAGAGGAGCCCACGCTGGAGCAAGTTTGCTGGCAGGACTTGTGACCCCATGGGGACCCACGCTGGAGCAGTCTGTTCCTGAAGGACTGCACCTCGTGGAAAGGACCCACGCTGAAGCAGTTTGTGAAGAACTGTAGCCCATGGGAAGGACTCATGTTGGAGAAGTTCGTGGAGGACTGCAGCCTGTGGAAGGGACTTGTGTTGGAGAAGCTCATGGAGGGCTGACCCCCGTGAGAGGGACTCCATGCTGGAGCAGGGGAAGAGTGTGAGGAGTCCTCCCCCTGAGGAGGAAGGAGCGGCAGAAACAAAGTGTGATGAACTGACCGCAACCCCCAGTCCCCGTCCCCCTGCGCCGCTCAGGGGGAGGAGGTAGAGAATTTGGGAGTAAAGTTAAGCCCGGGCAGAAGGGAGGGGTGGGGGGAAGGTGTTTTTAAGATTTGGTTTTATTTCTCATTCTCCTACTCTGAATTGACTAGTAATAAATCAAATTAATTTTTTCCCCAAGTCGAGTCTGTTTTGCCCGTGATGGCAATTGCTGAGGGATCTCCCTGTCCTTATCTCGACCCACGAGCTTTTCTTTATATTTTCTCTTCCCTGTCCAGTTGAGGAGGGGGAGTGATAAAGCGGCTTTGGTGGGCACCAGCCAGGGTCAACCCACCGCATTATTTCACGTTAAATCTATGCATTCACTCGTCTGGTGGATCAACAACAAAAAAGGTTATGCATGTACAAAAATTGGTTTACGCAGGTGAGTCATGCCCCAGATTTGCTTCAGAATCTAGATTTTACTTCAAATATTTTGCTCGAATTCCTTTGTGCTTTTTTCTGCTACCTGCTGTAAGAGTTAAACACTCAGATTTCCTGTGATTTAAGCTGTGAACAGACGGGTTAGAATAAAGGAAAGCATTGAGAGACACCAAATGAGCCAGTTTTCTGTCACTCTTTTCAGGCTGATTACAAGTCTCATACTATGCTATGCCCCCTTGGAGTATTTTACAAAAGATTTCAAATCTGTTGAAAAGGTAAATGAAATTCATCCAGGAAAAAAATAGAAAGATTTTTCTGACAGTCTTTGTTCTACCCAGATAAGGGACTGCTTCTGTATCATTTACAGTCTTTGTGCACAGCAAAGCTTGTTGGCATTCAGAATGGCTTTAATACAGTGTCACTGTACTTGGGAGACATCCTAGCCCGCACCATGCTTTTGTCATGTCGGAGTCACCCTCCCCTCCAAATGGTTGTTGCTGCTTTGTGAAAAAAAATTCAGTTTTTCAGCCTTCCCACAAAGCATGTATATTATTCTCTGAAAAGTCTCATTAAAAAATAAGAATTTAACCATCTTTCACTTGCCAGAGTTTAAGACTGGGAAATAACAGGAGTGATACAAACTGTGTTAATATTATTTTAATCACTGGTTTCTTTTAATCTTCCACACATCAGAGGTAGAATAGCTTTTCCTGAAGAACAAAGCATTCAGATACATATTTTGTATTTTCCCCTGCTGTGTTAATGAAACTGGGCAGATTTTAGGGAAATCAAATTAGTGTCCTCTTTAAATATTCATTATTTTAAACAGGAGGACAGGAAAATTGGTCACTAGCTATTCAGTAAATAGCACTCTCAAATTGGCTATGTCCTTATGATTACTATGTTTTTTTAATAACATTGATTTCTTTATGCAGTGAAATAACATATTGATACAAGCACATTCAGGGCCATTAGTACGGTTATTGTTCAGCTGTTTTCTGTAGGGCTCCTGCTTAAAAAATGATACCTTGATGTGACCTTGTACGTACTTTGTGAAGGCATTAAGTAATATTTCTCTGACTGTCAAACCAGTAGCAAACCTCAGGGAGACCACAGCCATAAACACTGTAAAACTCATAACAAAAAAAGATGTAAGCACTTTGGGAAAATGTGCACTAAATCCTATTTTTGATGAAACAGACTCTTGAATGTGTAAGTGATTCTTGAATATGGACCTTCTGGTGTTATTTAGTTGCTTTTTAAAATGCTACTTACATTGCATATACCTATATTACAGACCTGTCCCAGATTTCCTAGACAGATGTTTATGAACGTGCCCATGGAGTCTGCAGTGGCCAGGGTGTACCCGGCCTGCCACACATCTACCGCTCAAATGACAAGTATTTGGAGAGTAAGTCTGAGGTCTTCTCCAAGCGGTGGGCTTGCTGAGGAAGCACTGACCATCTGTCCAACACACAAGCAGTACACTGACCCCTCTCCATTCAAGTGTGTCCACCAAAGAGCTGAGCTGTGTATGCATTAGGAATTTGGGGAGGATTGGAGAGGCTCCTGTCCTTAACTGACTGCTGGAGATCTGGAAATCTAGTACTAGTGTCTGGAGTCTTCTTTTCCCACCCATACTAAATTTTCTGGTTGGAAAAAGTAAATCATGTGGGGAACCTTGATAACAGCACTTTTACGTACTGTAGGTAAAGTCAAGGAAGCATTTGAGCTAAGAATGCAGGAATCATCAAAATTCACCTTCACGTCACATAGCGCCCGGTCAGGGAAGATGCTGAGCACTACCAGGAATCCCATCCTTGACATACAATTAGTCTGTGCAATTTATCACTTAGCCAGTTCTTCATTTGTTGATCACTGGCTACTTTTGCGCAATGATGAATGAAACTGCCCAGTATGTTAAAGGGAAATTTCAGAAGACAAATGAGAAACACAGATATAGGTCACAAAAATAATCCTACTTCCTAATCTTTACAGGAATACACTTCTTTACTAGTAAAAAAGAAAGGAAACAGGAATGTATGCATTCCATTATTACAGTTTTCTGTTCTATATACTGTACATATTATAGCCAATTGCATCTATATACATCAGCTTCTTTGAGCTACCGCATAGGAATGTGAACCTTCTTCAACAACAACTTTGAACAACTCTCCTGTTTCCGAAAGCCAAAAATACCAATATTTGTCACATCTTCTGAATAATAAAGTTATTCCTGACCTCTGGCAGTAAAACAGGGACCACATTTTTTTCTTTTGACTCTCTGTATGTCATTTTACTGAAGTCTGTGCTACAGTAAATGGTCGGTTCAGGACAGACAAAAAAGGTGCAACCTGAACGCCTGAAATACAATTTTTGGAGAAAATATGGGACTTGGGCCAAGGAGGCAGGGTACATAACACATTGGTTGGGTTTTATGTCCTTGACTCATTCTTCTATCGTTCTCAGCAGGGGACAGAAATTCTGCCTTGGCTCCAGAGGAGGAGGTTGATGATCGGCAACCTGAACCCAAGGACACAGCCCTGTTGCATGCACGCGTACACTTAACATCAACCGTGAAAGACTTCATTGTCTGTGTAAGCCCTCTGCCAGCCATCAGCAGAAGCCAAATGTCATCATAAGCAAAAAGCTCCTCGTTCAAGTCTTACCGGTTTTTTTCCAAGTTAATAAACAAATAATGATTTTTAAATAATATACGAACACAAACATATTTTACTAAGAGGAAAAGAGAATATGGGGATGTACCGGGTGCGGGTGCCCAGGCACTGGCAATGAGGGCTTCAGGGCGGCCTCTGTGAGGAGAGGCTGGGGCAGCCCTGTGCCAGACACAGCTGGTTCCAGCCGGCTCCAACTGACCCACCGCAGGGTACAGCTGAGCCCCTGAGCCAAGATGGTGGCACCTTGGGGAAAGTGTGTATAAGAAAGGGCAAAAATGCTGGAGAGCAGAGAGGAGTGAGGAAAAAGGAGTGAGAAACAGCCCTGCAGGCACCAAGGTGAGAGAAGAAGGCACAGAAGGCACTCCAGGCACTGGAGCAGAGATTTCCCCTCAGCACACGGAGAGGACCACACTGGAGCAGGTTCTCCTGAAGGACTGCAGCCTATGGACAATCCACACTGGAGCAGGGGAGCAGCATGAGGAGGAAGGATCGGCAGAGAGGAGCTGTTATGGACTGACCACAACCCCCATTCCCCATCCCCCTGTGCCGCTCAGGGCAGGGGAGGCAGAGGAGTTGGGAATGCAGGAATGAAGTTGAGCCTGGGAAGAAGGGGGAGGGGGAGATGTTTTAGGTTTTGTCTTTGTTTCTCAGCATCCAACTCTATGTTAGTTGGCAATAAATTAAATTAATCTTCCTGAAGTTCAATCTGTTTTGCCCGTGATGGTAATTGGTGAGCAATCACCCTGTCCTTATCTCGACCCATGAGCTTTTTCATCTTATTTTCTCTGCCTGTGGAGAAAATACAGCAACTTCCCTCAGCTAGATATTTAACCCAGGGGAAAAAAAAACCCAAACCCCACTTCTTTCTATCTAACTCTACTAATCCTTTGTCTCACTTTCCCTACATGCTTGTTTATGTTTATAGAGGCAGTAGATCTATGAACATTCACTTCCTCCCTCTCTAACGTTATCTGTGCTTACTGTTTTGTTGGTGAAGACACATAGCCTGGCAATGCTTTGAGCCTCGACCGTCTGCCTCAGCTAGGGAGTACTGTGGTGAAGCAATGGGGAATGTGAAGGCAAAAGAAACCTTCCCAGGTATCTGTGGAAACAGGCAAACCAGGGGGACAATTCATTGCCACAAGCAAAAGGCAATTATCCAGGGCTGGAACTCAGGTAAATATAGCAGGTTATGGCATTTTCATTCATTTTTCTTCAGTGGGTCAAAATACTTAACAAAAACTCTTTTCTTGGCACTAGGGGTTTTTCATGTGATAGGCTGTCCACACAGCTGTAGACAATAGGTCAGTGCTTTAGGAGTCTGCGAAGATTTAGCATACTGCATTTTTGTCATATCCAGCACAAGCATAGGCTAAGTGATTTCTTTCCTCTTTGGAATGCTCCAAAGTTAGTTTGAAGCATTTGCAGACTCCTACGATGTTTCTCATTCAATTTGTCTTCTTTAGGTTAACAGTCTGAGTCTGTTCAGTATTTCTTTACAGGTCATATTTTTTGGCCATCTCAGCATTCTTGTCGCTCCACATCATACTCAAAGCTGAGGTACAAAACCTTGGATCAAGACCTCTAGGTTACACCTTCAGCATTATTCAGCATTATTAAGGCTGAATTACCATAGCTCTACAAATCTATTCATACCACCTATCACTAAATTACCTGTGCTCAGAGTTTTCTTGATGCTCCTATTAAGGAAGATCTGCTTACATTCGTTTGTCCTCATACCACAGAATCATGGAATAATTCCATTTGGAAGGGACCTTGGGGCTGTTCAGCCTCTGCAAAGAGCCCGTCGATCTCTTGCTCATTCTCCCTGACAGCGTGCAGCTGCTCGCCTCCTCCGCAACTCCTTCGCCTGCCAACAACTCCTCACCCCGCGCACATATCCCACCACAAGGACACGGCCACTGTCCCCTGCCCCAGCCCTGGAGCAGCAACCGGGCACTGCCTGCTGCCTGAGACTGGGATGGCGGCATCCTCCCCCAGAACTCTGTCTGGGTTGAGGCCTCCGATATGCTGAGGCCCATGCTTCCTCCCAGGTAGGAGACAATGTCCCATGGTGCCTCACCACTGTCTTGGGTTTACGTATATAAAACCTTTCTGGTTTTAGGTATACATACACACCATTTTTATATTTTGGTTCTTCCAGTTGTCTGAAGAAGGCTTTATCTACTTCTTCCTGATCAGGTGGTCTGTAGCTGACACCCATCACAATGTCATCCATGATGATCTACCCTCTAATCCTGACCCATAAACTCTCAACTGGCTCATCACCCCTCCCAAGGCAGAGCCAGCTGCATCCCCGCTGCTATCTCACATAAAGGCAACTCCCAGTTGTGCTGATTTCCCAGAAAAGGTATGAGATCTTCCCCCATCATGCTGTCATGTAGGCTCGCCCTTATTTGTGTGCATACCCTTAGGACGGGCCCCTTTCTGCTCCTTTCTGGCTTATGTTGATATAAGGTCTCTTGTTCACATCATCCCACACCCTTTGCTTGCCAACTACTTCCTCACTTGATTATAGGTCATCATCTCTCCCCCATCACTTCTAGTTTAAAACTTCTCCTCGCCAGGTTGGGCAGCATGTTGGCAAAGACATTTTTGCCCTGCTTGGTCACAGGCATCCCATCTCTTCCAAGTTCTTGATCATCAGAAAGGCTTCCAATGTCTTGAAGATGAATCTTCGTTGTTGACACCAGCTGTGCAATCCCTTGTTGACCTGTAGGACCCATCCACTCCGCCTCAAGACCTTCCCCTCACTGGCGGGACTGAGGAGACATCACTTTGGCCCCCGTGCCCTTGGCCACCACCCCCAGATCCATGCAGTCATGCTTGATATGCTCCAGGTCTCCCCTGATATCATTGGTGCCCCCATGGAACAGCAGCAGGGGGTAACAGTCCCAGAGCTGACAGGCCATGGCAGCCTCTCCACAACACCACAGATCAAAGCCCCTAGCAAGCAGCAAACCTCCCCACCAAACTCCCCGGCAAACCTCCTCTAATGAACTTGTTTGTAGCTTTACCTCCAAAGAGCTCCCAGGAGTCTCCCTAAGATCCCAGAAGAAGTTCCCAGATCTCAAAGCTGAGCCCAGCACCTGTTGTTGGCTGCTTCTGTTAACTGGGCTGTTGGCTATGTCCTGCTTTGGCTCCCTGGCAGTGCTGTGCACAAGGATGAAGGCAGGGGATTTGCACCTCCGAGCTCTTTGGGTCATTAGGAGCTCTCTCCCACCTCTGGCTGTCCCACCAGGTGGGACAGGCAGCGCTGTGAGGGCCTGTGTCCTCGCAATGTGGCTCAGGCTTGGCTCCCTAGCTGCGCTGGCCCCATCTCTGCCCCACACCAGAGGAAGAGCCAGGCCCCATATGAAAGGAGAAGAGTTGGGGTTTTTTTGCTAGCCTCTTTTTTCATTTTTCATGACCTTTTTTGAATAGAAAGGTGGGTTTTTTTTTTCCCCACTAACATTTTGTTTTGAATGGTTGGCAAGTTTTGCTGGTACTTGCCTAAAGGAAAAAGATACACTGATGGGGAGGGGGAGTGCTTCAACATTAAGCTCAAGTGCCTTCATGCCCAACGTGGCTTTTTGTCTTGAACAAATGTAGGTGAGAAGCTGCTGCCTTCGAGGCCTGACTGAAATCAGACAAGAAAACCAACAAACTGTGAAGACTGTGACCTTTCTCCATGACAGAATTGAAAGGACAGTTGAAGAAAAAACCCACAACATATAGTTCAAAGTTCTGCAAAGAAGAAAACAAACTGCAAAAGTGTGGAGGAGAAAGTTCTGGACTCACAACACTTAAGTACAGGCTCAATTTTGGATGTGTCAGTATCTCACTGATCTCAGAAGGTCTGTTTAGTGAACTGAAACACGTGCAGCCAAGTGCTTGGCCTAGCCTGTGTGCTTCTCAAAACACCAGGAGGTATCTCAAGCAAACAAACATTTAATCAGTGGCTTTCTTACAGCCCAGACAAAGGTTTTTAAAACGTGGTGATTTTGAAAGCCTGGATACAGAAGGCCCCGGGCTGGCTGGGAAGAGTGAGGTGGTGTTTTGTGAATGAGTTATCATAGTGTCTCCTGATTTAGACATAAGCAGTTGAAGAGATGACCTTATTTTTGCATTCAAAAAATGTTATCAGATGTGACTAATTGGAAACTAGAGGCAGGGGAGAGCTTAGAGGCACAGAAATTGTTCTTGTCTGATCAGAAGGATCAAAAGAGAATCCCTTAGAGAGCTAAATTAAAAAATGAGATTCCTGTGGCATGTTGATCATAAGATTGATTTTTTCTGGACATGCCTGGACAAGGAGAAAAGAGCTGAATATGATTAAATACAATTTTGCTGCCAAGGAGTGAAGAATTTGTTCTCTTTACTACATGCCTTGTTCTATATAATGGTCACATTTCCATTTGTCTGCTCAACAGTTACACTTTAAAAAAAAAGATACAACTCTTCTAGTCTTTCAGGAATAGAGAATGTACTATCTGGCTGTGAAATATCTGTGTTTATAGGAATTTCAGTGTGAGGGATCTGAGTGAATGATTGCCAGCAATGATTTTCAGTTGAAGAATTTTGTTTCAAGACCACATTGACCCTCTGTCTTACGGCTGAGGACGCATAAAGACCACTCACTTAAACACTGAGTCTCCTGTGGCATTGCGGCATGCGTGCAGTAAGCCCAGTGTACTGATGCCGAGGAGTGGGAGACATTTGGGAAGCCCAGCACAGCCACCACCAGCCTGCCCAGTTCATCCTCTGAAGCCTGTCACCAGTCAGGACTTGGGCCTGGGGATATCTGAACTGCCGTGGCAGTTGGTGCTCTGGGTGAGCACGTCTGACTAGGAAGAAAAGAGAAGATGCTGCTGTGCACTTTATGTTCGCCCCTGTCTGCACACGCTGGCATTTCCAAAATAGAAATTTTTTTTCCCCTGAATACTTCAAATCTTAATGCCACCAAATGCAATACAAAATGAATGAATTTACAGCTTTGTGATGGAGCATTGTACAAAATGCCCTTGGGAAACTCATCGTAAGGGAACTTCTTTAGTGTTATACAGCCTCATTCAGGCAAAGCCTCTGGGAGGGGCAGATCCTGGTGCACACACATGGGGCATTCAGAGCGGGAGGTGTCCCGTGCCCAGCAAGCGCAGCTGGGATTCACATCTTTAGGTTGTGCTTCACTGTCTCCTATTTTTTTCAGCTACAATGAGGTCTCACCAGGCAGGGACATAAAAACTGGTAAAATGGATGAAGTCAATGATGAGCTGAAAAATTCTCAGTCCTTTCTCTTGAAGTAGAAGAGCAATATCACTTGATAAGGGAAGAAGAGAGATTTGAAAGTGCATTGTCTCTACAAGGTTTCCTTCCCAGTGCTCCTGCTCTGTCAGGACTCTTCCCCCCCTTGAGAAAGGGATGCAGAATACGTACCCACATGAAGCACTCACTTCAACAGAGCATTTCTCTGTCACAATGGTTTTCAAATCTTCTAACATGCAGGCAATTGCTTTGAGTGGCTGAACCTGGCTGAACCTTGCTCGGGATCCACTCTTCTCTGTTTCCCTTCACAGCTGCACAGATGTTTTTCAGAGGCAAACCCCAATCCTGGAGAGTGGGACAGGGCACTCCAGAGCTGGACCATCCCAGGCACACGTCTGCTTTGCTCTGGGGCTGTTGGGAGAAATGAGCATGTTTCACATAGGCTGCGTCTTCTGTCCCTCTTGTTGTTTCTCTAGCTGAATTCTTCCTTTTCAATAGATGCACAGCCAGCTTACACCACGCTGCTTACAGAAATGGCTGAGTTTCCTTCTTTACTTCTTGATTTATCTTCACCACGGTACATGAGATGATAGATACACAGAAGCTGGTCTCCTTCTCAGTGTCCTCTTGACATGCTAGTTACAGAGTAGTCTTCAGTGTTGAAGATATTTGTCACCATTGCAGGCTTTTCTAGAGGGTATCTTGTTAATGCCAGTGCCGGCTCTTTGCATTCCTCTCTGCTGTTGCTTTTATTACCCATTTCTGCTAGCTAAGGATAGAAGAGCCAGCGCTGCTCTCTGTGACTGCTCTTTCCCTTTTAAGGCATTGCACCCAGTGCAAGCTGGACATAAGATGCATTTTTCTGTGTTTCTTAGCTAGGCACTTCATCTTCTCTGGCATTCATGTCTTGCTACATTTTTCTTCAGCTTAACTAACAGGTTTTGTAAATTGATGTACTACAAATGCTAGTGTTTTCAGCTCTGGAGTGAATCCCAGAATAGAGAACCAGTATTTTTCCATTTTAAAAAAATAAACAATTAAATCCTGACTTTCAAGATGAAGAAAAGATTTAGAAAATATAGTAATCTACTAGAATAAAATGCTAATTTTTGCTTCATATTTTATGGCATGTATTTCTCTGTTGTTTCAGTACTACAGTCAATGATCAAAAATAGGTCAGTTCCCAAACCACATAGGACTGAAATGTATAAAAGAAAGAAAGAAGAAAGGAAGAAAGGAAGAAAGGAAGGAAGAGAGGAAGAAAGAAAGAAAGAGAGAGGGGAAGGAAGGAAGATACCATTATTTGTCTTCGTTGTAAGTCTGGTTTGGCTAAAGTCAGACTAAAAGTTTTAAGCTCTCCTAATGTCCCACAGGAAGTAAAAAAATTTTAAAATAAAAGTAAGACAGGTTGAGCTTTCATGTAATTACCAGATCGTGGTATCAGAAGAAGAGGAATTTACCTTTGGCTGATCTGCAGGAAGGAAAAAAACATATTATCCCATTTCACAGATGAGGAACAGAAACATAAAAGCCTAAACTCTTCCTGTCCCACTTTGAGCTTCTAACCGGGACAGCTGTGTTAGGAGCAGCAGTGTTCCCTTCGGTGCTCGTGGAGTGAAACAGGCACCTCCAGAGAAGAGTTTCCTAAGGCAGCAGTCACGCTACCTACATGAATATGCTCAACGCTGACAACTCAGTGCTTTCACAATCACACATGAGAATCCCAAAACCACAAACTGGCTCAAATCAGAAGATTTAAGAAAATGCACTCGGGGGTTGTTCCATTTGCTGCGGCTGTTAGGTAGAGGTGGGTCACAGTTTTTTCTTAACCATAAGACCCAAAAAGACTTTTTTTAATATAAGTGCAAGATTCTTGAGTAATCCCACATCTATTGATGCTAAGGTTTTAAGGAAAAAATGATGCAGCTCTCACAAGCTTCAGACTAAAGATGGAGAGTTGGCAACCTTCTATCTCCCCTCTCCGAATGATAGATTTGAAATGCCATTTTTTCAGCAGGGCTTCCCTTGCCTGACTGAAAAATTTTCTGTTGTTGTCTCATGCAGCCAGCCTGACCAACGAAGTGGTAATTCATGGCTGGCCGGCTGGTATCAGATGCTCACCCTGCTATGTGTCCCTGCCAAGGCTCCACACACAATTCGCTCTATTGAAAAGCCAGCTCATTTCCACTTGCAGCCAGCTCTATTCATATTCCTCTCAGAGTTAGTGACAATAAATATTACAAAATCACACAAATCCAGATGGTGTGGGTTGGAGTTGCCAGCTGTTCTACCACTTGTGAATTGCCTCTCTTGTCCTGCAGCTTGGCTTCCACAGAAAGCATCTCATCAGTTTCCTGTGGTCTCATTGCATTTCTTTACAAGCCATCCTCATCCTGAGATATTTTCAACTTTCACTGTAGATATATGAGAGAGAGAGGTGAAACAAATTGGAGGCAGAAAATCAAAGAATCTTTCACCTCAGAAATTCAGGATTTTTTTTCAAATAGTGACCTTAACCTCTCAACAGTGTCCCAGTTCTCACCTATGAAAACAGATCACTTCAGGGGTTCAGCTGATTTTTACTAATTCTCTTTCGTAGGAGACTTACAGCTAAAAGAGAAGCAAAGGTTCTCTAATCTTGCTGGTAGTTATCATTGCAAAACCAGGAGGAAACCAGTGCCAAATGAACACAGAAGCTGAAATACTGTCATGACCTGTGCGAATAGCGTTGTGTAAATCTGAGACTTTGTGACGATTACCTTGTTTTAGCTTTGAGTGTTTGCTCTGAGTGTTGACTTTTTGAGCCTGGGGTGGTATCTGCAGGCTGGAGGCAGTCTCCAGTCCGGTGACGTTACCGTCCAAATGACCACCAGGGTTAGGAGAAAGACTGCAACATAGCTATGGTTAGCAGTGCTGTCATTAATGTAGATGTGAAAGTTGACACGATTAACAAATGTGCGGCTGCCATTAGTTTTGGTCGTCATATTGGCTGTCTTCTGAGTTTTTTTGTTGAAAAGGGATGCAGACAAGAGCGAGCGGGAGGCAAGGGAGGCAAAGCCAGGACAGCGAGAGCGGGGGAAGAGACAGCCTGAGCCCAGAAGAGCAAGCAAAGCCACCAGCTGTGGGGACATGCTGTAAGTCAGCAAGCTCTTGGGCTGTGGTGCCAGAAGGGAGCAGGCACTGGTAGTGGTGCAGATGCTCACAGCAGCTGCTCTGGCTGGTGCCATGGTTTGGGGCTGTGGTGGTGGGACGAAGGTGTTTCAGGAGGCAAGAAAACCTTCAGAGCCCTCCAGGCACGTGTCTGAGGCACCAAAGTGTCTTACCAGCAGTCTATCTCATTACATTTGAAGCAAAGACTATTCAATTACATTGTTTAATCTACTCTTTCCCTTGTCTAGCTACAAAATTGAAAAATAAGAATAATGATGAGGCAGATCCAGTCAAGCCATGAGTCAAGTCATCCGGCTGGGTTCAGTGAGGAGCATGGTTGGGCGGAAGCACGGCTGCAGTATAGCTCAGGCAAAGCCCAGGGATCAGGGGCTGAGCTTAACCCCATCTCCCCTGCAAAGCAGGGAAGGCCCCCAGTGAGGTGTCTCACAGTTCTTTCTCCCACAGCTCTTTTCACAGCAGTCTGATCCCGGGTTACAGGGCTGCACCGGATCAGGACTGACCTTGAGCACAGGCAGCCAAACCCCTCGTGGGATATTGCAGAGCCTGTTGGTGCACTCAGGACCAAAAAAATTAAGAATTGTAAGGACAGTTGCTCCACTAGGGTCTACAAGAATGACCACTGGTCCTTGAGGAAATCCTGCTCAAGGTAGGCTCAGGACTTTTGAATAAAGCTTTTAGCTTATGTTACAGGAAGGTGAAATTAGATTTGCAGATCCATTAATGCATCAGGATTTTGAAGGCAACATAAGTGTCTTTTGAAACATTCATAATTTCTTTTTATCTCCAAGTCAGTGACATCCAGTCAGTTCTGGCTGAGAAAGCGAGAGGAGAGGAGCGCCCACCTCCAGGCTATACACAGCCCATCTCACAATGGCATGAAAGCTCCTCTTTTCATCCCCAAGCCATTACTTCAACAGTATCCTTGGGCCAGAAACCCCCCAATCCAACAGACTCCTTTCTGTGCCTTTTCTCTCAGCATCCCTCGGTGCAGATCCCTGTAACATTTCATTAATTCCCATCTGCCTCCTGATGCTGGAATTTCACCATCAGATCCTGTCCAGAAGTGGGATATCAGGCATCTAGGAAACATTTGACTTAATAGGTAAGACAATTTAGGGTTAGGCAGCCACTGAACTGGAGTTATCTGGGTCACAAATTTCACATTTGCTATGCTATTTTTAAAATTTTTTAATTTTTATTTCATACCAAAGGATTAACTTACCAAAGTCCTATCTTCACCTTTGCTCTTAGGCTGCTCACACCAAAAGACTGGGATTTATATCGTCTCCCAAATTATTTCTGACACAGTGGATGACGCTTGCTGGGATTTACTCAGGTGTCAATGGAAGAAGAGTCTCTGGCACAGCTTTCATCCTACCTCTGATTTCAACAAACAGGTCCCAGAGGAGTCGGATTCTCTCCAGGAAAGATCCTTGAACTACAATGTGACTCTTATTATATAAATTTATCATCCTTCTGAGTCTCTATGAAAAGATCTTTGTAAAGTCCTGGCAAAACTCTGCCTTGAATTTACCTGGTAGGACTCCTATTATCTCAGTAGCAGTGCAGCAAATGAGTCAGCAGAGAATGTGCCACTGGGTATGTTACTTAATCATTCACATCTGCTGCATTTGGGGACACATCTGAAATAGGCATCGGTGTTCCCAGCCGTGCCCCAGGGAGGCACTTACCCTATGCGGGTGTGACTCAGCAACATTTCTTAATTATCTGATGGTTGCAGGAGATTTCAAGATTGAAATTTTGTCAGCAGCATTTTATTCAAAGTGGTGAAAAGCTTCTAAAAAGCACTATTGGGACACATTCTTGCTAGCTTTATGGCACTGGGCCTTCATTACCATAAACAAACTCTGATACCTGAGTGTAGTCTTTTGGGGAATTTCATATAAAGCCACAGGAAGGCTCATTGCAATCACTTACGCATGCGTCCTTCCTTCAAAGCAATGGTACTCCCCCATGTGGGCTGGCCCTGAGGTGGGCTCTCCGTTTCCCATGGGATGGTGGCCTTTCCTCGCTGCTCCTCACTGTCAGCAAGGCTGCGCTGCCTTGGCACGGGGGTCACAGGTTTGTTGTCATCTCACTGGGTGAACGGAGCTTGGCACCAGGTATCTGCACAGTTTAAGGGTGGGATAACAGCAAAGGCCTTGAAAATACGGGCACTGGTCGAGGAAAGAGTCCCCAGAACAACTAACAATGCACCGACGGGTCATTACCCATCATTGAAAAAGTGCAAGGGAGAGATGTGGGAAAAGACTGCTTCTGCTTTAGGAAAGGGAGCAGCAGCTGAGCAAGGAAAGAAACAGTGAGCAGCAAGGTGAGGCACCTGCTGCAGCCTGGAAAGTAACATCCCCACCAGGATCAGGCAGCGTGTAGCCCGGGGTGGAGGCCTAGGGCTGGGAATTGCCTCGAAACTCAACCACCTTATAAAGGGACCGAATTTGGGGGTGGGGAAGAGAAAGCAGATGCCCACTTCAGATCCAGCTTTCCTCACTGAAGAGCTCCTGGGCGTGATCACCTCCACCTCAGTGACTGAGGCCATGAAGGACTGTGGCCAGCAGTGCTAGTTACACAGGTCAGCTCCGTGGTGTTGGGCACTCACAGTTGGGCATGATCGCCGAGCAGGGATGGCTTTGAGTGTGCGACGGCGGTGACTGAGGATGAGTAAGAAGCAACCACCAGCATGGGGGGTGTTGTTGATGCATGTCAGCATAGCAAAGGTTTGTTTTACAGCTTAAACTGTAAAAAAGGTGCCATTATCACTGTGTGCTTACCATAAAAAAAAAAAAAGAGAAAAAAGAATAAGAAAGAACTCTTATTTTTAAGTGAAGACTTAAAATGTGGGGTTTCATGATAACCTTTTCAAAACTGACTGAAGAACTAGACTGCTCCTGAGCTTCCTCTAGATGCAGAGAAACCCTTCATAGGCTTCCTGAGAGCACTTGTTAATTGAGTATCAGCATTAGGTGCCTTGTAGTTTTGGAAAATTCTACTACATTTCTGCATTTTTAGTTAGCGAAGTACTACAGATTTGCCTCCAAGTGACTGAGGGTCCCATGTAGGGCTGAAGGTCCCAAGTCCTAGTTCTCAGAAGTAATTCAAGGCTGTAATTTCAGCTGCCAGTTTGGAAGCAGAAAATTAGAAGCTTCCTTGTTTAAGCTTTCAAAGGAAATTGGAGAAGTGAAAATGTGAGGTTTCTTTTTTTTTTTTATTTCTATTCTGAAATTTGAAACAGCTGCCACAAAATGTTTATAACCATACATAGTGCTCAATAAATGTCTAAACCTGGAAGGAACTATGCATGAATTATGTCTGATTTATACATTAAATAAAAATAGAAAGAGCTAGTTGAATTTTAAATGTTCTTCCTACATTCAGTAAGCCTTGAAATTATGATGTCTATAGAATATTGCCTGCAAAAACGTTTAATGCATTGCATACACTATATCAAAAGAGTTTATCAGATAAGGCAAATACTTGGGCCTAATTAAACCTTCTTAAATTAGCTTTTCATAGGGAGAATTCTTGGAAAATAATTTTATTTTTAAGCTCACCCCATAACAGGCAGACCAAGATTAACCATAAGGAAAGGTCTGAGCTGCCAGTAATTGCTGCAAGTAATTGCACTTGGGCAGGGCAATAAACCCACCGGGCGCATAACTTAGCCTGCAGGAATCAGACCCCAGCAGTGAGGCAGAACAACCCCCTGCCCAGCCCTGGACTCTGGCCATGAGTGGCAGATCCCAGGCCAGCTCTGAGAAGTTCAAATCTTCAGCTCATCGCCTTACGGGGAAACGAAGCGTGTTTGATTACAGCATCTTTGGAGAGGTGGGAGCAGGGCCGGGTTATGACCCTGACCCCAGACTCTGCTTGACTGGCTCTCCATGCCAGCCAGGAGTGACAGCCTTCCAAGGTGGGGACGAAACTGGGGACTCCAGTGTTTCTAGACATCCACTCTTCCTGCCCCCACTGAAGAGCGCCACACTTTAAATAACTTCAGGGAGCTGAAGTGCAACTTTCATATTGGGTACAAATGAGCCAGTAAAGTCATACTAGAGTTTTAACTACAATGTAATCCACCTCAGAAGACATTTGAAGCTAACGTTTAAAGAGCAGCATCATTATATATCTTTATTTTGTCGCAAAATACTTTGGTAGATACTTTTGCTGCTTCTTTGGAGGATTATTTTTAAACTGCAGATACTCTCCAGTCACACTGATTTAACTTTGAAGTGATAATCATAGAATCATAGAATGGTTTGGGTTGGAAGGGACCTTAAAGATCAACTAGTTCCAACCCCCCTGCCATGGCAGGGACACCTTCCACTAGACCAGCTTGCTCAAAGCCCCATCCAATCTGGCCTTCAACACTTCCAGGGAGGGGGCATCCACAACCTCTCTGGGAAACCTGTTCCAGTGCCTCATCACCCTCACAGTGAAGAATTCTTCCTTACATCTAATCTAAATCTACCCTCTTGCAGTTTAAAACCATTACCCCTTGTCCTAT
This sequence comes from Gymnogyps californianus, assembly GCF_018139145.2. Lineage (NCBI taxonomy): Eukaryota > Metazoa > Chordata > Aves > Accipitriformes > Cathartidae > Gymnogyps > Gymnogyps californianus. The sequence continues at coordinate 94,773,527 of NC_059473.1, read as the reverse complement.
CACTACATGCCCTTGCAAAAAGTCCCTCTCCAGCTTTCTTGTAGGCCCCCTTTAGGGACTGGAAGGCTGCTATAAGGTCTCCCCAGAGCCTTCTCTTCTCCAGGCTGAACAACCCCAACTCTCTCAGCCTGTCTTGCTAGGAGAGGTGCTCCAGCCCCCTGATCAACTTTGTGGCCTCTGGAACTCTGGAACTTCACTCCAACAGGTCCATGTCCTTCTTATTTTGGGGGCCCCAGAGCTGGACGCAGTACTCCAGGTGGGGTCTCACGAGAGCGGAGTAGAGGGGGAGAATCACCTCCCTCGACCTGCTGGTCACGCTTCTTTTGATGCAGCCCAGGATACGGTTGGCTTTCTGGGCTGCAAACACACATTGCTGGGTCATGCTGAGCTTCTTGTCAACCAGCACCCCCAAGTCCTTCTCCTCAGGGCTGCTCTCAATGCACTCATTGCCCAGCCTGTATTTGTGCTTGGGATTGCCCCGACCCCATAATACTTGGCCTGTTTGACTCCAGAGAGTGAAGATATTTAATATTTTGTCTTCCAGTTTATTACCCAGCCCAGCCAAACAAAGCAAAATAAATCCATTAAAATGTAATTTTGAGAAGAGTATTCCCAGGTTCTGCTAGCTAAATCACATTTTTGCAATTAACGTGATCGTTATAAACATTTTAGGCCTTGCTCAAGATCATCCACGTATATCAAAATAAAATATTCTCATCCCAATTTTATGGCACAGCTCTGTTAGAAAAATATTTCAGCAAAACAACAAAATCAAAACAAAACCTTGTGTTTTAACTCCCTAAACAACAGAGGTAGTTTAGATTTATTTCAGCCGTCTCCACTGCTGTTCTATGCATAATAAAAGTGCTTCCCAACTCTCCTTGCACAAAAACAAGCGTTGTCATCTCGGTCCTTCCTTGCTGTGTGCTCTTCCCACCAGCACAGAAGCGCGCTCTGTCTGCCCCCCCATCACCCTGGCAGCTGAAAATTTCCTAGATTTTACCCCCCACAATAAAGCAAAAAGTAGGTGAATGCATGCCCTGAGAGATACGCATGTATTTCCATCCACCATCATACTTCCGTGGAGGTGGGGACAGAGCAGTTTGCTCCCCTACTGACCCAAAGGCACTGACAGACGGTGTGTCGCTGTGTTCCTAAGTGGGTGCCTTAGGTCCCCTTTGGCTGGGGGAGGCAGGAGGCAAGGCGCGGGGTGCTGGGCCCATCACCCCCTTGTTCCACCTCCTCCAGAACCTGGTTTGTCTTAATTTAACTAGGGCCAGCTAGATTTGGGATATCAGTTATGCTCTTACCCTTGTAATGAGCCTCGAGAAAACTTTTCAGAGGTGGCTCTGGCACCCATGAGGGTCCGTGCTCACACAGGATCAATCTTTTCACTGCAGACGGGCTCAAAGTCTGGAGTTGCTGGTACAACAGCGAGCAACACAACTAAGTGTCTCCATACAGGCCATGGCCCTTTAGTTGTGAAGTTTATGCTCCAAGGGTAGAAGAGGGTAACTGCCTTGCAGCCAGTCTTTGCCAACGAGCAGATGAACCATCACAATTGCCTCAGGGAGCTGTAACTGAATTTTCTGGGGAAATCAACACACTGATACATCATGTTATTGCCTGCCAGTTCAACCCCATCCCTGGGTGACCTGACAACATGGAATTAAGTTAATATAGCATGTTAACGCCAAGCTTCGTTCGAGACACGGACAATGTATGAAGCCCTCCTCCCGTGTAAGGAGCACCTACTTCTCCTCGCTTTGAGAACAAATGTGTGAGAATAGGAAACCCTCTCCAAACCTGCTGGGCCCTTTATAGAGCTACCTAAATGTGCAGTCTCACCATGTGAATAACAGCTTACTACGAAACTGGGGGGAAAAGGAGCTGAAGCCATAAAATTCTACAGCTTCAGCACAGGATAAATACAACCAGCAGGTTAAATGTTTCCCTGCTAAGTTTGAGCAGCAGTAGCCAGTTGCTGGCACTGCTCCAGACGGTTTCTGCCTGCATGATCATAATGGATATTTTACCCTTTAATTTTAACAGTTTATATAAAAACAAACAAACAAACTTTTAGTAAAGTTCACTCTGGGCCTTCCCTTGCTCCTCTGCTATCCATGGTGGTTTTGCCACTGACAACAAAAAAAGAGGACCAGAGCCTTTAATGCCCTACTTTTAAGTGTTAATACATTTACAGAAGACTATACAAACAAGCGCCGAACAGCAATTACACATTATTAGAGCTACACAATATTTGTACATGTTGCTAAAACAATGCTGCTAAATGAAGAAGCTTTATTAGTTTAGAGTTTTTGGCTGCTATTATTAAAAATATATTTACCTGAAAGGAAATCCAAGTATTTCATTTTACAAACGATTTAAAATATAGCAGTAAGCAACATAAACTATTGCTTTTTATGTTTATACAATTTTTTTGGCATAACACTGCCATACAGTTACAGAATTATAAAATATATCTTTATAGTGCATTACAAATCCAGAAACTGGTTACCACTCCTACCACATACATATGGTATTGGTACTACCAAACATGCACGGCATTCTGTAATTAAACACTGCAAAGGAATACAGAGAAGAGAACAGGACCATTCATAAGAACTGACATGTAGCTGTTTCATTTTGCAAGTAAAAATTGTTGGGTTTTGGTTTTTTTCTTTTTACTGCACTTTTTTTCTTAGAATACATTTTAACAATGAAGTGTACGATAGTTCCAAATTTTATCAGTGCAAAACTATACCTAATCATCTGTTGCTGAACTCAAACTGCCTCAACGGCAAACAACCATGGAATAGGTTAAAACACAGAAAAAAGACCAACTAATGATTAGCAAACATGCTTCAGCAGATCCCAAAAATATAAGTGCCATAACCTTTTTTACTGCAAAACAATAATTTTCACATAGTTAGCCACAGTAGTAAATACATTCAGTATATTTCACAATAAACTTTAGTTGATGAATACGCCACTAGACTTGTAAGCGTGGTAGAATTAAAAAGTGCTGAGTTTCTAAGAAGAGACTTCTTTCAGAACAATTTGCCAATTCTCACATTTGTTATTTTATAGCAAACAGCTTAATGCTTTTGAAAATAAATATAAAGGTGATTATAAGTGTAAAGCCACAGGAGTTCTCTATTTAATTGATCTCTATAGCTTTTGAACTATATTTTAGGAGTCCATTAGGTATGGCATGTATTAAATATATTCTTTAAAATAAACCCTTGCTTTTCCCAATGGTCTTAAGTAAGTATACTTAAGAACATGGGCTGTAAATGGAACACAGCTTTCAGGAAAAGAAATAGTGCATAGGCAATACAGAGCACAGAGATATTACAGAGACACAATTTACATTCCCCTTGGACAATTGCATCTAAATACCTGTTAGTAGTGAATCTATGGTGTTGACTGTGACGTGAATGGAGGGCGGGTTGCCCATGCTTAGGCCTTTTTGACCCATCCTTCATTTTCAGGCTCCAATGGCCATCAAAAACGCCTTTTGAGCAGTTACTCCAATTGCAATTGGAACTGGGGACACATATCAAAATAAGTTACCAAAGTGTGGAATGACGAGTATGGCTCTCAGCAAACCCCAGATAATATTTCCATCTTCTACATGATCACAATGTTACACCCATTGATGCTGGTGTCTCCAAATCCAGAGGTACCTCACTCACATGTGGGCTAGGAACAGGTTTTGCCTTTGACTGATCTTGCATTTACACCAACAGGGAAAAAAAAAAAAAAAAAATCTGTTCTGCAGTTGGAATCTGACTTTTAATACTTCATACAGAAGGATTTATGTGTAAAAATGTATTCAGAAGGGACAAGTAAGATAATATTGTCATCAACATAGGACAAGTTTTCTGCCTAAGCAGACATCTTCTGCCTAAGGACAGAAACATAGGACATTTTCTGCCTAAGCACGTATTTTATCATTAGAATCTCCCACGGCTTTTAAAAACTGACTTGAAGTGGATTACTGTTCATCTTACAGTACTTTCAGTAACTGTGTTCAAATGCACTAGCAATTCTTGAATAAACAGATCTGAGACAAAGAAGAGATTACTTTTTCCACACAAAACATAATTAAAACATGGAACTCGCAGCCACAAGGGACTGTGGAGGCTGAAAGAAACCATGAGTTCAAAAATGGAAAAATTCCTGGAGAAAAATGGGGTTACCTTATCTGTTCTTTGTTTCACACCATCTGTTGGCGGCCAGTGCTGGAGGCAGGATACAAGGCTAGAAACATCTTTGGTTCTGATCCACATTGGTAGTTCTTAAGACAATGTACATCACTAGCATGACATTGTCACACTTTTATTAATGGCAAAACTTACTTCACATACTTGCATCTTATTCATAAATACAGCTTTTGTCAAGGAAATTCAATATGATATGCTACCTGTAAAAGTATGGCATAATAAAGAGTTACATTTTCACTTAAACATATATATATTACTATAATTTGTGATCAGTACCATCACAACTGTCAGGAAGGTGCAAAAAAAAAATTCAACTAAACAGATATACATAAATTTTATTTAAAAACAAATAAGAGCTGTTTTCCATTTAAATCTAGTAAATCTCCCTTGACTTACCTTATTGGATCATCCATCACAATTATACAAAGCTTCTAAGGTCTGTAAAGTTTCTGGTTATAGTATAGGTATATGCAACTGTAGATTATTAGAATTATCCTGGAATAATTCAACAAGGCTTACGCTAGGTTACATGAAATATTAACTATGATTATACAAATACCTAATACATCAGACTGCTGCAATCTTAGAGCAGGAAACTGAGGAGCTGACCAAGCCAAGGAACAGCTCTCAAAGGCTTACTGCAAATATTTTTAGCATCCTTCAGGATCACGTCTTTAAATATGAGCAATATGGACACCAAGAGCTCAGTTCTGCTTCTAGATATGTGCATGTGTGTAACTGCTCTTCTTCTCTGAATGGTCTGTGGTGCACACCTCATGTACCCAAGCTTTCAGTCTCTACGCCAACACAGCATCAGGTACCGAGGCACAGTTATGTCCTGGATAGTAGGGCACAGAGCTGTAACTGATTTTAAAGTGCTGCATTTTTGCATGATTTGTACGATCACCTTCACTTGCATGTGTGTACTCAGTAACATTTTGTCAAATTGTGCATTCATATCCCCTCACCATAGGACATTTAAAATCAAATTCACAGGTGTGTGCATGTACACACTCCTCCCACTTAACAGTACCAGAGGCTACTCAGATGTACTTATTAGGAAAGAACCCCTGTATGGGAGGTTCTGTTCAATTAATAAATGAATAGCTCAGATTCTAGTAAAACACTGGGCCAACATACATTATTGTAGTAAGTACACATAAATCCCTGAATACTTAAGTAGCGAGACAAAAACAAGTTTAACAGTGAGCAAATGTCCTGACTTTCTTTGCACATCCTCAGTTTCTGAAGTAATGGTTAAATAACTAAGTACTGGCATTTACGAGAATACAAGCATTTCAGCGTATATTGTACTGTAAACCTGAAAGCCAATACTTAGAAACTTCAAGCACAGGGTGCTTCTGGTTGCTAAGGCCATGATTCTGTAATGAAATACATACAGTGCACCTACCTGATCCTCACAAATCTCAATGGGATGCTACACTGTATGATTGCCCTGCAATGAATCCTCCTTTTAAGCACTTGCAAAATCAGAAGAAACAACTACACCATGAAAAGAATGATAGACTATCACATTTTACGTAGAGCAGAATTTGTTAGTTAAAGCTGAAGTGTCCCATGGGAGTAATTCTGTTGATAAAGCTATAGGACAAAGATTACAGAGTGCAGGAGCCCGCCTGACACAAAAAACCTCACTTACCTAATCCCCATAGTTCTTTGTAGGCAATTGATATGCCACTACTCTTCTCACTGCTATGAAAACTGATAGAAATATATACTGAGTTGCGGATTTAAAAAAAAAAAAAAAATAGTTGCAGAGTTAATAAAGATATGAGTCCCAAAGTTCTTGACTGTATTTTCAGATACACTGGGCCCTTAACGCAGACAGCCCTGCCAGGTTAAAAGTACATGAAGTACTTAACTATGAGTGGAGAACCAGCAAGCATGTATAGATGAAAGCTGTGTCACAGTAACAGAATACCATACTGCAGAGAAATCTTTTGGATGCACATCCCGAGAGCTTTCTGGTTTAAAATTAGAGCAAGATTTCTCTTTTTTTTTTTTTTTTTTGTTCAGTAGACAAAAGATCTCCTGAGGTCATCGATGTTCAATCAAATTACAGTATAAATATAATAACACCCCCAGCATCCCTTATTTCACTTGAACACTATGCATTTTTTTGAAGTGTTTAATACTAAAGTCCATAAATTGAAGGCTCTGTATAACTACCTACCTTATAGTTATGTTCCTCATACACAGGGTATAAATTTTCCCTATGCCATTCAAGAAATAACTATGTAAAAACAACGCTATTAAGTTGGCATGGTTAGGCACTCAAGATTTAAAAAGTCATAGGCAGAACATAAAGTTGTCCTACCTGTGCGTACACGTGGGGTCAGAGTCCTTAACTACACGGACCGATTTTATCTCAGCATTTCCTGTCCCCTTCTGCTCTGAAGGTCAGAGGCAAACATGAACAAGGGGATCCTTGTTCAAGTCCAGGGCACCTTTCCAGCTTTAAAGAGGCGGTGGCTGCGGGAGGAATTCTCTGAGGCATTTCTGCTCAGACAGACTTAATGTCTCCTTGAGCAATCTGGGTTATCCTTAAAAAAAATCCATGTACATACGTTCCTTTCCTTACAAGTCAGCACAGGAGAAGGAGGGATAGGTCTTCCTTCTTCCCTGCCTCTTTAGGATGGAAAGAGCCTAATCTTTGTCCATGGGTGCCAAGATCTCTAACTGCCACTCTATTTGATCCCAAGAAACGGTGCTACTTGGGGAAAGCAATGGATGATGCGCTGCCATGATGGAAATTAGCAAAACAGAAACATACAAGACATTTTGTCTATGCTCTGAAACCTCTGAAGACTTTGTCATTTTGAGTTATAAGACTTGAATAAAGTCCTGTAGCACTCTGACACTCAAACTGTAGTCAGTCACTTGACTCATAACATTTCATCAAAAATACATTAAAGGCAGTGGATAATATGTACACTTTTAAATAGAAAATACATACAGAAGTTTTAGACTATTTTAGGACTGTAGAAAGTGTGAGTTCTACCTGCATTATTTTTTAATTCATATTCTACACAATTAACTTGCTGGATACTATCTTGTTTGACTGAATGGCCTGAAGTCAGAAGAGGCTACTCGGGAAAAGCAGACAGTCCTTCAGTGAAGAAAGTTGGGAAAGATCTTAATTGGGAAATTCCTACCTGCTGGGCTGCAGCCAGGCTAGCAGGCTGGCCTGCCTCAGGTTTCAGCCGATGATCAAAATAACATTAAACTGTGAAAGACCTCTGGTAGAGAGCAAAGAGAGGAAAGAGACAGCTGGAAGGAAGCATCAGGACTGCCTTTCTCTCCCAGACCAGCAACAGGGGGTTCAGCATCGTGCAGACCTTACCCAAAACTGGTCAAAAACCATCCAAGTTCAGGTAAGATCCAGCTGGACAGGCCTGTTGACATTTTCTCTGATGGCTTTGATGATTAAGCAGTGCTTTGTGGTGAAGACACTGCTCTTCAGCTGTCCGGAGGCTTTGCAGGTGCGGAACCCAGCTGAGGGAGTTGTTTTATTACAGCTGCTCAACAGAGAGCTTTCACACTGAGGCCAAATCTGAGTGATCAAAGAGATCCCTCCCCTCAAATTAGTAGTAGTAACAAACGAGTAGAGAAGAGAGAACTTAACAGGGACTAAAAGAAGTCTAAAGTGCAACTTCCTGTGTACCCAAAAGCTGTGGATACAGTTTCACTGTAAGTTAAACTTTTATTCAATGTACAATGATACCCAGCTGCATAGGACATTTTGAAATCCGTTACTAAGTGTCTCCGGCAAGGACGCTAATCTAAGGTAAAAGATGCTGTGCAAATACTGCCGTTAAACATGAACATAGTTCCTAAAAAAATATCCACTAGGGAAAAAACTGTGCTCTCGAAATAATTTCTAGTCATTTCATAAAAGGAAATCAACACTTATAGCATATTAAAAGAAACTTAAAAATTCTGATGTTCCAAGGCTTTCTAGTAAGTTAGGTTTGTTTGTTTTGTTTTTTTTTTTTTTTTAAATACTGGATGAATTTAATGACAAAAAAATAGATAAGCTTTTCTATGCAATCTGTCTGGAAAAGATAATTAATTTCTTAGCTTTGAATATACACAATTGTTTTAAAGAGCCACACCTGGTTGGCTGCTGATAAACTGAGGTTGAAAAAAATAAAATTCATTAACCTAACAGAAGCCTAATCTGATGCATTCGCAACAAGCATAGCCTCATGAACATTTTATACTATACTAGATGGAAATTTCACCCAAAATGAAGGAGCAATGAATAATTTGCTTCATTCAATATGAAACATAATGATTTTTAACCTCAGGCTCATGATTTGAGCTCATCCTTGTTTTTTGTGGTGGTCCCCCCTGAAAGCGTATCCTTATCAAGGTTATCTTGTAGATCTGCTGACACATTATTTGAAGAATTCTCAGTGTCACATAAATCTTTCGCTATAGTGCCTGGGTGATTTCCACAGTCATTGTTCAGATTTTCATCATCTTTTTTGGAATGAGAAGCGTCCTCCTTTCTGTCTGAAGTATCATGAATTTCTTCTGATTTTGAAAGCTGACCGGTGTCAGTATCACTGTCCTTTTCACTGTTGTTCTGCCTAACAGCATCACAGTTCATTTCTTGTTCATCCTCGTCATTTTCTTCTCCGTTTTTTGTGAGTTCTACCTTTCTTTCTTCAGTTGTTTTACCAGCTGAGCTTCCACTTGCCGATGTATTCTTAGGCTCTTTTGGTTTCTTATGCTTAGAAATATAACTACTGTGAATAGAAATTGGAGATGCTGGCTTTTTATTTGGTTTGCTTCCCTCCGACTTCTGTTTTCTTGGGGGTCCCCAGATAAAATGCTCTGAGGGCGTATAATGTTGCTGGGCAAATCTCAGGAGTTTCCTCCTTTCTCTTCGGTCTCTGATAGTGTACACAAAATATTCTAAAGCACTTTGCTTAATGTTGGGAATGGTATCTTCCACAAGAGCTTCATGGAGAATAAATTTTACGAGGGGAGATTTGAAACTCTCATATCCAAGCTCACCAAGACTTTTCAGAATTCGAGTGATTCTCAAGTAGTTGTGTTGAGACCTTTGGAAGAAAATGGAAAAAATTCCATTGAATCAGAAAAAAAAAAAAAACCACCTTACAGATACAGAACTGGAACTGCAATTCCTCACTCCTTTTTACCACTCCAGGTGTGTACTTCAGGCTTCCTGTACTTTAATTTCTCACAGCTGCTGAAGCTTGCTAGCACCTCCTTTGCTAGGATGTTACGAGTGAAAATTAGTGTCTGTAAAATGCACGGAGGCAACAGGCTGAAAAAAAATAAAATCAAAGTGTGTACTGACTTTGATTCCTTCTGCTGTATGTATTTTTTCTGAGGAGAAAAGCCAGTCACTTTATAAAATATGGGGTTTGTAGTATATTGCAGTAATACAGCTACAGAACAGGGTTCATTGCACTTCACTTAAGCTATTTAAAAGCTGGGTCTCCAGTCTAGACTAGCTACCTGCACTTCTGATACAGTCAGTGCTGGGAGAAAAACAGGCACCTCTGGAGAGCAAGTCCCACTGTCGTAAGAAGTGTCTAAGATAAATGGAACTACATTCTGGAAGTGCTTGTGAAGAGCTCTTTACCTCATAAAGTACACCTAAGTAAACAGTAAAACTTAAATGCCTAAATTTTAGATGGCTAAAATTAGGTAAAAACAGTCCCAATTCCTGACTTAAAACTGTGGAGCTACTCACTGGTGAGAATATAGGAATTACAATGTAAAAAAGTGCAGCGAGTAACATTTGGGCTTCCTGAAACCCTGTTTTATCTGTGGCCTGAGTCTGAGCCCACACCCATATTGGCTCATATAATATTTAAGTAAAATAAATAACAAATCATTCCCATTATTCACCCAAAATTATCCATCAGCAATTCTACCTACAAGCTTTCACTTGGATAGGAGAACAAAATACTGCAAGAAAACAATCTTCAGCTCTAAGGTCAGAGGTATTAGGAAAGTCATCACAAGATTTGAAAAGAGTTTTTGATACAATTAATCGCATGGGACAAAATTCAGTGCAAACTTATGCTCCACACAATGCCGATGAAAAGCGACAGATGTAATTTGCTGAAAATTGGGCTAAAGTTTGACTTAATGTGTGTCTAAACCTCTCCAGTTAAGCACTGCAATTAAAAAGTATTAAATACATAATATTTCATGTTTTGAGGAGGGAGGGAAATCTTGTTATTTAGCTTCCATACAGGTGTGGAGAATTTGATTTTTCTGAAAAAGAAATGTGGATACTAAGATAAACCACTCGTTCTTTCCAACTGAGAGGCAGCACTTTGGGATCAGGTGAAAATGCGTTCAGTAGCATGACAAGCAAATTAATTTGGAACTGTGATCTTCAGCACCATCTAAGTTGTGTTTTCAGGGAATTCAATGATGTCAGTTAGACTGGTAACGGGTGAGAAGCACAATCAAAAAAAGGGGAAGGAGGAACATAGACAGACAGACACAAACCAGGCATTGACTACTTCTTTTTCTCTTTTTCCTGGCAATCTTTGGAAAATATATCTTCTCTTTCTCTAGGAAACAAAAGGCTAAAGAGATTCTATGGCAATTCTAGAGAGTGGAGTGCATGTCATTACTTACTCATTCAAATGTTGAAATCTTTCTTGCCAGTTAGCAGCTCGTGCTACGTTTCCAGTTTTATCAATTAGCTTTATTCCAAAAAACTCCAACATCATTTTGTAAGCCAAAAGGAATCTTCTAATTGCTTCTTTTGTTTTCTTGAATTCCTAATAAACAAAGAATACATCCAAAATTCTAAGTGGCACTAAAGCAAGTATTTCTGCATTGTATAAAACAACTCTACAGAACAAAAAGCAGTTATGTATCAAAATTAATGTGATGGTTTGTATTGAGCTCAATTTGTATTACCTCAATTTCATATGTAGTTAATTCTTTAGCATAGAAGTTCAGACCTTGTTCCCTCAGTGGGAAAAGCCTGTTAAAAGAAAAAGCGCATTACAGCTCACAGTATATGAACACTTAATCAAATTAATGCTTTGAAACAGAAATAGGTAATAAGTGACCAACCACTGTATGTAAGTGTGGTTATGTTCCAGTTTTTCATAGTCTCCTTTCCATTTATTTAGGACTTCTTCAATATAAACCCCTGCATAAAAATAATTTGAAAACTGTTAGGTAGCCATCAAAACCAGCATTCAGCTACATAAAGTACATGCCATGTTAACATAATGATAGAATATATACTTTAGTTCTCTTTCACATACTATGTGAAATAAGGTCTATTACAGCCATAAATAAATTCATTTAAATTTACAATTAATTTAGTTACTAAAACTTAATTAAAAATAAGAGATTTATCAAATTTCAACATAAACAACACCAATTGACTTACACTGAGTTACTTACCAGCAGAGGGTATGTGACAATAACCTCTGTAAAATATACTTCCCCAAAAGTTTTCATGTCCTAGATCCCTTTATCACACTGACTGGTAATTAACAAACCACTTACTTACATAAAATATTGCATCATGAATCACCTGTCATTGCCTTAACGTGACAAAACTCTGCATATATCTCTCTCTATATATCTATCTATATCTATATATCTATATTAGTAGAACAAAGCCTCAACTCTTTAAGAAATCTCCCATTCCAGGAATCTCTCCAGCCGCAAATAACATTACGACTGGGAAATCTTTCTCAATTAGCTATGGCCAAGAGTCTTGCTGCCATTGTTATAAGTTTGACCTTGGGTTCTCAAGTCATGCTCAACAAATGAGAATTTCAGCTTTTAGTAGTCTCAAAACAGTTGTGGAGTTCAGTCAGTTCCTCTTGGAAAGACACAGCAATAGAAAAAGGGGACAAAGTACATGTAAAAGGAAATTAATCATTCTTCGCACTGAGACCATGCTCATGAAATTCAGTCATGGGCCAGGGCACTTTTCCAGGCACTGCACAAATACACAAAGTACATAAAAGGATATTCCTTTTTCCAAAACCTGTACAGTCTCTCTCCATGAATGAATGCTCAGTGTTAGCCTATTTCTACTCTGAAACCAACAACAGTTTTACCACTGCCGCACGGCCTCTCCCAAAGTCAAATAGCATAGGAGTAGCCTAAAAAGCCCAAAGCCCCATGTAGATAGTCTCCTATTATGCATTTGAGATCTCTCTCTCCCCCCGGGGGAAAATTTCCACTTGGGTCTCAATGACAAAGGAAAACTCATTTGGTTTTCTTCAAGAAATGGAGAAAGCAGCCAGTCAAAGGGGCTGCTAAGAACATGCGGTTTCCAGTTGTATTGGGTTTGCGTGGCGAGGTTTTGGTAGTGGGGGGACTACAGGGGTGACTTCTGTGAGAAGTTGCTAGAAGCTTCCCCTATGTCCAAGAGAGCCATTGCCAGCCGGCTCCAAGATGGACCCGCCGCTGGCCAAGGCCAAGCCCATCAGCAACGGTGGTAGCACCTCTGGGATAGCATATTTAAGAAAGGAAAAAAAGTTACTGCACAGCAGCAATTGCAGCCGGAGAAAGGAGGGAGAATATGTGACAGAAACAACTCTGCAGACACCAAGGTCAGGGAAGAAGGAGGGGGAGGAGGTGCTCCAGGCGCCGGAGCAGAGAGATTCCCCTGCAGCCCGTGGGGAAGACCATGGTGAGGCAGGCTGTCCCCCTGCAGACCATGGAGGTTAATGTGGAGCAGATATCCACTTGCAGCCTGTGGAGGACCCCAAGCTGGAGCAGGTGGATGCCCCCTAAGGAGGCTGGATCCCATGGGAAGCCTGTGCTGGAGCAGGCTCCTGGCAGGACCTATGGCCCATGGAGAGAGAGGAGCCCACGCTGGAGCAGGTTTGCTGGCAGGACTTGTGACCCCATGGGGACCCACGCTGGAGCAGTCTGTTCCTGAAGGACTGCACCTCGTGGAAAGGACCCATGCTGGAGCAGTTTGTGAAGAACTGCAGCCCATGGGAAGGACTCACATTGGAGAAGTTAGTGGAGGACTGTCTCCCGTGGGAGGGACCCCATGCTGGAGCAGGGGAAGAGCGTGAGGAGTCCTCCCCTGAGGAGGAAGGAGCAGCAGAAACAGCGTGTGATGAACTGACCACAACTCCCCTTCCCCATCCCCCTGTGCTGCTGGAGGGGAGGAAGTAGAGAAAATAGGGAGTAAAGTTAAGCCCGGGCAGAAGGGAGGGGAGGGGGAAAGCTGTTTTTAAGATTTTGGTTTATTTCTCATTCTCCTACTCTGATTTGACTGGTAATAAATTAAATTAATTTTTTCCCCAAGTTGAGTCTGTTTTGCATGTGACAGTAATTGCTGAGGGATCTCCCTGTCCTTATCTCGACCCATGAGCCTTTCATTATATTTTCTCTCCTCTGGCCAGCTGAGGAGGGGGAGTGATAGAGCAGCTTTGGTGGGCACCTGGCATCCAGCCAGGGTCAACCCACCACACCAGTGCAGGCAAGGCTGGAAAAGGACCTTGCAAAGAGGACCTCCTGCCACCACCGCACTGTATCCAACCTACATTTCAAGTATTGGAAAACTTGCTGCTCAGTTCCAGGGCAAAGAGACAGACAGGCCAGCTCTGAGTCAGAACCACAAGCTAAATCTGTAGGTCATGGAATTAAACTTCAGATCTAGTATTTCACTAGAAGTGTCTTTTTTTAATAACATTCCCCTCTAGTTCAGTCCCTAACATGGTAGCTTAGACTCCCTCTGAACACTCTCACAGATCCACAGACTTAGGTCAAGGTGGTAGCTACTCTTTCCCATTCTCAATAAAAATTTCTACATAACCAGAGCTCACAGCCATCAACACTTCAGCCTCAACAGCCTATCAGCTACCTCTGACATTACCTACTGTGGTTTTCTCCTAAAATATTACGAGAAATTTTATTCTTTACAAATTTTAGGAGGGAAGCCCTCCTCTAGCTTTCATGACTACCTCTGTTCATGGCTAATCCTCTTGAATTGCTCCTTCATTTTGCACTGTAAAGGATCCCTCCCCCAGCCTTTTCTGGCTTTCAGTTTCAGGTTCACGTGGTCCTCAGGTTCACATGGACCTCAGTGCCCTTCTCTTTCTTTCTATATCTGTTCTCTGTGTAGTGTCTCCTGAATTTGCTACCTCTGTACTGGTAATTCACAGATCTAACTCTTCTTCCAGTCAAGCTAAAAACACAGCATCTGCCTGTGGATATTTAGATGAAGCTTAAGGTGATTAAAACAAAGGTCTTATCTTTCTTTCACATAACCTGACTTGTTTTCTCACTTGCTGAGGATATTATCACTATCTTGCCTATAAACAGCTCTCATCTTCAACCTTCCTACATGTACATCTTTACATTCTTCTGTATAACATTCCCTCCCATCCAGCTTCCTATCAGAACTTTGACATTTTGCATCTCAACACCCTTCTCCCTGACCTTGAAAAGTGCCCTCTTGTCACGCTTACATCTACCCTGAATGCTGCTGGTAAGATCATGTTTCCAGACCGCAGCTTTTTTATATTGCCTTTTTTTTTTGCTTTGCATTCTTCCATTGTGAAGCCCTTTTCTGTAACATCAAACAAAAACTATACACCTTCACTTCCAAAGCCTTTTGTGACCTGTCCCTTCCTACCTTATCAGAACCCATTTGTTGCTATGAGACTGATCCTGCCTCCGACAAGATCCTGCCTCAATAGCAGCCTCAACATCTCACTTCTTCTGTACTCCAGTGTGCACTTCAGTATTTCCTCCCAAGCTGCTCTCATGCTGAAAGGATCTTTCTGCAAACGCCTTCAAAGTAACCTCCTCATCATTCTTTTAAAACTCTCAGAAGCTTATTTTTGGCCTGCAAAATTTTTTTTGCCGATGGCTGAGCTCTCATGTGCCAAGACTCCTGTCTATCATTATAACCTAGACTGTTCTATTGGCTCCTTCTGCTTCCCCATCTGTCTGCTACCTTCCTGTCTCTCAAACTTTGACTGCAAACTCTCTAGAGAAGGTTTGTCATCTTTCAGCTTGTCCTGTGTTTGTGCAGAACCCTGCATATGAGGTTCCTGCTCCACTACCAGAACCACTAGGGACTCTGAGAAATGATTTTATTATTGTTATTATAATAATCTCACATAGGGTAGTTGCAACACATTCTTTTCCCCTTACACAGTGCTAGGGATAACACCTCAATCCCTGCCACTCTTATTGAAGCAACAACAGTTTGTGCAGCATAGTGGAACAACTTTATCTTTGTTTAATAAAAGGTAGTGCCACTACTGTAAAACAGTGGTACGAACAACGCCCTGTACTACATCATGCTGAAAATGCATGAGAAAAGCACCACTTCCCTAGAGCGAAAGCTAACTCTGGTTTGAGCATAACCTGCTCCCGTGTTATCAACATGCTACTCCAACATGGGAGGTTCAAGTCGTACAATATGTAACTATACACCTTTAATTTGTCAGCACCACAATTATCACTACAGTTTCACTTTGTTACTATTATTAGTGAGCATTCTTTTGTTATCACTATTATTGCCACAGATTACTCACCATCAGGTTTAAATGGGATTTTATTTTTGTAAAAGCGGAGATTGCACAAGTCATTTTGATATCGAAGATCTTTAAAGTTCTGCTAAAAGAAAGGAAATAGGACATTATCAGCCTACAAAAACCTATCAAGAGTATCCAGAAAACGATATCATGCTCTTTGAATAATTTGAGGACAAAAAAATTTCAGAGTTTTAGGAACCACAGAGTTTTACTCATGCACTTAAAGACTCAGTTTAAGGATCTGCAAGTTCCTTCTGGATGGTACCTTCTCCTACCGAGGCAGAGGTTAGACCAGCAAGCATAGCAGCACCTTGACTTCAGTCTCAAGGAACTTGAGAGACAAATAATAAGAAGTCCAAACTCTATAATCTACCCTCTTCAATGTTCAAGGCACAAGCCTTTTTCTGGGCTCCTACCGCTGTTCCCAGGCTTACACATCTCACGTGTTTGCACGCACCTGAGATGAAAAGACATTGCACTAGTTTCACTCCTCTCTCACTGGCATACATTGGGACTCTGCATCAGCTTTTTGATTCTCACTTCTCGTATTTATTAGGCACCACAAAGGTTTAGGAATGTTTGGGTTGTGTGCTGTCTTCTGTTAAAAAGGCAATTTTAAACCATAAAATATTCTTACTGGATACTGGTGTCGGTACTTGTATAAATCTCTTGCTGCGTAGAAGCTTCTCTTAGGCTTGGCTGTCAGCTCAGTTCCATCAGCACTCTGAAACAGTTAGAAAGTAGGTAATAATCATACACAAACACACTAAATCACGAATATGTGTAATATTAAAATAATTATTTTTCATGATGGATTTCAGCAATGTAAAGAAACACAAGTGCATGTATTTGCCTACTGTTTGGTCAAACACTGAAAATCTCCCTGCTGAATACATAACACCACACACTGTAAACCTAAATTGAAAAATAAAATAAAATACAAAAGCAAGACTATGAAATGTCCTTCCAATGAGACTGAATTTGATTTAAATCAACAGGTTGATTGTCATTTCCAAATGCAAGACTTCAAAGTAACCTAGCAAGTGCTAGCACAAGATGAAATAAGTAACTGAACATGAAAATGCAAAGACACTACTCATTTTGAACAGGAAATCGTACTATTTGCAAAGACTATCTGCCATGTGTACATTGACTTAATTGCTATCATTGCATCCTGTGGAAGAAAACGAATAGTCATGGACAAACCAAATTGCAGTTCTAACACCTTCTTGAACCATTTTCTATTATTTGTTTCTCAGAACTTAAATTTAAAGTCTAGTAAGAAGAAACACTAAACCCCAAAACAAAAACCTGCTTAGAGAAAATACATATGTATGAGAACTTGTACTGGCCCCCAGCTGTTCGGAAGCTGCGACCTGAAACAACCAGAGCCCATCAAGGTCAACGGAAATAATCCCACTGACTTCAAAGAACACTTGAAAAAGCTGCGTGCATTGAAGAAAAACAGAAAATTAAGCATTCGTGTACAGCGACTTCAACTTGCTACCAACAACTTTATTTTCTTTGTAATTTCTTTATAACCATACTGCAACAAAGAGTTTTGTATTCTTCAATCTCGTAAAATAAGTCTCTACACTAAAACCAAAGGCCAAATGAGAAAAAAAAAAATTCATTCCACTCCTTGCAATACACACATAACAGGTTAAAGTCAAGCCTAAAAAGGGAAGTTCCCTGTGAGTGCACTGGACATTTGCCTTTATTATTGCCCATCCCAATGCTTATCAATAGCACATTAATGACAAACAAGCATCTGTTGTCATTCTTCCTTTTGCAAGACCAGCTTTGACCATACCTACAGGCAAGGCACGCTTACTTGAACAAGCAACACCCCTTGACACTCAGTTATCAGGCATTGGTATCACCACGTATCAAGCAGAAAAGGGAAAATTGCTTATGCTTATTTAATTTTGCAGAGTTTCTGAACCAAATATAAAGGTAATATATCTAACAGGCTAAAAAAGAGACCCAGCTGGTCCACCCTGCATTCATTTCTAACTCCAATAAAATTATTGGCAAAGCAACCCTTTATTTCTTTGGGGTCGGCATTTTCAAAGGTTCTAAAAGACAGAAACTTGCTCTGAAAATTCCTCACCTCGGACCCACCGAGGAGTCACAAATCCGTTGCCACGTACGAGCCAACATTCAGATTTTTAACCCATTTAATTAAGAGGCCAAGTTCAAGACTACATTTAATTTAAAGCAGAACCTTCCCTAGAAACAGCAGCGGCGGGACTGACAACGACTTCAAGGCCTCATTTTTCTCCCAAGAGTAGGTTACCATAATGATGGGGGGGAAAAATGGGCTCATTTCTACTTCAGATGCAGAGCTAGTTTATCACAAGCCGCCCTATGCAACGGGAAGCTCCCCGCGCCGCGGTGCCCCAGCCGCCGGCAGCCGCCCGGGCCCGTGCTCCGGCCCGCGAGTGCCGCAGAGCGGGGAAGGCGGGAGGGAACGGGGCTGCCCCGGCCCGGCCCGGCCCGGCCCGGCCGGGGGGCTCGGCTCGGCTCCGCCCGTTCTCCGGCGCCAGGGAGCGCAGCGGGGGAGCGGCAGGAGCGGCCGGCCCGGCCCGGCCCGGCGCCGCACGGCGCAGACGCCAGCGCCAAGTGCCGGCCGTCCCCGCCGGCCCGCGCCCTGCCTCCCCCGCCCCGCAGCCGCCGCTCCTCCCGGCCCGCCGCGGCACGGCCGCCGGGCCCGGGGGCAGGGCGAGGTGGGGACGCGCCCGGCGCCGGCGGTACCTGCTCGGGGCTGGTGGCGTCCGCCTCTGCCCGCTCCCCTTCCTCCGGCGGCGGGGACGGGGGCGGCGGGGGCTCCTGGGGCCGGCAGTCTGCGGCGGGCAGCTCGGCCGGCTCTTCCCCGCCTCCCGCGGCGGTGCACACCCCCTCCTGCCGCCGCGGCTCCCCGCCGGGCTCCGCCGCCTCGGGCTCCGAGTCGGTCTCCCAGGTGGAGTCGCAGTCCTCCACCGTGGTGGGCTCCTTGAAGCTGACCCCGCTCAGCAGGCTGCCCATCGGGCAGGGCAGGGCAAAGCCGGGCCGGGCCCGCCGCTGCCGCCGCGCCGCCCGCAGGCCGCGGAGGCCGAGGGCTGGGAGCGGCCGCGGGCTGCCTACGGCTGCGGCATGGCGGGGCGGGGCGGCGCGGCGGCCGGGGCTGCTCCCCCGCCCGGCCCCAGCCCACGGACACGCGCAGGGCGGAGCTGGAGGCTCCGGGATTTCCACAGGAGACACGCACGCCCGCCCAGTCCCCCCGCCCGCCCCACACCGCCCGGTGCGCCCAGCCCTGGCAGCGGGCACCGGCGGTACCGGGCCGCCGGCACCGCGGAGACGTGCGGGTGTCCCAGCGCCACCCGCCGCCGTCCCGGGCACTGCTCGCCCGGCCGCGGGGCCGCAGGGGGACGGTGCCGCGGGGCTGGGGCGGCCCTGGGGAAACCCGTGCTCCGCAGGGAGATGGCGGAAATCTCCCCTTCGAGGAGGTGCACCCCGAGGGGATTTCTCCTCTTGGAGGAGACCTCGGTGTCCCCTAAAAGGTTACGAGAAAAGCAAGTGGGTGCGGATGTTTATCGAGAAGAGCGGGGATGGCAGCTGTCCCAGAGCAGTGGTCTGTGAAGGAGATGCTTATTTGGTGACAGAAGCAGTTGTGTTACCAGCAGCGTGCAAGCACGGGTTGTCCACTAGACATGGGAAGGGTTGCAGTGAGGTGGACCTCAAGGGATATAAAGGTGCCAGAGGAAACAGGAACGGAGGGGGCAATAGTGTGGTAACCAGCCAGTTTCAGCTGCTCCTAAAACCCCTGAGAGTTTGGGGACAAACCTGACATGATATTCAAAGACTGATTTGGCAGTGGCAGTGTATTTTGTATTTGGCTAGAGCATGCCTTTTGGACAGAAACACTGCCTGGAATGAAGACCTGATGAGCTGAAGGCTTAGCACGTTGTTCCAGTGGCTGCTCTCACCCTCCTGATTAAAAATGTGCTCTTCATTTCTAACCAGAGTTGTCAGGCTTCAGTTCACACTCACAGATTTCTGCCTTTTTCCTCAAAGACAGTTCTGTGGTGTCTGGTATATTGACTGCTCCTAAAGAGATGCACTATCATCAAGTCATCTCAATCCTCTTCTTGGTAAACCAAACAGATCGAGCTTCTCCAGCCTTTCACTGTAAATTACCTTTCCCATTCCCTCACTCATTTTTGTGCCTTTTTTTCTGCTGCTGCTTCAATGTTTTAGCATCCTCTCCAAGTGCAGGTACCGACATTTTAACTGGGTGGCAGGATCACCAGTGCAGAGGTGATATCATCTATACATTCTTGTTTCCCAATCCACTCTCTATAAACTGAAAGATGATTGTAACTCAAATTGCCACAGCATCATGCTTAGATGCATTCATATCACTCTCACACATAACCCTCCTTCAGGTTCATTTGAAGTGTACGAGCTGCCCATGCTGACACCAAGGCCAGGAAATTACTGGGAATACCCTGGTTGTCAGGCCTTGTTTCAGGCAAGCTTAGTTGCAGTTAGAGCTCACCTAGATGCAGCCACAGTTGTGTGGCTGAGCTACGAGCCTGTCCTACGGCTCAGTCTGCCTCAGCTGCCCGTGCCTCTGCCTCCCCCCACCATCATCTGCCTTGGCCAAGACAGTTCTCCCTCTTCTGCTCTTCGTGGAGATTAATGAAGCCCATTAAGCCTTTCCAACACGCCTTAGTCACCATCATGCCAGCTGCTGCCCTCCACAGGACCCAGCTACTCCCACTCAGTCCAAGATCAAATCTGGTGGTCCCAGCCAAGACCCCCACCCCAACATTCAGCCCATTTAGCCCCTGTACTGGAGGTGGTCCCCGTTCCACAATAATGGTTGGGACAACAGGATGATCGTACACAAATTGGTCAATCTTGCTTCCAGTGTTGGAAATGGTTGTTTAGTGATACTTACTGAAGGATTTAAGAAACGGGACATTTACTTAACAGTCTTTACCCTGACATATATTCCCAGCTTACGAAAAATCAAAGCTTTAGAAACCTCCAGTGCAAAAGGTTGCACCTGAGTCTTGATTTTAATAACCGTCAATGGACCTGTTCCTATACTATTTACATATACTTTCGACCTCTGTTCTAGTGAAACAATGTTACATAGTTTAAATACATGTTATCTAGTATATATTGTAGAATATAAAATATTATAATTTCAATTGATGCTGGTTAGTTCTTTTTAGTTCTGTTTTAATGAGAAACAGAGTATGATTGTTCCCTATTTGCCTCCATGCTATTCACAATTTTATAGACCTCTGTCACTTCAATACCTGTTGTTTTTCTTCCAAGATGCAAGGCCCTACCTTATTCAGTCTAACCTAGCATGAAAGCCATTGCATTCCTCTTACCATCCTTGTGACCTTTTCCTGTAGGTTTTCGAGCTCTGCTGGAACTTTTTTGAAATGTGATATCCAGGAATGCACGTAGTATAGAGGAAGGTTCAGCCTCATTCTTGCCAGTGGACAGTGTTTTAATAGGGAATAAAAAATCCCCATCAAGAAGGCACAAGAAAGGTTATAAGAGGGCAAGCAGTAAGGCTGGATGCTAGAGCTGCAGTTGGGGGAGCACAGTCTTTTATAAAACTCATGCTTATGTTTCACATTTTTGGAGAGTTCCGTTTTCTTTGGCCTTATTTGGAGGAAAGGCAGACTTGTTTCCTGCTTCCACAGTATCTCCTCCCACGCTGTTGGCATAGTTTGAAGGAACTGACTTAAGAAATTCTGAGGTCTGGAACCTGTTTGTCTTGACTGCCTGCTGACTAGCTACTTCCATTGACCAACAACAACTGGTCCCAGTATAGACCAGCTCTGCTTCCCCTCCCCTGCTACAGCTTTTGTCAATACTCCCTCACATTGACTGTGTTTATACTAGGGACAGCGGAGCCTCAAAAGCATGCCTTCTGCATGCATCCAAAATCAGGTGAAGGTTTTGATGATATTTGGTTTGCATGGCAATTAATCCCACAAACTAAAGATCTTCCTGCAAGAAAGCTCTGTCTCTTGTGCAAATAACTGCACCTTATTATAGAAAGCTCAGTTCTACCTGAAGAGCAAAGCTGTCAGCCAAATCTCATCACAGAGCTTTAGGAGGATTTTTAAAGGATCTGGATCTCAGACCACTGATAAGAACTGGGAGTCAAATTAATTGACTTGGTATTGCTATGGGAAGCCAGTGCCAAGAGCAGAGGACTGCTTTGACTTACTTACAGTAGTCTATGCTGCTGAGGTGATGTGATGGAATTTCCTGAAGTACTGGGATGTATTTTTGGAGTTTCTTAAGGGTCAATAACTAGGTATAGCATGTTGCTTGCAATCTACACACTAAGTGACAGAAATGAGCTGGCTGAAGCCTAATCGACTGCTGATGGATTGCCAGGGTGGTGCAGGTTTTCCTAGTGTGTTGGGTTTGTGTAGCGGGGGACGGGCTACAGGGGTGGCTCCTGTGAGAAGCTGCTAGAAGCTTCCCTGGCTCCAAGTCGGACCTGCCTCTGGCCAAGGCCGAGCCCATCAGCAATGGTGGTAGCGCCTCTGTGATAGCATATTTAAGAAGGGCAAAGACTGCTAAAAAAAGAGCTGCAGCAAAGAGAGGAGTGGGATGTGAGAGAAAAAACCATGCAGACATCGAGGTCAGTGAAGAAGGAGGGGGAGGAGGTGCTCCAGGTGCCGGAGCAGAGATTCCCCTGCAGCGCGTGGTGAGACGGCAGGCTGTCCCCCTGCAGCCCACGGAGGTTAACGGTGGAGCAGAGATTCCCCTGCAGCCCGTGGAGGACCCCACGGCGGAGCAGGTGGCTGGGCCTGGAGAAGGCCATGACTCCATGGGAAAGCCCACGCTGGAGCAGTTTGTGGAGGACTGCAGCCTGTGGAAGGGACTTGTGTTGGAGAAGCTCATGGAGGGCTGACCCCTGTGAGAGGGACCCCCACGCTGGAGCAGGGGAAGAGTGTGAGGAGCCCTCCCCCTGAGGAGGAAGGAGCAGCAGAAACAATGTGTGATGAACTGACTGCAACCGCCATTCCCATCCCCCTGCACTGCTGTGGGGGGAGAGGAGGTAGAGGAATCAGGAGCAAAGCTGAGCCCGGGAAGAAGGGAGGGGTGGGGGAAGGTGTGTTTTTAAGATATGGTTCTATTTCTCATTATCCTACTCTGATTTGATTGGTAACAAATTAAATTGATTTCTTTTATTTCTTTCCCCAAGTTGAGTCTGTTTTTTTGCCTGTGACCATAACTAGTGAGTGATCCCTCCCTGTCCTGGTCTCGACTCACGAGCCTTTTTGTTCTATTTTCTCCTTCCCGTCCTGCCGGGGGGGAGGAGTGAGCGAGCGGCTGCGTGGTGCTTTGTTGCTGGCTGGGCCTAAACCACAACACCTAGCCAACCAGAAATGTTGTAAGGCATTATTCACTGCTATAAAGGAGCTTATTATCAGCAGGTAGGCTAGAAGAACTCTCAATTAGAAACTGATTGTTGGTATGGCACTTTAAAAAAAGGCAGTGACACCAATGATGCAAGCCTTCAAAATGTTGCAAATACCCATACAAATAATTTCAGTTTTAGCTAGAGTCAGCTCTCATGCAATTGGTTTTCAGCCTTTAGCTAATCATTGGTCAGTGGCTAGTTTCTAAGTGAGTTTGCTCAGGAAAGGAAGATTAAACAGCTCTTATGTAGATCAACATCCAGCAAGAATCGCTAGTTAGACAGCGATGGGACATCCACTTTGTGCCTATTGAGACCTGGCTGCACTGTTGTGCAGCTGAATGAGGAACGAAGAGTTCCTCCCCTGAGAGTGATCTGCTATTTTTGTCATCAGTTACTCGCAACCGTCTCTCAGCTGCCCAGAAGGACACGGGTTGGACCTCTTGAGATAACAACACTCTAAGCTTTGGATGTGGTGGGGCAGATCTACACTTTGCCAGGTGTGTGCATTTTTCCTGTGAACAATGTCTTCTTTCACAGTTGCAGCTTATTGCTTGTTCTGGTTGTGAACTGGAGGCAGTCAGGATTCATGAAGAGGCTCTAGCACCTTACATAGCTTCTTAGGGTGGTATTTGAGAGCTTGAACAGATCCCCACAAGATGTATCTTAATACAAAAAATACAGAATTAATTTCAGTTATCTCACAGTCCTAACTGGTAGTCATTTTTGAGAAGGTGGTGAATTTTTGGCACTTGAGTTCACCAAAGTATTCCAGTACAACAGAAGATGACTAAGTGCTAAAGCGAGGAGGAGCTGTTTCGATCAAATAGTCTGACTTCCATATAACACAGGCCAGAGGCGTTCTTACCCCACCCATTTTTGAAGAACAACAGAAGACCTAGGGAACTGCAAACAACTATACATCAAATACAGACTTTCATAATGCTTATTTAAAAAAATAAGCATTTGACTTTTGGTTATATACATTTATATACATTTTAAACAGCATGGATTAGTCAAAAATATTTTTTTTTTCTTTCATGAGGACTTGGTTTTATAACGACTTCAAAATGGCAACCGCATTGCTTTCTGGAAGCTAATGCTACATGTATATCAGTGTGATAACTGTAAAAATTTATTAAAAATTAAATATGAGGTAATTGTAA
Organism: Gymnogyps californianus; assembly: GCF_018139145.2. NCBI lineage: Eukaryota > Metazoa > Chordata > Aves > Accipitriformes > Cathartidae > Gymnogyps > Gymnogyps californianus. The sequence goes on along the minus strand of NC_059473.1, from coordinate 94,749,124 downwards.
TACTTCATCATTATCTTGGGAGGATGTTTTGAATAGGATACCAGAGAGGTCCATTAACAACTGTGGAGAGTCTTACCAACCTAATATTAAGGTGATATAAAGCTGGGAGGGTTTATACATCCTTAGGGGATATGAGTAGACTACAAAACCACTTTGATAAATGGCAGAAGAGGGCAAAATAAATAACTTTGGTAAAATGAAATTTAGTCGAGATAATGTAAAATGATTCATAGTGGATACTTAGACATACAAAGGTAGATTTCAGAAATGCAGAAAGGCAGCAATACAGCAGAAATATCTGGGAGTTACAGTATTATTAACATACCTTCAGACAAGGGTCCGAATATATTTGGACATCAACATATATTTGGGTAAGTGTCCAAAGTCAGACAGGTATGACAACGTTTGGTATGCAATAGCTGTGCTGACTGGTATTTTAATGGGGTTTGTTACCTTGTTGGCTTATTTTTGAAAGGAACTGGGCATTCTCAATGAATATCTGACTACGGTGAATTTTAATTCTCTTCTTTAGTTCAGTAATGCCCCAGATTGCTAAATGCCAAGCCTGATGCAGTATCTATATAAGGTGAACCTAATTTATAAAGTTCTCCATAATTTTCCTCTAGTGAATGTCATTGGAAATGATTAACTAACTGGAAACTCAGAAGTCAGGTTGTATATTTGCGTAAATTTGTTTCTATTGAAATCGGAAATTAATTTGCAGAGAAGAAAAGACTTCACATAGATCATGCTAGACATTACAGATCAGTGTATTAAGCTCACTAAAGCCAGTGGAAGTTCTTCCATTTTTTTGCTGGGTTACGATTACAACCCTGAAGACCTTAACTAAAGCCCTATTTATTGAAGTGTCTTGTACCAGGGCTCTGTAAAAGGTCACAGCCAAGGTAAGCCCAGAACAAATTAATAAAAGAGTGTATTACCTTAAGACAGTTTGTCTAGGTGGTCAGAAAAGTAGTCTCAGTCTAGTCCTTAAGCCTCTAAGATTCTGCTCAGTTTCTTCCCAGACTGGCCTTTCAAACCCGGCAAAAGACTGCAGCCAGTTTCTTGAGAGGAAATTAATCCAGCTGTAGGAAGCAACATGGTCTAAATGAGCTGCTGTGCAGCAATCCCTGATTTATAGCTAGGGTCCTACATTATGTGATGGAGTGAAACCAGCTGCCTGGGTTAGCATGCTCAGCTTTCCTGCAGCGGGGCTTGACTACAGTGCATCAGCAGGTCAGCTGCCTGACACCACTGATAAGAAATGACATTTACTTGCCAGAAATTCACACAGGGTTAGGTGATGCCATTAAGTTTTGCTGAAGGGCTCCTGGAGTGCACCAGGCAAGCTAGTAATTTTGGCAGTGGAACCTAGAAAGAGATTCTTCTCCCTGAAAGACAAACCAAGAGTGTGATTCAGAAGCCCAAATGCAGGCATCCAAGTGCCCTTGGAGATCCTTTAGTGTATTCATCTTCTGCTGCAGAAGGGCACTGGTGCTCCATAGGCTCGGTAGGTCCCGCGGTGTAGCTGTCAGCCCCATGCAGATGTCTTGGCTACTCTAGGATATCTCAAAGCTGCTAGGTGTATGCTTATCACATACAGGCATAGGCCAACTATGCCTATATGTGACTGATTGGTTGGCTGAATCACTTTGAAAGCTGCAGGGACTGTATTGACCAGAGCTCCATTCATCTAACGGACACTTACACCCCTAGTTAGCTTGTTGGCATACATCTGTGTAAACAACTAAATTTAGGTGTTTTATTACAAACTCGATCCTGCCCCTAATCTCCCTGAGCATCCATATTTCTGTTGGGAAGGTGTACTACAGACTGTCTTTGCCATTGGACGTGTAAATGGACATTTCTGATCTGGCAGCACACAGTATCTCCTGTCTTGAACTTCCAGAATTCCTAAACCAGGCACTTTCTACCTGTGCTGGATGTAGGACCTGACTTACAAGAGTACTCAGAGTAGGCCCAACCCCCCCCAAAATTGTGTGATTGTCTTCTCCGGGACATAAACCAGAGACACAGACTGACATACTTCTTGAGCCTGAGCAGGCTTCTCATTTGGGGAATTTATATGCCCTGAGGCATCTAACGTGTAGATGGCTAGGCCTGAGCTAATCACACAACATCCTTGTGTAGTCAATGGAGAAAAATGGGCACCTCCAGAGGATGATCCGTATCATCCTAAGACAGGCATTTTAAATATGTAAGCTAAATCACTAAAGAGTTGTTTGTATCTACTGATTATAAAGCAAGCCAAGGTCTAGCCAAACTCAGATTTAGACATCAGACTTTCAAATTGCAAAAATTACATGACATTACCCAGTCCCACACTCTTGAGGCTTTCTGAAGCTATTGAGTTTTGAATAGAATACCCAACTTCCCATAGGAACAGGAACCCAATTGAACTGGTGGTGAGCATCCCTTTCCCTGGCATGAGGAATATCTGTAATCAGGTCATACCACGTAATACACTTCCAGTGAGAGACTGAGAGGACCCTTGTTTCAGAGTGTCTGTTGCCAGGTGTGTAGAACTCAGAGTTCAAATCTCTTTAGGAAGAGACAGGGCTTTAACCTTCCTGCCACGTCCTATTGAATTTCTTATGCATAAGATCACAAAGATAAGGAGACTAACAAGAAAATTGCCTCCTCCTTGATCTTTGAATGAATAGCCAGTCTTTGGCTCTATGACCAACAGAGAAGTATGAAAGGGTATAAGGAGATCATAGCATCATAGAAGCCTGATATGTCATTATATTGTGCTTTATTTCCTCACCTAAACACAGCAGAAGTTGTGCAGAGCCCCTTCCCCATCCATAAAGAGGAGGCAATAATGAATCCTGTTCTGCTCTGCTTGGGTTAAAGGGCCTGACTTTAAGGCAACATAAAGCCGGGGCATCCCCTGGGAGTACAGCCCAGCAGTACCGACGTACAGCCATCACAAATCTGGCCCACCTCTGCCAGCTGAAAGAGAAGCACGCACAAGCAGTAATACTTCAATTTGACTAGACTAGGAGCTCATGCTGTCCCTGTAAAAGATATTGCCAGTAAACCATTATATCAAGACCACAGACTCTGCTTGTTCTTTCTTAACTGAGTTTTTGCATGTGACTGTGTGAATTTATGTAGTCGGGATGGTGCAGCATAGCTATTTCAAAGATCTCATTGACGTCAAGATTGATGTGACTCATGGGACTCATAGGATCCCTACTAGTAAAAAAAGTCCGTGTTAAATGATATGCATTTGTGCAGTTCCGTAGTTTGCTTTTGGGCAGACGATTCTGGATTTCATACAGTTCATCAAGGATAATTTGAAAATGCCTAAAGTCATTGATCTCTGACAAACCCCTCAGCAGTTAGTTCCAGTCAGAGGTTGGCACAAGGCCAAATAACACAAGTGGGACAACTGCAGGCACTGACTCTGCCACCACCTGCTTTTCATCCTTTTCCATATCATGCTTTGTACGTCATCTGTAGAAAACCCATATAAATACAGAAACTGGGGAAGAAGTTCATCAGGGAAGCCATTTTTAATTAGGTCACTGATGCTCCACACGGCTTTTAGCTTGTGATTAAGGCAAACATGCATAGACTGAGATATAAAAGCAAGCCAACAAACACAACCAGAAGCAGAAACCACCAACAATACTGGCTTTCATTTACTTATCACAGGCCCAGTGATTTTTATAACCATTTGGGCTAGTTCACTGAGTTAAACTATTCAGCACAGCATTAAAACACAGGTCCAGCTCCCCAGCCGCACTGGGGCAGAGTTGTCTTCTGCATCAGCCCTGCCTGTTAGTCTTTAATGGCACCTCAGAGTGACCCTTCCCCATCCCTGCCAATCTCTGCGTGACTTCAGAGTGGGCAGGATGAGGGAGAAGACTGCACAGTTGAAGAATTCAACTACTTTGGAGTGATGAGGAGCAAGAAATGGCCCGCAGTTTGTGACACGAACCTGATTTGAGATGGGACTGAAGCATGTTATACTTCACATAATGTGAGCTTCAGAGAAAACTCTGTAAGCACTTGGTGCACTCAGATTCTGGAATGAAAGGAGTGATTTTTTTATCTTACTTGTTGCCCCTGTAATATTCCCCATCACAGGCTTCCTTAGATCACCACAGGACAGCCTCATCATAATGCTATTGCGTTCTATTCTGAAGAAAACATGTTAGTAGAGCCTGTAAAAGCCTCTCCCTCCTTATCTCCGCAGTGCCACCAATACATTAAGTGTACTTGTCATCTCAATAGCGCATGCAAGATGGTAAGTTTAGAGATGAAATTCTGCTTCTAGTGACACTGGAGAGCTAACAAGGCATAGGGAAGATCTTTTCCTGATATGGAGAATCTGAGTTATGTGGTAACAAATAATGGTAATAAACGTTCACTTTAGGAATCTGATGCAGTGACCAAAATTATCTGAACACAGTGAGCATGTGCAGTATTCCAGAATTAGCCCGTTCCATTTTGTAACATGCCATGTTACAGCATGAAGCCACCTGGCAGCTGGAGTACAGACAGCCTTTGATGTGTTCGGGAAAGACATCGCTATTCTTTCACATCAGTGTTTGACCAGGCTGACTGAACAAGTGGCATCCAAATGGGCTCACTTCTGTCTTGAATAAAGAGATGAGTGAATAAGCACATCATTGTCCTTTTGCATGTGGCAAAGTGGGCCAGCAAAATATTGGTGGTAATGTGCTAAAATATAATGAGTGCTTTGTCCTCCTTCAGCACATCATATCCAGGAGTTTGCTTGCAGCTGATTTGGGAGGAGTCAATTTGTCAAAAAAAAACCCTAGGTGAGCCGGGAAATTCCAGGATTTGGGGATGAACAAGGGAGTGCAAATTACACGTGTTAATCAATGGCATTGTTAAAAAACAAAGCAAAACTAAAAAAACCTCCACATTGTCACCATAATTACAGATAAAATCAGAATTAACAGTGGATAAAGCTGTTAAAATACATTGTCAAACAAAGGTCATTACAAAGTAAAACACAAACCAGGACACAGGCAAAAGAGCACAGCCAAATCCAGACTCAGCAGGCAGAGCTGAAGACAGCCAAAAAAGAAAAGGACTGATCCAGGCCAGTGAGGGGAAGCAAGGAGCATCTTCCTTGCTGGGTAAACGCGGCTTATTCAGAGGACAGGAGGATCCTTACCAAGAGGATAAGAGCAACTAAACAATATACTTGCTTCATCATTGTCATAACCTAAAAAAATCCCCATACTCATCCTACAACAGAAATGTATGGGTAACAAACCAGAGGCAATTTTTATTCTTGAAACTGATGTTAAAAAGGACAAAACCCAATTGTTTTTTCTTAAGAACATTAAAGCGATGGCATTTCCTGGCTTGCGGTGCTTTGTGGTGGTGTTTCTTTGTAGTGGGAGGCTACAACTTAAGATCAGGAGATAATGTTAACATTGCAAGGAACACAGGAGAAAAAAAACATGATGCATGTTTGTGCTTAGTAAATGAATTCATCAAAGGAATCAGGATGAAAACAAAATAAAGATTGCCAGCCATGCATGAGTAACAATATTGAGTGTTCTGGATGTTTTTTAAAGGAGCTGGCTGAAACTCTGACCCAAGCAGTTCACCCTCATGCAGGTGTTTGCAGTTTCTAGAATGCAATGATCACCTCCCTGTTCTGCTCCAGATGAAAACAATGATTAATTTTTGCATTACATTTCTACGAAATTTGTCACCCTCTAACACCACTTATAGCTGTCTTTAAGCAGGGAAATACATGACAGGTCTGAGGGCATGCCAGAGCGAAAAATAAAGCATCCATGGTAGTGTAAGCATCATGTTAGGGCTAAAAAGATAGAATAGGAACAGCCCTTTTCAGCACCATTGGTTTGAGCAGACACAGCAGAGGGATATGTATCTAACCGCTTTGGTGTGTTCTTTCATTTACATTACAAAGGAATGTTTTTAGCAGAAAGTCGGTGTAAGTAGCATTCATTATTCCTTTAAGGGGCTTGATAATTCAGTATGTTAATACACTGCAGGCTATCAATGCCATCAACCATCCACCAAGATATAAATTAAACCTTGTTGCAGCATCAGTATTTCTGTATGCAGTCCTGAGATTTAATGGGATTGGAGTTCAGATCATGAGGTGAAAACTAGTGATGGTTGATATGTTTGTGAGACATTTTGGGCCAGGCAGAAAACACCAGGAACTGAATAAAACTTGCAAAAGAAGTTATCATTAGCACACTGGTTATGAAAATGACAGAAAATGAGACAAGTGATTCAACCTGACCAAAAAAACCCCAACTCTCAAGATGAATCCTCAAGTCATCTCTGAAGTCTGGCTCAGATACAGAAAGGAGAAGTGGGCTTCTCATGCAGCTCTGGATATCTACAGCATGGGTGTCTCTTAAATGGTTGCTCAGAGTCCCCTTACAGTCAGTGGAGAAAAACTGGAACTTTTAGGTCATGAATCGTTTAGTCCTAACATAGACATTTAAACTAGGCCTGATGAAGTGCCTCTTCTTTGTCTTCTTTATAAAGGGAGAGCAACTGACTTAGCTACATGTAGACATCTACACTGAAGATACCTAAAGTTACCTAAGAAGAGGTCCATCTTCAGTACCTAGACACATTTTAATTTACCAGGCTGAGCTTGTTCTGCTTGGCCATCTGATGAATGACTGACAAACTCAGCTGGTTTAAAGGACTCTTGCAAAGCGTGGTCCTGCCAGGAGGGCAGCTCCGAACTGCAGTGGTGGCAAATAGAACTCACAGCGCAACTCTCAGCACCCAACTTTGCTGCAATGAAGTAGCTGGCAAGTCTCCACAGACTTGCTTTATGCGGAATGAAGAAAGAGGGAGACTCCCACAGCAAGAGATTGAGACTGCATCTATATTAGTGTTTTGGTCTGGATCACAAGAGAGCTTTTAAAGCTAAGTTCCCAACCCTTCCACCTGCTGGGCTTTGGTTCACATTATTCATTCATGCAGTCTCAGAGAACGTGAACTTTATTTTTTTAGATCAAGTAAATTGGAAGATGAAGTCCAGGAGTATACCCAATACACTCCAGATGCAATGGGCATTCAGTCCATGGGACCAGATGAGGTCCCCTTCTTCCCTGAAGAAAAAAAAAATCCCTAACATTTTTATAGTGTGGGTGTCAGGTCCTCAGCACTGACTGTTTTGCTCTTCAGGTCTGCCATTGGTTTGCACTACCTGCTAATGTAATGTAAAGTGAATAGGGCCCTGGAAAAGTCCCCTGCTCCATTAACCATTGGGGGAGTTTAGGAAGATGAGGTCGCTAAGTTAGCATACTCAAAAGTGAATGAAACGAATAACCACCAAATGGACTGTAGGCTAGTTTTCCAAAATCCAGTATTTAAACAAAGGAAGCATGCATTAAACAAAGGCAGAAACAAGTCCTGCACAAGGCACGAGGTAGTGAATTAACTGAGGATGCAAAATACCTGCTGATTACAGATTACTCTTCCGGGCCTACACAGTTAGTATATCTGTCTGAGATGGCTAGTAAATTCTAAGTACAGCTACCCATGGGATTTTGTTTATAGCAGTACAGCTTCAGGACTTCATCCAAGCATAAATTGTAGTAAACTAACCATGACATTATTATCTACCAGTTAACATGGCTGCAAAAGAACAATACAAACTGCAAAACAAAGCACGAAGATAATTTCCAGCACTACCGACCTAGCTGAGGGCACCAGTTACCCCAGTGAGAAGAAATGTTGCACACCTGATAATAAAGTATTATTATCTCTACCGGAGTCCCAATACAAAAGAAAATACTTTACGTTAAATCTTTTATTTACGAGATGGTACAAGAAGCTGATGAGAAACACCACTAACCAGGGCTCTACCAAGATGGCCTCAAGCATACTGAAATCAGCTTAAAGACAGTCCTGAATTTCTACTGATTTGGGATCAACCCTTTGGAAAAGGCAGACCTGGAGCGGTACTCGGATGGGAGACTGCCTGGGGATACCTGGTGCTGTAGGTTTTTGGTAAGTTACCAACACTGTTTTAGCCACAGACCCAAAACACAGCCCCACTATGAAGAAAGTTAACTCCATCCCAGCCTGACCAGTACACTGCCCAAATTCTCCCACACACCTTGCCACCCAGGAATCAGCTGCCTCAGGGCAGACTCCCATGTCGCATCCCTTACCACCTGGCTACCCTTACGAGAAGGCAAAATCAGGTTCACAGCCCACATCCGCATGAGAGCTCTGATTGTGTAGGGAAGTTCAAGAAGAAACTGAGTGGTCATTGCAATAAGGCTGGAAACATCTACCCCGGAGGAGAAGGGGGAAGTGCCGTTCTTCACTCTCCCCACGAAGTGGCTCCCAGAGGAGAGGAGGAAGGTGTAACTGCTACTGTCTCCATAAAATGGTTCTCCAGAGATTGGGAGGGCAGTGATGCAAGGGCCCAATACCAGACCGGGCTCAAGGCCAGTGCTTTTATCATAGGTTTCCCAAGCAAGGCAAAACAAAGCGATAACATAGAAAACAGCAAAAGCTGAAAGGAGCCATTAACAAGCCCTGCAATTCAATGTACAGCAAGAAGGGAGCAAGTAATCGAGCAAGTAAGGGAGGTAAGGGAGCAAATATGCCATCGTCGGGACCAGCAACAGCAAGTACCAGCCTGCCAAGTAACAGCTAAATATCTATAACAGCTGTAAACTCAGTCTAGCACACTCTGATCAAATCTGTCATTATCTTGAACCCCTCAAGCCCCAGGTCAGGTGCCAAGGAGGACTGTGGTGGGTTGACCCTGGCCAGCAGCAAAGCGCCCACATAGCTGCTAGCTCACTCCATGACTCCAGCAGGACAGAGGGAGAAAACAGGAAGAACAAAACTGAGACAACTCGTGGGTTGAGATAAAAGCACTTTAATAGGTAAAGGAAAACGAAAAAACCAAGTGAACCAAAGGAAGTCTCTCACCACCTGCCATAGGCAGACCGATGCCCAGCCAGTCTCTGAACACTGGCCACCTAGGAAGCCACCCTCTGTCCCTTCTTCTTCCTCTACCTCAGTTTTTATTGCTGAGTATGATGCTATATGGTGTGGAACATCCCTTTGGCCAATTTGTGCCAGCTGTCCTGGCTGTGTCCCCTCCCAACCGCTTGTGCACACCCAGCTGACTTGCTAGGGGACAGAGTGAGGAAAAAGAGAAATCCTTGACACTGTGCAAGCACTGCTCATCAATGGCCCACTGGTGTGTTACCAACACTGCTTTAGCCGCAAATCCAAAACACAGCACCATGTGGGCTGTTACAAATTAAGTTAACTCCATCCCAGCCAGACCACTACACCTTGGAGCTACTGCTCCAAGTGATCATTACAAGAATTGCTTCATATGACATTATCTACGAGCGCCTTCATTGCTTCACAAGCTTTAAGGTCTTCCTCATGCAATGTATTTGCATACTTTCAGGGAAGTTACAAAACCCTTTATCCTTCCTGTAAACAAAGGGACACTTTGATGCTCAGGAAGAAAAAATGACATACTTTGCTCTTTAATAATTCTGATTAAAAAAAAATAGATTTGGCATGTTTCCATAGTTACTTTTTTTTAAGACTAGTAAACTGTTTCAACCCTTCATAGTTTAATCTGAGTACGTGGTTAAAATTGAGTTTTCCTGAGAAGGCTACTCCGAGTTAAATTTCAGCAAAGCTGCTACCAAAGGATCAAAATATCTTTTACTTTAAAAAAAACAAACAACAAAGCAACCTTTTTGAAGTATATTGGAACAAGGATATCTCATTAGTTGTTTGCTCTGTAAAATAAGTGTATTAAGGAAAAAATATCTGTAGAACGACTTTAACTCTGCACCTATAAAATTCAAACTTTGTTGCACTGATTTTCTGAGATAGCATAAAACACCAGAAAGGCTAAATGTAATGTTCTGCAAGGAACCACAACATTTTCATTTTTGCATACTACACAAAACTAAAGGGACACAGTTCAACACATCTCTTAATAGCTAGTGTTCTTTAAAAATGGAAATTTAAAATCAATCCTTGTGATCTTTGTTCAAAAATACTCCTACTTTCACTCAAATAAAATCAGACATTAATACAACTGCAGCTTCTCTGCATGGCAACAAAACAACACAGACAATTCTGGTCCTCTGTGGGTATCTCTGTGTATAACATGGTTTCACACACTGATGTAATGCTGCTTCTTCATTCTCTAACCCTTCCCATTCATTTGCAAAGGAGGCGTACATTAAAATAACCAAGAATTCTTCTATTGAAAGCATTTACTTCCTCCAGGAATGGAGACAGCTAGCAAAGCTAAGTGATATAACAATTTAGAGAAAATCATACAGCTTCAGCTGTGAACAAAAAGTTACATCCTTCCTTATGCCTACCTTTCGTAACAGCAGCATCACTCCCATTCTCCTTGTAAATGAACCTCTTATTGCTTGTATTAAACTAACATCCACTGGTCCCAGTCAAGGACTTACTGTGCCATGCCCCTGTAGTAGCAAGCTACTTCCCTGACCTTGAGTAACTCACTGGGGATCTCAGCTCATGTAAGCACTGCTGTGAAAGTCATATAGCGTATGGCAGTACAGCAGCACTGTTCACCTGCAAAACTAGCTCTAAATTAAGACAAAATGCAACCAAATGATGGGAAAATTGAACACAGAGTGTGGGAGGGTGGATAAGATGGGTAACACTGAGAAAGTGGTGTGTCTTCACTTTGGTGGGCTGCAAGCAGAAGGTGCAGGACTTAGGGATGGATCACTTGGTTTCTTGGCCCCAGGGTTCACCTCAGGTTGCTGTCAGGCATCAGCAAAGGTCTGTGAGATGCCATCGCCCAGTCTGTGCAATGCTATTCCCCTACAACACGTGAAGCACACATCAGCACCAGAGCCCTGCCCTGAGGGCACAGACCACAGTCTGGCAGCAGAGCTGACCCCTGCTTCTCCAGCTGCAGGTGGGTTTGCTTGCTACCAAGGTAGAAGGTTTGCACCCAGGCTGACACCAGCACAGGCTAACAGAAATGCCCACACCACTGTCCCCTGATGGGTAGCTCCTGCTGTACCTATTCCCCACAAAGCTGAGTCACCAGGCACAAAATGCAAAGACAGTGTTCAGTTGATGTGACATGCGTGACAAGGCAAAACAAGAATACAGCATTGACAAGGTATTGTGGTAAATGCCATGGTAATCTAAAGAATTTAACTGAGAGCATACTGTGTAGGATCTCTGCCTACTTGGCCCAGCTAGTGAAAATCAGCGTTCTTCCACTTCCGTATTGAATTCTTTGTCCCTAGTGTGGTGTTAACTCTGCACATAGCTGAGCATCCGTCCAACACTAGGAAGAGCTAGTTATGAAGCCATTCTTTCAGCTGCTGCTCCTACACCAGTGCTTGAGGTTACCTGAATGAAGATGTACACCACGTTCACGGGCTCTGAGCAGACTTCTTCATTGTTACACAGCAGGGGGTGGGGGTGATTCATTTGCCCAACTCAGGTGGCTGGTAACATCTGAGATGTCCAGGGGATATCACCCTAAAAGCAGCATCTGTTGGCCAAGCAGGACACCTGAGGACATCTCAGTTGGCAGACACATTTGCATGGACAATTTAAGAGACAGCACAGGATGGGACTCTGGTTGGAAATTTAGATGTTAAGTGTTTAAGTGTTTACTTCTGTGCTGTGTCTCCAAGCTCCACAACAGTCAGTAGGAAATCTAACCAACAAGGTCTATTGTAGTCAATGACAAACTAACCAACACAGCTCAGGAAGCCTGAAAATGATTTGCCTTATTGCAGAGTAGACACGCGATAGCCAGTTAGCTGAGGCTCTCTACTCTCACTGAAATGGGAGTATACAGCAGCAGCAAGGCTGTAGACACCTACACTAAGGCATCAGTCTCAAGCGGGATCCTTCTCACCTAGCCAGAGCATTTTTGACAACTATGTTCTATAAGACAAAAGAAGCAAAACCTTGCTTAGTTTTTACTTTCATAGCAGTGCATTGGTTTGGTGGTGGGTTGTGGCAACTACAGCAGTGAGTTATTCACACAAGAACCACATTGCAAATAGGTATCACAAAAAAAAAAAAAAGTCTTTCCTTACTTATTAGAAATGTTACAAAATGTTCCTCCTTTTCTTCTATGACAGTACAACAACAGTCATGTTTATGTCGTATCTCTCCATTGAAATGATCCAAAGCCATAAAGCCTCAAAAATTCAACTGAAGTTAGACAGTTGCTAAGCTAAGACTGGCATCATCCTGACCCAGGCTGACTGTATTCCCCCGTGCATCTATATCCATCTGCTATTTTCCTTCTGTTATGCCAAGATTATCCATCATTTGGGGCAGGGGAATGCCTTTTATTTTGTGGCTGTTCAGGACTAAGGAATAGGTGCTACAAGAATACAAATCATCAGTACCACAGTGCCTGTGATGATTTATTCTCCCCTGCTGGCTTGCCTCTTCTGCAGGAGACCCGAAATCCTTGCATGCTTTTTATGAAGAGGCATGTACTTTTTTAATACTTGCACCTCCAATAGCTGATGAAAACAATTCAGGATAATCAATCTTTTAAGATTTACTGCTGAGCATCAACATACTCAGCAGAAGCCAGGACCACTGGTTATTTTGTTTAGATTAGCAACAGGTGGTGTCAGGTGCTCTTGCCAACCAAAACCAGTAAAGGGGTGACAGGTATGCAAAGGGAGAGCTGAGCATGGAGCAAACCAGGGGCAGGTTTTGTTCATGGGTTGAGCAGTTAGGCCAGGAAACAGGCTGAAGCCAGTAGAAGAGATTGGACTTCCATTGCAGAAGCTTTCTGCTGGTATTTGTAATTACATCAGTAATTCTACAAGAAGGAACCTCTGAGAAATCTGCTCCTGCTAAGGGAAGTGCAGTAGTTATGGTTACCAAGCAAACAGGGAGAGGAGGCAAAGCTGAACCACTACTCTGGGCACCGTACACCATTTTTAACACCAAAAGCCTAGTTTTAGCTTTCCAAAATACACTATGAGAACAGCCACCCACGTCCCCCATTACAGCATGCGTGTGTGTGTATATATACACGTCTGTGTGTCTATGCATGTGTGTGTGTATATCTTTCTCTCTATAGTAGGACGAGGAGATGACAAAGAGAATTAAAAAAGTAGTCAGCTTTTAGACCATCATACAACTATGAAGTTTGTCATGTACTCATAGGCAAAAATCTTGTACGCTTGGTTAGACAGCCCAGGGCCAGCACCACGGGACTTTCCCCAGGGAACTTCTGCTGCCACAAAGAGGAAATGGGTGTCTTCATTTGCCCCTGAGGATTTCTCAAGAGGTACAAGCTGTTCCCTGTAAAGGGACTATGTCTATATTGCAGGCTTAGTGCAACCCTTCTAGAAAAGCTCCAATTAACCTTAAGGCTAATGAGCATAAGTACTACTGTAGTGTAGCAGCAGCAATGTGGAACTTGGTATGTGCCATAAAACCCTCTGAGAAACTGGGTAAATATTTAAGCAATTAATCCACATTGAATTTCACATAAAACAGCTTCACATAGTCATTGAGCTCATTAACTGGTGTTTTTGAAACAGGGTGGGGATAGTTTAATGGGCTGTAGCCCTGCCCATATGGTGGATTCCCAGGCATGGATTCAGACCTGGGTATGCCTACATAGCTACCTTCACATCTTCGATGGCAATGTCTTAAAGCCATACCTATGCTACCCGATAAGAGTCCTCTCCCAAGTGGCCATGAGCATGGCCCGTTCCACCTCCTTCCCCCACTGCTGTCTCACAGACAGTCCCCAGATGCTTGCTGCAGCACAGTGCCTGACACACCATCAGACAAAGCACCCTGGACACTTGAGTTCCTGGGCTATCTGGACAGTATGCCTGGCTGTGCTTTAGTGCACACTTGCAGTCTAATCATGGTTTCTTTAGCATACCATGTAGACATACACTCTGAGGCTGCAGTTCAAATTAGTCATCTAGGTTTCCTCTTCAGTCATAAGGAAGAAGCAGGCACCTCATCTCACTCATCTCAGGCATCTCCTCAGCACAAAACCCTTTCAAGGTGTTTATATCACTAAGCTAGTTATCTAGACTCCCTCTGTAGACTAGCTAAGAGTTTGGTCTCTAAAGTTAGGTGAAATGAATCCCATTCCTTACTAGATACAGTTTCCTGAAGCTGGAATGGGCTGCTACCAGTTTGCCCCTATGAATCTCTTCTCCAAAAGGACAATAGGACAGCAGTGGCTGGTAACAGACAGAGCAGGGCCCTCTGCTTTGACACCAATTTCTAGATGAAACAGTGTCTAATACCACCTAGACACTCTGGAGTATCTGAGATATCCAGGCAGGGGTGGCAGCTATGACACGAGACTTTTGTGAGATCGGTGTCCTGTTGGAGCAGTAGCTGGGAACGAGGAGGATGGCACAAGGGCACCTTGGCTAGCACTGGACACCTAATCATGTCTACCTGAGAGCTGGGTGTGTGACCTACCTGTAAAGCCAAGGCATACATAGTCAAAAGACCCTGGAGACTGATTCAGCTTGACCCGCAACAGACACCACTGCAACCAGAACACCCACACAAGGTTGGTAGATAGGACACAGGATTTAACAGAAACTCACAGACTTCTGAAGCAGCAGCTGGAAGCCAGGCAGGATGTCTGGTAAATAACTGGACACTCGTGTTTGGGGATCTGAACTGAGCCCATAGATTCTTGCTGCTTCTGTGGGCTTTTACTGGAAAGTCAAAGCATTTTACAAGAAATTAAACTAAAACCTGTATCAGCTTTCATCCACCTGTTTCCAAGAAATGGCAAAATTTAATTTTTTTTCTTCTATAAAGTCTCTCTAGACATTAGAGGCAGTCTTCAGTGTAGTTACACCTACAAAAGGCTGGCCAGTGTGACACTGGAGTCATGAGATACCAGTGCCCTTTTGAACCAGAAGCAAGAAGCCAGACAGGCCTAGGGCAGCAGTTGTCTATGCTGGACAAGCAAGCCACATTTATGTCATGGGCAAGATGCACATAGTTTTAATATTTTAAAGACATAAGGCTTAAATCGCTTTCATCTTGAAAATGAAGATAAAATAATATACATATAGTTTTAGGGCAGTAGGTTTTCATGGAGGGCTTCAGTTTCTAGCTTCTTTCAGCATGATCACAGGCTGAACTCAGTTGTAATACAAACAAAATTATGGGAATTCAAACCCAATTTCTTTCCAACAATGAAAAGAATAAGGCTTCCTTTATTCAAATCAGCATACAGACCTCCTGCACTCATACAGAAAGGAAACTTTTCCCTACGCTATAAGTAATATTATATCAGACTGAAGATTTAAGAAAAGAATTCAGAGTAAAAAACAACACTACAGACACTGGTAGGGAATTTCATCTTAACCAACAGAGCCCAAGAAAAATGAATCACAGAAACTCTCTCATCTTGAGAAATTTATGCATCCTATAATCCCCAAAGGGAACAATCACATCTGATAAAAATCTTTAGACCAAAATTAAAAAGTAACAATAAAGCTGACAGAACTGCCTGAAATACATATTTTAGCAGAGAGTTATTAGAAAGTCAGCATAAATTGCCTCTTAATCATACTCATCATGTATCTATTGGCAGTAAATCCAAGCAACCCTAGTTTTATATACCTCTGTAGACTTTATTTTATTGCTTACTTGCTTAGTAAATTTAAACTAGGTATATTGGCAATGTGTCTAGGGTGTCACCTGGAAAAGGTAAATTTCCATCACTCATTATGAGCCTGCTTTAAAATATCCAGTGCTTGGAGCCAAATACATGAGTTTGCAAAGCTCAAATTATTGGTCAAGCCATTAAAAAGATCCATCTTCAGAATATTTTTAGTCTTTGTGCAGTCATCTCAGTAACTCTGCCTTGAAGCGCACTCAGAAGTTTTAACCAGTGGTAGTCAAGATCTTAGAGAGCAAGCAGTGATAAACCTCCAATCCTCATCTTTTCCACTTTTCATTTCAACAGAGTATCTATGAATCTAAGCTAAACAGAAGATCTATATATACTACCAGGTGATGACTTAGCAATATTGCGTGTAAAAATTATTGTGAACAAATCAAATAGGTAGTGATGTATTATTGAGCTAAGAGCTAATTTCTGACAAAT
This sequence comes from Gymnogyps californianus, assembly GCF_018139145.2. Lineage (NCBI taxonomy): Eukaryota > Metazoa > Chordata > Aves > Accipitriformes > Cathartidae > Gymnogyps > Gymnogyps californianus. The sequence goes on along the minus strand of NC_059473.1, from coordinate 94,732,971 downwards.
TCTTTGTCAAACATCTTTGTTAACTTCTACATGACTTCTCCAGGAGAGAGTGCCCACTAAAATGCTTACTGCAGGACACCATTTGGTGTACAAATTGTAAGAAAGAGGCTTTGCAAATATATTTAGTATATTAAACTTTTCAGTTAGTAGGTATTCAAACAAATGCTTTAGAAGTTAAGAATCTCTGAATCCCATAATCTCCTGGATCTTCCAGTTCCCCCAGGAAAAGACAGATAAACCTGGATTTCTTCCCAGTCCCACTTGCTAAAGAATGAATAGCATTAACATTGCCAGAGCAGGATGTGAGGAAACATGCAACACTTTCCATCAGGCACCATGAAGTCCCATGTCAGATGTCACAAGAGTTTCCAAGCTATTTCACAGTGTTTTAACAAGCAAAAGGAAAAACTAATTCAGTGTTTAAAAATTAAACATTCACGTTCTCATTGTAATTAGTATTAAAACAGGATGGAGAATTTACATAAAGTCTGACAACAGGCTTTTACATGCCAGTAACACACAGTAAATTATTTTTAAAAGCCAGTTATTATTGCAAATGTTCAAAAACTTCTCACAAGGGACTAATTCATAATATTGGATTACTGGTCTTAGTAAAATGGACACTATTGTCTCCAAAAGCCTAAATTATTGTGAAACCTCAGACGCGTTATATTGTCTGCTTTCAACTATATTTAACACTGCTTTATTATTTAAAAATACAGCTTTGAAAGTAAGATGACAAGAACTAAATTTATTTGGCCTAAAGGGAGAAGAATTAAAGGAAACAGCTAGATAACTATATAAATATTCACAGAAAAAAATAATGAAAGGAAGAGAAATATTTCCACTGAGATTAGTTGCAATAGTGTAAAGGGCTAAAGCTGAAAAAAAAAAAAATCAGTTTAAGCTCTGTATCAGGAAAAACTGTTTTTGAAGACACTAAGGTCAGGTGGACCAAGAGGAAACTGTGACTGCTTTTCAAGTGAATCAACTGATCCTCTTCCTTTCCTCCCTCCTAGGCAACTAGAGGGGTTCTTCAGCCCTTTCAGGCCTAATTTGTTGGGTTTTGCCATCTGATTCTCAAAGTCAGAGATAACAAGCGCCAACTGTTTCTTTTCATGAGTCACTAAAATTATGTGAATTGTTGGAAGATTGCAGGATTACAAACTCTCAGGAGCTTCTCTCCTCCAGTTTCACCCACTTCATGGATACCATTAACCAACAGAAAGGACATCTCAGCTTCTAGATAACTTGCACAAAGGTACGCAGACAGATGAGGAAGGTAATGAAAACACTGTGGTACCTACTGACGTACTTAGGCAGTGCAGGACTCCGAACCTACATGAGAGAAGGTATATGGTATCCTGCACATCAGAGGTATTAAGGTACTACTGTAGAGGAGATTCTGAGAAAACAGATAAACACTGGACATGACTATCAACTCAGTCCGTAGGTGGTGGGGAGGTATTCAAGATGGCACGATATCCTAAAGAATTATGCTTTAGCTTGTACAGAAACATCTGCAGTTAGTCCTCGGGGCATTTGTTTTCATTTTGTGAGATGAACAGGATTGTGCCTGCATATATGGCTAAAAATTAATAATTGGGTCGTTCTCTCATAAAAACAACACAGCAAAATCTGTTGTTCTGATATTAACCTCAGAAAAAGCAATGTCATTCCATTCCCCAAATCAACTGCCACAAGAGTATAGTGCCCCTCTCTACCACCCCAACAGGCTGGCGTTTATGGATAAGTAATGCTGCAAATGATGTCCTGGAATGAACTGCAAGCACAAAGATTTCGCTTCTCTGGTTAGACAAAGCTATAACATCCATATATGTCCCTCCAAAAACCACATGAAGAGATCAATGCTGCCCTGTAAAAGACAGAGTGAGAGGTCCTGTACACTTCCCATTGAAATGAACGGAAAAATCCTCAGACTCATAAAGGGAAAGAAAAATAGTTCACGTTTGTTGCAAAGAAATAAAACCTATATTAAAAAAAAAAAGGTAAACATACATTAAGCTAGGGAATAGTCACCAGGCTTTAAAGTATGCCAGACTGTTTCTGACATGGATAAAATTAATGTATTTGTTTTGACTGAATACCATATTACTAGAAGGTCCATGGAAAACAGAAAATACTGTATACATAATTGTTTGATTTTTTCCTCTCTTTTCTGAGAGTCTCCTGATTTCAGGAGGGAAAGGAAAAGAGAAAGGAAAAGAGAAAGGAAAAGAGAAAGGAAAAGAGAAAGGAAAAAGAAAAAAAAAAAAAAAAAGAAAGGAAAAGAGAAAGGAAAAGAGAAAGGAAAAGAGAAAGGAAAAGAGAAAGGAAAAGAGAAAGGAAAAGAGAAAGGAAAAGAGAAAGGAAAAGAGAAAGGAAAAGAGAAAGGAAAAAGAGAAAGGAAAAGAGAAAGGAAAAGAGAAAGGAAAAGAAAAAAAAGAGAAAGGAAAAGAGAAAGGAAAAGAGAAAGGAAAAAGAGAAAGGAAAAGAGAAAGGAAAGAGAAAGGAAAAGAGAAAGGAAAAGAGAAAGGAAAAGAGAAAGGAAAAGAGAAAGGAAAAAGAGAAAGGAAAAGAGAAAGGAAAAGAGAAAGGAAAAGAGAAAGGAAAAGAGAAAGGAAAAGAGAAAGGAAAAGAGAAAGGAAAAGAGAAAGGAAAAAGAGAAAGGAAAAGAGAAAGGAAAAGAGAAAGGAAAAGAGAAAGGAAAAAGAGAAAGGAAAAGAGAAAGGAAAAGAGAAAGGAAAAGAGAAAGGAAAAGAGAAAGGAAAAGAGAAAGGAAAAGAGAAAGGAAAAGAGAAAGGAAAAGAGAAAGGAAAAGAGAAAGGAAAAGAGAAAGGAAAAGAGAAAGGAAAAGAGAAAGGAAAAGAGAAAGGAAAAGAGAAAGGAAAAGAGAAAGGAAAAGAGAAAGGAAAAGAGAAAGGAAAAGAGAAAGGAAAAGAGAAAGGAAAAGAGAAAGGAAAAGAGGAACTGCTACTCCATGGAAACATTTCTTCTAACTTGCATCCTCTGGCATCATTTTGTTAAAATCAATGTTAGCTCTTAGGTACACACTGTCTTCCTTTAACTCTGGCTTCAGCTGTGGTCAGCTGCCTGCTGCAGAGCAGCTGGCACAGACTTTGTTGTTGCTGTTGGCAGTGTTTGGGTTTGTTTCCCCCCCCCCCAAAGAGTTGTTATGGTTACACTACCCCCACCCCAGCTGGCACCAGTGGCCTGGCAGCACACTTTGTAGCACGCCTTATCCTTGCACTCCTTTCACTGCCTTGCACAGGCATCCAGATCTATCGTAAATACCACCGAAGGCTGCTTAAAAGAAGAGGGTGCCTTATAAAATCTGCTGTGCCGGCTGAGTGGCTGGCAGTGGTGACCTCCAGCAGCAGACTGGTAACAACTGACAAGTAGGCAAGGTGGATATCACCATCACAGCAATTTCCACGCTGATTTGGATCACCAGAGTCCCCATGTCCAAACAGAGGTCTGTATTAGTTTCAGAAATCAGACTTGGAGCCTCATGCAATTAGTCAAGTTCCTGTACACGGACAGAGATCAAATCCACAATGAGCGTCTGGGGATTTTACGCTCCTCTTCTCCTGCTTCCTTAACTACTCCAAGCATGACTTTTTGCTTGGGTTTTTTGTTGTTTCTTAAAGAACTTGTGCTTGCCAGTAAGCAGAGATGAGGACTGTGCAGCAAGTTGTTGCCTATTCACAGGAGAGAAAAGCAGGGCTCATTCAATAAAAAGTGAAATTAAAATCCAATTCTGTTTCTCCCAAAGTTACTTAAAATATTTGTTCTGAACTGTGACCTCTGACAAAGGAGGAATAAAAACATCTTTCTTAATGGAGACTGCCAAAACACAGTTAAATGGTGGTTGAGACAGGGCAATAAACATATATTAAAGCAGTAAATCAGTTTGTATTCAATTCATCCCAGCTCTCTGTCCTGCCTTTTACGACGGCTAGATCCCAACTACACACTGAAATCAGTGTGCATTTTACGTATTCTCTGAAGACTTTGGAGGCCAAAAATCTAAATATCACCGAGCTTCCTTCATAATGAATACACTTTTGGGGGGCATGCTTGGAAGCTCATTAGAATCACCAGGAATTCACTAATTTCCATGGACTTTGGATCAGGCCAAGACTACCTTGGCCAAGACGTAACACCAAATGACTTGGCTCCCAACGCAATCTTACAGTAAGTACCAGCAACAAGGATTTGCATCTAAACCCACACAGATTTCTGTGGCACATGACGTGAATTGCTCCCACAGGAAGACGCTACTTCCAAGTTGCGTTATCAAGAAATATTCCCTGCCTTTGGCATAATTGTTCAGTAATATGCATTTTGTGTATGGTATAAAACAGAAATGCTGACGGGCCAGCTTTTATGGCTGCTGACACAAACTTTCTGAGCATAGCTGTGTAAGATCTGCTGACACAAACCTTCTCCTTGAGAACAGCTGCGATTGCCTGCTGCTTTAGGGAGGGGACGGGGGGGGTTCTTTTCTTTCTCTTTCTGCCTCCTGCAGAGAACTCCAAAGTGCTGGCTGCGCTGATAGGGCCGAAGTATCTACCAACGCCTGGTTACGATACAGATGCGAACACATAAAAGACAAAGTCAGTTCCCCTCCTGGCTTCATCCTCCATTTGTCTTTCAGATTATTTAATAATCCCACGCTCAGCAGTATTTGGATAAGATGGACAGTTATCAAAAGTGCTTCAGTTAATGCTGAATACAGCATTATGCCTATTCTCTAAACTGATAAGCACTTGGGATAGGCAAATTCCCACAAAGAGTCAGATGTAAGGCACCATTTACTTGAAGGTTAGTGAGCATATTCACAGAAGACAAGTGCAGCTAGAGGGTAAGGCAGCAGCTTCTCAGGCTCTGCATTTCAGGGCACAGCTAGCGTATAAGTGTTTTAAAAGATACTCAAGGAGCCTCCCAACTCCCTGTTCAGCATACATAATTAAGAGCTTATGTCTCCCCTTCATCAACAACAAAGTGCTTAAGGATATGCTTAAAAGTGTTTTGCTGATTTAGGGCCTCAGTAACTTGCCTGCAAGGATCTGAATGCCCACAACTCCCCCTTGAAAGGAAAAGTGCATTTGGGTCCTGGCGGAATTGATGTGCATTGCAAAGTCTTTCCTAACAGTTGCCACAATAGAAACCTCATTGCTTAATTTAGATATCCTACAGCAATTACTGCCACATCACGCCTGGGTTGATACAGTAGGCATTTTGAAATTCCAGATTTTCTTGAGTTGCGAATGCTCATTTTATTGGTCCTACAGTTACCTTAACACAGTGCAAGGTTAATCTTCTGACTTTCTAACCACCCTGTTACTTACAAGTGTCTCAAGCTCACAGATTTTGTCAGCAGAGCTGGTCACTTCCTTAATATGACCGTACTCGGGTGCGAAGGCTTAAAGTGCAGCATTCACCAGAACAGTTTGATTGCTTATCCTCAGCAAAAGCTTGGAGCTCCTGAAAGAGCAACTAAAAAAAAGTCAAAGTAACACCTTTGCACAATCACAAGTTACAATTAAAAAAAATAAATCAGTACTTGTGCTGTAAGATGCAATAAGACCAGGGTGCTAAGCCTGAGTCAAGCATGCTTTCCCACTGGTTGCAACAGAAGTTGTGTGTCAGCAGATATCAGGCACACACTCAGAATTGCATTTTTTCCCCCCCGTTCATGTCATGAAGATGATTAGACCTTGAATAGCATAATATCTGTCCAGTGAAACCCCCTGCCTTGCACACAGAAATCAACACAGCCACGTTGCTCAATTCAGTCAGATGCAGAGAGAAAGCCTGGGCAGACAGATGAAATACTGCAGTGACAGACAAGCCAGTACACTGGGCTTTCTTGTAATGCAAATTAACAAGCCTTGCCTGTTCCTGATCTTTTCCTGTAAGAACCGTAGAAAGTGAAGCCATCCACAGCTCCCCAGCATACTGACTTTATTGCCCAATTATATACAGAAATTTTGATAGAAAAATTTATCTTAAATTCCAGCAAAACGGGAAATAAACTATCCCCCAAATCTCCAGGGTTTAGCGTTGCCCACAACCTCTCTTCAAATAAAATTTTCCCTTTCCTGTACCAAAGGAGTTATTTGGAGTCTCATACCATCCTTAAAAAGCCATCTCAGATGGTATAACGTTATGATCTTGTCCTTTGCTGTTTTTCCTCAAAGATTTCCTCCAGAACATAGCAGTACAGAGACGGTAGTACTCGTGGGGTGACAAAATAAGTTGAAAAGAGCTAGCAAGATGTATGATGCAATCATAGCTGGCCTCTGTGAACTGTACAGCTTGGAGCTGGAACTTCATCTGAAAATGCAAACAAGAGTTTTGTGCTTCCGCTAGGTTTGAAGGTCTTACTTCTCCCCACCTCCAGAAACAGGGGACATGACAGGGAAAACAAACAAAAAAAAAAAGTTTCTGAAACCTACAGACTGATTAGCAATGAGACTTAGGTAACCAGATGCTGGCACATTAAGGAGAATTTTACAAAAGCAAGCCCTGTCCTTTCTGCAAGCTGTTGTAAACATCTCTGCCTCAAAACCCTCCAAAAATAGGCCAAATCTGCTATAATTCATGGACTAGCTAGCTGCAAAAATATTTCAGACTGCCTTAACTATCTATTGCCTAAATCCTAAATGAGCAGGGAGACAAAGCCAAGTACAGCACTCACCTTGAATTAAAGCAGAAAAATCACTTTTCCTGTCCCAAAACAGAAAACAGCAGTCAGAAAACAGGAGTTATTAAGCTAGGCTATGTCCTCACTCATTAAGACCTGACCTTTATTACTAGATCATTACCTCAAATTATTCCCAGTTTCTCCTTGAGGCAGCGTAAGACAGTTACCTCATGTATTTGAGCCGGAGGACGCGTCCCTGGGCAAAGCAAGGCCACGTGGCTGGGCGATGGCAGGGGAGGCCGCCCCGGGAGGCAAGCAGGCCCAACAGCCTTGTACCGGCATTAGTCCAGCTGACGGGCCCCACAGAAGACTGAGAAAATAATTTTATTTTTTTTAATTCTGCGGGTAGGGATTTTAGATTGTTTTTTGGCTGGACGGAGAACAGAGCACTGAGGGAGAATAGCAAATTTGCGTCGTACCAAACCAGCAGCAGCGCTGAAGACTGTTTTATTATTATTAAATGTTTCGGAGGCAGCAGGGGCAGCCCCCCGCCTCTGTCAGCCTCCAGTGACAAAAATATCCCCAAACATAAATCCACATTATCAAACTGATTTTCTACTCCGTTCTCACAGCCCTGCCTCTGGTCGCCTCGCACCAGCCACCACGGGGACTAGCAGGAGTATGGACAGCTCCCATTTTGTACCACAGCACTTGACGAACCTTACAGACACTGCAGAACTACCTCCAAAATGATGCTGTGGAAGAGGAAAACGTTTAAAGGAGGCCTTCCGAAATCACTTGTTGATAGAAGACAAGTTCTTAGAGTAGCTTGGTTTGATGTAGGTGGTTTGGGTAACATATTCGAATCCTTGGCTGCTTTGTATGTTGCTTTTTGTTCAGGATGCCCAAGAATATAATTTTGTGATGAATTAACTTTCCCCTTTCAGAACCAGGCTGTATTCCCTGCTGTCCCCGGCATCTTCCTTTGATGGTGCAGGGGCTTTGGCTACAGGTGACCAGAGCAAAAGCTTTCTCCTTCCAGAGGAACACGACACCACAGACCAGGCTCTCAGCTGATGACCTTGCCCTTTCAAGGCTGAGCAATAGCTGGTTGTCACTGGACTGATGTGGGAGGACCAGTCCTTCCTTCACCAAAGGAGAAGCCCACGCAATAGGGCTTACAATAGGTATAGATGGTCTTTTCCAAACAATTATAAATTCTCCCTGCATCAGCTGGACACAAGCCTGTTTCAAGCTAAAGGTCTATCAAGTCCTGTCTTCAAAAAAGGATCACTGTGCTCTCCTGGTACAGTACTTCCAGTTTCTCAGGAGCCCGCACAGGCGGAGCAGTCTCACATTTTGCTCCCTTTTGATTATACACACACACATTGCCCACCTTTTGCATTTTATGCCCTCTTATGCAGGATTTCATGCCATCTCCTCTCCTGTGAAATCAGCTGCTGAGGCTCTATATTAAGTAGCAAGCTATGTCCTTCCCCAGGTTTGCTCTTCTCTTTGTTTCCCAAGACTTCCCTCTACTCAAGCCATCCTCAGGTTGCTTCTGCTAAACCTGTCTGCAGCCCTGTTTCTAGGTCTCTTTCTGCTGGCAACCATACCAACTTTAGCCCCTCTTGAACTTTCCTGGGCAGCTACCTCTTTGCTCGATTTCTCTCAGTCCCTTCGCTACAACATGCAAGATGTGGGAGACAGATCAGCTGAGAGTTGGCCCTCAATTCCCCTTAGTGGGATCAGGCAACCTCCACGGAGCAGACAGGTGAGCAAGAGGGATGCAGAGCAGGAGCTGCTGGTGAAAGGCAAGGCACAATCTCAGAAGGGTATAGCCCTGTCTGCTGAATGTTGATCTCCACAGGACTGTCAGCATCAGCAAGGATTAGACCTTTTGGCCCTTCGAACAAATGCTTCTCTACTTTCTTCTCTGTGCATGATAAGCTCTTGATTGACTCTTTTTCCTCCACTGCCCCTCCCCCTCCACTGCCCTTCCCCACAAGAAAATTGTATCCCAAATGTAACTGGACGCTTCTATATTTAAGAAATGAGAAATTAAGATCACTTGATTAGGAAAATATACTCTCAAGCAGGCTGCATGTCAAGGTCTTTAGACTATAAAACAACTGTATTTTCCATGAACAAACAGTGGAGTAAAGTCGGTCAGAATATGAGAACACGGGAAGTTGGGGGGGACATATGCAGGTTGGTGCTTTTTTGGTTTTGTAAGAGTTGTCAAGATTTCAACACTTGCTTTCATTTTTGAATCGGGTAAAAGAGAGATGTGCGTTTCAGTCTCCCACATCCCACTTGAGTCCCAGTGCCTGTGCTGCAGGTTTGCCCTCGCTGTTCACACACAAACCATGGTCTCGATCCAAGCACATTTCTCAAAAATTCATTGCAAGTAGAGAACATTTCCACAAAAAGGTTTCGTTTTCAACAAATTGTCAAGAACTTGTCTATGCCTAAAAACTGTCTGTTACTATTAAAGCAGAGTGTGCATTTCAAATGCAATGGATGATTCAAAGATCAAATTATTTTTGGAAGCTCCTGTTCTATTCGCAGAAGCGTTGGGGAGAGCTGTTCAGAACAAGTCCATGTATAGGCAAGTCCCCAGAGCCAGGTAACAAAAAAGCCAATGTTCCTGCTTGAAAGTGAAGCACTCTCCCCCTGCCCATATCTCTTGGTGTCTCGGTTCAAATTCTCTTCAGAAGAGCAGACATTAAAAAACACCTTAGATTGCTAAGCCACGTGAACTAGCCCTACTGGTGACAGCCATATGCATTTGTCCATCTTTCAGGCTAATCTGAAGAGAAATTAAACTGCACAGACCTGTGAAGTTTCTTTCAAGTTCAGCAGGGGAGTTGGAGGGGAAGGCTTCAAGGACACAGAGGCCCAGCCTACTACCCCTGCCCTGCTAGGATCTCGCTCTGTACAAGCCTCAGAGCACACAGTCCGTGACTGACTGACTCACATCCCCGCAGAACTAGCGGATGGTACTAACCCAGGAATATTAAAAAGCCTGTGAAGGCCTCACCAAAAAAATCTTTGCACAGCATAGGAATCTTGAATCAAATGGACTGAAGCAAAATCCTTACTTCCCCCTCTTCACTAGACACAAATACAGACTAGAGAGAGAAAGGAAGGGAGGGGAGTAAAACCAGCCTAACACTGCCTTAGATGATTCCAGCAACAAATAGATCAAAAGAACAGCATGATCTACTGAAAAAAAAAAACCAACTAAACAAAACAACCACAAACAACAACCCCCCAGCAATCAAGAAATCATTGTGAATTTATGCACCTAAGATCCACATATATTTTTCAGACTGCTCAAACTGGGAGATGACAGCATCAACTACCTGTCCTCTCATTTCAGATTAAAATGTGAAATAGAAATTGCATTTTTGTCAAAATACTCAAAATAAGTCTTGCTTTTAGAATTAAGTGACAGACCACATTCTGAAGCAGGAACTTCTATATTCCTTTATAGGTAATTACCTTACTTGCTGTAAACAATATATTTGGCATATGTTCAGACATCATTCCAGCCTGCAAAAATACTCAAAGAAACCAAATACAGGTATACATATTTTCAAGCCCTAACCAACATTTTTCATTTCCCACCTCCGCATTTCCACAAATTTGTTCTATTGTACATACAAAAATCTTACATTTGCCCGTGAAAGACCTTAAATCAACTCAGTTCAAGTCTTTGAGTCAGACCTCTCTCTTTTTCTGCCAAGACTCTGGAGTTTCTTTTCTGGCTGCCAATAATTATTCTGTTCCTGTAGACAAAGACGTAAATCCGTGCTGTTCTCCATTTAGATTTGTCTTTAAAAATTCCATGGAGACTTCAGGGGAAAACTTTCCGTTCAGTTTGTTTCTGGAGTTCCCTGAACTGACAGTTCAGACATCAATTTGTCTTTAATATTCTTCATTTTTGATCCTTTTTCTCCCCCACTTGGAAGAGCTCAGCAGTTCATAGAAAAATCTTACCAGATATTTTCCATTCAACTTCTTTTGTTGTCCGAGTTTCAGTCCTGCTCCTTTCCTATCCTAACCAAGCCATACGACACGGTGAGTTCACATAGCTCTAACCAAATCTCCGAGCTCAAGAGCAGCAAAGCCCCACTGAAGAGCATTTGGGCTAACACACACACATCTCTGCAGGAGAGAAAAACATTAAGTATAGATAAAAACAAACTGTCAGAATAAAGTTTGCCACTGGAATTATCAGAAAATAGATCTTTGTTAGCAGTAGAGCTTGTCTCCCAAGGTGTAGTATCACCAAGCACCCCTCAGTTTGGGTACTTGCTGAGAGTTTTAGAGCATGCAAACTTCAGCAAGGCTGATCACAAAAGGCAGCCGATACTTTTTACTTTCAACAGGGAAAGTAGGTGATAAATACCCTCAGGAGAGCCCTTTCCTGGGGTCAGAGGGGAGGCACTGCAATGGTCATCAGAAGGGCCAGGGTCCCCAGAAGTCAACATGACAGACTCCTAGCCGTGAACACAAGTGGCTGTGGGACTTTTCACGAGTGTCAGGACCTTTCAGCGAAGAGCAGACAAGTTTGGTCACTCCTGTTTTTGCAAACCTATACACTATGACACACACCTACTCTGGTGGCAACAGAGACAACTGGTTTTGTCACTTCTAATTTCGAAGGCTGTATGCTACGCACAATTACCCCAAGGCAATAAAACATGATCTATTTCAATTTAGATTTGATTTGCTCTTCCATGCAGGCAGCACAAAGCATATTGTAGCATTTCATCAATTCAAATCATAGAATCACTGAATCATTTAGGTTGGAAAAGACCTTTAAGATCATCGAGTCCAACCATAAACCTAGCGCTGTCAAGTCCACCACTAAACCATGTCCCCAAGTGCCACATCTACACATCTTTTAAATACCTCACATTAAATCGCATATAGTCAAGCTGCAAGATCTTAATTAGCAGCTCCATTAATATCAATGCAGTGAGTATCGTCACTGCTAAGAAAAAAAAAAAATCTACCACTGTGCATATTTCATTTGTATGTTGTGAACTAAGCATAATCCAGTGGCATCTCAACATCCTCACCAAAACTGTTTGCAAGCTAGGCAACTTGCATGAAGTTCAACTATTTAAAAAGTTCATAGCTATACAGAGCCATCTATTTCTAGCCAAGGAACAGAACATGAATTTCATAGATCCTGGAATTATTTCATTTGTCAACATCAACCTATCCCTTGCCCATTAGAGCTGAGTTATTTTAGCAGCACTTTTTCAGTGCACCTGAGCCAGCAGGTGCTTTAGGCTATACAGAAACAACTGGAGAAAGGCAACCTTCAGATGATGCAAAGCCCAGAAGTCCTTAGTCGGTGGCGATGCTCAGTGTATTTCTCCTGAACTAAGTAATGAAACAGGGTCTGCTGGACCCTCCCATAGCCTAAGAATATACCCAAGGTCTCAGAAAGTGGGGTGAGACTGGCTTGGAGCTGACTTCCATGCTGCCACAGCTGGGCAGTTCTCAATACCCCAGCTGCCTGGGTATGACTGTACAAACTGTGGGCTGCCCTGTAAGCACACACTTAAAACGACCACTAGCAGAGGTGCTATATGGCCGCTTGGCACCCGTGGGAGGATGGCATCACAACAGAAGCACAAGAAGGAGCTCTTAGCAGCCTTTACAATAACCCTGTATTAAGTCTTGTAATAAGCACATCCTTTCTGCTTCCCCAGCAGTACAATCTATCTAAATCATAGTGAAAGGCTGGAACACAATGAGACAAACTAGCTTGTGATGGTATGATTTTGGGAAATATGCTTCACTGCAAAGAGAGAGACTCCTAAACAACATGGGATTCTGTGTTTACAGAGGAAGTGTGATCTTCTTTCACAAAGGAGAAAAGGAAGCGCAGAGAGTCTGTCCAAAGCGAGGATTAGAGCCCATCTTTCTGGAATATTATTTTAACAGCTTAGTAATAGGACCAAGGCAGCAACAAAAATCCCCTATTAACTGTAGCAGGAACAAAACTGGATCCTCTTGTGGAGTCAGTGTGGCAAACGTAAGGCTTATGCAACACAGCCTCACTCTACTCTCCCTTTTGGAGAGTTAAATAAGGTGTAATTTAGCTATCATATTACACTATTTAAAATAAGCAAGTCCTCAGCTTCTCTTCTGAGGTACTTTGTAGTTACAGACTTCAATGCTTAGCTGAAGTTTGCTTATTATATAAAGTGGTTGCTACAAAAGCATATTTCCATTTAATTCACGCTACCATCCTTAAAACCAAAAGGTCAAAAATAAGGAAACAAAAGCCTAACTGCAGCTAAGTAGGTCTTGGATGGAGCCCAGAGCTGACAAGAATCAAAACTTTCACACAAGAATAAAAGAAGCTTCAGCTTTTGCACTCTGTTTAATTAAAAGTGCTTTTAAAGAGAATCAGTTTACAAAAAAAGGTTTTTAAAAAACAGAACCTAATTTTGAAGAAAACCTGAATCAAACAAAAAAAGTGTTTGCTCAGATTTTAAGTGAATGTATTTTTAAGCTTCAAAAAAATCTTTGTTTGCATATGAATGCGTATTTGTATTGCAGATGTTCCACACCTGTTTGCATTTCGCAGGGCAGTTGCTTTTACATATTTTTATCTCAATCATAGCACAGAGAAAATTCAAATCTAAAATCCCCTCTCTCATTTCAGAGGCAGTTATGACTGAAGTCCATATAATGTGTTTTTCTTCTCTTTTATTCAAAGCAAAGTCTTTTTTTTTTTTTTAGCTTCTTCAATTTAGATATAGGTCTTCAAAGTAAAATAGCTTGTCATACAGCTTTAAATTCTCCTGCACTAAATTAGAATCAGTGACAGTGAGATTTACTGCAGAAAAAAAGAACTCGACTTTTGTATAAGCATCAAGGACAATTGCTGTTCTCTTTCACTGTATCATCAAGGAAGTGTTTACACTTAAAATCAACAGTATATTATTTTTCCCCCTTTGGATGACAAGTCAGTCACCTCTCCTTTCCCTCACTAGCAGCTCTTTGAAACTTTTAATATAATGTTTTTCTAATATTTCACTTGTAAACCTCAAGGTCAGGTTGCAATCTCCAAACAAGCAACAGCTCTGCCCAAGGACTCCCACACATTCTTTCTTCCCACAGTCACTCCCTATATTACCAAAACTGGATGTTAAGCAATTACCTAGAGGGACTATGTAATTAAAAATGTAGCTTAAAAAAAAAAAAGGAAAAAATTCTGCTTCACCTCTGTGTTAAGAGTTTAGAGGGAGAAAATTACAATACCTAAATTTAAGTTTAGAAATAAGGAAAGATGGTAATAAGAACTATTCTCCTCTTCCTCACAAAAAAAATAATAAAAACATAATCAATGCAGCATGTTGAGTTTAACATGCAAGAATGATGTTGTCCCGGGTGGTGCCAAGAATCACTTGGAGCAAGTCACTTTTGCATCTTGGCTGAACCGCCCTTCAAGGGGGGGGAAGTCCACACCTACAATCAGCAATTTCCCACAGATGACTTGCTGTGGTAGCTATTCAGATTAGCTCTCCATGGACCCAATCCAAAGCTCATTACTGGCAACAGGCTTCTGAAACAGCCCTGTATGTTTTTTCACAATGGGAAAGCTCTACATTTAATTGATAGACTGGAAAGAATGTTAAACTCTTTGAAGTCTGAGATTAACAAGAGAAAAGGACGTAACATTGGCCTTTGGCTTGGCATGTGATACCTGGGGGAAAAAAAACCTCTGATCTAGAATATTTATACAGTGCTCAGTATGGTGTGCAAGTACATCAGAGGATACGTTTACAATTAAAGGTCTGGAGGTAGCAAAATTACTGGTTGCTCCCTATTACCAACACAATTTAGTTATTAGACTTTACAAACAAATCTTTCAAAGAGAAGCATGACTGGCGTTCAAAAAATGAAAAAATTAAAGAATTTTACCTGAATTTATTTTAGCATCACTCTTGCAATTGCGTTCAAACACCATTAGCAGAAGAATTTAATATCAAATAAAATACAAAAATATAAAAAATCCTGTAATTTCACCATTTTATTGTTTTAGGATTTCATAATCTATTTAGAATAAACTTTCTTCTAGCTCTTCAGAAAAGTGGCCATATTTGAAGGAATTAGCATTTTCAGTAGCATTTTAGGCCACAGCACAGTGATAGAGTAAGCCATTACTCAGCTGATCCACATAAAAGCTGTTTTGCTTATTTAGTTTTCAGCGGGGTCAAGCCACTGAATTAGCTCACAGTTTAAACAAACATTAATGTCAGCACAAGTAAAAGGGCAAGAAAGTGTGGCCAAGGAAGAATGTATGAAAAAAAAAACTCCAACAGTCCCAACTTACACTGATGAAACTGAAGATGGAATTTCACTATTAAATGCACAAATAAGTAATGCTAAATATAGAGAAGTTTTTCCAATTGACACAAAATAATGATTCCAAACCTAAAGCAAATCTAAATAAGAATAATATAAAAAAAACACACCCCACAAATTCAGGATGTTATCTCCTTTCAGGAGGTTGTCTTTCCTCAACAGCATAGCCTACAATCGGTATTGTCATGCAGTGGAGGATGTAACTGTGTGCTCCATCACCCTTGGAAATATCTCTCTGCCAAGGGAACGATGTGTATTAGGAAATGCTACCCTCTATCGTTTGACTAGTCTCAACAGCTAATGTCTCCTTAGAACGATCATTTTATGAGGCTAACTCTGCTTTTCTTAGAAATTACTACACAGACCATGAGTTAAAACCCCACAAACCTGAAGCGCTGGTGTTTGTTACTGCACAGCCAGACCTCAACTTACTTTTCACTCATCAACTTACTCCTTGGCTACGGCACTCTAACGGGCCCTGTGACTCTGGCTTCCCCTCCAATTCCTTTTTCCAAAAGGCAGGCAAGCCAGAGCCTGAAAAATAATTATTGCTTTGAATAACTGACTTTTTTTTTAGCTCTGCCTAACAGTTTGAATTCTTTTTTGTCCATTTTGTAGAAGTACTACTTCAAATCCTTACATGATCTTTTACCATTCTCCTGTTGTCTTCCCACTCCCATCACTTTCCAAACCTTGATATTTAAACTCTTAGAACAGCCCTTATTTCAAAGATTTTATATTTAAATGTCTTTGCTAAAAAGCTGAAGCAGCAGGATCTGAAGACATAAGAATGCTATTGCAAAAGGAGCTAGAAGGTGATCTTTGAACTCAACTGTATTATGAAAAATTTCTTCGAGAGCACAAAAGGTGTCCCCTCTCATAAAAAAGAAAAAAAGAAAAAAGAGGGGAACAATATTCTTTCTGCCAAAGTCACTGCTTAAGAAGAGCTGCAAAACTACACTTCATGAGGATTTAGACCATGCCAGCAGGATATTAGATTTAAAAGGAGAATTATTTTTTTCAGCTTATTCTACATTTAAAATGAGAAGCTCTACTTGGCTAACAGCAAATAGAATGAAAGAAACACAAGGAGGAAGAGGAAGATTACCAGGACAAAGTACAAAGAATAATACAATCTGGGGGGCAAGTGGCAGGGAACAGCAAGTGGAAAACATAAGGTAAATACCTTTGTATCTTTAATTCAGTTAGTTTAGAGATGGAGTTAATCAGTGTTGACACCTCTGAATTTCTTCGAAAAGAAACTGAAATTTGAAGTCCCCTAGGAACCTTTTTGCCTTCTGACCTCTGTTTCTAGCCCTTTTGGGTAGGAAACAAGAATTGAGTGAATCTTGGAAAACAAGAACCAAACATTTAAGGATGATTTTAATTAAATACACTACTGATGTGTCAACCTGAGGATGTCTGCACTGTAACTTGTATGTACCACCACCTACAAACAAACAAAGCGACAGGTCTGTTTTAATCACTGCTTAAGGATGAAAGTATTGTAATGTATTATTGCTACTATTTAAGTTTCCCTCAAGCCAGCAGTGCAGCTAAAGCATATTGTAAGGCCCTTCTGACCTCGGTCAGAACATGAGACACTGATGACATGATATAATGCTATTATTTGTTTACTAACACCATAACGTAAAATATGAAATACAGGTTGTCAGAAATACAATCAACACAGAGCTCACAATATTCCATTCTTGTCCTCCGGACGATTTCCAAGGCAGGGAGAGTAAACAGCCTTCTCCCAGCTTTCTTAGTTTCCACAGCTGAGAGTGTAGGATGTTTACAGTACCTGTCACTCAGAGCTCTTGAAAACAAACCAAATGTCAGCAGACCTAGTACAGACTTCATCACTGCTGAGAACACGCAAATGTCAAGTAAAGGAGGAAAAAAATCCATACCCATGACTATTTTATACCATATGAATCCTAGTCAATGTTAAGGCCTTTGTGCACAAGTTGGGAAGTGTAAGAAAGAAGTTCAAAATAAAGCTGAGCTTCAGCATCTCCAGAGGACAGCCACTCTTACTGCCACTGTGGTATTGCAAGGCTTCCTGCCGGTTCACTCCAAAGCACTCCTGAATATCTTGAAGTTGTGCCTGCAGAAAAGACAGAATTCACCATTTTACTGAGTGCACATAAATACACTAACAAACAAACAATCAAGCAGAAAAATTGTATTTGCATTCCACAAGTAAAAGCCGACATGTAATTTTTCCAAAGGACTGGAAGCTTTTAACACAATTTAAAAGCAGTATCCTAGAGTGCTGGCTTAGAGGAATACCTACAATATCTGGCTTATTTTTAATTACCAGAGGAATGATGGTTCTGGGACACCTTTGAATACTGTAAGGAAAAGGATACTTTTAAAGACACAGCTTGGTAAATTTAAGAGTTCAGTTATATAACAACAGATGACTTAACAGCAGTCTAGGTATGTTTGAGATTATATTTTCCTCTCAGAAACAGATTAAGTATTCAATTTCCTTAAATATATCACCTCTAAGGGAAAAGGAAAAAACAAAATAAAAACTGAGAATCTAATCATAAATAAAAAAAGTTTTTCTCACATAGAAGAAAAGCCAAAATCCTCAGAATAGAAAAAATTCCACTTAAACAGGTTTTAGTACAGCATAAGAAACACTTTGGGACAAGATTATTAATAGTTTCTACTTTAAAAAACAATGCATGTGCAAAAACACATGTGCAAGTGACTGGGGACCTGAATCGTCTTACAGAATCACAGCAACCTACTTCAAGAAAAGTTAATTTGCTATTGAAAAGGCAGAGGAGCTTTATCCGAGAGCTTTACCCATAGAAGGGTTGCCCAATACTGGTACTGTTCTCACCATTATATGCACACCATTTATACGACAGTATATTGGCCAGCTTTCTGAAGAAACAGCTTTCCTTTGGGCGCAAAGTATGTTTCAGTTGGACCAAAGTAACTGTACAATTTTCTCCTCTATCATTACCTGCATCTCATTCCAGCACTTCTGAAAATCAGGCCACATATCTAAAAGCCCAGTTCTTGCAGTCACAAAAATCCCCAGTGGGGGTCCCTTTGGTCAAGACAAAGAACTACAGCAGCAGGAGAGGGCAAGAGGGGGACTATATAATTGCACACCCCACTTTACCATTCATAAGACCACCTAGACATTTGCAGGAGCCTGAAACGTTGAAATAAATCTGAAGGTACAGATCAACTTCACCTTTCAGTCTGCTACAGAATAATATGAACTGCAAGGGCAAAGAAGGCAAAAATTGCAAGAATTAAAAGGTTTCCTTCTCAAGCTGTCTGTCCTCAATAAATCAGCTCTCTGTCAGCAGCTAAACAACCTACACTAGTTCTGCGCTCAGAACATGCCTTTCTCCAAAAAAACTCCACCAATTTTACATGTTGACTGGGGCCATGGGTTGGATCTCTCAAAGACACACAGCAGAAGACGGAAATCCCTGTCCTTTAATCAAGCAGCCAAGTCAGTCAGAGTGCCAGGTAACCCTGCAAGAAACCCTGGTGTTGGCTCAACAACGAATCCAGCAGTAGAAACAAAAGCATAAAGTGCAGAAAGAAAATCACGGAGCTGCACCCTCAGAGCAAGAAAAAGGAGTAAATCTCAGAATAATCCAGGTGTGAACACATCTCAGGAGGTCATCTAGCCCCCGCCCCTGCTGGAGGCCGGGCCAGCTTCGAAGTCCCATGTGAACAGCTGCTGGAGACCTTATGTTTCTCATTTGAGGTTTTTCAGCTTAAGTACGATTTGCAGACGGCACTTCAACCCTTTACAAGAGAGCAGAAAAATAATATTGTGGTAGCCTCTGACTGAATTTACCACAGTACTCTCAACCTTTGGCAGACAGGCATCTGATATTTCTTTTGTTAACAGATCCTATTTTGATCCTCTAAGGGCTATGATGAAATTTTTTTTATATTCAAGTGATCAGTCACAATATCTTGATTTGCATCTTTTATTACTGTTGGTTAGAAATTCTATTTACTATTATTTTATCTTCCCTGTACAATTCAAATGTCAGGGCTTAAAATCAGACAGTTGACTCTGAAAATGTTAACCTGTGTTAGACCCTCTAACATTAAAACTGTTTTCCCAAGTTTAATACATGGAAAATAAATGGAAACAAAAAAAAATTACCTCCCCTGCAATAATCCAGTATGTCCCTAAGGCAAAAAAAACCCTAACTATGTAAATTCAGAGAGCATGGATATTCTATTTGCTAAAAAGTAAGTAGCAGGAAAAAGCCTTAAATGTCTGCTTTGGCTTTTTTCTATAGCAAGAAGGAATTCTGCTTTCAAAATAAGCCTATGAACTATTGGAGCTGTTGGCCTCATATCTAAGAAAATTTATGAGAGCCAGTGTAATAACAGGCAACACAAAGGAAGAAAACTTGTCAAGGCAAATGATGCAGTGACAAGGAAATACTCAAACAGATGAAGGAAAAACAATCCAGAAATTCAAAACAAGAAAAATCAGTATAAAAACTAAGCAACACATTATTGTCTTATACTATTATGGAATCCCAAACACTTTTGAGACTACCACATATTCTTCAGCTTCAGCATTTAAATGAATGACACAAGTGACTTAGGACTTTAAAAGTCAGTTTTGCATATATATTTCAGATACCCTTCCCACCAGATAGTCATAACAACTTCAAACAATTTAAGGAAATCTTCTGGTAAGAACTGCATTTATACTCAACACAGTAATTCCCATTCTGAAGGGCCTACATTCAAAACAAGCAAGAGGAAAACATGACAGCAACGAAACGATCACATTAAGCACAGGTCCACTATATTTCTACTGCTTCTCTATTAACTGCCTTTGACTTCCAATCATTTCAGGTGACTATTTTATTTTTACCAGTATTTATGAAGCCTGAATGATGCTTCTAAGGCGAGATACTTGGGGAGGGGTAGGAAGTTACATACGTCACATCCCTTTGCCAAAATAGATGCCTACCACTTGCTA
Organism: Gymnogyps californianus; assembly: GCF_018139145.2. NCBI lineage: Eukaryota > Metazoa > Chordata > Aves > Accipitriformes > Cathartidae > Gymnogyps > Gymnogyps californianus. The sequence goes on along the minus strand of NC_059473.1, from coordinate 94,712,914 downwards.
GGCACAGTTCCTCATCTATGTCTCGGTACCCAGATAGCAGCAAAAAAAACCAACCCCAACAAACCCACCAGCTTTCATTGCAAAGCATATCCTTCTATAGGTGTCTGAGAAGAAATAACTCTTCCTTCCTTGCCTGGTGGAGTCCTGGAGTAAAGACTGTGTGTAAAGACATTTAGAGATATATCCCAAATTACCTCTTTCACTGACCTGCCACCCCTCAAAAAGCAACTAGCAACATCTAAAGTACAACAGCCACATCAATTTGAAGTAAGAATTGAGATTTGGACTTGGGAAGGAGCAGGCAAAGTGGCAGGCATCCTTAGAGCTTAGCTAGAGTCTAGGGGTTCCCCCTTCATACGTCTCCATCCTTACATGGTAGCTGTGAAGACCACAAACCACTCACTTCTGCTGTTCTCCCACTACATGAAGCAGCATTTCCCTCAAAACTGCCAAGTTTTTCTTCTCACCTGCCTGCTCCTGGAAGGACACACAGCTTCAGTGAACAACTTCTGGTCCTGGTAACAATGATTTGTTATTGACTTTCTCCAAAAAACCCTGGCACGGTTATAAGATTACTTCAAGCCCATGCCAATGAATTCGATGTTTTTTCCTGTCCTGATCATTCTGTGTTACATTTTGGATACATGCACTTACATATCTGGGTACATAAGGAGAAACCCCAGGGTCTCTGTCTGATGGGGAAGACCTAAAAATGGATGTGGATCTCAGGGCTCTCCTTTAGCAACTGTATGTGCCTTTGGCTTCGAAGAAAGAAAACTATCCCATTCATTTCCTTCATGAGCCTTGCAGCTCTTTGAAGGGAGGGGAAAAAACATAAAATAATGAAAATGTTTCCTTTTCCACGTAACTGCTATAAGACACACACAGAATAAAAAAGAAAAAATCTGAAATTGAAGTCCTTAGTACATTTTTTAAACTAGCTAAAAGAAACATTACTTTCAGCAATTTTAAAGTTTTTTCCCCCCGGGAGTCAGAAGCAAGACAGTGGGAGAACAGCCACCACATAGAAGCCACAAAATACAGTGGAACAGCCCAAAATACAAAAGCAAGCAGACTGTAGATAGGTAATTGGCCCATCTTTGAATGAAAAACATTTCAAACACTATATAAATATATAAACTGCCAGCAGATGTCAGTACAGTCTAGAGAATTGCTAGTTCAACCCTCCACTCCAGGCTGATACGAATATTTATTTAACACCCCCCCAACTGTCCGGGTACACAAATCCAGCCCTGCCATCAGTCCTGAATGGAAAGTGTCACACAAAATAGAAAGTCTCACTATCATACGGAGAAGCAGCCCCTGGGGTCTGCCATATGATGTGCATGTTATCAACGTGCAAAAAAATGAAATACAAAGCTCTAAGAACAGGCATCAGTTTCTACCGCTGCAGGACACCAAAACCCAGTTTGATATTAAGCAATCTCTAATCAAGGTTCAATGCCTTCCTTCCCCACGCTCGTCAGACTCTCTAGCTATGGCATGTGTCTTTGCCCCACACGTTTGCATTCCCTCTGTTCCTAAATAACTTTAGTCTCCTTAGATTATGCTGCAAAGTGTTGGGGAATATTTAGCAACGAGGTTGCTAAGCTAAATAAAGCTCTTATGCAAAACAAGCATTAGCATGATTGTCCTTGTGCTACAGCAGAGGCTCCCTCCACCTTCACCCCGTCTCTCTGTTTTCTGACAAGAGTTGTAAGGAAAGTGTCTCCGGAGCATCTCTGGCCGATGTGATTTTACTTAGAAAATTCTAACAGCAGCATTTATCTCATTTCTTCACGCAAATAAATATCAAAATTTACAATTTCTCAATGGTAGAAATTAGTTTCAGCAAGACAGATGTGGCACAAAAACATTTTTGCTGCTCAATGTCCAAATTCAGTTACACACTTTGCTACTAAAGCTATTAACTAGAAAAGTTTCACAGGCTACTTAAATAAAGGGCAGGACTTACTTTAGACCATTAATGCATAGACTAAAAACAATCAAAAAAGGAATAAAACCAATCCGCCATCGCAAACATAACCTTTATTATTTAGTCTTAGCAAGAATTTTCAGCTTTACTAGTTTATAGATCGAGCTTTCTATCCTACCACAATCAACACGTCTTACTCTGAAGCAAAAACACGTATTAAGAGAACACCAGTATTTGTAGAAACCAAGAAAAGAATTGTCAAGTGATTAAGAAATCTAACTAATGTCATTTTTGCTTGGCATAGAACCACTGGATGTTGGTGACATCCTGATTGCTATTTTGTGAGAAATATGCAGGTAAGCAAAGCAAACAACATACATTGACCTGTGGAACTTCACATTAGGAGAACTTTGTTTTTAATTCATTTCTTAGGTACAAGAGTAATATAAGAAACCAGGTTTATGGTTTTAATACTGGCTTATTGCATGACCTTACAAAAACCTCTTCAATTTTCTTACCAAATGCAGTCAACTCAGTGCACGTATATTCTTACAGTAATGTAAAGAACTTCGAAAATGATACAATTAAAGGAAACTTTATGTTAAGTTAAAAACTGTGAACAGAAAATGAACTTTTTAGGCTGGTGGCTAGGAAGAGAATTTACTGAAACGTTTCTGTCATGCCTTATAGGGTGGTTTTAGCACAGCTCTGAGGTTTCAACTTAAGTTTTAAGCCCACCGCACTCTTAGATTTCCTTTGCATGGTTTCATATCTAAAGTTGAGTAAAATTGGAAGAGCAGCAAAAATACAGATACACAGACACTTTTTTTGGAGCATTTATGTTTTCTTAATATAGATGCTGGACAACTTGGATATTAATATGGAAAAGAGAAATAAAAAGCAGAGAGGCAGACAGCATCCTAGAAGATTTACCTTATATAGTTCCGAAGGGTAGATGGCGTACAAACTACCTAGTAGTTGAGCAGCAGCAACCACAAAAAATGAATCTGAAGTAAATCGCTTCACAGGAAACCCCCAAACCACTTAAGATGGTATCAAAATTATGTCCAAAGGAAGAGTGCCTCTAATTTCGTAACTAAACTAAGCCCTGGAACCTCCCTCTGATTCAGATGAGCTACGTAGTCTCAGAAGTTTCTCTTGGAGGAGTCTAATCACGGATTCAGGAAGGAAGGCAAGTTTTGTTGCAAACCTAAGTGCTTAATTAAATATAAAACCTACAAGCATGTTTCACCTTGCTTTGGAGTTTCATCAGGAAACCTTTGCACAATTCCTATTTTGTTCCATACAACTGCAAGTCTTTGTCAGGTTAAAACAAGAGGTAATTTATGTGCACTCTCTAAATGGGAATTTTTAATTCATGAGTCTTGGCTCTAATTGTAACAAAGACCCTTGAGGCTCATAGTTTCTCTCTGTTAACTTCTCTCCCTCAAATTCTCTACACGTAAACACTTGTTTCTACAACAGCTCTTCTGCAAGTCATTTTTTCCCTACTTTTTGAACATTCAAAACATGCAAAAACCAACCCCAAGTGCCTCAGTTTTACACATGCTACTTGCTCAGTCCGAGTTCAATACGCCCAGGTGACAAGTACTATTCCCGTCACTCTCTCTTCAGGAAATCTCAAGAAGATTACTAGCATCCAGAGTACGTGACTCAACAGCCAGCTTGCACACTATGCCAGAATAATAGAATAGCCGGCCCCTTTTCCCCAGGAAATCTAAGTTCTTTAAAATCAAGTTTTAAGAAGGTAAAGAAGAATTTCGGCTTCTGCAGGAGCAAAACTGCAAAGCTGCACTTAAAAGTTACTTAAGATTTCACATCAGCAGCAAAATTTGAGTAGAAAGAAGCTTACAGTCAGTTACTATTTAGCGCAACTTCATTTCCTAAAATCTTTAAATTAAAAGTTCACCCTTGAGCATCAAAGGGGTTTTTGCATCCTTCTCTAAATTACCTAAACTATGTTCAGCTAGCCTCTAACATTTCCTCTACACCCACCAGGCAGCTAGCTCTCTGCTGAATGAACTGTGGCAAATGGCATTCAAGCTGTGAGACTTCGATAGAGGCTGGCATTTCAATAGTTACAAGGCAATATTTGCATGACCGAGCAGATGGAGTATGGTGGATGCATCCTTTTTCCTCTACTGAAAAAAGTTCTAGATAACGATGCTTTTAACAAAAGGAAATTGCCAACTTGAAATGTTGTCATTTTTACGTGGACAAGTAGGAATGAGGTTTGGCACAATATCTGACAGACTTGTACAGTCAATTTTTCTTGCTGCTGTTGGTTTAAGAGTGCTATTGAATTCACAGAGCAAGAATTAAACAATGCAGGAAGCATTTCCTATTGCTAATGCTTAAGGTTACTATAACCAAGTTAAAATAGTTTTGTTGGTTCGTTTGTTTTTAATGATATTCCTTTTTTAAGGATTTACAAATAAGTTTTATGGAAAAGTATGCATTATTAGGGAATTTCCATCCTTTAGCTATTTTCCCCATCTTACATCATTCAATTATCTCACCTCTTCATTCACTACCCAGATTTTCATTTAATCTCTAAGCACAGTAGTTGCCTCAAGTTTCACTTTTCTATTTCCATCCTAGACCTTCTTCAGGTTAACTTAGATAACAGTGTTCTTGCCAAAGTCCAAAGATATTTGCACTATTCCATCCCCATGCATTTTGAGTTGTCAATCTTCTTTTCTGTGACAGTCCAGACCTAGCTCTCTTATTCAGCTTTTTTTTTTTTCCTTCCTATCAGAAGATCCTCCATTTGTTTTTGAAGTGGAGATCCAAAAAAGCTCTTCTGGACCTCCATTCTCTGGGTGATCTACTTTGCAATTTTTAAAAAATTGCCACCTTTGTGAACACGGTCCGGAAAACTGCCTCTACTCCAAATCTGTGTCTAACGGTACATACAAAATCTTTCTTCATCTCTCCATCACTTCAAGAAAAATACGCCTGCCAACTCAAACACATCATTAATACTTGCAACTCTACAGACCCAGCCAAACACCCAGTCTTGCAGATTCTTTATGCATAAAAACTAAATTGGAGTCCTTTCAACTGGTCCTTATGTTTCTGTCCCATCCAGTGACTCTTCCTCTTCCAGGTTCACTTTCACACAACATTCTCCAATGAAGGAAAGGCGAAAATCTTGCTGTGACTCACATTCAGAAAACTACTGCCAGAAAGAACAGTCTAAGAAGTCATCCCTTCACATCCTCTTATGGCTACCCCTTCTCAGTTGAATCAAACAGCAGCTACTGTCATGGTCTAGGCCTATCAAGGTCTACAATCATCTTTCCCCCCTATTAAGCCATCTTCTCTACCTCCAGTTATCACATGATGTCAGCCTCTGCCCCCCACATTACAGTTTCTATCAAGCCTCATTTATGCTTTCCTCTACATTGCATCTTAACAGAAATGCAATTTCCAACTCCATAACCTCCCGCACAGTCCTCCTCTCTCCTCTCCTCTTCATACTGCCTACAGAAAAGATTTAAGCAACGACCTGGTGTTACTGGCTTACCAGCCCCACCAGTGCTGCCTTGCCCCACACTCCCCCCAGCGCATCTACCCGTTGCGATCCAGAACTACATCAGGGATCTCACAGAAATCACGGTGCTCAGCACCACCGCATGCTGCAGTCACATTGAACATCTGACTGACAATTTATAAACCCATTTAACCCATTTTAGGCTCAGGCTGCCAAATTAGCAACACCAAAGAAAAAATTTGAGAGCAGTAACAGGTATTACTTGAACAGCAATGCTGAAACTGAAAAAAGGATTTAAACTCACCACTTGAACATAAAGATAGTAACAAAACTCACCTGAACATACTTCCTTTTCTCCTAAACAGGCAGTAAACTTAAAACTTCTTTATTAGTATTTCGGTGAGGCTCATCACTATGGTATGTGAGCAACCCAAGAAGATCAAGTTGCTCATCTGTATTAAACAACAGTTGCTGCAGGATGAAAACAAGCAGGGCTTCAGTTTTACAGAAACTCAGCTGAGGTTTCTGTTTGGCAAAGATGATGTATTTGAAACAAGGCATGGATCCAGATCCCATTTGATCCAGTTCTTCCTGATGCATAGATTTCAGGTAAATTCAATAGCTTCTCTCCCTCCCCTCCATGCAACACAAAGCTTTTCCCTCTGTGTACTAACAGGATTAAGTGTCCCATTTAAATTTCATCAAACTCCACTTTGTTTTCGCACTCCTTCCCTGAATTAGCAGATTACTGCTGAAGCAGGCAACGAACACACAGCTTCTCCCACTCATTAACATCACGGACACGCTGTGGCACGAATCCAAGCTCCATTTTCCTGCAGAGGATATAGCTTCTGTGGATGTGAACAATCTCCAGCAAAAGCTTAATGCATCGGCCCATTTCCTCCATTGGAAGGGAGTCTCCCAGCTCACACTCTGAACAAACAGAGTCCCGGAGCCAGCCCACGGACAGTGTTTACAGAAACAGCAATGTCACCGATAGGAGAGTTTTGGATACTTTGGAACAAAAATAGTTTGAAGAAAAAAAAAAAAGTAGCGGTATTTTTTTTTTTTCCCATGAAAAAGTAGTAAATTAAGCATTAGTCAAACGTTGACACATTTTTTTGGTTATTTTATAGGGAGGCTTCTTTAAAAACCACATCTATTTTACTGTGGTTAAAGTAAATCTTATGCTGAACAAAGGAACTGAAAGGTACCAATTTAGCAACAGTTCTGCATTTCCATCCCCACCTCTCCTCTTGCTGCCTAACTTATACATGTACAAATGAGGGGCCCAAGTAGTGCCAATATAAAATAAAGGAACACTTTTTGTTGTGGTTTTTTGTTGGTTTTTTTTTTTTTTTAAATGCACTGAAAAACTTTGTATTTTCACAAAGTTTGGGCAGTCTAAAGGCAGGGGTAGCTGAAGTATTTAAAAAGGTTCTGCACCATCTGTAATTCTTCATACATGCACTTTGACCACCCTATTTAATTAGCATCAACCTTTCACCACTTAGCATGCTGCTAAGTATTAGTCTATTTTTATTTTATTTATTTTAAGGAAGTGGAACAATACAGTGATCATCAAAAATAGTACATCAAAATAGTACATGCTGTACCCCATATTTAAACAAATAAATACAGACAACTGTAATCCAAGAGTAGGATATATAAACACTAAGCTTCACAAAGTTCATGAGAATTATAACTTTTGGAAAACCCAGTCTGTCTGGTGATTGAAGTGTTTTCAATCTCTCAGTTACTAACACAGGAATGAAGCTGAAAGCTGCTCTCGGCACGCATTTTGCCTAGGAATCAAACTTGTAACATCATACGGTCAGTGTATAAGACAAGGCAAGCAGGCATAAGAGAAAAACGCATCACGTTTTTTCCTTATTTCTACCTCACTTCCAGCCCTACAACCCGCCTGATGACTATGACAGACACAGCTGGTAGGAAACAGGAGGCAAAGAAGCATCAGTCGGAGGCAACATGGATATCCAGGCTCCATCCAAGAAGCAGGAAGGAAGAAACTCGAGGGTCAGCAGCAGAAGATAAGGGCAGAGACAGGCTCCAGCATAAGAATTTTCATAAGTAAATGGCCTGGCAATGGAAATAATATTTTAAAAAGTTTCCATGCCTCCTCCCCCATCGAGGCTGCTAAATCGCATCCTGTTGCCCTGCTCAGGGCTGTGAATCATTGTGCTAACCTGGAATGGTGCCACTCACCTCCAGAGCTTCTCTCTGCTACAAAAATTAGCAGGCTACTTCTCACAAAAAGTAATTTGCAACAAACTCCTTCTAGACCCAACCATCAAATAGTGGACAGAGGCTTCATTTTCTTTCCCAAGTCTTACAACACCAGGAAATTTTAGAAGCAGCATAGGAAAAAAATAAAATAAAATTTTAAAAAATCAAGCGACTGCCTACAGTTCTGCCTGTGCCCCTCCTGGCTAAAGATGAGAGCAGGCAGCTAGTATTTCAGATTGCTCGATGCAAGTGACCTCTCCAACTACCACCCCATATTAACTTCCTGACCAAGCTAAGTGAAAGCCTGCCAAGTATTAAAGGGAGAAGAAAGGGATGTAAGCAGCTCGGGTACTTCCTTTCTGGAGATATTTTTGACCAGTGCTGCAATTCTATGGGTCTTATCTGAAGAACTGACATGTTAGGCAGGGTTCAGCAACATCCCGATTTTACCTTCTGTGCTAAACACAAACCCAAAGAGAGGAATGATGGCAATTGCCATACAGGCTGTTTGTTAGGAGGCTATGCAAAATAACCAGAGCACCTTGTGATGAGATGACAAAGCCACGATGTCTACCTTCTCTCCTATCCTGACTTATGTTTCTAGCTAGAAATACCCTACTCTCTCTTCAAAGCTGCAGCGACAGACATTTGCCTGCTCACAGCCCCGGTGGGCTGCACAAGCTGCACTGAAGATACCGCAGGACAGTATCAGAAATGATTCTGTCGTCACTGTTAGCCACTTCAGCAGAGGTCAAAAACCGAATTTAAGAAGCATGGTAACATATACACCGTCTTCATAACAGAAAATCTGTCCTGGTGTGGTGCATGCCAGTGCCAGGAAACTTTGTTCTCGAGAGCCCAGCAACATGACACCTCCCGCCAACACAACAGTAATGTCAAGAGATTCTAAAATGGGAACCGCAGAGGAAGTTGAAAGTTAAGTTAGGTTCAGATTTTAATTTTTAAAACAATAAAATCCTCCATTCTGAAATGACAAGTGTGGAAGTGAAGACTGAATGATGTTCATGTCTTCAGATTCTTTAGAAAGGTAGAGAGTTGACACATTTTCTGCAGCAGAATTTACTGCAACAATAGTAATTTCTCTGACCAGATTTGAAAGCATATACCTTGTTTTCTAAAATGCAAATATTTTACTCTTATTAAGTTTAAAGTGACTGGAAACTTAAAATGAGATCTGACACAAATCGTAGTAGAAAAACATAATATATACTAGCCTACAAGAACTACTGCATTCAAGGTATGTTAGTTACTTTTTTGGTCAGCTCAAAGAAACTTGCGTCCCACCAGCTGATAGTTCTCTCCTAAGAGGAGAAAACTGGTTCCAGCAAATCAATTCCAGCAAATTAAAGCAGAATATTAGCAACATAAGGCAAAATGCAATCAAATCAGAGACACGATTTATTGCTTACAATGAAAACTAGAGGATTTATACCTTCAGATGTCCTTTTCAGTAAGCAACTGAAATTCAATGCAAACTATTTCTCAATATATGATGTATGTCACAACCCTGATTTAGTTCATGATGCAATTTTTAGCACATGCTGTGCTAAAAAATACTCACATACTTCACACGACAGAACAGATTTGCTGCAGCCGTGGAAACATCTTTAGAAAGTTAAAAATTACTTACTTTTAAAGCAAAAATGCTGTATTTGTACATTAGAAGTTGAACTCTACACGTTTCATGAGGAGCTACTGAATCTCTAGGAACAAAGATACTTCACCAGTATCTAAAACAGACAGCAGACACTCTACAGATGCAGTTAGGAACATTTGCTTGTTCTACAGCTTTCATGAAGGAGAATGCATATCTGCATATAACACTATCTTGTAACTCAATACACCTAGCAAGTGTAGTCTGCCACCGCTTTAGAAAACTCCTCTGCAAGAGAAGCATTGACAATGATACGACCAAGTCTAGTCACCCATGTCCCAAGACATCAGACAGCAAGTGCCAGAAGTTTGAGGGGCTTAAAGCACAGATACCCTTCCTAGAAACATTTTAGATCTATTTTAGCTACGATGAATGAGTACACTTAGTCAAGAGAAGTTGTAGACAATAAGCACTTCTGAACACAAAGCAGACCGCGTGCACCTCAAGGTGAGTACATAGGCAGGAATATGTAAGCTTCAGCCCCACTGTGCAAGCACCTTCACAAACATCAAACAGTCAGTTGGCAGTGGAAAAAAACCACATGTATAACCACAGAAAAGTAGTAGACAGGCTTAGAACTGGGTCCAGCTGACACTACTGCAAGGAAGATGCTTTCCATACCTTTATTTTATGCTTGCAGCTTTTTGTCTGTGTCCTAATGAGAAACAGTTGCCCCTTCTTCCCCTCAACATACGTCCACTTGGCAGTATAAGGGCTAAACCAGTCTTAAATCAGCAATACTGACAAAAGATCCAAATCATTCTGAAATAACACTGTCCTCATAAGCAGCAACTGCAAAATGCCAGAGGTGGAAACGTGTTCAGTTCCAAATTTTAATTATTCAAACTCTGTACTGAAACACTCACGTTCTCCTTTTCCTAAAGCTACCGATTTCATTCAATTTAACTGACATGTGGAAAACCCGCAGATCTTCCTGTTGAGGAGTAGAAATGCTCAGATTAGAAAACTTGCACGTTATTTTTCAGTATGAGTTCACAGCTCCTTTACAATCGGATTCCCAACTCAGCACACTGACATGGAAGGAAGCATAACAGAAAAATAAGATGTTTTAACAAAGCTGATACCTGCAGTCAGTTCCTCCCAGCAATGAAACACCCAGCTTTCCAAGACAGCACCAGATATGTTCATATAACATATCTTTGTGATAGAAGTGAACAAAAGAACAACAAGGTTTCTTTACAGATTTCCTCATACAAGACATGAAATCCTTCTGTGTAGATAGTTGCTATGGTGCAGACTTCAGGAGAAAAAGAGGAGAGATCAGACTTCTTGTTTACAGGTTTCCAATATGCTCCACTTGATCCATCTTGAAATTGAAACCCTTTAGCTTCCTGTCTTTAGGCTGTCAGATGGTACAGGACAAACATAGTGTTAGCAACTTTACAAAGCTCCCATGTGTTCTGCATAGATCTAGAGAAAAACATCCATGTGGATTAGATGACAGACAGGAGGAACAATATAGTTTCAAAAAGAATAAAAGCCATACTAAATCCTGAGAGACTTACTCAAGGGAAAAGAGACTTACTCTGGGAATGAAATGCCAGATCATCTTTGAACACTGTCAACACTTCACCACAACGTAACACTGCATGGACCTATTAAAAAAATGCTGTTTCGACATTCTCAGGCGAAATCCTGATTCTTCCAAGAACTTCTTACACAGGTTTTATCCAAACAGGTATGCCTGGCTATTTACAGATTCAAGAAGAATAAGACAAAGACATTTAGGGTAGGATTCAACTCTCGATAAGACACCTAAAAAATATAAAGACACATAAACTTCCCCTACAGTTAAAAAAGCCTACAGAAAGATTCAGCTTATCCTACAGCAGACACTTTGGGTGTAATTCAGGTACCTAGACATAGGTATCTGCTATCAGTTTAAACATCCTGGGAGTTCCACCTCACTTCCAGTTGTCTTTGTTGTGAATCCTGCAGGTCTCAGGTTGCATCAGCATGATGCAATTTTTACCAATGCTGTAGAGGTCCTAATTGGCACTAGGTTTAGGCAGGTGACCAGAGGGATGCTATCCAGGCCCACGGACTCTACCAACTAAATTTTCACCAGCTATGAAGAGAGAGAAAGCATAGCAACTTGGTGCAGAAGTCTAAAACTTAAATGTTTTTCATCAGTCATAACAGAATGCATCCTTTATTCTTTTGCCAATTGACAAGAAGATAGCTATCACTTGTAGAATAGTCTTAGGCTATTCATTATTGAGGTTTTGGTGCTATGAAAGAGATTAGGCCTTTGCAGTCACTTCTTTAGAGTCCCATCTTCTAAAGCAGCCGCCAAATGTAATTTCTTCCCTAGATCCATTATACACTTGCCAGAAGATTAGACTAGAACCTTTTTGCCAAAGTCTTCTATACAACCTGCCTGCATGAACTGCCTTAATCAACTTTTCTTTAGTATGGTGCATAAAACCCACTCATACAGAACAGGTTAGTTCTCCCATTTAGTCAGTGGCCAGTCTAGTTCTGCCATATATGGTGTTTTTACTGAACTTGCCGGGTGGGGTAGAAGTGACTAGAGTATCCAGGATAATTCCAAGGTTTAGGAACTTAATCGTGCAGTCTTCCTAAAATAAGTACAAAGTTCCCTGCACAGACAGAGATGCCTTTAAAGACCTCCAGAGGGAGATGCTGTCTAATTTTTGGCATCCAAATTGCTTTGAACATCCATCTTGGGCATCATTGCTGGCCACACCAGCATCTTGCTACAGCCTGAATATTCTACTCTCTGTCAGGTCAGGAACACAAAATTAAAAAATAAATAGGAAAGGAAACAAGATCTATGACAGCTTTCACATTCCATGGCAGTTTTCTTGCTCTTTAGACTGCAATTTATTCATTCCCCCACCCCCAATGCTATTGTTTGCTATCATCTATTTCTCTTTCCTTACCTGCTTACTGTTTGAACAAAGTGTAAAAATACTGTTTTCCATTTCATCACATATACCTGGAAAGCTTAACTAATGCCCCAAACCATTTGCTCCCTATTGCTAGCAAACAGCCTGAACTGAAACAGTAGCATCTAACCTGTATTTGCGCTACTACCAGCATCACAAGAAATTTGAAGGGGGGGGGGAATACACTGGAGGGTATTAGCATAGACTTCTTTCCATTATTCTTTGGTTCTTCCATCTTCTGTGATTTGTTTCTACAAGATGATCATTAATCTCCTGGCTGTTAACCCAGAAGCCCTCCTGACAGCATTCTGTCTACAGAAATCAGACCTTCACCAAGGCCAGACTTGGACAGAACAACTACTAACTTTTAAACACTGGAGAAAGTATTGTCCCTTCACTGTAACATTTACAAGCACACATGGTTCTCCTTTCCCATGTATTTAACAAGCATCTGAATGATTCCACTAAGGTAGCTATAACACAGTTCTCACAGCTTGGAGACGAGGGACGCTGTGCAAGGAAACCACTCTGCACCCAGTGCTTCTATAGCTATACTCATTACACACAATCCACCTAGTAGTAGGAATATTTAAGAGAGTCATAACGTTCCCATGGAGACAGAGCCGAGATCTTGTCTGATTTCATTCCAAAACTACTGAAAACAGAGAAGAGCTTTTGCCAAGGCAATTTTGGCAAGTATTTCCAGCAGTATCCTGGCTTGCCAAACTGCATTTGGATTTTGCTGGACTTATTTACTTGTTCAGTATGCTCAGAGAAGTAGAAACATTTGTTGCTGTAGAGAATTTGGCTTGCTTTGAAGACCTGGAACAACACTTAAAAGATGAATCAGAGACTGACTGACTTAGGAATTTGATCTATTAACCTCAGCTCGTAGTGGTGTTGTATCCTGAAGTGTTAGAAGTAATCCATAGCTCAGCTACTTCAGGTCTGAGACCAGACAACTCTGCGAACTCTCAAATGGCACTTTTAATGTGCTATTTTTATATAGCCAAGTTCTACTCCTTTCAAAAATACTAGCCAACACAAGCCGTAAGACAACCCTGAATATCCTCTTTAGGAGTCAAAACAGCACAACTACATTTTATGACAAAACTGGCATTCTTTGCTGACTGTGTGGAGATAAACCCTAAAGGCCTGATTTTCAGAAGACATTAAGCATCCAGTCTCTCTCAAAAACAGTTACAGCCCTTTAGGACACCTTTACTTAAAGGCTGATCCCTCCCACACTGTTGTCCTCACCCTCACTCCCCACAGGGCCGGTCAGTGCTCTGCTTCCACCCTGTCACTGGGGCACGCAGGAATGCTTTTGATCAGATGCGTCAGAGGTACACTGGTGACATATTTTGCCTGACAGAGTCATGCTCAACTGCTCAACTCAAAACCTGGAGTGAAAAAATCAAGGTATTTCAAAAGCACTATCTGCAGCGCTGGTTTTCAAGGTTTTGGTACTGTTTCTCCCATGTTTGTCCATTCCACATTTTCAGCTTTACTAGCTTCCTTTTTCTCACTTTCCTTTTTTTTTTTTTTCTGAGCAAGACATTTCTTCTTCATACCTCCCTCTATTCCCCATCTCCTAACACTGCCCGCTACCTTGCCTTCCCTTTTCCAACACAGAAGCTACGTACTAGGTCATAGCCGCAGTCCAACTATCCTCAAAGCACATACTGCTAGAGAAAAGTACAAAATAACACCCAGGCTTACATAGTGTCATTTTTCTAACTCCTCACTGTTATAATATAAATTCATCCTGGAGGCATAGCATTTCATGTAATTCTTTTGCCTTTTAAAAGCACATATTCTTACAACTCCTTCAATCCATTATCCAGTAGGCACCTACAATGCATTTTTCACAAACAGAAAAATCAAGTATAAACATACCCTAAATTTCTGATTTCTGAATGTGTGTGTATGTATATATTTCAGTTGCATTCAAGATGAACAGTACCAACTTGCTTCCTAAGAGATACAATTAGACTGCTCTATGACCTGTTCCCATCTTCATTGTACCTTTCCAATATTTAATTCACTTATAAGCTAACAGGAATACCTCTGGTTTCTTCTAGATAAACCAACAACAAAAAAATAAACCAACAGAAGATAAAGAATCAATGCCTACCTCTCTCCACCCCAGGGAAACGTACCACTCAACGATGGTTCTTCATTGATAATTATAGTTTTAAATCTGTTCACCAATTTTTAATCCCTCTGATACATCATATCTAGACTTTTTACTATTTCAATTTTTTCCATCAGGATGTTTGGGTTGCCAAATCCAATATCCTGAAATACATCACAAAGGCTAGTGTTTGTATGAGGCTACTAATCTGCCCAATTTAACATGAAATAAAATAAAAAGATGACACGGTAGACAAGTTCCATTTCCCAGTATGGGAAAACTCCACTTACCTACTTTGGTCCAAGTCCTATTTCAGTAGTTCTGTCCAAAACCATGTCAAGCTGACAGCCTATAAGCAGTTGTACACTCTACGCACCCAGTTAAGCCCCAGCACAATTTAGTTTCTATCTGTGATCTGGAGTACTCTAATTTTAGATTAGCAGTCCACAGTTTCTCATAATACTCCCCTCTAACTCCTTGATACCAGTTATTGACATCTTCTAAGTTATGTCATATTTTAATAGCTATTGTTAAACATCCTCCTGGCTTGCTAAAGTGGAAAGAATGCCATCAACATTTGTATCCAACTAAAATCTAGGTTTTTAACCACATACCTGACAAATCTATTGAGTATTGTTGTCTTTAGGCACTGCTCTATGACTTTGACTTCTACCTGATCATGGAGCACCAACATTAAAGTTACTTTTGTTTCTAATAAAAATCTTTCTTTCTCTGACTGTCCAGCTGTCCTCCCTCCATGTCATTTTCTTACTAATTTTATACATTGCTTCATTATCTGCTAATTTATATTCATGGAATAAAAGCTGACAGCCATCTATTTAGGGATTTCTGCTGGCAGGAGGAAGGGAAAGAGTATTTTTAAGAGCCATTTCCACCTCTATTCTCAGACATTTTATCTTTGCTATCTCCCTTGATTGTGGATTCTTCCACAACTAGTAAGATTTTTTGTAAGCCATTCCAAAGTGCTCCGCTTTTTCTGTTCATATTTCATCTTTCACCTTGTGTTGTTCAAAAGCTTTCTACCTTTTGAATTTCCTCCTTTGAGAGAAAGAGATTGTATTCATCTGACCACATACAGACTTTTATAAGCCAAGATACCCACACCTGAGCTAGTTATTCTAGACTGACTTTGAAGATAAAGGAGAGAAATAAGCAGGGCAACTGGGGACAAGTCATTCCATTCCTAAATATCTATCTAAAATAAATCATATAAATTGTCCTGTAAAAGGGCCTCTCCTTCTTCATTAACGTAAGCCTAAAACAGTCCAGCTTGGACATATTTAACTACAGCACAGCTGTAGTAAGTTCAGCAATATGAATCCTTTTCATAGGTATTTTGTACCAACTTTCATGAACTATTAGATCCTCACAGAGTATTCAAAGGTAATAACGACACAAACCCACTGTGGGACAGAGGAATCACATTTCTAGTGTTTCTCCACCTTAAGACAACACCATATTTACTTTCAGAATGTTAATTCCTATTTGTTTCTTTGTGAAGAAGCTTAATTACTCAGAAAATAAGCAAGTAACCATTTTTGAGGTACTTGGCCGACTGACAGATACCCATATTTATGTGACTTGCCAAATGGCTGCTATACCATTTCCAGGGCCACCTTTGATCAGAGCTGTACATCTGCAGGGTCACAGCCCCAGGCCTTATCTACCAAGCTCTGCAGAATATATACAGCCATTTCAAATGGGTCTGACCTCCGTCTTTGAAATATTTGTGAAGATGCTGCCGTACATGCAAACTTCTTAGAGAAGAGCTGGAGAAGGTTTAGCATAGTTTAGCAGACAGGACATTGTGCCAACCCCGCAGAGCTGTTTGAATGCTGCTTTATACTCTTTTCCCCACTGCTCCTAGTTGTGTCTTGCCCTGTAAGTCTATGACCTAAGCTAGTTTCCTTCCTTTCACTGCTTTCCATGCATTACATAGCAGCTCCAATTACTACCTGGAGTGTCTCAAGAGACATCACTGTTTATACAAAAGACCAAAAACCTCTCATAGCAGGTACAGTTTCAAGGAGTACTGAGTTCAGCTCTAGGGCCCCCAACATAAGAAGGGCATGGACCTGCTGGAGCGAGTCCAGAGGAGGGCCACGAAGATGATCAGGGGGCTGGAGCACCTCCCCTATGAAGACAGGCTGAGGGAGTTGGGGTTGTTCAGCCTGCAGAAGAGAAGGCTCCGGGAAGACCTTATAGCAGCCTTCCAGTCCCTAAAGGGGGCCTACAAGAAAGCTGGAGGGACTTTTTACAAGGGCATGTAGTGATAGGACAAGGAATAATGGCTTTAAACTGAAAGAGGGTAGATTTAGATTAGTTGTAAGGGAGAAATTCTTCACTGTGAGGGTGGTGAGGCACTGGAACAGGTTGCCCAGAGAGGTTGCAGATGCCCCCTCCCTGGAAGTGTTCAAGGTCAGGCTGGATGGGGCTTTGAGCAACCTGGTTTAGTGGAAGGTGTCCCTGTCCATGGCAGGGGGGTTGGAACTAGATGATCGTTAAGGTCTCTTCCAACTCAAACCATTCTATGAGATTGTAAATACTGTTGTAAATGTGTGTCACATAGACTTTCCGTTATTTCACCACTGTTTAATTTAAGCTGTTAAAAACCCCTCCATATGTTTTGAAAACATTTCAGGATGTTGATGATGAGCATATATAGCTATAGAATTAATCACTGTTATGAATCCCAGAATCACATCAGACATGCAGAAAGGCTTTAAGGTTACATAGCTTTCAACAATCAAAATAGAGGAACTTCACAGCTCATTCTAGCCTCCATACATTAAATTGCTGACACTAATAAGATCCTTGCTCTAAAGGAACAGCAGCATTTGTTCTTAATGTAAACAGACTAAATATTCAGTTGCTTTATTTTTTTTTAAACCAACAATTTTCGAGCAAGAGCTTCAGATGTGCACATATTCCATGGAATAATGTCGTAAATAAAACACAGCTAGAAAGCTTGAAACTAATTGTATTAAGAAATTCTAGAACACAAGGCTGGTTTACTCTGCTCAGCACGCACATCTAGGCAACGCATGGAAAAAACTAAGCCACTTGCACAGCCTCCTTTGCCTCTTTATTCTCCTTCTTCCCTGATACATGTATGCATGTATGTGTGTGTATACACCTATGTACACACACACAAATAAAAATACAAGGCAGAGTGTATCAGCGTTGTGGAGTAGAATTTCTTAATACAATTAGTTTCAAGCATATATACATCTATAAAAATATATATAAAGGAACATAAAGGACATACATTTGCTGTGCGGAAGGGTGAAAACCTTTCTGGAGGAAGTAAAATATTTTCACCATTCTGCACAGGATAAAGCAGACAGTTTCCCCAGAAATGGCAGCACATATCAGAAATGCAGCTATCAACTCTGCAAAGTCAACACTGCAATAAGAAAATATTAATCCTACTCTCAAAGTATACAGAAGGTGATGAGGGCAAGGGAAAAAAAAGTACTATAAACATTATTGTAAGAAGATCTCTTAACAGCCTATGGCCTTCAGAAGAATGCACAAACTCTTCCCAAAGCTTTTACTACAACAAAGTAGTTAGAGAGGTTGTTGACTGATTAGCCCTTTATTTCTGAAATTGAGCAAAAAAGTTTGAAAAATATAGAAAAAGTTCAAGCCAGTAATCGAGAATAGCATTAAGTACAACTGGATGTGGGAGTTAATACATGTATAGGCTGTGATGGCCTTGAAGACAAAAGCAAGCAGTTTAAGTTGCATCTAATGAATAAAGGTGAGTCAGGGGAAGGCAAAGAGATGAGTGATCTGGTGAAAGCAAAGAGACAAGAGATCTCTGCACAGCATCCTGGAGAGCTAAAAGCAAATACTCTGCCCTTACACAAGACAAGAATAAAAAAAAAGCAGTGCAATGAAGAGGACAGAATGGCTCAGAGCTCCTCCAGGCAGATGCTGAAAGACCGGCTATTGACTGAAATACACCTGGATGCCCAGAAGAGACTGCAAAAAAGCCTCTGAGCAATATCCCTCTCTTCAACTGATATTCTTGCCTTGCTATAGACAGAAGCTCTGGAGTTAATTTTCTATGCTCTGCATTATCAAAAGAGGTATGTATTTAATCAAAGGGCACACAAGGGAGAGGGGAAGAAAAAATCTTCAGCAACACAAGACAGAAAGTTACTGAAAATATCTCCAATTTACTCACAAGAAAAATCAAGTGCCAATGACAGGAAGTCTGAATAGGAGCAAAATGCTGGCTATCCATATTAAATCAAGAGAAGTATTGTTAAATAAAAGAAGCTACATTTACATCCACAGCTAAAAAGATGCCTCAAGCCATCATCTGGAAAAACACTATGTCACTGCATGGCACGTGGCTTCCTTCTCATATCCTTTGTTCGTTTATTTGTTTCATAATAACTGTTTGAAGCTTTAGGAAAAAAAACAGAACAGTCTGTATATATCAGTACAAAAAAAAGGAGTGATTTCATGCATTGTGGTCCATAAATTACTGCTTAAAGGGAAAAAGGTTATATGCCCAATTCAGCTCAAAAGAATCATCCTTTCCAATTCAGATTTGTTGTAGAGCTACAGGATTAATAACTTCTTTTACTGTGGTTTTAAAACAAAACAAGCACATTGTATAATGCCTATTTCACATATCATTAACAAAGAAAACTCCCCAAGAAGCGTGGCTATTAAACACTCACTTTTCAAGCAAAGAGTTAAAGTACATATCTGAACAATATACGGTTTTGAGTGTGGCTTGAGTAGGAACAGCAGCTCAGTACTGAAAGCTTTCCATTCACATCATCAACTGTATTCTCTTCATAACAAGTGCATATGTAGGCAGATGGATTGTGGCTCTTCCAACAGCTGCCCCGTCATTTTAAAGATGATTTCTATAAACAGCGTGCACGGGTAAGTAGCTCTGGTTGACTTTCTCCTTTTCCTTCCCTCCTTCCTGGCCGGCAGACAGAACTTCTGCAGAGTCAAAACCAGGACCGCTCAGACAAGAACTGCTCTTCCCTTTCAAACAGTGCCAGGGAGGGAAGCAGCTTTTTTAAGAATACATCCATTAATTCAGTAGAGGGGTGAAGAGGGCTGGACTTGACCTACACAAATCTGGAAGCCAGGGCCTGAAAGCAAGACCCTGCCTTCCAAGTGAGACACTGATCTCCACAAGTACCAGGTAAGACAACATACACCAGCATTTAGGGTAATGCAAAGCTAGCAGCCAGCTTCCACCACAGACTTAAGGACCACTGCTCTAACATTCTTCTGAAGTTTAGCCCTAGCAGGTTTTAAGAGGTAGCTGGCAGAAGAGCGGGTTACGTGTCTGAAGCTGTTTTTCTGGAAGAAAACTCCTCATGTGCATGTAGTGAGATTAGAGGCTGAAGAAAACAGTCCCAACATACTACTACATTTTCCAAGAGGAAACACTCTGAACTTTGAGACGGTACGTAATTCAGGAAGAAGAGTAATAGAATGGGTATTGAAAGAATTTCCTGCCAAAGCACAAATACTATCAATATGTAAATCTTCACAGGAGGTACTTAATGCTTTTGATATTAAATACTCTGCCTATGCAAGTTCTCTCCTATTGCTCAATCCTCTTCAAATATATAGCGAAGCTTTCCAGATGAGGAGATTATCTCAAGAATCCTCTGCCTAGATAGTGTTTCTCAAGTGCATCCAAGTTTCATGAATTTAATTACAAGGTCACTTAGGAAGTTCTCTGGGTTGTCAATAAAGCCAGTTTTAAGCCCAGAAAGGTTGCAGAAGCACTCACCTAAAATCTTTTGCTGAACCACAGCTCTCTTCATTACTGTCCTACTTTGTCAACAGTAACATCCATCTCTATCATTCACAAATATAACCTGACTGTTGTCAGTAATACCCATTTCTCTTTTGCCATAGATACTCACAGAAAATTCAGCTACTTCTACAATGAATGCAAGCCCTACCTCTGACATCTACCTGGCCATGAACTTAGTCAGTACGTCACTAAATTTGCAATACTTTTAAGTCAAATGTTGTATTCATATTGACTCTTCTTCTTCCAAGTTCACTACAAGCTTTTCAGAGTTTCTTAGATTTGCAAGAAAACGCTTTTGGAAACCTCTGCCCATTTCACCTGCTTCCTCTGCTGTACTTCGAAAAAAGATCAACCTAAAAACACAGCTTCATCAGTGTCTGTCCCAACTTCAAATTCACGTACCATGTTAACTCTGTCCCAGCCAAAACCAGGACACCATCCAACCAAACCATCATCTCTCAAGATATTTATAGCCAGACAAATAACTGGCTAAGAAGATATGTCTTCTGTCTTCCTCCATTTTTATTAAGCGAACAACTCAAAGCCGCCTACACACACACAGACAGTCACTCCTAAACCCATCCCTCTGCCCCCCTGGTCTTCCTCTCACTCTTCCCGTTTGTCCCCTGCCCACATCATCTGGATTCCACTTTGATGCCACTGGTCTTGAATTAGATTGTAATCCTTTGTTGGGAGGGCACGTACCTTACTACGGACGGTGAAGCATGCAAGATGATGTACAGTGCTAATCGTAACAGGAGCCTTCAAGCACTACTAAAATACAATACAATCTGAATCTATGGCAAGTGTACAAATCTACACCAAAAGCTATTTGCAAAGTATGGATTAGTGAAGTTTCCTCAAATATACAGCATGCTTTCTTGACATTGCAGATACTGCTTTAGCTACCTACATGCCAATAACATTTTTTAAGAACACTGACCAGGACATTAGCTCCTTTAAAAAAAAAAAAGTCAGAAACTCTAGAGAGTCTTAGATTATCTGTACCTTATGTGAAATGTAAAGGGACAGATTAATGTTTAGATTATGTCTCCTCATACTTTTATATGAACATGCATACATATATGAGAAACAAGGATACTGACAACAAGAAAAAACAAGTTAAGAACAAAACTCTCTTTACCAAAGGCATTGATATTTAGCATACATACCAACAAGACGCATATCTTCTCTCAAGAGCGAATACACTAGTGCTTACAGTATCAACTTAAATCAGTTATGTGCTACAACCCCACTGCTCTTTTTCTGGTATGATAGCAATCATCGTTAAATACCATCCCAATCACATAAACTGTTCTCTATGTCCTGGGGTGATATTTAAGCACAGGGGTCCACCCACACATAAAGATAGTTGGCAGGACTGGAGTCTTGAAATTGTCTCAACTGACTTCTAGAAAAGTATGAATCAGCTTTCAGCACTTCCTCCTCTTTTTTTTTTTTTTTTTTTTTTTTTTGAAAGGGAGGAGGAAAGGCAAATGAAAGGAAAGGGAGAAGGGGGAGGATCACTGAACCTCAAACAGCTGAGATGCTGTGATACGTCAGAGGTGAACCCGGTCGCATGAAATCTCCCTGACCTCCCCATCATTTTTCCTGGAAGAGGCCCAACCCTGCAAAATCTTTTTTTATATACTTTTTTTTCCACAGTTGCTCTAATTGGTGCATTTCTAGTTTCCAGAACTCCTGTAAGTGATTGCTTCCTACAAGGCTTAGGATTTCAAATTCTAAATGAACCATTGCAGAGATGCTAAACATGAGAAATAATCTTGTAAAAACTTTGTAGTGGAGTCTAGAAACGAAGCCAAGCAACCTGTACAGCCAAGCAAGCTGCACAGAAATTCGCCTCTGAAAACTTAGAATTGAGTTTGCAGTTAAAAATATAACCTAAGTGATTCCATTTTTGCTCTTTTTCCTACCAGAGATTGGATGACTTCTAGATATTCCAACACAGACATCACAAGAAAGATTAAGCAGTACGTAGAAAAGTTTGGCCTAAATTCATATGTCTGTGATAAACCAAATAGAATAGAAGTTTTAAACAGACAACCATGCTTTAGGTGTCAAACATTTCTTGACGTCTGTGGCAGTTGGCAGCTGCAAACATCCGACTGAAAGCCCCATCTGCTGCTTCACAGCTTCCAGTCGAGGATGTTTACAGTCGCTCACTGTCAACAGCAATACACATTCCTCAGCTGTTTACTTTATATTATTAACATGCAAAGGCCTCCAAGCAGGTTAGTTAAGATCGCTACAACTTCGGTTGCTGTGTTGCTACCCACAGATGTACACAGGACTGTTTTCATAAGTATTTACAAATGAAATGAAGTATGATTTCCAGAGGAACATTTGCAAACAGCCAGGCGTATTTTCTGCTCAAGCATTACACTTCTAGAATTATGTTGCCTATTTTACATCCGGTAAGAATTAAAATAAAGACATATGAAAAGAGCAGCTTGCTTCCACTGTTGCATTTGTTTTGTTCTCCAGGAGACTAGAGCAATCCTGTCACGTTCATTACAAAAACTGCACTATTCCACAACTAAGTTCACTTATCAGCACAGTGACTAAAGATAGCAACTGGCACGAAAATAGAACCAAACCCTTTCTAAGGGTATTGCACTACAGTGTCTAGGATGGCTTCCTTCCCCACGGAAAAGTGGATGCAAGGGAATTATGTGATATTAGAAGTTAGTTTATGCAACATTTGCTTCCAAATAAAACCATGGAAAAAAACCACCCAACCCACAGGGGACCATGGGGAAGGAGGAGGAAGTTGTGTAGCAAGCTCTGTAAAGGCTTCAATAAAGTTCAAACCACCCAAACCTGTTAGATTTCTACAAATTGTCTGAGCTAACCAGTTGCTGCTACACTTCACATAGTTGGCAGAATGGCATTTCTCACCAAACGAAAAAGCCAAAAAGATTTGCCATAATAATGGCCCGGTTGTATGGTTCTGCTGTTTGTTTTTCATTCTATCTCCCATTTCCTTATTAAGTTAATGATGGGGAAAATTAAAGATTAATCACTCAACTATTTTTCTGAAGTCATATGAAACCGCAGCAGGCAAGCAGAGTGATTGTATCACTCTAATTAGAAGGTGTTTTTTCCTTGAAACTTTCTTGCCCCCAAATGAAATTACTGCACTGTAAACCGAGTAGGTTATGAAAAGACCATAGCTGGAACGCAGAAGCCTGCGGCGTATTTACTCAAACTGATAAGTGTGAAGGATCTCTATAAATCACTTTCAAAACTCAAGGTTATATTTTCTATACTAAGGTTAAGAAAATTAATCTTTCAGGCAGCAGGTGAAAACAAGCAGAATTATGTTGGGGCCTTTCCCTTTATTCAATACCAACTTTGAGCTATTAAAGCTTCCTAGGGAACCACATTTTCTCAATGGGTCAAGTCACTAAGGAAACAAAGCAAACTTTATCAGTGCTGCACAACTCTACATTCCAGGAATTCCTAGCACTTGGCATCTATATACCACGCCAGAGCCACGGGATCCACTTGCCCTCTCCTTAGCAGAGCTACCATGACAAGCTATGAAACTCTCAGTAAGGTGCCCAACTTCACAAAGTTGCCAATACAAGGAGGTACTGACATCCCTGCGTAAAGTCTGCTGAAAGACAGGAGGGTAAGAAAATATATTTCCTATAACAGTACTTTGGGGGGGGGGGGGGGGGGGGGGGGAGGAAGAGCTCCTCCTCTGGCAAGTTCCATCTTGTTTATCACAAGCCAGCTAAGAAAAACACAAATAGTCACCTTGCAAGACCACATACATAGACTGTAAAAAAAAAAAAAAAAAAAAAAAAAAAAAGGGGGGCAACAAAAAAATTCTTAGATGCAAATCACTGACTGCAGAATGAAAAGATTTCAGCTTAATTACACCTAGTCATGAAACAGAGATTAGCCTTTAATTTGTAAATATACCGGCCTAATATCTACAACTTAAAGGGGGGAAAAAGTAGGGATACTATAAAATCCTACTATTTTGGATTAATTAGAGGAAGGACATTATGTCAGCAACAACGTGCAATTCCACTCCATGTATGGCTTCCTTTCCGCTTTTAAAAGACATCAAACAGATTATATCTGTATGAAAGTCAAGGCAAGGTCAATCTAAAACTGTGAGGCATTTTATCACACAGTATGGACTGTTAGGCAAAAGAATGCAATCAGTTATCTTTACTGCTGTTCTTTAATTTGTACAGTATTCTTATAGAGGTGTTGAGGCAGAAAGTGTCCAAGACTCAAATACCAATCAACAGGGCTTGATACATGCTGATCTTGATAAGGTTTTGAACAAATACAGGTAAGAAAAAAGGAACAACATTCTAACTTTTCAATGTCTTCATGAATTTACAGTTCATGTCACAGAAGGAGAAAGGGGCACACTGGTGGCACTTAAGCACCGTTCAGTTAAAAAAAAAAAATTCACCTGTTTTTCTCTCACTCTCCTTAAATTTCCAAGCCAGATGAATGGATTATTGGTGACAGAGAAAAGAAAAAAAAACACACCAAAAAAGCGCAACTAAACCAAAATTTTCCAAGTGCTGCTAGAATTCAAAAACAGGGCCTCTGCATTTTCTATCGCCTTCCATACAGATGAAGTGATATGCAAACTCAGACAGGTAAATTAGTTTTTAATCATATTAGAATAACACTGGAATACCAACAGATAAAAATGCAAATTCAAAGCTGCATAGAACTTAAAAAAAAAACTTAACTCATGGCAATTGTTTCCTAATTTGCTTTGTACTATACATTTTCAAATTTGCTTGTCAAAAACCTTAAGATCATCATTAAATATGGGAAAAAATTATTCCTCCTCTTCCTGTCACTGACAGCACAGGAAGATTAAGCACACACTACTTATATGAACTCAAGTTCACAGCTGTTATGATACAGCATGAGTATCTCCAACTGTTGCCGACGAATCCAATTCTCCCAACTGCATTTGAACTCACTCTAAAATGCCTGAAGAAGCAGGCTCCCCCTGCGCTGAGCAGGCAGTTGCAGACAAGCAGTTGAAATTATGCACCAAGTGAGATACAGAACATCCAAACGTTTGGGAAGGAGAGGTCAAAACTATTGGTAAAAGTATGAACAACATGTAGTGCATTTTCTTGAGCCTCTTCCCAAGAGTCTCTCCTCAATGTCTAATCACTGGGGATTTTAATCAGCTTTTAATCCATCTAGGTGAACAAATACTGTGGTGCACCTCAGTAGAAATATATCTGGAGAAAAAACAAGAACTTACTTCTTGGATACCAGCTGATCCTACTTCAGTCCCCTTCATGCGAGATACCACACCTCCGGGGAGAATTGCATTCTTCGGCCGCCAAAGACTGCTCCTCAGATTTCCAGGAATCTGTATCACACACATGAACAGAAGTTATTGTAATTCCAGAAGTTCAGTAGTTCAGATCACATAGTTCTCATTATTAGGACTGTCTGCAAGAAGTCAGATAGCTTTTAACAACCATTATTAAAACCATGTCCTTTTCTGGTATAGTCATTTAAAACTTAGAATGTGTTTAAAGTGACACATTACTCCTGAATGCAGCTGTCTCTCAATTAGAGGAGATAAAGCTTAACTGCTAAGGCAGCGTAAGTATTCAGAACCTATATTGAGGTAGTTAAATTTCCCACCAGAGATAGGCATAACGACTTCTCTTATTTATTATCTTAAGAAATGTACAGATTACACAACCAAAACCAAACATACAATAAATCTGAGATTGAGCATCACTTCAGAAAAGCAAAATCCCCAGAGTCCTCCTAGTTAAGCCTTTAAGACAGAGAATGAATTTATTCACGCAATCATTCTGGAGGAAAAGGGACATACAGAACCCCCTTGCAAATGGATGGACGGACAGACACACAAGACAGAACCAGATCATTAGGAGAAAACCAAAGAAATAGAGAAATAGAGATTAAGAATAGAAGAGTGTGGAGACAACACAACAAGGGGAACTAAAGCAAACCAATCTGTAGAAGGAGAATACACACGACAGTTCTGAAATCTCAGTTATGAGCACGACAAAAGCAAAAGAAATGCAGTAAGTAGGGCTTATTAACTGAAATGTATATACTCAAAATATATTATTTATCAATTTGCACTCCTGACACCTTTTGAAGGTACTTGAACCGGTTCTGTACGTGACCACATGAAATGAGGATACCTCTGATAAACACATCTTCTCTGTCAATCAACCAGCTCCAGCAACAAGTGAAGGTTAAGGAGGGATATCAGCGGTATTTATGCTCTCCTATAGAATCAGTGAACAGTACAGTGGTGTTTACTACTCTACATTTAAGTGTCACGAGGGCATCACTGTGAGGCCCACAAACCTTAAGTACTGGCCAGAAAGGAAGGTGCAATAGGCTCAACCGTCCTTTCGTATCAGCTCGCAGAAGTGGATGACGCCCAGGTGGTTCAGAGCATTACTCTACTTGTTGGCCAAGCTGAGTGCTGTGGTCGGTCGCTGTTCCACTGTGGAGCAGAGCAGGTGACTGGTCTGAAGCTGCGCATAAGTATGCATCGCTGTGTCAGTTCCCAATGCAGAATGCTTAAGTCGGTGGTTTTCTATTTCAGATAAATACAAAGACCATGTACTGGGTCAACACAAGAATAACGAGTGTATATTGTACAAGAAAACAGCACCCAACGGCAGTAACTCCTTCTCGTGCTTATTTGGGAGAAGCGTTACCCAAGAGACTGTAACATGCCAGATCCCAAGCTTAGCAAAGAACATTTACTTAGATTTAACAGGGTGAACAAACTACTAAGAGCACACAACTTATTCAGTGTCATTGTCCATATTCAAAGGAAGGCAAAATACAGCCGCAGTGAGAACAAGCCTGTGGCACAGGGGACACACTACAGGCAGCAGGTGGTCCACATCTGAGATCCCTGCACACGGGAGCAAACATATGTTTGGGCTGACAAGAACCATCTTCAAACACAAAACTCTGCCCCAACATCCTCCAAGAATTTCTAGGACACTTTGATCCTATATTTTGCAAATTGTCTCCTAACTCACATTTCTTATATCCTTTATTCAGGACATGTAATTTGTTCTGAAGTCACATCTCTGAGGAATGTATTTTATACCCTGCTGTACTCTTGAAGAAAAGCAGGGACTTGAACTCTGATCCTTACATTGGGCCAGTGACCCACATCTCACATGCTACAAGTTTACCCTCATATTTCTGATTTCAGGGTCAGGTAATTAATGCAGGAATCAGTTCTGCTTGCCCACAGCCAGGACACAGCACCCATCCCAACTCCCTTGCAAATACAGGGAAGGCCATTTTCCTTTTCCCATCACTCCTTCCCTTGTACAGAACTCAAACACACAATTGGGACATAAAGACTCTCAGAATAATGAGCACAATCATGTTTGTCCTTCATCTCCAGTAGATCAAAACAAATACAGCCTCTGACCACGAGACTGTTTTTACCGAATGTGCTCCATAGTGAACTGCACAACCCTCAAATGCTGCAGAAGAGTCTGCAAGGCTTCAGCTTACACTTTTTTACCTGTGAAGTTATGCAATGCATTGATTACTCTTGTCCCGAAGTTACTTGAACATTAACAGAAATTAGTGCTAGATGCAAGAGAACTTCTGGGTACTATATTAAGCAACACATCCACTAAAAGTGTGCAGAAAGCAACTTTGTTAACAACACCATGTGTTAAAGTAATTTAGAAAATGCTTGTTTATTCATAGCACTACGCAAGTAAAACATAACAGCAACATTTAAAGAACAAAACTAGAGTTCATGTGCAGCAAATGCATTAACCTTTGCACATGTACAGACTAGGGCAATACACCTACTCAAGTACCGTTCTTCATTTATTTCCAACAGCCTTCTCTTTCCCTGGGTGGAACCAGGCTTATGGCGTGAGGGAACAGAATGAGGCTGAACATCAGCCTCAAGGTAGTTAAACACTTGCTTGTTCTTACAGTTTGTAATTAAATACTCAGACCTATTGGATAAAATGCTGACATCATACTGACAGGGCCACGAACCTGAATCCTGTTAATGTTACACTTTCAAATTTCTCTTAACCTGTATTCTCATCAGCGTGAAAAGGTCTTTCCTCCCAGCTTTCCAGAAGCAGAAGCTACAAGAGACTAACATGCAAATGGAAAAAACAGCCATCTGTTAAAAAGAGAAACAATTCAGTCGTACAAAGAGAGGAGAAAGCATTAGACTGACCACAGAGCCGTATGTGAGAAACCAGGGACAGGGGGCAGGTAGGAAGAGGGCACAAAGACAGAAGAAACCCTACTGCTAACTTCAGGCATTGGGAACTTAAACTTACCCTCCTTCCCATCTTCACGCCAAAATTTCTAGTATAAGTCACAAAGAACTACTGTAAGTGCTACCCTCACACAGCCTTCTACAGATGCAAACAAGTGGTGCAACTGCATTTTGTTCCTGATCAGCAGAAATAATTGCCCAGAAGTTACAGAAAAGGAACAGAAAATGGGACAGGAGGACACCTATGAAATGGTTTCCTATCCAAAAAACTTTTCTGATGTTTATTAGCAAAGAAAATCCCCAGTGGATAAATATAGCTTTTGTAGTCAGCTAAAAATTAGAGCTATTAGAAAGTATCTTGACAGCTCCGAGAACAGCTCTCAGTTGCTTAGGCTCACAGAAAGTTTATAATCAACTTGCCACAAAAGCTTTACTTTTGAACATGTGTCATTGAAGAAAAACACTGAAGCAAGACCAGACTTTATTTTTCAAATGTATTAATAACTAATCCCCTTCAGATTATGTCAAGCATGTCACATTAGGATGGCTTGGGCTCACCTTGACCGGCGAGTATGTTAAAATGCAACTAAACCCATCTACATTTGCACTCCAACTCGTGCTTCTTTTAAATTTCAAATGGTTACAGAGGAAAGGTATCTGTTGGACTAATGCTGATCAAGACCACGCTATTATCCTGTTTTATTCAACATGAAGTGTCGCAGGCAAAAATAGTCTTAGAAAATAATGTATAACTTCTTTCCTACACACCTGAATTTAAAAGAGAAGGGGGAACTTTTCTTTGCAAAATATACTTGCTGTGGTAGGTTCTGTTATTATAAAAGGTACATTTATGCAGTACAAGTTCTTGGTGCAAAGGGTTTTATATGCAAATGGTTGGATTAACAAACCAGAGTTGAGAATAAGCTTTTCCTGTTTCTGTTAATTTATGGCCCAATGTTACATTCCTTTCATGCAATGACATAATCTTCAGTGAATGACTTCACGTTATCGTCCTCAGAGTAATCTAGGAATGCAGATACAAAGAACATCAGCCATCACCTTCATAAGACTCTCCCTCTTAACCCTCAAGGGTTTAGGTGCCTGATAGAGTTTTAGATATGAATAAAACTTTAAACATCCGTGCTCAGCTGCTATTACCCTTCAAGCACACAACTTTCTGCCAGTGGGTACGTGTACCAACATTGAAGCCTTCGTAACATTGCTTGACCCAGTACCATGCGTCCAAACCTCCACGCGGTTCTCAAATCCCCCGCTCACCCTGTCACACCTCAACTGCTGAAACACAGGAATGTGCTTTTCAAAGTGCAACTTCCAGATCTGTCCTTTATCCCAACAATAAAATTAGGAGTTTGGGAATGGACCAGCTGCACCAGAAACCTTTTTGTACAATACAAACACCAGGACAAGAAGCGTTCAGGTTTAAACCCCCCCTAGGTCTGTCTCAGGCCACAAACCAACACTTGGCTTTCATTACCCCAGTTGAACGCCTATGCCCTTGTGGTGATGGCATCCACGGTTTGTCCAGTGATTTCAACAGGAGAGGCTCAGCCCAGGAGCTCCTGCCACCCAGGAAAGCAACACGTTCAAATCACTCCTCCAAATCAGCAAGACGACGTAAAGAGGAGCCTTTGGAAAAGGGGACCCTGCTCAGGCATCTCATTCCAGGACAGTGTTTGCAACTGCAAATAATACAAATGGATCGACACCTTCACCCAGCTAGACTCAAGACCTAAGCCGCTATAAGAGCTGACCTGCACAGCAGACCTCTCTCTACAGGTCCCGCTGGTCAGCTGAGGCACTCTGCTCGTTGTCCTCCGAGGTGGCCGGAGGACACCTTTCATGGCCTTTCGCTGCAGCTTATACAGATGGAGCAGGTGCCAAATCTGGGCTCCTGGGCACCAGAGCAGCTGCAGGGCAGGCATCTGCACGCTCCAGCCCTTAAGCTACCTTGGATTTTTTGCCGCCTCCTTCCGTCAACTGTACAGAAAGTATGGACATGCTGTTGGTGTATTTATCTTCACTCAGCTTTCTAAAGATTCAGTGAAACGAATCACGTGCAGCACTTGTATCTATTGTACTAAAATAAACAAACTCAACCACAGGATCTCTTTTTAATATTCAAAGCACTTGCACGTTGGTGGACGCAGCCCTGATGAAAACGGTCCCTCAGATGACCCCCTCCACCCCAGGGTTTAACAGCTCCTAGCCCTACGGAGTGGCAGGGCAGTTACTTGGCTGCAAACGCAGCTTGAACATCACATCTAACTTCACAGTTAGGGAAGGGGATTCCAGCCACAAAAGCAGCATTGAGAAAATAGCTTAGAAAAGTACAGCAGCACTGTCAGGGCTCTAACTTTGTAAGTAGATTTATAATTAAGAGTAAGAGCTACTAATTAGTTTTCAATGGTGACAGCAAAGAGCTAGTGATCTATTAGGAATCACAGACACTGCATTTAACATTTAGTATTTCCCTCACTTCGCACAAGGAAACAGATAGACTTATAAATTCAACATACGACATAAGAGGTCTCAACACACGAAAAATATTGCTGGCGATATTAACCTCACTGGGAAGCCTAACCTTCAGAAAGTGAACATAATAGAAATTAATCTTTACCCAGATCTTTTGATAGCAACCTCATAAGTAACGCTTCCATTCTCGGTATCTATACGACTTTTGGTTACAACAAAGCTATGGACAACAGCCATAAAGCAGGTAGCATGCGTTTTAACACGGGTGTATTAGGTTTGACTTTAAGAGCCAAGGTGGTTTTGGGGGGGGGGGGGGGGGGGGGGGGGGGGGGGGGGGGAGAGTTATCTTCTGCAATCAACCTATTTAAACTCAGCCTTCTCCATCCAAACAGCTGGAGTTTAGAAGAGCTTAAAAGAAAAAAGAAAAGTGAGCCGTTGTGTTTTGACTTGCAGTAGACACAGAAGTAACCTTCAAGGTTACCTTGCCCTATGTGCGGCCTCAGGAAGGAGAAAAACAGTTTCAGCAAAGGAATTTCTTGCCTGGCTGGAGGCCACACCCGCCACAACAACTGATGGCAGGAAAGCATTTGGATTCACAACTCTACCCGTAGCACCCAGCCGGAGGCAAAGCAAAACTTTCTCATTTTCGGAGAAGAAAAGAAACTCTTGCTCAATAAGTAGCAATTATGCTGCAGAATTTATATGCTGAGCACGGCTGAATGTACGAGCACCAGATCAGTCAACCATAGCTTTAGCACTTCGAGTATGATTAACAGAATGAACTTTCAAAGGTCAATTAAATGTCAACACATTTTAAAGAGATATTCTTCTTAAGTTGGGGCGATGTGTAACAGTACCTTCCAAAGCTGCTGTGCCACTTTCACTTTACAATTCTACCCATCCTATACTTACATGTGCAGATATAAAGATGACAATTAATTAACCTTTGATAGAAAATAATGGCTATTTACGCTCCTGGCTTTCCTATCGCTAAGCTGTCTTTATTACTCATGTCTAACCAAGTACATGGAGACACTCTTCTCTCTCTCCCCAAAATTTCATTCCAACTGTTCAGGGTGTGAGTGAAGGAAGAAGAAAAGGAGCAAGAACAGTTTGAAAGTCTAATAATTTACTACATGAAAATGAGAAGAGGCTTTTGATATGCAGTTGAGCTGCCTGGATGTAAATCTGGAGGAGGTGGGGGGACGACTGTAACAGAATTAATTATGAACATATTAATCATTATTTTAGTCAGCCCAGTGATACATCTTTTGACTTCTAAACATTTCTGGAAATCCAAATTTCAGGTAACTAGCTCAAGACACCTTAAAACTAACACTGAAAAGCTGAACGTTCAGTACAGATCCATTTAAATCACTTCTCACACTGGATGCTCAAATCATTAGGTAGTTTTTAAAAAAAAAAAAAAAGTCTCCATCTCAGTACAAAGTGAAAGGATAAAAATCCTGACCAAGGCCTCACAACACTACTATAATCATTTTGACATGAGCAATATTTATTCAAGAGCAGAGCTAAAGAATAATTTGAGAGTTGAGAAAAACCAGCGGAGAGCCGCACTCTGTGCGGATGCAAGAAGAAAACGGGCTGGAGAGTTTTCTTTCCGCAAGGGCAGCGGTCCCAGCACCTCTCCACAGGTAGGTTTGTAACTCCATACAATTTTAGGAAGGGTATTTCAGGAGGTATCCCTTCCTGCACCGGCAGCCGGAGGACAGTCCCCGCCGGGTTTCGGGCCAGGTGCCCCCGGGCAGCGGCACGGCGGCGGTTCTCCCACAGACAGGGGCCAGGGAGGGCAATGTTCGAAGTTTCTAAAAAGTTCCCAGACCCGGGGGCTGCCTACCCCCCACCCGGCTCCCCGGGGCCCCCCGGGCACGGCCGCCCGCCCAGCGGCTGCGGGAGCTCCGTCCCGCCCGTCCCGTCCCGCCGCACCTGCGGCCCCGGCCGGCGCCCGCCTCGCCCAAGGGAGCCGCCTGGCAGCGGCGGGCGGAGCGGGCAGCCCGGCCCGGCTCCCCGCAGGTGCCCCGGCCCGCCCGCGCTCCCCCGGCCACACGCGGGGGACCGGCCCCGGGTCCCGCCGGCCGCCGCGCCCGCTCCTTACCTGGCCGGGTCCCGCCGGGCCGCGGCGCCGCGCCCAACTTTCCCACTCCGGGCGAAACTTGCAGCAGGCAGCCGGCCCGCTCCCGACCGCCGCCTCACAGCTCGTCCCGTCCCGTCCCGTCCCGCGGGGCGGGGGCCGGGCCCAGCCCCCCGCCGGGCCCTGCCACAGGGGCGGGGAAAAGGGGCGGGGGGAGGCGAGCCGCCCCCAGGCGCCGCCGCGGCCGGGGCGGGCCGGGCCGGGCATTGTCCGCCCCCGGAGCGCCCTTCCCGGCGGGGGAGGGGGCGCAGGCTCCTCCTCCCCTCGCCATGTTCTTTGTTTCTCCGGCTTTCCCCGGCCGTTCCCCCTGACGACCGCGGGCACCGCGGCGCCGCCTCCCCCCAGCGGCGCCGCCCGCCCCCCCCCTCCGCCGCGGCGGGGCCGGAGGAGCGGGGCCGCCCCGGCCGCAGGTGACCGCCCGGCCGCCCCCGCCCGGCGCCCGAGCACCGCCCCCCCCTCGCCCCCCCCGCCGGAGGGGATCCCGTCCCGCTCCGCCAATTAGCTCAGGGGGAAAGGGGCAGCCCCGGCCAATGAGGCGCCGGGGAGCTCGGAGAGTCCCCCAGGGTGAGCCAATGGGGCGGGGAGCGGCGGGCAGGCCCGCCTCCCCGCCGCGCGGCGCGCAGACCCGGGGCGGCAGCCTGCCGGCAGTGGGGTCAGCGCCGCTGCCGCCGCGGGCCCGGCTCGGGGCTCCGGCGCTGTGAGAGGCGGCGTCGGCGGCTCACAAAGCTCCGGCGTGCGGAGCGGGAAGGAGCGGGTGACCGCCGCGCCGCGTCCCTGCCAGGCCCCGCCGGCCCGCGCCGCGCCTTGGCCGATGTCCCCTCAGCGGCATGGCCGGCCGGTGGGCACCCGGGCCTGCTGGCCCCCGTCAGCACCCCGGCACTGCAGTCCTGCCTCGCCTGCCTCCCCAGATACTGTTTTGGTGAGGTGGGAGGGGTAGAAGGCAAGAAGGGGCTTGCAAAAAAGCAGAGCGACATCCTGACTGGGATCCAGAGAGAGAAATTGGTAGAGAGCAGAGCCGTCTCATAAACTGAGAAGCGTTGTCTCTAATTGTTGGCTCTGCCACGGACAAAAGCCTCCTCTGATTAGCCCTTCCATCAGTTCTGGAGTGAAGTCCTTTATATTCCCAAGGAGTGAGCAGAAGAAATAATAATAATTTAGAGATGAAAGCCACCGTCTTGGGGTCTCATTGCCTTTCCCATGACTATGTTATGCTGGTTCGGTGACCCACAAGTATACTCCACTCAGTCCTACCCAGTAAGTCACAGTTATACACCCCAAAACTGGGTGTATTTATTGTTTAATCTCAAAATACATAACCTTGTTGCTTGCTGCTTGAACTTCTGTCCTGTTATTCCAGTCCTCAAGTTCGGGCAAACCTTTTTTTAGCCTATCCTGATCCTTCTTTCTCCTGGCTGTCCCTCCCAGCCCCGCCATCAGGAAATTTCACCAGTACACCCCATAATTTAGTGCCAGGTTTGTGGATGAACCTGTTAAACCAACTTCAGTGTAATGCCTGATCCTTCTGGACCTTCCTTCTGCGAGGGAGCGTTCCCTCTGTGGCATCTCCCTTTAGCCAGTTTCTTACCCACCCTGCAGCACCTCATCAACCCCTATAACAGCTTTCTGTGAAATCATGTACCAAACACTGAGCGAGGTCTAGTGATGCTGGATCTCCTGCCTTCTCCTTATTCAGGAACCTTACTTCTCACAGAAGGTACTGGGTTTGCCTCGCGAAATTTACCTTCGGCAAAGCCCTGTTGCGTTTTATCCCACTTCCACTTAACTTCCACCTGTTTCATTACATTTTCCTTATACATTTGCTCTCAATCCTTAGTGACTAATGGTGGCAGACAAGTAGTCTGCAGTTGCTTGCTGGTGAGTTTGAATGCTGGCAGTAAGAGCGTGCTGGTGGCTAGCCCACGTGGGCTTCCCCCTGCCTGGGAAGAACATCTTCTGTGACTCTTGCCCTTTGATGAGGATTGCCATAGTAGGAGTCCCATGCCATAGATGTAAGAGTAATAGAGGCTAATTCCAGCTCATATGCAATACACTACGTCTTGTGGCCGTGGGAGAGTCATCAATATTACAATTAACAAAAACAGATTTGGCTGAACTTGGATTTTTCTCCTGTACACGGCACAGAGGTCCTTCTTTCTCAGCCTTTTCTCTTGAAAGCTGAGTATCAGTGCATAAGCACATTGGTGCCAGTATCGTCTCCTGTGTGTCTCAAAACATAGCCTTAGCTTAGTTTTTTTGCTGCATTTCTGTTTCTCCATGAAGATCTGACCTACTGAGCAGACTTGGTACCTTCCTTGTGTCTGGGGGTTTTAGCCCAGAAGTTCAGGTGTTATTATTGTCTGTAAGGCTTGTATTTTTGTCACAGCCGGGCACAAGTGCAGGGGAAGAGCCCAGGCATGCCATTGTGGTACAAACGTCTTGCCAAGGACAGTCCTGCCCCCAACAACCTACAGCTGAAATTGGACAAGATCTAAGAGATGCTGAAGGAACAATGACGTCTAGTATTTATACATGGAATAGTTATCTAAGGATTCAGCCAAATCTCAGCAGCAGAGCAGAGCAAAAATTTTGGAGTCACTCAGATCTATACTCCACAAATCCCTCCTGCAAAAGCCATGTCCAGCTTCCCAATATGTTGGTAAAATAAGATGTCCATTGGTCACAGCAGATACATAGGTGATTTGCAACGCCTTTATGACCTGCCACTGATTGAGCTGTGGTAATTGGCCATGTTCCTGCTCATAAACTGTTTCAAATGTGAGAAAAACATTTCCTAAGCTGCTTTCACAGGGGAAGAGGTTTATGTTAGCATTGCATCTCACTTTTGCCATGGGCTAAGAGAAGGGATGGGCACTGCTGCTCGGCTGACGTCTGGTAACTCCATCAATGGTGAGCTCTCAGCAGGCTTTAACACCCAGATGGATCGATCAGAAGGCTAGGTTAGCCCAATCTTGCTGACCTTTGAAGAGCTGAACATTACTGTTTTACACTTAAATTAGCTTGGTAAACATATAAAGTTCAATCATATATTTAAGATGTGCAGGGTTATATTTACCAACTTTTTTCAGTCACAGTTTGTTATGGTAGTATCTGTGAGGGAAAGGTATTTGACTCTGCCAAATGAAATGCTCTTTGAGTTAGAAAAAAATTGTGTCTTCTTTGTTACAGGCATGTTTCTCACAAACACAGTAAGTCAATGATGTCCTTGTAGTGATTAATAGAGAAGCCATTCAGAGTCCTTGGGAGGGTTTGGGGTTTTTTTAATTACCAAGATAACTTCCTCATCAAGTCCATTGCTCAAAGACAAAACAACTGTGTTTTACTCACTTTCACTGCTGTAGTGAGATGAAGAAGTGTTGATATAGTCTCCCCAGAGGTCGTCAGAACTACAAACAAGGTTGTGGATAGTGCATACACACAGACTGGTGGACAAAGCGCGGGGTTTACTGTACTGTAAGAGAAGCTGAACAGAAGGGAAGGAGGAGATTAAACAAGGCATTTGGAAAGAAGAGGTACATACCCTACATGGCATCTGATTTGCAGCTGAGCTGCTGTGGGGGAGGCTGGGAGGAAGAAAAAGCAGAGTCATTTTATTTTAGGTTTTAATGAAGGACACACACACTGCAACATTAAGGGCAAACCCAGTGATACCTTGTTGCTCCTTCTGATCCAAACTCAAGAAATGTGGCTCACATCCCTTTTGAGCCAATACTCATGGCCTCACAGATTATTTTTACCAGAAAACCAAGTCAAGGGTAGAGTTGGGAGTGGCACTGACAAAGTTCTGATTCCTTGTAGAAGAACATACCTTCTTTGATATTTATTTAGTACTCCTAGCTTTCTTCCAGTCTGTTTTCTACCAGAAAGGAAGATTCCTCACGTTTCTCTCAGGCCAGCATTTTCCACCCTTCCCTTGCAGCTGTGACTGCTTGTTCTGCCTCTTCTCTGGTTGTTTCTAGTCACAAACAAGCAACATGTTCTGGTTGATGTTCCATTTCTGAGCAGCATGGCCTATATAGTCTGAGCTTTTCAGTGAAATTAAGATTACGCCATTTTCCTTACTCCAAAAATGTTCGTACTAAAAAAGTAACAAAGTTAGGCACTCCTCCAAGTGACACATTTCAGTGGTACAAAATGATTTTCTGCATAGTCCAACTTTCAGAACAGCTCTTGGTTTTATAGTGTCTAGCACAAGAGGATCTGGTGTGGGTTGGCCGATAGATACAACCATAATGAACCTGCTTAATGAATAATACTCAGATTGGGCAGTTCTGCCACTTCATTTCTGATTGAAACAATAATTCAGAAAAACACACTGCTCCAAAATTTGTTTTCTTCTTCATTGTAATGATGGTTTCTCATCTGAAGGAGATGTAATGTGAATATATAACATTTGGGCAAGAGAGGTTACATCTTTGCCCTCCACTATTGTCTTCAGCGCTGGAACACAGCAATGGGTTTCTTTGAAAGCACAGCAGACAGCTTTTTGAAGTGGCCTCGCTGGTAAAGAGGGCAGCAGCAGATGTCCAATTCGGTACTTCCACCATGCACACAGTGAGTTACAGTTAGGGAGCAGTATGTAGTGTTTAACCTTCAAAAAAGATGATCAGAGTAACTGGAATATTGTCTTGCATTTTTGCTGCTCTGGACTTCAAGTAAAATTAACACAGCTTAGAAAATACTATTTTACTATTTAATCAAACGTGACTTTTAGACTTCAGATCTCAACTATAACAAAATATTCTTGACTGATATGGTTCAATTTAGTGCCTCACAGGGATGCCCATAATATCCCCAGTATTACCAGCTACCCTATTCTCTCTCCATAATTATTAATACCATAGTTTAACTCCGTACAGCATAGTAAAAGAAGTATATGCTAACAAAAAAGACCTGAGTTCCCTAACAAAATGACTAGATATGATGTATTGACCATGACGGCATATACTTGCTATCTCTGGTAAGCTTCATTGGACAGTGCAACAGTTAATTCCAGAGAAATGCTGTGGCTGAAAAAATTTAAAAAAAAAAAAAAAAGACCATAGCCAATTCTCAAAAGGTGCAGAAGCTCTGTCTGTTTTCAGGCCATGTTACCAAACCATTTGCAACTTATATTTGAAATAACAAAACCCTAAAAGAGTAGTGAGCAAAGCGATGTACAGATACAGGCCTGATAGCTTCAACGCTTGTGTTTGCTTCACGGTAGGTATTACAGCTCTTCTTTTGTCCTAACCTGGCAGCTTTGGAAGAGGGTAGGGATTTTTCCAGTAGTTGTTTTGAATTGCATTCCGCTATTGTCTGATAGCATCATTAGCTGAAACCTTAGCCATGAAGTCAAAGTGAAGCCAGGCATGAGGAAAATCTTTAGTACTGAAGGCCAACAATAAGGGCAACGTGACTTTGAATCGTTGTTTAAAGAACAAAGGGCCCAGTTTTGCCATTCTGTTATCAGACGAATTTTCTCCTTAAGTTGTCTTGCTAAAGGAACAGGACAATTTAGTTAGTACCACTTGATATTAGTAAAAAGCAAAAAAATCTAATATTCAGAGGCAAACAATTAGGTTATAACTAGAAATATTTCTAATAAATGTCTTTGAAGACACAGACAGCAGTTCTCCTGGTACAAGTTCTTACATATTTATTTAAATTTAAAACAAGTTATATTTGTAATATTGTAAGAGAACAGTAAATGTCTGTAGCTCTTTGCACCTTCTACCAGGAATAGACAGAAAATATTAAACGTATAATTTCTTAACAAATTAAAATTTGGAATAGAGCTAAATACAGAAACAAAAGAGGGGAGAACATTGAATACTGTATTGCAAGAACTAGGATTCACTCATTTTTGGATGGTCTTGTGATGGTAAATGTATGTAACGTTAACAGATGCGCTGTGCATGAGCTTTTAAGGATCAGGGCCCTGTGTACGTTGAGGAGGTGCCATCAAACAGCACAAACTAACAATTCTGGTTTAAAATACAAGCTGCTCAGTTCACACTCATCATATGAGTTTCGTAAAGCTTCTCTTCTCTAGCTGAATGTCTGGGACAAGAAAGCAAAGTAATTAGTCCACATCTTTTGCTTTTTTCTGAGATAACTTTCCTCATCGACCAGAAGTCTTTTTTTTGCCAAAAGATACTTTCAAGCTCCAGGCTTTCCGTGCTGTTCACTAAAACATTTGTACAGTAAGTACAGTATGAGGAGCGAACAAGTAACACCCCAATGTTTTATCACATTATTACTTTGGTAATATTAAATCACTGAACATGTCATTTGTGTTTAGCATATTATTTTCTGTAGTAAATTACCAGTAAATTTAAGCAGTAGCATTTTTCTTACAAGTTTAGCTGGTCGAGTGTAATTAGAGATTGTATCATGCAGGGACAAAAAAGATTTGAATTAAACAGCGTAACTGTAATTCTTAAATGTGAGTGCTTGATTTTATGGCTTTCTTTTAATGTAGCTTTTACAAGTAATTTTCTTTAAAAATTGGAGGATAGAAACCCCAAAGCATCATTGTGATACCTGTACGACATTGGCACATCAGGGTTGAAACGTTTAAGTTCCCCATAGAAACCACAGCCAGCTGAAGCAACGTGTGTTTGCTTGTAGCAGTAGCTTATTCTCCGTAGATGGACCAGCACAAGAACAGGTCTACTCGGTGGGTTTCAGCGGTAGTGGCAGCCACAGAGGATTCAGGGAGCTTGGGTATCACTCCAGGACCTGCCACACTGTGTTTTCACATGACAACTCTTCCACCTCTCGAGGATGATTCATTGATCCACAGCGCTTCCCTACCCACCTGCCCCTGCCAACTGCCCCAAATCTGCCTCATTCCTTCCATTTCTTTTCATTTTGTGAAGTTCTCGGAGATCTGCAGATGCAAAACGGTGCTGGAGAGGCAGGTGCTCTTCCCAAACACTGCCTGCAAGACAGATCGGAACAAAGGAAGAATGAACCGGAAACAGGAACAAATCTGCCTGATCAAGTGACGAGCACCAAGAACAAGTGAAACCAAAGATATGAGATCCATATCCTCCCGTTACACCTGTAGAACTGGTAATGAACCTGTTTTTCAGGTCTCAGTAGTTGCAGTAGCAGAGATGCTGAATTTCTGTGTGTCCTTCAGCTGTCCACAACAGAAAATAGGCTTTATGGGCAATGGCATGTTTTCATGTTAATCATCAGGAAAGTTCTGGAGCACACTGTTGCTTTTCTGCAGAGAAGCTTTTTAATTTAGTCAACATGGTAGGTATCTGATGGCTCTCAGACACTGAAGGGCCTAGAGATCCACTCTGAAGAGGCAAGGTTGTGTGTTTGTGCTGAGAGGAAGGATGCAACTGGTGTTTGGTGAAAGACCTCTTTCACCTGAGCTGCATGTCTGCTCAGGCCCTTATCCCACCCTCATCTTTGCATCCCACCCTCGTCTCTGCATCCCACCTTTGTCTCTGCATCCCACCCTTGTTTCTGCATCCTACTCTCATCTCTGCGTCCCACCTCGTCTCTGCATCCCACCCCTGTTTCTGCATCCTACCCTCATCTCTGCATCCCACCTTTGTCTCTGCGTCCCACCCTCGTCTCTGCATCCTGCCCTCGTTCTTGGTCACTGAAGGTTTCCTTTTGCTGGGGGTTTCACCTGGAGCAGCTCTTCCAGATCCAGAACAATCTACTTGGTTCTCATTACTTTCATAGTCATTTCATAGCAGGTTTCAAAAGTGCACTAAACTGAGAGCGCTGTTGTGCTGGAATAGCTGGAAAATTTCTGTACTAAGGCATACAGCACTGCCTTAGCTC
The DNA here is from genome assembly GCF_018139145.2 of Gymnogyps californianus. Classification (NCBI taxonomy): domain Eukaryota; kingdom Metazoa; phylum Chordata; class Aves; order Accipitriformes; family Cathartidae; genus Gymnogyps; species Gymnogyps californianus. The sequence goes on along the minus strand of NC_059473.1, from coordinate 94,671,889 downwards.
ACACTCCCATCTCCTCGAAGCCAGAGTTTTGTTAAAACACACTACTCAAAAAGTGAAGTCTAGAAACTTCGTAGTACATAGATTTGAATGGAATCTGCGTTTTTGCCATCAGCAGAATGATTTATACCTGTGTTTATTCAGCAAGGTTGGGAATGAGCTGCTGTGGCAGTAACTTAATGATGACAAGCTCTGACTGCCAGGCAGTGCTGTTTATAGTAGGTCATTGCTCTCCTCAGTGCTTGAGACAAATACTGGATTCATTGGGGGATCTTTCAGCAGAAGGGTAATATGTTGAAAAGCAGCTCTGTCAAAGTGACTTTGCTGTTGAACATTTTCTAGCAGTCACAGAATCTGAAATCTGATTTATTAATTAAATCGTATCAGCACATGCTCTGAACAAACCAGCATGGCTGAACTATGTCCCTGTTAAGTGAGATTAACGGACATGACAAAAGGTTGTATAGTATGCCTCAACCCACATTTCCTGTAAAGGATACAGCTTGTTATTTTTCAAAATACGCTGAATATATTTTCTTTATATCTTGGTTTATTATGACCCGTGGGAGCAATTGTAAAACTGAAACATGCAAGAACTAAGGGACTACGCAGGAGGAGCTGGCATATCCTGACTGTATTATCTCTCCTATGAGGGAACAGATCGGAAGATATTTGGCCAGATTTTCTCGAAAAGGAACACATACTTAGAAAGAATCTTTGCTTAAACATTTGTCAAGTAATTTTTCTTAAACATTTGTCAAGTAATTTTTCAAATAGATTTATCGAGCTAAATGACACATAAAGAGAAATAAAGCCTGTCTTAACATGAAGAAAGGAAAACGGAATTAAAAAAACTATTAATTAGTAACATGTAGCTGAGAGTATCATCCTATGGCACTTCTGTGGGATCGCTGGAAATAGTGCCTAGTCCCATAGCATGTGACACACATCTTGCAGCCTGCCATGTGTTGGGTAATTATAATGCACTGAGCCTGTATGTTCAAATTAGTCCTTGATAGGCAAACGATTCCCTGAGCCCCAGCAGTTAACACTGCAGCCAGACGTAGGCAGCTTGGTGCCAGTCTCCCTTGCCATCTCTGCTCCTCCAAGACTCCAAGCCCCAGGCGCACCCCTCTCTTGTCCTTCGAATTTTTTTGCTGTGTTGTGGTTTTGCACCAGTCTGTGCTTCCTCCTGGAATCTGGGGTCGTTAGAACGCAGCGCTGCCTCCCTGCCGGGAGCTGGTCCTCACAGCCAGCCCACTGCAGACCCCTAGCCTTTGAAATGCATTTGAATGCTTCACGTGCTGACATCAAGACACATGGATGGTGGTGGGCTGGCGGTGTCTGAGGGAGCTGAAGTGTTGGCCAAAGCTGCTTTTTCCCCTCACTGATTGTACCTCCCTAAATCCCCAGCCTGGCCAAGGAGACATCCCTTGGTGTGGAGCAGGCTGCGGGCTGGAGGGACCTCTGCTCTGCTCCGACCCTGCTGGGAGGAGAGCGCCTTCCCCGAGCCCTGTGTCCTCCCGCAGCTCCCGGGAACCCCATCCCCAACACAACCTCACCTTGCCCACTTCCATCCCAGCATCTCCCAGTGCCTTTCCAGTCCTGCAGACCCAGTGGCAGCCCTTGCCCCTGGCCTCCCACAGGCCCCACGCTTGACAGGGGGATTGGAAAGTGCTGCACACAGAGCAGCAACATGGAGATAGCTGAATAAATCCTGAAATACTCATTCAGCCACTGGCATCTAATAATATCAGCATTGTTTGGTACTGCAATAGTTTATGGGGTATTACTGCAGTGCCAGGGTACAGCCTAGCTTGACTTTGACCCAGTCTGTATAGTTACAATTGGAGGGGAAATTGTGGGCAGCCCGTTGCTGTCTTTCCTCTGCTGGAGAGCATTTTCCGGGCTGCTCCTACACCTTTTCTCTGACCCTTTTCTGCCACACCAGAAAAAAAAGGCAGGGGCCTTTTTCTGAGTCCTCCTTTCTTATGCCAAGGCAGTGGCTAGGAGCACTCGGTTGTCTTTGGTTTCAGCTCCACTGCTGTTCCAAGTCTGTACCTACTTCACACAGCCGGTGTAATGTGGTACCTTGGGCTTATGGCATCGCTTGCTAAGCGTCCTGATGACAGAAAGCCCACCTCCACGTTGCACCATGCTGCGGTGCTGCTGCTGCAGCCGTGACCTGGCCGCTGCTCGCTTGCTCCCCCACGGGAAACATGGTCCTGGTTCTCCCGCTCCTCATTCCCTGTGCGGGCCAGATGTCTCGTATCCAGAAAGATTGCAATTGTTCACCACAGTTGTGTCTGTTTTGCTTCGGCTGCCTCTATTTCTGGTCATGCCTGCCTTTTGGCTTTGAGGGTGTAATGAGAAATTGGTTTGAATGTCACCCCCTTGGGCACTGAATCAGTGGCAGAGGCTGCTGCCACGTACCAAGCCTCCCCCCTTGAGAACAGCCCATCCGCATCCTTCCTCGAGCATCCTCATGATAGCCCACCTTCAGAAACCACAGGAATATCGCACAGTGATTGCATAGCTCCTGGCATTAAATATGAACGTGCTTGGTATGACATTTTGCCAAGAGTGGACTGGGATTTCATACAACAACTCACCACAGGTACTTACACACTCTGTTGGACATGAATGCTTGGCTAGACAATAAGTTTTGCCTTGGTGTAACTGGCACAAAGCACCAATGCACCAGCGCCTGCGGGAGCAGATGGCTTGCCTGTTTTCCTCCAGACATTAAGGCTCCGAATCCATGCCACATCCCTTCCTCAGATTCACAGAAAGCTGCAGAAGAACCATCTCCTGTCAAATTTCTTCTCCTGCCTGGCGGGACCAGCTCCAAACTCAGCTATCCACATTTGCATAGTTCATTTCTGAAAACTTTTGGTCCTCTAGAGTTTAAAACTAAATGCTGAAATTGGGGGGGGGAAAACCAAGGAAACCACAGCATGTGTGATTAAAAGCAAGACGATAATCAGTGGTACCTGAGAACTGGAGAATCCCTTCTCTGTTAATTACCAGGGACTTGAATGCAGGCCCCATCAGTGGGCAGCAAGGCAGCTAGCAAGGGGCTGTGTATGGGTGGCCCAGAAACACCGAAGCCGGGGAGAACTGTAACACCAGAGCTTTCCCTGAGTTTCTGAAATCCAAGCCTGTCTCTCACATGCTGCACTAGAGAAAGGATGCTGAATGACCATTTCCAGCTCCAACAGGAATTTTCTCTGCCCTTTTGACAACTACCTGCTGTATCGCCTCCCCAGCTGGAGAAACAGTGGGGATAGTTCCCTAACTTGCTAGGAAGCCAGGTTTAAATTTAGTAGCTGCTTTTAGAAAATACTTCAGGATTCTTGGACAGGTGGCTTTGTGTAAGTACTTCTGGCTATCACTGCTGTCTCCTTAGGGATGAGGAAAGGCTGTACCAAATATTCAGGATAAGAATAGCAACCGAGGACTGATACTGCACTTGTGTGCAGGATGGGTGAGATGAATCTTATCTTCTTCTTATTTACCCTCGTAAATCATCTCCCTCTCTGTTTTTTTTTCTTAGGAGTTTTCATAAGGAGTGGTAATTTTCACCTTATATGAAATGGGCAAAATGTCATCAGGGAGGTCTAGCTATTAAAACAAGCTGGTAAGAGTTTTCATGCCCTTATTTCCTCTTGACAGAAAGGACTTTGGATTTTATGCATAACAAAAATTTTGTTCCACAATGGCAAGAAAATTACTTATCTTCTATATATTCGTTTCTATGGCGTTAGGCAATTTTGCTTTCAGGGAACACTATGCAGTACACATAAAAACACCAAATCCCTAGTGGAGAACATCTAAAGAGAAATATAATTTTACCTTAATAAAAAGGTAAGATAAGTCAGCCATTTAGCAGATCTTTGCCCAGTGGCGCAGGAACGCTGCGGGTGCTTGGAATTCACTCCTATTGTCCCCGGGCTGAATTGCTTTGAAAAAAGTCACATGAGGAGGAAAGGAAGTTTTGACTTTCACATGCCTGTTATTGCTAAGGAAACCACTTCCTTGGTATTCACATATTCAGCATGTCTCCAGTTTTGGCGCTCTGACAAATGACATCGTGCTACTGCATGGAGTATCAAGGAAGGGTGGAGAAGGCTGTTAGATAACTTGACGTGTTCGAAACGCCAGTACAGCTTTTGTAGGACTGCCAAACTTCAACTAGGCGCCACAAGAGTAAGCAGAGTCCTTTGTTAGCTGCAGATGAGACACCTGGAGGTCAGAAATGTGGAGAAGAGGTTCTGGTCTACATCTCAGCAAGCTCAGGTAGTTTGGAGGTTTCCTGGGTTGTAGCAATGGCAATATTCTTACACCACTGTAGATACTGGGAGACAAGTTTTCTAATACAAATATACCTGAATTATTCTCTGTGTAGAATTTATTTCAGCTTTCAAGTACATACTTGCCTTTTCTTTGGCATTCGGATATCAGAAACCGAGTATCCTCAGATGATATGTGGCGATTTCACTAAAAGCACTTGGATTTGAACTTCGGGTCTGTGGGACTTCTCCCATTTTTCTGACTTCTTACTCAAACCAGAAATTAGAAAGAGCAACAAGCTACCATTGGTTAAGACCGAGAATCTCCCCCAATGTTTTTTTTTTTTAAAGAGGACTGAAGCAGAATTTCTTTGAAGTAATGTATTTGCAGATCTCAATCTGACAAGAAGAAAATGTATCATAATTAGGCTTATTTCTACTCTAAGAGGAAAAAAAAGTCTAGTATGCTTCAGGATACAAGTGGGTTTCACTGTAAATACACAATAGCTGCTGAGATTACGGGGACCAAGCGTGAGGCATGCACAAATCACAGGAATTGAACAGCTAAAGCCCTGCTCAATTTACTGAGAGGCTACTGAGCTTTTGATATGTCAAGATCTATTTGTCTAAATGTTATCTGTAAAAACAACATAATGTAGTGAACTGAGCCTGGGACTGTGGAGGCCAGAAATCAATATTCTAATCTTGGCCCTGCCTCAGATGCGTTTGGTGGCTTCAGAGTAGTTGTTTAATCTCCCTGAGTGCTTGCCAGAGATAAAACAGTTCAAATATAATAAACTCCACTGAAGAGCTGCGCAGATCAGTTCACAGCTTCTGTATACTTCTCTGAAGACCTGAATTGTTATATAAATATCACCATTACATGCAGGACTTCTGGAGGTTTGTCTCCAGGAAAATACATACCGTGTATCTTTGGGTCTGAAATTTCAGGTCGATTTTCTAGCAGACACCCTTGCCGCATGGAGACTTCAAGCACAGCCTGGCGGCAGCACAGAAGCCACCAAGGTATCTGCCATGATAATGCCTTTTTTTTCTTTCTTCTTTTTTTTCTTAAATGTGTTAAAACAGAATTATTTAAAAAAATGGTTCAGATGTTTTCTCTCAGAGAGCGTCCTCATTTTCATTCTGTCCATGGCAGGAATAGACCATACTTCAACAGAAGTTATTTGCTTAATGCAGAAATAACAGAGAGAAGGACCTATGGCCTGTTTGTTTAGGAAGTAAGACTAGATAATAATTGTGATTCCTTCTGGCTTAAAATACTTGAAAACGTGCTGGGTTTCATGTTCCACTCATTTTCCCTAATATCATCATTTCTGAGTGATTATCTTACTAGAGGCTTAGCTGAGCTGCACTCATTCCCAAGGATCTCAGAAGGGTTACCTGAGGTGAGACAAAAGATAGGTAAAAACACCTGAGTGAAGCCACAATAACCCTTTTCAGCTTTTAAAAACCAAACCCAATGAAACAAACAAAAAAAATCAACCAACCAACAACACCACAAATTATCTTCTATAATATAGGAAAGGAGAGAAATACTGGCTGCATCCCTCTTCCATGCAGCAAATGAGTTCCAAGGACAGAGGACGAGAGTACCCACGTCCCAGCAAATTGTACACTTTTCCAGCCCAAAAGAGAAGCTGTTTGTTAATTATTCTAGAAACTACTTATGAGTGGGCATTTAGGAATTGCTAAGAAGCAAGTGCTAAAACAATAGGATCTACATTTACTGGTATGCATATTTTACAGTCATTAGTACTTGCAGAAATGAGTCCAGCACCTCTAATGGCCCTAGGTTTTGTCTCCCGTATTAGCCCTTGGGGTGCTGTTCTAATACAATTGTTAGCACAGGCTGTGGCTGGCAGGTGGTAGCTACACCCAAACCTAGACAAGGTTTTGCGTACCACTGGAAAAAGCTGGAAATATTTGCTATATTCAGTGGGGGGGCAGTAGGGAAAGCAGTGCACAGGGGTGATGCATTCACGGCAGCCTGGGTTGCTAAGCACGCAGCCTGCTATGCCGCTAAGCAGGCAGGACTGGGCAGACCCATTAAGTCTGGAAGCAGCTGAGTATTTAATAACCTGCATGCTACCATGCATTTACATAGCTTAAGTTGTAGTAAAGCCCTAGCAGTAAAGGGTCAAAAGTGCAGAGCTGGAGGGCTAAAGCCCACGCAGACTGCATTGTAACCCATCCTGTCCTCAGCGGAAAAGGACTTAGGGAGGAACTACCAGAATATGAGTCTCACTCCAACCAAGGAGAATTTTAAAGGCCAAAAGGCAAGAATGTTAAAAATAATTAAAGTTAAAGCACATGTGACCAGGTCTGGCAAAGCTCATTTACACAAAGGTTACGGGGTATCTATGTGCCCTCAATAAACTGAGCGTAAGGAGTGCAGTGGAAAGGAGAATGAGATTCCCCTCCTTCGTGGTTTACACGTCTAAAACAAAATGACTCTTTGCTTGCCCTATCTATGTGATCTTAAGATTCTTTTATGTGAATCATTTGACACTTACTTATTTCCCAGTGTGCATATTTAACTATTTCCCTGGGCATCATCTTCACCCTGACACCGCCAGAGACCTGAGTCTTGTCTCATGCAGTGACTCCCTGCAGCAGGCTCTCCGTCCTCTCTCTTTTCTCTCCCTCGTTAGCAAAGGCTGTTTCAATACTCACAGAGCTACTGGCTTCGGACAGGCAAGCCCATGTCTGATTTCACTTCCTCTAGCGCAATCACAAACTTCAGTGACTGTGCTTTTCATTTATACTGACGTAACCAAGATTGAAATCTGTCCCACGGCAAATATTTATCAGAGCATATCAAAGGAAAAGCAGACCAGAAGAGAAACAAGCAAAACAGCGAGTGCCATTAAACTTTGCCAAGATAGATTTCAAAGTCAATGAAAACCACCCCAGAGACACAGAGCTAAAATGTAGGACAAAGTAGAACACTGAAAAAAAATAAACCCAAATTTCCAAACATGTCCCACATCTCCCACAGAACAATTTTTAACTACTTATAACTTGCAAAGATTAACAAGGAAAACCTGCACAGAACTAACAATATATGAGCAATGTCAGTGACTCTGCTGCTTTTGTTAACAACTTGGCTTTGATATGTACGCCCATCACAGCTACCTGCTTGGGTCAGGGACCCTTTCTATAGAGTAGTAAGAAAGAAACCGGACAACATCCACAACCAGCTTTCTAAACGATATAAAATAACGGGATGCCACACTTTAATTAGATAATTAAAGCTCTGTTGCTGCTTTGCTACATGCCAAGGACACCCAGTTTCTTGGCAACAGACCCCTAATTTTCCTTCTTTGATATCCAGGTCACAGCCATTTGGATTAGAGGCTCATTTCCAGCAGCAGTGCATGGCAGTGGCACACAACGTCCTGTCCTGCTGTCAGCATTCCCCTGAAGTTCAGCGTCTTTCAACCATATTTATAATTATAAAAGCTGTAAAATTAAAGCCCTTATAAAGGGTAATTTCTCAATATTCTCAAAGGTCAGGGGACATGTAAGCATACTAAAAACTTAGGCAGGCCTGTGCAACACCAGCAACTTCTTACATTGGCAGCAACAGCGTCTTGTCCTGTTCTAGCTGAAGAACATGACTGAAAGGGTAAAGAGAGAGAGAAGGAAAACAACTGTTTCATCCCCAGCTGTCCAGTTTCTTCGAAAGTTAGGCCTACCCTATACCTGACCATTTACTATCATCCCACCTTCTTAGGAAAAAGAGGAACACTGTCCTAGAAGAGGTCTACCGGCTGTCCAGATTAAGCGAGGAAATCGTGTATGTTTCAGAGGACCGTTGACTCGGTCAGCTAGCTGAAGAAAAGCACGGGGCCCTGAGCGCTGGTACCAGTGCTTTGCCTGAGCTGCCATCATTTGAACTGCGGAGCAAACTCCACACAGCGCCAGGATTATCAAATGCCATCAATCCAAGCATCGTCAAGCCATACGCAAGGCACAGTTCCTCATTCTCAGCTCTGCTTCAACTGGAAAGCCCTAACAACACACGCATGTTTTTGAAAACCAGATACTTTTTCACAAGACGGGAACACAGAGCACGCTACGAAGAAGCGGGTGAGACAGAACAAATCATACAGACCAGATGGTAGTCACGCTGCTTAATGCACTGTTGGAAGGTGCCCAGCTAGTCTGGTGATGAGCGATAGAAGAACCTATATAGGATAATACTCTTTGTTAAGTGCCAGCAATTTATTACATTATATTCCTGAGAACAGCTGAGGTGGATTAACCACAGTAACCATTTACTATTCCTTCTGACAGCCCCGAGATCGTATCTGTATTGTTGCTGTCGTTGATAGTACCTTCTGGGCAGATGTGAACTTGTTCAAAGCTAACCAAAAGCCAACTGTCCAGGTTAGCGTAGTGCCAAACCCTAGCCAATAAACCACCCAGTGGGTGTATTAGCTTATGCTCGCTGCTATGCTAACCATCACTTGGGTTTTGGTCAACTTGGAGCATGACCAGAACAGGCTTGCATCCACTCAGAAAACATAACAACAACAGAGCTTGACAAAGATGATACACCAGGTGCTGCAGTAACAGTGGGTTAAATGCCCCTCCCTCCAGCTACTTCAAGCAAAGGAACGGTTACTAGGAACATGCCCTCTACAGAGTCTTTAATCTGATAAAGCAGGTATAAGACATTTGTATTCTTCTTGTCTTGTGTACAGCCTACATCCATGCCTATGTATCACCATTTAGCTCTAAAAAACATCCTTCAAGTTTGATTCTTTTTCATTAAAATAATCATTGAGCAATTTCATTAAAACAATGCTGCAAAGTGGAATTTGGCAGAACTTGTGGAGATCATATTTTCTATTGCCTGTCCTGAATTTGATCTTGCACTAGGGACAGGTGAGGTAACCAAAGCAGAATCTTGACCACAAAAATCTGGATTGCCTTGATATTCTGGAAATGAAGCTAAGACAATACTGCTTTTTTCCCAGAGAACAGTCTAGCCCTGTAAGATTGGTATCTCATGCACAGAAGGGGAAATAAATTAATTTTTACTCAGAAGACAACTACTTCTCTCTACAGATGAGCACATCTTACATACTGTTATTGTTTCATAAACTTCTGATGATCAGATAGTAGCCATTTTCTATATGATCTCCTGTGGAACAAAGTACACAAGTACTCCATGGTTATGTTTTGCATGAGCCATCTACTCTTGAACCATCGCTGTCCACATCCAGTCATCTGCAACATCTAATAAACCAGGGATCAAAGTAGAGAGCAGGTTAGACAGCCTTGGCAACCTTACCGTTCTGTATGAGCCAACTCGATAACGTGGCTTATGGTAGTTGGGACACAGGGATGAGTGGTTTCAAACTATGACTTAAGATTTTTGCTATGTTTATTTGGGTTCTCTTGTAAAGGGAACATTCCACAGTATGATGGCATGCAATTATAACATACAAATCCGACCACAGAGGAAACCCAGTCACCAGCTAAAATCCATAAAATTATTACACAGTATTAACACAAAAAAAATGTATTAAGTCAGAAAACAGGAAAAAGAAATTTTGCTCTTTCTTTTAAAAATACAAAATCTTAATGAAGAAACTGTATTACAGGTAATGCAGAATATAAATTCTTTTTTAAAAAGAAAACCTCTCCAGAAAACGTTACAGACTTCAAACAAGAAGCTTAAGAGGCAGTTTTATTAGTTTTAGTACAGCTTGCTTTTATCACTTGATTTTAGATAATTATTTTTCCAGTTAATCATGTGTCTCGTGTTTAGACTTAAAAGGTGCCTATCACCTTTGTATTTTAGTAAAGATTGCTGTTTTATTTATATTTATTGAAATCATGACCTTTATTACTACCCCAGATAGTAAGTCAGTAATATCTTTCCTGTCAACTATCCACATATACTTCGAAATATTGTAGCCTATGTTGTTGTGGTCTCTGTTTTTTAATTGTAGGTCTGACGCCAATGAATGGAATAAAATAGGACTCTTTAGAAAGCATCATGTTTCCCATCTCTGGCGAAAAGTTATTTTCTTTACTGCATTATTATTTCCCCTGACAGTTACCTCAAGCCTGTGACAATGACGTAGTCTTAACCCTTCACTGCTGTTTGGTGGTATTTCACTGACACTTAGCATTTTTTTATCATGGAATGACTGCTCAAAAGGCTCTGGAGAGCGGTGCAATTTTCAAAATTCAGTTTTTAATTAATAGGTATTCATCTCTCAAATCATCCTGGCAGCAGTCTCTGAGAATGGGCATGGACAGGAGTTCCTCTAATACTGAAACTCAGGCTCCCATTAATGGAGGATTAAGGCATGCTAACCAAGAAATCTACTGACCATTCTCTTTCTTATCTAGAAAAGGACGATCTCCTGACTTCCTGAAGGTATTAATAAACACTATACATATATCCATGACCACTGAAGAACTATGTCCAGATTTCATTTTGACTGTAAATGTGGCAATGTCTGTGAACCAATCAAAAGAGTACAGATCTTTCAGAAAGATGAAATCAACTGTCATTGTCCTCCAGCAAAAACTGGAGATCTTCATTCTTCCTCAGTCGATGTTTTTTCATTCTCAGAATCCCTCACTTTCAGATATAAGTGCTTCATCAACAGATTTTGTATGCCTCTCCCCAGCATAAATCCCATAATGCAGCTGGTCATCCTTTACAGTAGCCCAGGACATCTGCTTGGTGGAGAACCTTGCTGCCCACTCTCCTGAATTGTTAACAACAATGACACCCCCTAAGCCCCCAACTCGTGTCTTCATGTAGTCTAATGCAGTGTCAGCGGCCATCTCTGGTGACATTCCTGAAAAGAAGAACAAGATAACTTCATGGTATCTGTCCCTCCCCATGGAGCCAGCCAAATCTAATTCCTCCTTCAACTAAATCGGCAAGAAGTTTCCAGTGTAGCAAAGGAACTGTTTATAGGAAGGCTCTGGACAGTTGCTAATAGCTGCTACAGTATGGTGCTGCTACAAACACAGGATTTAAATAGCTTCAGATTGTAATTCAGTTTCAGTGTTTGATATAGACTAACTCATCAACTCTATGCTCAAGACACAACATTTCTTATGCCATCATTTGAAGGGAAAAATGCCAGTCTGCAAGCTTTCCATCAAAGGTTTGCCACAAGCTAGGTCTAAGGGATTTACAATTAAAAAAAAAAAAAACACATTAAAACAATCAAAAATTTCAGTCATCATCTACATTCCAAGTCCACTGGCCGCAATGGAGCTCAAAGCACATACTTCGCAGTCATAATTTATCAAAAGCAGACATCAGCGTTACTCTTCCCGAAACTTCTGAAAGTATCAGGCAAGATGAGGACTCAATGTACTAGACATGAGAGAAAGGACCAGCAAAGCAACTTTATGTTTTCATTACACTTAATTCATATTAACAGGAATATTTTCTAAATAAATCAAAGTTAACATGTACATCATACACACAGGCCTGTAATAGCTACAGAATATTTGTTCACTGCAAGTTCGAATATATATTCAGGAATGCAGTTGGCTCGGCCTAATTGTTCTAAGATATATGCCATCGGTAATGTTATGCAGCTTAGATTGCAGAACAAAAACTGACCTTCATGCCTTCCTTGCAAATTTTGAGTTAAAACCAAACAAAACCAGCAGAGTCAGAATTATTCAATTATTCACAGCACTGGTGACTGACAGGATAAAGCTCCTTTCTCTGACGTTACGGGTGACACTGTGACTATTCAAGTCAGCGGCACTGACTTCAAAGGGTCAGTATTTCACTGTTTGGTTTTTCATCAAGACAACAGCTGCCACCATAAGACAGAGATTCCAACAGCTGTTAAGACTGGCAAAGCAATTCACTCCTGAAATATGAAAGTAAATTTTGCAGCATTGGTCCAAAAGAAGGTATTTACTATGTGAACTACTGAATAGCTGAATAGAGTTACGAAAGAGCTCTATAGTTGTTCTTAAATATGCAACTTCAGTTCACTGTTCAAGGACTCAAAAAGTTAGAATAACTTGAGGGTTTGTTTTCGGTGCCTTCATGGAAGGGGGGGGGGGGGGGGCGGGGGCGGGAAGTCTATTGCTGACATATTTTCCTGGCAGCTGAGTTATACTTCTGGGCAGGATGAATGAAGGTAGAGCAAGCACAGGCAGGGTGAACAAGTGCAAACCAATTAAACATGCACACATGTGAGTTCATTTTCTTTTTCTCTTTTTTAAAAAAACTTTTTAATTTGAGCCTCATTTGCCTTTCATACTGATTTATCACAAGCCAGATAACTGCTATCAATGCATAGGTTTTGCAATGCAGTTAACTTCAAGCCAGAGAAGGAACTGGTTTACACAGTTTAGACTAAATAGAGCTTAGAAGGCCATTCACAAATTGAATAGCTAGGGACATAATATAGAGAGTAAGGGGAGATCATAATGTGTTAGAGCTTTGGGAAATAATCTGTAGGTTGTATTTTATGCTGAAACTATCAAATTAGCGAAGAGATTTACAGAGAAATGCGGCCATTATATGCAAACAGCTCTATAAAGCGTAACAAAAATATTCTCAGCTGTTACTTGTCTCTCTACTTACTGCTTCTCCAATGAAAAAGTAAATTGAAAGTTTTCCAACTATTTCCAGTTTGGTTGATCTCAAAGCAAGTTACACTGTACTCCCCAAAAGCTATGGCTTTCTAAAAATAATGGGGATATCTATATTAATGGTTCTTCAACTGCATGCAATACAAGTATGTTGTCTGGCTATGTTTACAGGCTGTAATATAATCAAGGGTTTAGATGACAGACTAACTCATGAAGGTAAAGCTCCAAAGGGTCATCCCACAGTCAGATTATATTACAGTCACATAAAACACACTGTGTCAGCTGTTTACCACATACCCACCCAGTCAGCTTAGTATATTTTCCAAAACAAAATGAAAATTTAAATCATAGTTAAAACGTCTTAAAAGCACTTCTGTTGCTATAATTGGAGTTGTTAAAATAAAGACCTTTACAGTTTATTAGAAAGGTGATATCCTATGCTTTCTTATTTCAGCTCTGATTATCTGTCTCTAGCCCTCCCCTACTGCTTCCTTAAATATATCTTGCTTTTACTTGTTTTCTATTTCCTTGTTCACAAAATTTTAGTTTAAAATTGGGAAAAAATTATTAAAGAGAACTTCAGTTAAACAAAGTAGACTATAATGTCTTTCAATGTACATTGATCTAAAGCATGATTAAACATCAAGTAGCATAGACATTTCTGTCCACTTAAGGCTATTTTACCTTTATTAATACTTTGGTACTTTGTTTTGTTTTTAAAGAGAGGTGACCCATCCACATACCCCTGGGAGCAACTCTTCTGACAACTGTTCTAGGATCATAGTACATAAACTGAAACCTGTCATTAGGCAATGTTTCCTGTCCTCATTACTTCAGCTTACAGGAAGTTTGGAATATACCTTGCTCCATGTGATAGAGGATCAGTCGGGCTAAGACCACTTTCATAATGCTCTCTCCATGTCCTGTGGTTGAAGTGGCACCAGAACGGTTATCAGCATAACCTCCACTTCCTTTTCAGAAGGGGGAAGAAAAAAAAAAAAGGCAATATTCTGTAATTCAATTTGCAAACTCTGCATTGTTTAAAATAGGTACTGAACAGTTCTGTGCACCTCTGGGAGCAAAGTATCAGTAACAAACTTCTTTCTCATTTCTGCCTCAGTTTGAAAAGTAAAATATATGAAAGAGATTAACAACAGCTGGATGAAGTCAGTTGCCAAGTTGAGAGAACTAGAAGACCAGTGATCTGCTTGTGGTACAAGAAGCAGAAGCAGGCCAACACTTCACAGGGATGGGCAAAAATATTTTCCACAACAGCAAGGGACGGTATATTGAGGATCAGCAAGATACTGATGGGATGAAGAATGCCAGGTCACGCAACATTACCAATTAAGAAGATACAAAGGAAGATCTTGGGAGGACATTGGTGAATTGACCAAAGTTTGCGGGGAACTTATTCGCAAGAGCAAAAGCAGATAAGAGATTTGAAGAGCCTGGGCTCTAGTGAAGCATCACAAAGCACCCCTGAAGAATCTTGCAAGTCCTCACCACAAGCAGAGCATTTCTTCTGTTGAACTCCCCGCTGCCCCCTCCCGCCCCCCTCCTTTTTTTTTTCCCTCCCATCCTTGTTTTGCTGGTACATTCCACACCCGGTTCTCCACCAAACTTCCACTTGCTCAACACCCATGTTTCTAGCACATCTCCTAAGAAAAATATTTCCCAGGAGCTGGGGAGGAACATACCACAGCATTATAAACAAGGTGCTGGGGGAGGGCAAAGAGGCATAGAAGAGCAATGAAAGTTTCTTCCCTTCTGTACTTTCTTGATCAGATCAGACCCTTTCAATGGACCCCCATTTACACGTGGAAAAACACTGCCACAACCAGTCTTGTCAAAGCCCCCTTTCAAAAGGCTCTAATATTTAAAAGGACAGCTAGCATTTCTGTATCCAATCCTGTGGATGTCTAGTAAGAGCAAAAGTTGCAAGCAATACGCTAAACAGTGCCCAGTTTCGCTTGTCCTTCACAGACCTATGTCCCACACTATAGGAGCCCTGAACATGATCTACATAAGAGAAGGGTATTTGCAGTCAGAAGGCTGCAGTCAGAAATGAAGCTGAAAATCATAGTCAAAATGCAGAGGGTACCAAAATATTAGCAACTTAGTGTGCGAGAGAAAGTTAGTATTAGTTTTATAATAATCATGTACTGCCAACAGGAGTGCTATTTGAGTTTGGAACATGTTTTACTAAAAATAATTATTTTCCAAATCCCAGCTGTATGGTAGAACTCTGAAGCAATCAAATGGCAAGTCCGTCCTACAAAGAGGAAGAAGTCTGGGGAAAGGATTTCAAGTGTCTCTTTATAATTGGATAAGAGATCTCTTAAAATATTTCCTTTATTCCATACCGCATCTATTAGGCTCTGAAGCAGTCTTATCAGGGCTCTCTAAGAACAGGAATTTACTCAAAGTTGCCAGTCATTTCACAATTCTGGCTCACTGATATAACGAACAGTAATTACAATTACACCTAATTCCTTAAGTATCAAGAAAACAGCATCTTAGTATGGAACAGGCTACATTTTTTGACTTAGCTGTAAGCATGGATGTACAAAAGGAGAGCTTTATCAGAATGAACAGAAAGGAAACACATTCAAAAAATGTTAGCATTCAGGGAAGGACAGAAAAAAAAGAAATTCCCATCCCCATTTTCCAGACAGAAAAGCACTGGATGGTGATAATAATGACAGCACTACACCTCTACTCCCAATCCTTACTTGCAATCTCCACGTTCTGTTAAGGAGCTTGAGCTTTGATACATTTGAAAGTTAGACCTCCATTTCAGACGTACCAGTATTTATGTTTCATTTCACTAATGAAAAGGAGAATGTGTAATACTTTTTTTTTTTTCTTTTTTTCCTTCTTTAAATGAGATACCTCCAAAAAATGAGAGGCAAGACCCCACACCCCATACCTATGCATGCTGTGTCACCAACACGGCCAATCAGTTTATTAGAGAGTCCTCCAGTGGATGTTGCACAAGCTACATTTCCTTCACTGTCTATAGCAACAGCACCGACTGTTCCAAGGTCTCTGCCAAGAAAAACAGTTCACAAAATTAGGTAGAATTAAAGCATACCTGCCAAAGCATGTTGCATTTCTTTTCCAGGTAGCTTTAAAAAAAGATTACTGCAAAAAAATCACTGCTCTTCATAAAGCTATTTTTTACCATGCTTCTCATTACAAAAATAACAAGCAATATGCAACAATTCTCGTAGCTTTATATTTAATAGAGTAGAAAACACTCAATTTTTTTTATCTCCCCCCATAACCTGTTTACCTTCATAGCATGGAAACTTTGGCGTGGGGAGGAAAAAACCCACAAAACAAAAGCACACAGGGCAGAAATATTTCTAGCCATCATAGTTCTGGAGTAGTTTTTTTGACTGTGACACACCCGACACACAACTTTCCCCTAAACAGCAACTCAAAGACGCAAGAACTGTCTCCACTGTCTCAACAGGAGGTTAACTGGAATTATTAATGACAATGCACGTAAACGAGCAAATACAGAAAAGGACAGTAATGTTATGCATGCACTGAATCATTTCCTTCCTGTTCCTCCTCTTTCCTCTTCCTTATTCCCCTAAATGTTTGAATGCCACCAAAAAAAAAAAAAAGTTATTTATGTGCCTTTCAACTAGTATTGTTCACAACACATCATTAATACATATTTTCGTCTTTGTACTCTGTAACTACACAATCTTGAGGTTTAAATCACTTGGCCAGTAGAATCTGTTGAAACTGCACATCAGCTTAAAAATCTTCATGCACTGAAGAAAATAGAAGTCTCAACTACTGCTTTATTTCTTCAGCACAGAAGTCATGTATAAAAGGCTGCTTAAAATATACATGTGTATTCATACTCAGAGAAAAAAAGGCTATTGTAACTTACTGTAACAGTTGCTGCACTGAGAAGCAAGACATGATTGAGAAGCAACAGTTTGAGTGTCCACATATTCCAACCTTGGCAATTCATGTAGGAACATAAAACAGTATCTGGCTAGAAGAGGTATACCAAAAAAATCTAAATGCCTCCACACAGGAAGAGAATTTGTAACAATCCTTCAAGGAACTGCCAACAGGCGACTGGAACAGGAATACCTTTGGAAGTTGCCTGGGCACTGGTGAATGTCTCTCTATAGCCCCTCAAAATCTAAGCTAATTAAGTCAGACAAAGTCTTTGTGTACCATGAAACCCACAGTCAGTTTCTCAGAGAAGCAACTTCCTGTTCCCTCTCACTTACGTAAAGTATCATACTGTCAGTCCCTACACTTCATTCACAGCAATTCAAAGTTGACTGATGAATCACAGGCCTTACAAACTGCTCTGACATTTATGTGGAGATGGACCTCATCTCAAACTCATACGATGGTGCAGATGGGCTTCCCACCCATCCATCTGTTACAAATGATTTCGTGAAAAGAATATGAGTAAATTCAGTACTCCCTTGCACACTCATGTGCACCCTTCAATCAACTAAAGTTAGATCCTCCTGACAAATTAAGAAAGGTGCATCCAGAGGTACATTTTCCTAGGTATGTATTTACCTTAAGCAACTGTGAGAATGATGAAAGTACACAGATCACATACGCAGCAGCTATCTGTTTTGGTACAAGAGCTCGACTGGTCATAAATAACAAAGTGAATGTGTTTGACATACCTTATCTGCAGTGGAGCAAATATACAACTACACTCTATTTCTTACTGTCCCTTTAAACTTTTTTATTGCTTCAGTGTCATGTTTTCTTTGTTCATCTTCAGAACAAAGGCAAAGAAGATCTAACCAATCTGTTGCATAGCTAGTTGACTCAGAAACATTACCAAGGCAGGCAAAACTGTCTAAGTAGAGATACCATATTATAATCATCTCTCTATTGTTAGTGACAGTAGCAAGAACCTCAAAAAGTACCTGTAGTACACAAGAGGATGCTATTAGTAGTAAGATTTTGTTCAATCAAGTGTTATTCTTATGTACTGCATATACTGCAATACAGAATGGATCAGTTGGATTTGTTCATTCCCTGTTGTCTAAATCTTTCATTATCCAGTACCCATGAAGTTACATGTACTTACTCTATTCCCTTTCAACTAATAAGGCATCTGCTATTTCATGTTAGCCCTGCATCAGTAGTAGGGTTTTCTGTCGATTGCTGTCAGGGTCCTTGTTAATTAATACCTCCTCAAGTTACTCTTGCACTGTGATTCACAGAGGGGCTAGCAGCCCATCTACTACCTTATGGCCAGACTCAGCTCCCTTTCTGTGGGGTTCTCAGGCAATCTCCAGCAATTCTTGACAAAGGTATGGTCAGAATCTTTGGAGTGAGAGACTGAAAATAAAACAAACCACGCCTTATTCTCAGCAAAAGGTGTATGAGGTGCCATGTTGTACACGCAATGGAATCATAAGCTTTTAGCATAAACGAATGCAGGCTTCTAACCAGCAGAAGAGAAAGGTCTCTCTTCTGGAGACACCATACTTTGCTTGGAAAGCTGTGAACCCCCAAGGTTTCCAACATTGTTAGGACCCGAGGACTGGAAGTACACAACCACCTTCAAATTCCCAGTATGATCTGGTATTATGTTGCCTCTGACTAATACTACTTCACCTTCTGTCTGTTCGCCTCAGGCAAGTTTCTGCATAATCACTGTGGACATAACAGGGAAAAAGAGCATTCCACATGTGATACAGGAACAAATGGGCTTACATAAAAAAAAAGACTTGTTTTCAATTTTGTGAATTTGTGCTGATGTTTTGGGCACTGGTTGTCAGAAAAAGAACAGCGTGGCTAAGGTAAGAAAAAGTCTTGAGCCCTTCAGAAATACACAAGCCTTCTATTATCAGATATTCCAGAACAAGACAATGCTGAAATTGAAGATGCCTAACACTTATAAGAAAAAAAAAAAAAAAAAAAAAATTAAGCAGTTATAAAGAGTGAATGGAGACTCAGATGCCATGCCATTCCAACTTAGATATTCAGGAGACCAAGTGGCAGTAGGGGCTACGCCATCCTCAAAATTCTTCATAATGAATTATAATACCACACAGTCCTTGGATAGACCATGCATCAAAAGAAAATTTCTGTTGGATACAAGATGAACTACGACTGAGACCTTATGGTCAAGGAACAACTTCACTTTGTTTACAAGACCATATTTACACTTGCCTCATGAATTTGTTTTTCCTTCCAGCAATTGACTGAAAGTAACATATAGCTTGTAGTTTACAGCCTCATTTCATGGACTTTAATTAACGTGCCCACAGAAGAAATTTCCTCCTTTTGATCTACAAATTCTTCAGCTCTGCTTCTCTCATTACTACTATTTCACAGAACAGATGAACAACATGTAATACAGCATTTATGTAATGTAATAGTGTTTTCCTATGCCACAACCACTGACATACAAATAGAAGCTCAAAACAATTTAGTATTTATGCCTACCTCACAGGCATAGAAAACATTTTTGACATCTGATGATTTTCCTTCCTTTCCCATCCACCTCACCTTCCTCTCTATGAGACTTGCTTATTTTTCAAGTGACTTTCGTTTTGCTGTTGTGCAATACCATCCAGTAGCATCTCTTTTCACACTCACCACTACACTGATCTTCTTGGTCAATTTTTTCATTCCTCTCTACAATAACCAACAGCCACAATCAGCACTCAGAAAGAGTTACTGGTCAAAATCTGATGTCATTTAACTACCTAATCCAGTTTAAAGACAAATTTGATCATCTACTTAACCAAAATCAGCTTTATTAATTTTTTTTTCATGGACTCATTTTAAAATGCGGACTGGAGATTTTTTAGAATCACAGTTCCTCCATGGAAAAGAACTATACAAAGTGATGCCTGCTGTTTGTTAAAGCTGCTTGATGCACTTCTGTGACTGGTGATTTTAAGAGCAATAACAAGTTCTAACTTCGTCCTCCATTAATGCCACAAAACCTATGCTATGTTAAAGTGACCGATAATCTTCTTAAGCACCAACAAGTTTGTTCAAGTTTGTTCCAGTCACTTACACTTGAGCAAATTCACTGAAAGCTTGATTTTTTCATTACTTTCACTGAGGACATACTGTGAAGACTGTATCAAACCATGTAACACTTGGAACTGAAGTATTCTCAAGTCTGAATACAGGCCTTCAAGCTTTGTTTTGGGTTTGGGGGTTTTTTTTGTGTTTTTTTTTTTTTTTTTAAACTGATAGCACAAATTAAATTACCTGAATTTAAAAAGAAAAAAATATTTTACACAAACCCTACTTCTGAAACTCTTCAGGGTTGGAATCTGGCTCAAGGTTCTTCTTCCATCTCTCCCGGGATCTCTCGGTTATGAGTTTCTCCCCTGGAATCTCAGGAATACCCATGGCCTGAGCAAACAGGTGTGCACCATGGTCAGTCAGCAGCATGTGCTTTGTCTGCAGGAGACAGACAAGAGATTCACTGAGAATTCTTGTTTCGCCTTGTACTGAGCAGTTTTGTATAATCACTCTTTATTTTTAGAATTACCCACACAAAGAAAATTCCAAATTTTGTTTTATTTTTAAACTTTCTAGATTTCTATGCCTACATCCTCTTCCACTAGCTGAAAAAATTTTCAACTCTCCAAAACAGATACAAACTTTCATCATTAGTAGAAAAGAATTGCATTTATCTATTTAATACTTATTATAATGGGAGAAGAAAAATTGGTAAATTTGCTCTTTTGCTAATTTGCATGCAACTTCTTTGTATTGTTTCCAGTCAATCACCAAATCACTACTTAACTAACTGTTTTGTCCAGTTAACTAAGAGATCTAGAAGGATTTTACTCAGAAGGAAAGAATGGTAAATAAATTCCTGTTCTGTTTGAAGGTATTATACTTCCTAAGAGTAAAATAACCAAAAAAAGTAAATATCATACACAAAAGTGTTTCTTAACATCAGCTGAACCATTTTATTTTAAATATTTCCTTCAACTAGCCACTACTCTTATAGACCCAGAATTTCAAATTTAAGAACAGAATACTGTTCTAATGGGTTTGACCAAAAAATGTTTGCTCTCTTCTAACAACATTTGCAGAAGCTCTGTTTTGATTCCTTTATTTAGCAAAGCCATTAGACCAGATTTGAAGTCAACAATCTTAGTTAAATCCATGCTTCAAAGTCTGTACAGCTTGGTTAATTCATATTTTAGAGAAACTTGCCAGATAAATTTGTTTCATTAATACTTATACTTTAGTAGGACCTCTAAAATCTGATTTTATTTTTTTTTTAAATCTGTGTCCAAAAATAAGCATCAACTTCTTGGACCACTATACAGCTGTTAATTGCTCATCAGAGCCTGGGAAGGTTTTGGTGGCGTGGTGGTCTGACTATACAGCATGGAGTCATTTCAGAGCACAGCACCTAACTTCAAGCAAGCTTTTATGTCCGTGCAACAGCACAGCACACAGGTACCAGCTGAGGTCCAAAAAGCAGGACCACGTGATGCTGGAGGCAGCAGGCCTGCAGAGCCTTGCAGGGCACTGAAGTGGCACATACTTGGCTCTCAGCCTGAAGCAAGGACACCAGAGGCTGGGTATTTCTGTGTCATGCTGCATTCTGCAGGACATTTACACTCTCAAAGCTTCAGACTTTTAAGATGTCGCAGACCATCAACTTCTGTTGATTTCTAAAGCAATGACAAGCAATCACTACCATGACAAACCATAGCACTGCGTTGTTTTAAAGGATTCCAGCCAAACCTCTTCCCAAACCACGGACACTGATCTCTACTTAAGCCTATTACAGCCTCTGCACTAACCCCTTCAGGTAGTTACAGAAATGGGAAATGTGACTACACTAGAAACATTCCTGATGTTGTAGCCCTGACATCGAACATTTTTCAAAATTTAAATGCCTTTTTATTGACAAATTAAGTCCTCAATTCATGAGAGTATTGCTTTAGGGAACAAGAATTAGGGTTACAAGGAAGAAGTCCTCTGTATATGTGAAAGAGTGGACAACAGGCTTATATGCCGCGTGATGTTACCAGACAATGAAAGACCTACTTACTTCTAACAAAGCTAGTGTTCTTCGACTTGAAAGCCAACTTCTTTGTGCAATACTGCCCCCCTCTGTCACTAAACCACCAGAAGCACACGATCCAGTAATTCAAATTGGTTTTGGTTTGGGGTTTTTTCTTTGATGTTTTTCTGGTGGTTTGTTTGTTTGGGTTTTTTTGTTAGGAAATACAGATAAAGTCAAAAGAAAAGTTCAGTGTATCAGAAGGCTGTGTCCTCCATCACTTGCTTTATTCAGCAATTAAGATTCTATATCATCCTTTAAATAAGTTTTAAAAAAAATAAAGTTTTCTTGTAAAAAAAATGGAAGTTATTTCTTAAAACTTTTTCAAACGGTTCCCTCCCACATGCAGATTCTGATAACATACCCACCTTCCTGAGCTGCACAAACAAGAAATACTTGCATACAGAGGAATAAGCTTCTATGATTGGGGTGGTTTTTTTGGTTTGTTTTTTGTTTGTTTTTTTTTTTCCCCGCAGTCCTCACTGAAAAGAAGATATCTTAAGGAGAATTATTCTGTTTTTCTCTTCAACATATCTTGTCAATTAAAAGAGCTGGTAGAACATTGCCAAACAACCCTAAAAGCGTATTTTTCTGTCTTGTCCTTCTTCTACAGTTTCATGAATATGTTTGCTAACTTTCTTAAGTGCCTAATTTTTCTGGGACACATTTATACAAAATAATCTAAAAGGACAAAAAAAAAAGTTCCAGAGATCTTACTAACAAACAACAAATGTTGGCAAGTTTAGTTAATTTCATGGGAAACAGGGAAGAGAAAATCCCCCAAATTTCTGCCGCTGGCCTGAAATTCAGACCATCACTGTTCCTTATTTAACAATCCTGGCAGCATGCAGAGCACAGCAAAAATTTGCACCTTTGCCTTGAGAAGTCTATGTTCTAAGCTAAATTCTCCTTTGTCTAATGTAAAGGGCTGGATGATATAGTAGGAGAAAACATATACACAGTTCATGTATACCAATGAATCAGTGCTCTGATGTTCACGAGATGCCCATCTAATGAAGTGTTGGAGCTGAGGGGTATTACATGCCCCATTAAAAAAGAAAAAAAAAAGCCATTTCAATGTATCATTCTATTTTTGTTCACTATAAACAAGAATAATTCAACAGGAATTTAACTGCTTTCTCAAGGATTTGTTGAGTTAGTTAACATACTAAAGCCTTCCATCTCTAGAGGCTGCTGTGTTCAATAGCATAGTAAATCATGAATGGAAATTATTCTGGTGCCCTCCTTTCTCCTACCCCATGAATTTGGACAAGTTTGAGCCCTGTGAGAATGTGACAGCACACAGGATAAATGTGCGCAACAACAATCCAGACAAGCTACTCTGGCCACCAGATGGAGCCCATATTGTTCCATAATAGTAATGGAAATACAGAAAATTACAAGCAGGTGGGGAGGGTTTTTTTGTTTGGTTGGTTGTTTTTGCGAGCTGCATGTTTCAAAATTCCTTAAGGTAGTGAGGCATCTCAAAACCACTGGGTAATACGCATTCTAACATGCTTAGGACCCCAGGAAAACTACAGTCTTATTACCCATGGGTGACAGAGTTAAAAATATTTTTAATTATGCACAGTAAAACAAAACAAAATACACTCTGAAATGTACTGTGAAATAGCCTGGGTTGGTGCTCCAAAATTCCTGTCCAGGATGAACAGAAGAGTAACATCAGTTGGTATTCCCATTTACAATACCTGATGGAGAAGCAGCAGAAACTCATCTCAAGATATATCAAGCAATTTAGGCCACCATTTACATTTGAACTTTGTCATCTACACAGTACTTTTTGCATCTGGGAAAAGACTAATACACTTTACCACAAAATTTCGTGTTTTTAGGGCTACACCATTATACTTGGTCCTATACAGTTGAATTTTATGATTTCCTTTCAAATTTAGCCTCAACGTTTTTGAACACCAGAAGCACCACACAATGACGAGAAAGACCTTATAATAGACAAAAAAGTCAAAGAAGAGGGGTTTTTTGTTTTGGGTTTTTTTGTTTTGTTTTTTTAAAAAACACTTTGTAAAGTTATGTTCTCAAAAACCAACAGTGTTGTTTTGACTTTATTCTTGCTGACTTAAATAGGATTTTGTCATGGAGAAGACAAAAAAACCCCAAAACAGTGATTCTGAAATATGAACTGAACAATGGGCATTAAAAGAAGTTATCTACAGAAAAAAAACCAACCCCAAAACAACATTCCCCCCCAACATGCTAGAAAACATCTCTCCCCCAACCCTCCACGTAGCGTCTCAAACTTTGAAAACTTTGGTCTTGTGAAGCTGTCTACCAGCTATACTTATTTATTTGTTCTAGCTAAATGACAGAATAAAACCCATATGAAGGAACAAAAAGCTTATTCATCACAAGTTTTAACATTGCTTTCTAGTATACATACATTTCACTGAAGTATTTATATTAAATACTGTAGTGTAAAGTTCTGATTTTAAAAGCAAGAACTATCCTCCAATTAAGGGCAAAAATAATTCCTATCTTCTTTGGAGGCTGTTGAGGATTAATTACTTTTCAATCATCTTTATAGGTCACCAAAAGAGGTTTTGTTTCCTCAAAAGCCACTTTGAAAGGTTAAAGAAACATAAATCCTCTTTGTTAGTAAGTGTTTTTGCAAATACAAACCCTTTTCAACAATGGGGCAGCTGCACTAACAGGATGAAAAATGTAAACTCCAAAGACAGTACAAACTTTTTGATCACTGTCACAGTCTAGTAATGGTAAAACACATTCACATATCACACAAATGACCTACTCCATCCTGAACCATACCAGTTGCACCATTTCTGAAAAATGAGAGAAGTCTGCTGTGGCAGATATTACAGGGACTTCTTAGTGGAGTAAGGTGGGATTGATTTTATGTAGAAGGTCAAGTAAAAATCATTTTGCTGTCCTGATAAGTTTGATTCTCTTGGAAAATCTGTCACCATCACATAGTGCTAATGTTATCTCCTGCTGCTGGAAGACCATGACTTTGCACTAAGGCTACCATCTGATTAGGTCACAATGGAGAAAGCTACCTAGAACAACATAAGACTGCGTTACATGGCCAAATATGTTATTGGGTCATTTAATTCAGTTCCATGTCATTGCAAAGTCGACACTATATTATCCAACTTTAATCTTGCAAGATCAAGCAGAAGACTCAGTGACAGCATAAAAGCTCTTCAAAAAAACAAGTGAACAAAAAAACCCTAAAATCTTGAACACCAGCTGTGGAGCTACAGCAGATCGACATGTATAGGTCAATTCTCCTTGAGCTTCCAATTGCATGGCAAAACTTGTTTCCTTAGAATGCTATGTTTAATAAATACTTCTCAAAACCCCTTAAAATAGAAGTTCTGCATGGTCATGACCATAGTTTCCAAACACTACCATCTATTTCTCCCTTCTTTCCTGCTTTAAAGCACTACATAAACATCATGATTGAGGTGTATCAGTATATCCAATGAAGTTCTAAGGGAAAAAATGCTTCATACTCAAGTACATATTCAGCATACCTTTTCCATGACAAGTCGAGCAAGTTTTATTGGGTTTGCTATACATTTAACTGCAGATACTGCTCCAGAGTCTAAATTTTTTCCATCCATGATAATGGCATCCATTTCTACTTCACCTTTTTCATTTAGAACAGATCCACAGCCTACAGACAAAAAAAAAAAAAAAAAAAAATATCAAGGAGGAAGGGAAAAAGAAGAAAGTCATCAAGAGCTAACCATCAGGTGATTCAATTATTAGAGCTCATCAAGCAAACTTTCTCATTCCCAGTTTGTTGTCTGACTTATTGAAAGTATCTCCTGAATACAAACAAAACAGCAGAAACACTGCTGAGCATAACCACAAAATCCAACCATTAACAGAAGTCTCACAGGGTACAAATCTACTTTAAAACTGAGTTTTATTTTTATAAGATGAAAGACACACTTCCAATTCCATCCAAAATTATATACTAGGTATGAAAGTTAAAAGGACAAACAATCATGAACAGAATTCTTTATCCCCCAGATCACTTCAAGTGCACATAAAACTATTTTATCTTTACAGTTCTTCCAAAGGAGGATGCAACATAACCCAACAAAATAACATAGTGTTCAATCCTATCAACAGATTAACGTCACACAGCATTCCAAGAAACTGCCAAAACTGATGGAGCAGAATAAAAGTGTCCACTCACTACTGTAACAAAAGCTTGAAGTAACAAGTTCTTCATTACCAAATAAACATAGTAGATGAAGGAATTTAAAAAAAAAAAAGTAATAAAATGCTGGGTAGTTATTTTCTCCTATAATTATTGGTGCTATCACTAACCTAATTGAAAATTAATGAGATAGATACAAAATGAGACAATGCAAATAGGTTTTTTTTTAAATAATGCCAATAACTGTATCACAGGGGAATAATCAGTTGTAAGACATCAAGTGCACAAGCCTTGCTAATAAGGATGGGGAAGACTAAACCTAAAAAGAAGTAAAAAACCCAGAACAAAACATGGCAGACTTACACAGTAGCTCATGTAGAAAGACTTGAACATTGCACTGAGCTAAACCAAGTTTTTTTTATTTCTGTTAAACTGTATTGGGTTTGCGTGGCAAGGTTTTGGTCGTGGGGGTGCTACAGGGGTTGCTTCTGTGAGAAGCTGCTAGAAGCTTCCCCTATGTCCCATAGAGCCAATGCCAGCCGGCTCCAAGGCAGAACCCACCGCTGGCCAAGGCCGAGCCCATTAGCGACGGTGGTAGTGCCTCTGGGATAACATATTTAAGAAGGTGGAAAAGTTACTGCGCAGCAGCAATTGCAGCCAGAGAGGAGTGAGAATATGTGAGAGAAATGACTCTGCAGGCACCAAGGTCAGTGAAGGAGGGGGAGGAGGTGCTCCAGGCACTGGAGCAGAGATTCCCCCGCAGCCCGTGGGGAAGACCATGGTGAGGCAGGCTGTCCCCCTGCAGCCCATGGAGGGCCCCACGCCGGAGCAGGCGGATGTGCCTGAAGGACGCTGTGACCCCGTGGGAAGCCCACACCGGAGCAGGCTCCTGGCAGGACCTGTGGCCCCATGGAGAGAGAGGAGCCCACGCTGGAGCAGGTTTGCTGGCAGGACTTGTGACCCTGCGGGGGACCCACGCTGGAGCAGTCTGTTCCTGAAGGACTGCACCCTGTGGAAAGGGCCCACGCTGGAGCAGTTCGTGAAGAACTGCAGCCCGTGGGAAGGATTCACGTTGGAGAAGTTCACGGAGGACTGTCTCCTGTGGGAGGGACCCCATGCTGGAGCAGGGGAAGAGTGTGAAGAGTCCTCCCCCTGAGGAGGAAGGAGCAGCAGAGACAACGTGTGATGAACTGACCACAACTCCCATTCCCCATCCCCCTGTGCCGCTGTGGGGGAGGAGGTAGAGAATTTGGGAGTAAAGTTAAGCCCAGCCAGAAGGGAGGGGTGGGGGGAAGGTGTTTTTAAGATTTGGTTTTATTTCTCATTCTCCTACTCTGATTTGACTGGTAATAAATTAAATGAATTTTTTTTCCCCAAGTCAAGTCTGTTTTGTCCGTGACAGTAATTGCTGAGGGATCTCCCTGTCCTTATCTCAACCCACGAGCCTTTCGTTCTATTTTCTCTCCCCTGTCCAGCTGAGGAAGGGGAGTGATAGAGCAGCTTTGGTGGGCACCTGGCATCCAGCCAGGGTCAACCCACCACACAGACTACCTACCTCTGAGGCTATGGTATCCACTGGCAGCAGCATTGGGGGGTGGGGGGGGGGGAGTTTGGCTCACTTATGAAGCAAAGGGCAGGGAAAAAACCAGAGAGACAACAGAAGACTGAAAATCTAAGGGGACACAAATAACGAATGTGTCTGACATTAGCCAAATCACAGCAGCGGTACTGAGAGGAGTACTCCAATTCCCTCTGTCTACAGATACATCTGTCCTCTGTCCTGCAAAGGCTGAGGAGGAAAGTGTGCAAGGATCACTATAATGGCAGTTCTTATATCTGAAGTATTCACACCAAGCTAGTCAATACTGCTAGTCGAAGAGATCACATGAAGTAAACATAACCAAGGCTACTTCCTCATCACAAGCAGAACTTGATGACTTCATTACGCTGCACAAGTCACTAAAAAGGTAGTTTTAGACAACAGCATAGCGTCTGAGCCCCTCCACCAAGCCTACATCAAGATGCATCTACACAGCATGGCTAAACCCTATCATTCAAAAAAAGGACACAACCTGATCATTACGCCCATTCTTCCCAGTCTTTATTGTTGTCTCTTAGCAATGTCTGTGTTTTCCTAGAAAATGTTACAGTAAAACTGATTTTTCTTTTACAAAGATAAATACCACACAGTGAGTTTTAAACAGCCACTCCAATCAGGGCCCTCTTCACATAGCTTTCAGCTCATTTTTGCCAGCTACTGAGAGCAGCTGTGTCTAATGAGTGTTAACACAATTAGATGTATCTGTGATTACCAGACTACTTGCCATTTAGATCAGCATAGTCAAACCTGAACAAAGGCTTAAGGCTCAAGTCCAGTTCAGCAAAAGTTAAATGAGAAAAAGCCGCCCTGACATTAACTATATAATAGTACACACGACACCTCTAAGTCCGCTTCAGGATTTCAGCTTGAATCCTCTAAAAAAAAAAAAAAAAAAAAAAAAAAAAAACCAAAACCAAGATGTTCAACCCAAGTCAGTAACAAAACACTGAAAGTTTCATAT
Organism: Gymnogyps californianus; assembly: GCF_018139145.2. NCBI lineage: Eukaryota > Metazoa > Chordata > Aves > Accipitriformes > Cathartidae > Gymnogyps > Gymnogyps californianus. The sequence continues at coordinate 94,643,176 of NC_059473.1, read as the reverse complement.
GAAGTAAAAGCTCTCCCCCGCTCTCAATTACAAGGTGAGAAGGAACAAGAGAATCTCTTTAAACTAAGTGAACACATAACTAAGAGCTATGTTATCTCAAACACTGAACACTGACAGGTCTTTCCATGTTCATTCCTGACATACCTTGGTGGGGGTGGAAAATATTTTCACTGAAATTCATCAAAATAAAAAATTTGAGGTCATATAAAGAGGAGAAAAATATTGAACTATTGACATTAACATTAATCATTTGGAAATCCAGTTATGAACCCTTACTGTATAAATTCATGACTCATATACCATTACTGCATTATTTCTGTATTATTATTTACAAAAGCACTAATTGTAAGCATTAATTAAGAGAAAAACACCTAAAATCCCCAAGAACAGTATTCCTTTGGTAATAGTAAAGGTCAAGCGTTAAGGCTTAAACATTGCTGCAATCTATATTCAAGTGCCTTAAACATGAACGTTAACTAAACGTATCCTCCATTAAGGAGTCCATGTCTTGAAACTGAATACACAGCACAGTAATGGGAGAAGATTTACAGAGAAGTAATATGGTACCACAAGAATGAAATGGCAGGTATAAAACACTGAAAAGTGAGAAAAGAATAACTCAACTGCCTAAGTGTACTCACAAGAAACTACGGTACATAACATTCTCTTTTATTATACGAGAAAGAAACTATTTTGTGACACCAATATTTACTCCACTGCAACGTACATAATTCAAAGAAAATGCAAGCCAGCATTTTCAGAAGCATCAGGACAAAACACTTGAAATACATGATGATTCTAAACCCACTTAATTCTTGAAAAATTACCTGCATTAAAATGAGAATCATCTTCCATTGATCGTACTGCCTCCTCAACTGCATCTAAGGCACTGCCTCCCTGTTTCAAGGTACCATAACCTCGCAGCGCAGCTCTGACAACACCAGCACGACTTCCCTCTTCTCGTTCTTTAAAGATCCGGCCAGCTCCACCATGCACCACAATGACAGGCTTCATCCTGCCAAACTCCTCCCAAGGCTTTCAGCTGCGCACACAGATTACTTGTAATTAGCCTGTTTTGGAAATAAGAGTCTTTAGCATGTGCTCCCTTCTACGTGGAGAAAGACCTGCAGGTTAGTTAACAGATACGGTCAGTTTGACTGCAACCATTTTACCTTTCAGGAAGCTAAGTACTCATGCGAAGGAGCTCCTAATTTAAGTCTGGACTGGAGGAGGCCCCAGGCAACTTGATGCAACTTTGAGGTCAGGCCTGCTTTGAGCAGAGGACTGGGCCAGGCAGCCTCTGAAGGCGCCTTGCCACCTAAGTTACTCTACAATCTTATGATTTAGCATGAACCCTATCTGGCGATATTGCAAGTTACACAGAAACAAGCATCGAGTAACCCTTGATCCTGCTAGCTGCTCTTCATGTTAGATGGGTAGCCCCATTGTTTGAGTACAGTAATATAACCAGCAATAAAGAAAAGCAACTGACCTGACCCGAGTTAACAGCTTAACCAGCTTTACAGCCTACATTTCAAACCTCTGACCTCTTGCAAAACTTTGTACTTTGCGCAGGAAAACAAGGCATTCAAACTTTGCAGTCAACAGCTTGTTGTTACTGCTTACGGCCTCCTGTGAGCAAAAAAGCGTTGCTACACATCTTTGGTGACGGCAATCACGTTTTTGCTTCCAGAAAAAGGCAAAGGAGAAGCAGCTTCATCTCCCAATGAAATCTAGGGCACCTCACAGAGGAAACTGTCCATGTGAAAACAGTTTCTCAGGGCCAGCTATTTTTGGAGGCGCTGAAGAACAAAATCCAACAGCCTTTCCCTCATCCTACACGCAAACCCTTTAGACAGAGTCTCTCCGTAGTCCTGGACTACTGACAGCCCGGTCCCTCACACTGCCGCTGCCTCAGGAGTGGCACTGGCTCTCGGGGCCGCTTGCCAGGATGGCAGCAGGAACGCACCAGATAAAGACCCAGCCCGTGCTGTTCGGGCGTTACAGCCCGAGGTGGGGCAGAAACGTCTCGGTTTTCACCGAGAACCCCGTAAGCGAGGCCTTTCAAGTTTTTATTTCAATCGGCAGCTACGCTCTTCCCTCCGCGAGGGTCAGGGAAGGGGGCTCAGGGAGGAGGAACTCAGCAGGGGCTCTCCTCAGCTGCAGCCCAAGCCCCGCCGGCCATCACAGCGGCGCCTCAGTTCGGGGCGGGCCCGGCCCGCCCCGCGCCCCGCCGGGCTGCCTGCCCACCTGCCCGCCCGCCCGCTCCCGGCGCCCCCGCGGTCGCTCAGCCTCACCCGCCCCCTCGCGGAGAGCGAGAGCGCGGACTCGGTGCCCACCTGCAGCGCCCCGTCCCCACAGCAGCCGAGCGCCGCACCAAGCGGCGCCCTGGACGCACTCCCGGGCGGCTGCCGGCGGCAGCACGGGGCGGACCCAGCCGCAGAGGACGCGCACCGCGGCGGCGGGCGGGCAGCCCTTTCCCCGGTGAGCCGCCCTCAGCAGACATGGCGCCCGGCACCCGCGATGAGGGGTGCCCACAGTTAAGATGGCGGCCAGCTGCCATTCTGGCCCGGGCGTTCACCTTCCCCCCTCGGCCGGGGGGACGGGCGCCGCTGCCTTTAGGGCCGGCAGGAGCGGTCCGGCGCCGCGTTCGGGGTGCAGCCGCATCGTGCCCTGCTCGGCTTCGTTCTCCCCCTCAGCCGCAGGCAGGCGGGGAGCGAGTTCTCTGGCAGCCGGCTCCTGCGGAGGGGCCGGGGCAGTGCTGCTGCCGCCGCGCTGTGGAAGGCGATAGCTGCGATGTGACACCACCTCATCACCCACCTCCGCTTGATCGCCCCTTGCTTTAAATTAGGAAAATGGCACCTCTCCCCCAAATCAAAACCCAACAGCACGTCCCGTATGCCTGCCCTTGCCCTCTCCTCTGACCAGGCCGGGTTATTCCCACTACTAAAGCTCGGGCTGTGGGGTCTAAACTGAAAGGGGCTGTAGGCTCCGGGGCAGCTGGGGCCTGTGGGAGACATCACGCGTCCCAGCCTGCTGTCAGGTTGGCACAGACCCGGTGAAGATAAGCTGTGTGTGGCCATGCTGATCCCAAAGAGACAGCAAAGGCAGGAAATAAGCTTGCTATTTATTATTAATATTTTTTTAATTATAGGCTGCTGGTGGAACAAATGTTTGCTATAAAAAGAGCTACTAAAAAAAGTTCTTCCTGAAAAGGAAAAATATTTGTAAAATAGAGTTGATTAAAAAAAAAATTCCAAAGTTATTTATGTTTGTAGTAAAAAATACAAACAAAAATTTCTCAAAATTTATATAAACTCTACCCAGCAAGCAGCCAGCCTTCTTCCCTGACCATTCTTGCTTAGCTCACCACCCCTTCGCTTCTTTTGTCTCCATTTTGTTGCTCTAGGCTAGGCTGCAGGTCCAGACCAGTGAATGCAGTCTGCTGTGGCCCGCAAGGAGTCAAGGTGACATGGCTGTGCAAAAGGACAAGCATTTATGGCAATGTGCAGTCACTCAATTTAAGATCTGTTTTGATCCTGAAGGTTGGTTTAATTAAAAGGAACTACTCTGGATGGTTTTTTAATGTCACTGATAGGGTTAACAAAGAGGAATTTAAATTTCCTATGATGTGAATTATTTGAGAGTACCGCTTGTTTTTGTAGAATATTTATCTTGCTTTCAGAGGTAGTGTCAAACCAGGAAACTGATACTAGTTAGATTATAGTTTAGAAGAATTATTTCAATTGTTTGCATGGACAGCTGAACACTAAATTTATATAGTAACCTTAAGTTGGAATTTTAATATTAGTCTAACATTGTTACAATTCAACAAAACAAGTGAGTCACTTGATAGAACTGGAATAATCTGTTTCTACATCGGTTTTCTACCTTAAGCCCTCTTCAGCCGCTGCCTTTGCCATTGTGGTCAAATCATTTTATGTTCTTTTAAAAATGCTGTAAAGCTTCTCAGAACTTACTGGAAAGTATTATTTTTAGTTTTATAACTATTATGGAGTTTTAAAAAATCAACATATTGAATTGCATATCAGGAATCTGCCCTAAAGCTATGTAAACTGTTAGGATAAGTTTTAAATACTGTAGAAACCTATTGATTTCAGTCTTGCTCATTTTCTTAAGAGAGCTTTGGATATTATAATTGCCAGAGAAGCAAATTTAAAAATATACAGAATAAATTAGTTCTTTTGCATGTGCAGCCTTGTGGAGATTAGCTTTCCTGCTTGTAAACTGAATGTGCTATACTTGAAAGGTGGGAGTGTGTTACCACAGGTGAGTAAGGCCTAGAGGGCTGAAGCAGGGAAGTAAGCGATCTCACCACATGTGGGTAGGGAACATGTGTGTGTGAGAATAGCCTGATATTTTAGGGTCTGCTCTGCATCTCAGATGACTAAAATACAACTATAATTGTGCCATCTATTTTCCTGCAGAACCCATATAATGGCATGCCCTCCAGCTTCTAGAAAAAGAATTCCCCTAGAATCTCCTTGAAAATTTAATTTTAGGAACCAGCAAAGAAAGTAAAATATATTGTAGAAGTAACTCTTTTAACGCATATGCATAATAATTTTTTTTTTGAGTAAATGCTTATGTAGCATCTTGTCTGGTATCCATAAACTGTTTTAAAATCTTCAAAACATGACGTAGAACAGAAAGCAGTGTTCTGTATTTTATTACTTGGATTGTAGAAGCATGCAGAGTTGATCAAGGCTAAGGCTGCTTGAGCAAGTGTCATAAGCATGCAGAAACACAATACTAATTCAAAAAGTCTGCAAACTTGCATCTTTTATATTAGATAGAGCTGTTACATGGAGATCACTGCGGCATTAGGATGCTCAGGTCATGCTTTACAAAAACTTATGCATGTTGAATAACTTCGTTCACGTGCACAATTCGATTAAGTCTGTAAACCACTGCTTACCATATTCTTATTGCAAAGAGTATGCTACCATTTAGAGAAGCTGGAAAAACCAATTCCTCTGAGAAGCAATTTTTTTATGTAAATGGCAATATTTCTTAAACTTACTTTCAGGTAAGATCAGCAGTGAAATGTGCAGCAGTAAGACAGAAAATGGTAGATGTGGTATTAACTAAAACACAAATGTGATCAGCTCAAATTCATTAATGAGTTGTATGTTGAATACTTTAGCTGGAAATACTTTCTTTGGTGGAGGGGCTAGAATAACCAATGGCAATGATGTTTTCTCCCTTCTGCCCAGAAGTGAGATTAAATTGGAGATAGATTCATTTTCCTGCTGTCCTGGTTTCGGCTGGGACAGAGTTAACTCTCTTCTTAGTAGCTGGTACAGTGCTGTGTTTTGGATTTAGTGTGAGAATGATGTTGATAACACTCTGATGTTTTAGTTGTTGCTAAGTAGCGCTTATCTTCAGCCAAGGATTTTTCAGTTTCCCATGCTCTGCCAGCAAGGAGGTGTGCAAGAAGCTGGGAGGGAGCATAGCCGGGGCAGCTGACCTGAACTAGCCAAAGGGGTATTCCATACCATGGAACATCCTGCCCAGTACATAAACAGGGGGGAGTTGGCCGGGAGGGGTGGATTGCAGCTCTGGCATCGGTCAGTGGGTGGTGAGCAATTGCATTGTGCATCACTGTTTTTTTTTTCCTTCCCCCCTTTTTTTTGTTATATTCCTTTTCATTACTATTAGTAGTAGTAGTATTAGTATTACTATATTTCATTATTATGATTGTTAGTATTATATTTTACTTTAGTTATTAAACTGTTCTTATCTCAACCCACGAGTTCTGCCTTCTTTCCTGATTCTCCTCCCCATCCCACTGGGAGCAGGGGGAGGGGGACAGGGAGTGAGGGAGTGGCTGTGTGGTGCTTGGCTTCTGACTGGGGTTAAACCACGACACCTGCTTTGAGGAGATTTTAGCCCTAGAACTCAGATGTCCTTCACGTAGCAGATATTGTTCCAAACAAGAAGTTAACAGCATCTTATTGCTCCCAGTATTTAAGTATTTTGTACACAGTGGGATGGTCCTACCAGAGAGACGGAGGTAGGCTGGGCGAGAAGGTGGAGCGGCGTATGATGCAGTACTGGTCATGGGAAATCCCAGTTCAGATCCTAGTTTTGAATTGAGCACAGAGTGGGTTTGACAAGTTTTCAAAGCTAGAGTTTAAAAATGGTCCTGGTGGTTCCTGTCTCTGTGTATTTACTGAGAATTTATCAGTATTTATCTGCCTTGTGCTCTGCTGAAGGTGCATTCGAGGTGAGTGTCCTAAGCACAAGGCAATAAACTGCAACATGGATGACTGGCAGAGACTAAAATTAGAGCTTTTTTTTTTCCTTTTCTTTTCTTTCTGTTATTATAAGAGCCCTGAAACCATGTTGCATTTTTGTCACTGCATGTCTGAAAAAACATGTTCATCCAGCACCTCTGTGCTTTTGAAGTCCCTCCCACAGCCTGTGAAGTCTATAAATCCCAGCCTGCTCCATTCTAATCACTTTAACTTCAAAGAAGGCAGATCGAGTGCAATTTTTTGAGATTATTTTCAATTCTCTGTTTATTCCAAGCTTTACATTCCCTTTGTAAAACTCTTTCAGACATTCTTGTTTTGGCTAATCTGTGTAGTACATACATGCAGCATGTTGGAAAACCTATCTGTATGTCTGACAGAAGCTTACAGCTTCCCAGCAAGTGCAGGTGACTTCTGGATCGATCTGTGCAGAGAAGATGGCACCCTCAGAGCTGGCAAGAGTCGTACTTGCTTTGGTTCAATGCCACGCCCCTAGCCAAAAACATTTGCAAACTCCAGAGCTATTACAACAATTGCAGGCACTTAAAACCCCAAGATTTAGGAATTATTTCTCTTACATGCTTCTCACATTTATTTTGTCTTTAAATTTTGATTACATTAGGAAAAATGCAGTTCTCTTTGTTCTTAATGATATACAATTAACATGCTAAAGGCTATAATTAAAACAGATTTTAGCTTAGGCCATGTTTTAGGCAAAACCATCATTACTTTTTAAAATACATTAGAACATGTTTGCTTAAGTCTTGCTTGAGATAAGGCCTCAAACTTATGAACACTCCAGGAATTTCCAGGGAAATTTATATTACACCTTAGCAGTAACTAAGGCTCAGTTCTAAGTATTTTGTCATGTGTGTAATCTTACTGAGGGCGATAGAAGCTTCCACGGTAAAGATTTTAGGTGGCCTTGTCAATATATAGAACGCCTTCGGGAGAAAAGTTGGCACAAAATAGTTCAAAATAGTTCAAAATAATTCATAGAGGATTTTCCTGTCTCCCAGTTGGAGCAGAAAGAAAATTAATAAAACGACAAATGAAAATCTGTCGAAGTTCTTTCTTCCTCTGCAACTTCTTGTCACTCAAACGTATGGACGTGTAGTGACCCTAAACGCAGTATATCACAGTATGCAGGAAATAAAAGAGCATCAGCATGGCAGATACATACCAAGTGTATGCATGATACTTGAGAGATACTTGTGATACTCTTCATACTTGAGAGATGAAATAGGAATAAAATGAAACTAAATTGGGGCACAGTCATGGAATTAAAATAATTAATTTTTAGTAACTTAAAGGCTTAACCAAGTTGCCAGGCATTGGAGAGAATCGTGGGGCTCCTGTATCGGATCAAAGATTCCCTCTCATGATTTGAAATGGGGTTCAAATCATAAAAACAGTAAATGCAGCTCCAGAGGGTCATCATCATTACCTGCAGTTGACCCTGTGGAGGTGGTTTAATTTTGCAGAAAGGTGGGCAGGGAAAAATTAAGCTTTAGAAGTTTGCTGGGCATAAGTGCCTTACATTGCAGGTATGTTTATATATAGCAGTTACTCTGTTATCAGGAGGGTTGTAATGACCTTGTGTGGCCCTTAGGAAGGAAAATAAAGGCATGATAGTTTTGCTTAGCTCAAATGTTTGTTTGTATTTGTTAGAATTATTTTTGTGTGTAATGAAGTACAAAGCTGAGATGTAACAGTAGCAGAACCATGAAAATTTAAGTAAGTGATTAAGTTAGTTAGATGAAAATGATTTTTGTAACCAATAAAACTATATCCTAAGGTAGTAATTAATGTTAAGAAATGCTTAGAAAAAATGTATACAGTGTACATAAAACAAGATTCAAAAGGCACGTTTAGAAAGGTGATTCTCCAGAGTTTTTCCTCAATTTATTTCTTAAGAAAATTTCATTTTTTTCCATACACCTTTGCTGCTGCCAGGCTGTTTTTGAGCAAACATCTGGTTTTGTTTTTTAATAATAAGGAATTGCATTTCTCCCTCTTCATTTCCACCTAAGTATAAACTAATACAGTATCTGTAATACTGTAATAATAATTGATCAAAAATGAACCTGGAAAAACTTACAGTTAAGACATCGTTGTGGTTGTAGTTTTTAATGTGGAAAAAACCAAGGGGTTTTATTTTGAAAACTTGACCTTTTATTTTTCTTCTGTCCCTGAGTCAGAACCCCAATTCCAGTGAAGTAACTAAAGGCCATGTTGTTGCATATCAAGCTAAAAGTCTGATTTAAGGTTGGATTTTTTAAGATGTTGACCAAATTATTTATAATATGCAAGAACACTACACAAAGTAGGCCATGAATAGTATTCTAACAGAAAACTCTGCAGTATAAATCAAAGAAGTCAGTCATAAGGCTGGTGGCAGGGAAAACAAATCAAGTGGGGGAAAAGAGAAAAGTTATCTTTTAAAATGAGAATGCTAAATGAGATAGCTAATTGATGTCTGCCTCATAGGCATAGATCTATTATAGAGAGAATTGATGTTAGATTGCTCAGAGATGATGCTGTAAATGGAGTGTAACAGGTGATGAGATCGGTGGGAGATCTTGGGGTAAGCCATGCAAGGATTCTGGAAATGAGAAGCACTTTTAAATTGTTTGTGATATGAATGGGGAACCAGTAGAATTGGTTGAAAGTGGGAGCAGTATGGTGACTTTCTCCTCAATCATGGGAACGAAAGCAGTGATGTTCGCTCCCAACTGCAGTACGGAAAGTGATCATTTCATGAGAGCTTGGAGAAGAACTCAAGACCGACGGTACAGAGAATTCCGTAGTGTCACTTGTGCTGATCATAGGTGGGGAATATTGTTTATTTTAGTACCATTATCTGGGAAGCTTCCTAAAGTTGCTGAAAGCAGCAGACTTCATTTGCCTTCTAGTAAGCAAAAATGCACACATGCACACTGGACTGCTAGGTGCCTGCAAAACTAGATGTCTTCCTGAAGATTTGATCGTGTTGGTGGTGCTAGCAAATTTCTAAATAAGCTCATAGGAAAGGAAAACTCAGGATTAAGTGTTACTCTAAAGTTACAGAAGGAGGCAATTCGTCAACTGATCTTTAAGGAAGGATAAATGAATGGGAGTCAATTCACAGTATATTTTACTGAAGAGACTAAAGCTATTGCAGTACTAACAACACATGAACAAACAAATGAACAAATGTAATTAGGACTGGTTTAAGATGAGTATCGAGTGTAGAAAAGAGCATTGCTAAGGATCAGAATGTTGGTACCGTTCTACTATTTTCAGTAGTGAAAATATATGTTAAGAAATGAGGCGAACACAAATGTGATACCTTGTATTAAGGCTTTTTTGGCCGGATTTGGGTGGAGTTGTAAACTGCAAATCAATTCTTTTATGAACCACAAATTCTCCCTTTTCTTTACTTCATACACTTGTGAACAGCCTCTGATATTATCTGATAAGTCCCTATTTTAGTATTATTTCATAATATAGTCTCAATTTAAAATGTTATTAAGGAAATTTTTAAATAAATCATTATGCATATCTTTACATTCAGTAGCCACCTTCAGTTGGGTATTAATTGGCACAATATGAAACGGATCTGTTAAGGGCATTCACGTGTTGAAGTTATATTGAGGGTTTTGCTGGGCTATGCAGGAAAGAAAGATTTATTTCTTCATCCAAATGTTTGCACACCTAATAAACAACTTACCTGTCATGTATGTTCGTGAAAACAGCAAAACTTTGGAGATTATCAGATGGTATTTTTTCAAGGGTAAGGTTTCAACATGAAACTAAAAACTTAGTTCTGAGCGTCGCATTCATCCAGAGAACAGGAACAGGCTTTGTGATCGATGTGCCAAGGCAAGGCCAAACAAAACAGCTCTCATTTTGAATATCGGACAGTTTCTAGTGTTACAGGTAAGGAGAGGAGACTCTTACGAAATGCAGTGTTTTACAGCTACTGGGTGTTTCATACAGGGGAGCTGAACTCTGACCAGTACATGGATGAGGTTTGTGGCGTGGACTTAAGGTAGCACACCGGTGAGCCTTGAGAGTGCATGGGAATCTCTGTAACAGTGATGGAGGTTGTCTTCCTTCTTCAAGATGCCACGGGTAAAAAGTGATCTGTATTTTTGGAACTAAACTTTTTGTTTAGTAATGCGAAGTTGTCTCCTGCTGTAATCAGGAAGACATCGGCAATTCGAAGACAACTACCGTCCCTGCCCCTTTTCTTTCTTCCACCTTTTTCATCTTTCTCTCAGCTCCCTTCTCTCCTCTTCCGAGTTTCCTTTTTTTGTACAGTGGGCTTCATGAAGAAACTGGCAACACAGAATTAGTATTTCAAGTTGATGGAAAATTCAAGAACATAAGATAGTACCAGTTGCATCATATTTGGTGAGGTATTTCTGCAGAGGAATTCCTTAGACAAACCCTACAGAAGACAGAATTTGAAGGAAAAGTAGTTAACATCTGGACATCAGTATCCCTAAAATTTTGGGGGCATGTAGTTAGATTTATTATCTTTCTGCTGCTTTTGTTCCTTCTCTAGCTTTTGCATTTTTAAAGAAAATATTTCAATACCATTTATTCATAAGTCATTGGAAGTTCCATTTTTTCCCCACTTCAAAAAAAAAAAAAGGTTTTTATCGTTACAATATTGTGGGTGAATGATGTCTATAACCAGTAGAAATGCTTCAGAGTAGGTTGAAAGGAGGACACTAAGGCTTTCTGAAATGTTCTCTGATTGAATATGAGATATGGGAGCATCCAACTTGTTTTAACAATGAAAACTCTTTTTTTTTTTTCTGTGTAAAAATAGATCACAGTGCAGTGACCCCAGAGGGAGAGAAAGAATGAAAAATACGTGTGTTTCTCTAAAACTCCTGACTATATTGTTACAGTCTGTGTCAAAGGATGACAAATCCGAATCGCACTGCTTCCTGTGTTCTTTGAATTAGAGCTTGCTGTGTGCTATGCTATTTTGACCTCTTCAAAATTTTGTAATTTAATTAGCAGATTTCTTTTTCCCTATCCAGCCCATTTTGAAGGGGAAAAAAGAATAGACGTATACCACTGTGATAACTCTTCATTCTTTTCTGAATCTAATTGCATATTTTGAATGCAATTTGTATGAAAGCATTCTTGTATGAATTTAAATCAGAAGGATATAAAACCAATAAGCAGTATTAACCAGCAGGGATTAAAGACTACCTGAACTGGCTAGAAAAAATTTACTCCCCAGTCACTAATTTACAGGCTTGGTGCTTGATAGGGTATTTGCCCAGCTGCACCTGCCTTATTAACGTGTTCAAATGTGAATTAGTTAGCACAAAAAGTTGGCAGAGGAATAGGGAATTTTTCACCTCATGTCAGAAACAAGGCAGGCTTATACTGATTTAATGCTGTTATGGTCTGATAGTTTGGCCTGAACATGTTTCTGTATTGCCATCAGTTGATAAGTGTCTACGTTCAAAGCAACACTCTCTTCTAACTGACATCCTTTTTGCAAGAACACTAAGTAGCAGGCACCTGCCTTAGCTGGCAAAAAGTTAGGTGTCCTGGCTTAGCTAGTTGTCTAGGCTTCCTCTGTAAGCCATCAGAGTGATTCATACTGTTCTAAGATACGTGTCTAAAATAGATGAGATGACTCATCCTCTGGAAGTACCTGCCACTCTACTGACGACAGAGGGAGACCTAGATGACTAACTTACCCTAGATAGCTAAATTCTGGACTGGTAAGTAATATGAGAGAGAGCTCAGCACTCAGAGTCTTTTAATGAAAAGAGGCTCAAGTATGCAGTCATTATGAAAAGGTCTGTAAGACCGTTGGTCATGCAGTATATGCTGAAAAAGAGGTGGACCTGCATTGCTGTCCTGCTGTATCTTTCATAAATATTTTGATTTTATTTTTTGCTAAATTAATCTATATCAAGTTGAGAAAAAGAAGATGTTTCTTCGCCTTAAAAATCCCACTGGAAAGGGATAAGCGTTATTTACATTACACAGACGTATGAAGCAATGGGCATGATATTTATTCTGCATCAGTTTCCACTATTGAAATTGCTTTGTATTGAAATTGCTTTGTATTTATACCAGTGGAACTGGATGTAAAATCCATTACGCTTGGTGTTTATATTCTAAAAGGTTGTTAGCATGTATCTGCTTAAGTACAGCATGGACTTGGAAGATCTGCAGTCTGCAGGGGAATGTCCATGACATTAACTTCACTGTCCACTGGTTACTGCTTCAGGTGCACTTTTTTGCAGAACTTAAAAAAATTAAGCTTTAAACTCATTAATATTTAATTAAAGCCCGTCACTTGGCCAATTTGAAAATTATGAGGTCTCACTGAATATTCAGGAAGTATTCACCACATCTGATTTTAGATACCGAGTTAGGTTTCTAAACAAGGAGTCTAGGCACCTTCTGTAATCAACGGAGAAGAGTTGGCACCTCCAGGGAACAATTCAGAGCCACTAAGGTAAGCAGGAAGTTAGTGCTCTGGTTGCCCTCCAGAGGACTTACACTGCTGCCTAGCTTGAATCCTCTGCAATAACCTCCGAGATACTTATCCCTCTGTATTTACTGTGGAGGAAGCCTAGCCTGGTTTTGCAGGCTGTTAAAGTGAGCAACATGAATACTTCCCTTATTGTTTCCTATCATAATTTTTAGGTCAGTAATATGTTGTCAACTCAGAGCGGAATATTTTTCTGAATATATTTAGAATATATTTCCAAACGTCAGGCTTAGCTTGCATTAAAAGTGGCTGCTGCATAGTTAATGTATGTAATATGCTCAGTAATGTTAATGTAGTAGTATGTAATGTATGTAGTATGCTCAGTTTTAAACTTTTTTTCTGTTGTAACTTAATTGACTAAGCACCCCTGACATGCCAAGGATAGTCAACAAAATCTCTTTGGTTTTCTCAGAAAGTTTGCCTTCATTTTGGGTGCTCTCTGGTTGAATTATAAACAATTCTAATCTCTCCTGTATCTGCAAGGCCTTGAGTACCGAGCTGCTGGCTGGCACAGACACCGTAAGGCCCTCTTCATTTACCATTGCATTTAGAGTGTTAGAATGCAATGCTTTGCATCAAACAGCCTGACGAATTTTTATATTCTTCTGTTGGTCAACAGTTGCTTTACCTAAAGCACTACACTCTTACTATAGCTTTGAAAGTACAATAACTGGTTATATATTGCTTTATGCAGATTGTACAGAGCTTAGAAATTCAGGCAGTTGAACCAATGTGCTACGGTTTGAAAAATCATCTACAGAGTTTAGGAACGTATTGACACGGTAAGTTGAGATCCGTGGATTTTCCTTTCCTTTAATATGGAAGTCCATGTTTATAGGTAAAGCACAAAATCAGGCAAGGGTGAAGAGAAGTCACAGAACAAAGACCAGCCTTGATCAATCTTCATTGCACGCAGAGAGAAAACAGCACAATATAGGGTATTACGTTACTACCTGGGGGAGAAGGAGTTGCCAGACTTTCAGGGAGAAAAGGAGGCATGTTGCAAAAGACAAATGACAACTATAAGTGCTGTACACTGGGCATTGTCTTACAGTGAAGGAGTTTAGGTGACAAAATTACTTTAATATGGTAACCATAAGAAATAGTGAATGCGTTCACCGAAGACAATAAACAACCTTGAATCTGTTGGATAAGTTCAAATTCTACTCTTTGGTAATTCTTGTTTTAAAGACAAAGGAAGGTAAAATTGCGAAGGACACAAGGGTGTATCCAGGGGAACAAGAACATCATTTATAGTCGCCAGAGTTGTTTGATGAGGCTCACTCGCTAGATACCTGATAACAAGGAAAACCAATCTGTCACTGTATGGTTCCATAAAGAAGATTTGTCTATAATAGGGAGCATTAAACAGGGTAATGGAAATTACTTGAGCAGCTACTGAATTAATTTTCATTTTAAACATACCCTTATTTAAAGATAACAACCGGCTGGACAGCATGGCAAGTTTTGTATCTGAGTGCATCTGTTAAAAAAGGACTGTGCAAAGTTTGCTGGTTTTGAATATAAACCTGACTGTGCTGTCAGCTAACATCTCCCTTACCTAGGGCAAAACTTTAAGTGATGCATAATACAGGTAGGACTCCATTGTGGACTCCTGAATCATTACCTCATACACACTGCTGTTATTTAATAGAGAAATGTAATTGTTTCTCCAGAGGGTGATGAATGTGATTCATTATATTTGATCTTTTTCGTACCAGAAGAATACTGCTGTTGCTAGCTCAGAAGACTTTTGGCAAATCAAAAGGAGACTGCTAGTTTGGAGCATTTCTCTGTCAGTTTGAAATCCCCAAGCTGTAGCTTCGAGCTCGGCAGTGAGTGCTCTGCAGTAGTACCAAGAGAGCTGAAATAATCAACAATAGAAACCTTTTATCTCATGTCTGAAATCCATAGATAGAAAGAGAATGTGTATATAAATATTTCTCTTTAATATTTCACATCGTGCTTCCACTTAAGAAGTTTAAAGTTCTTTCACTGAGAGTGGACATAAGCCAAACCAAGCCACAGGATTAATCATAAATAATTTACATGAAATCCCTCTACTAAGATATCCCGCAATTTCATAAAGAATAAACACATGTTCTGAGAATACATAAAGATTGCTAAAATTAGCTTGCTTTAACATGCCTGGGAACAACACATGAAGCTGCTGTTGCAGGTTTTCTGACATAGCTGATCATGTCGTTCGCTGTTCACAATTAAATGCTCTTTTTCTGTTTTGTTTTACTTTTTTTTTTTCCTTAGAACTGCTTACAGATGAAGAAAAAAAAATCTGCTAAAAATTCTGAACAATGTTGACTGGTAAAGGCTGTAAAACAACTATTGCTGCAATAAACAGGATTAGTTTTGGATTACTTTCTCTACAAAGACTCTGCAGCAGTGCCTTACTCCTCCTTGCTGAGAAACGTCAACCCTTTCAGGTCTCCATGGTTATCTGACAGAATGAAAAGTAAAAGCATTCTGGGATGATTATATAAAAACTTGTAAAGGGTAAGTGCAAACTAAAAAACAGTGTCTGAGGACTAAACAGCGCATTTTCAGATGGCTGAGTCTGTGTGTGTATGGTTGAAGAGATGAGTAGAAGCTTTAAACTGTGCAGCATGGGATGGACCTTGGTTTGGGGAAGATAAAGAACAGGCCTTCGTGATTTATTAGTGTATCTTTTGAACATGTACCTACCAATTTGATTAAAGCAACAAGAAATGATAATTAGCTGGATTGTATTTGGAAACTACACCAGTGGCTTAATTATTAAACATCAGTAAAGTACAAAATATTCAATATTCCTAAAACACCTGTACAAAAGAGATTTAAGAGCATAGTTAAGGCTAGGCTTGCATATGGATGTGCATACCATTAAAGCTGGGGAAGTGTGGATTTCTGCCATGTTCTGTAAATGTAAGATACATAAATTAGAATTGCTTAGGGATAGAGTTGCTTACATGAATCGCTTCTCCACTGTTTTTCATTTATGAATAAATGTGCTTGGTGTGACTACTCTTGTCGCACAGTGATCTCAAACAGCAGAAAATATCCTGTAAGCAATGGCTTGCAGATACATAATATCTATAGGCTATGTTTCTCAATATTGATTACAGGTATTTTATGTGTACAGACAATTCAAAGCTGGGAGGACTGAAATACACCCAAGAGGGGTTTAATATTGATGTGGAGAAATAGTCTGAGAAAATCACGATGCAGTTCAGGGACAAATTCAAAGTACTGCTCTATTTAGATGGTATTTCTTATCTAAAATGTAGTATGAGGAATGGATAGTGGTACTTAGGTTAAGCATGAGTCAACAGTGTTGTGTTACTATAAAAAAGTAAACATGCTGGGGAGACATGACAAATATCAAATATTTAAAAGGCTTGAAAGTAGAAAGAGAATAACCTGTCCTGTGGGCTAATGGGAGGAGGAAATATAAAATGGGCTTAAATCATAGGAAAATTTCAGGCTAAATATTATCGTTACATTATTTTTGCTAGGCATATTGAAAGCACTGGGATTGTGGAGGCTTCTCTGCCTGCTTGTTTATGAGCTGGTCAGACAAATATCTGTCAGATATAATAGATACTGCCTTGGGACTAGATACATCTTTCGGTTCCTACCAGCTCTGGACTCCATTATTCAATTTGGTAATAAAACTTCCCAAGTAGTTTCATGCAAATATACATAAAGATACAATTCAAAGGGAGTATAAAGCCTTCGACACTAAGCACTGCATGAGATATGCGATTTTCCTCCAGCACAAAATCTACTTCTGTTTTCAGTGAAGTAAATAGTCAAGCTTCTAATTTAGCTTTGATTTTATATTGTCATCTCAGTGTCACTGCTTCTTCACAATACCCCATCCAACCCACAGATCCTTGTATCAGAATAATACCTTTGCCACTGTCCTCCTCCTCGGTAGGTTGGGACAACACAGAAAAGGAAACAGAAACTGCCATGGACAGCAAACTCAATTCAAGTTGACAATATGATGCTGCTGTTGAAAAGGCAAAGCTTATTCTGTGATGTATTAAATAAACATCATATGTAAAGCACTGGAGGTAGTTGATCTACGCTACTTGGCATCATCTGGGCTACTGCAGGGCAACACACCGTTAGAGAGAATCCAGAGGACAACAACAAATACAAACATTTTAGAAAATATGACCTGTAAGAGACAGCAGAATGCAGTGTAGAAATGGGGAGTGGGGAACTCTCCCTCTCATTTAGGTGTCTGACTCGCACTTTAGCTATATGTGTTTAGTGAAGAGTATTTAGTGTTTATTGAGATATATGTATATATCTATGTATATAAAGAACGCTCTTAAGGGAAGCACTTAACTCTTCCAGTCTGTAAAAGGCTGTTACAAAGGCAGGACTGTCACTTGAGCAAGAAGATAGCAATTTCATTTTTTATCAAAACCTATATGCAAGAACGGCTTCTGTCTAAAGCGAGACAAGCTCTATTATGTTGCTGCTTCTTTAACATTTCTGTGGGAAAATTTTAGAAATAGGTTACCCAAATATCTTTCAGGGCTGGTCTTGATATGCTGAATTTTGCTCTCAACAGGTCCATCCCCATTTTGGGATATTTCTAAACCTAAATTTCTGCGATTTCTATTATTTAATAGGGTTTGCTCTTGGTATTTGTAATCAACTTTTTCCCCCCTGTTTTCATTCTGTCACTGTGTCCAGAGTATCTAAGGCAGTGGAAGAGAAGCCTCCAGAAGGTCAGTGCTAACACTGCTATGTAGTGCTCTTGTACTTGATTGCTATCAGAAAACGTAGCAGAGTACCACACAGACAGGTTTTGTGGAAGAGTTTTCCTGGCAGAACACCGTATGCTGGTATTATTAGGTCTGGTTGGACACATCATAAAGTGTTTTCTTCACGTGGGACTTGGTGAAGTTGCCCCTGCTACGCACAAACCAGGAGGTTTCATAAGGCAGTTCATACTTCGCATTCTTTCATCTATGGCCCCAATGTGCCTATGATTAGACTGCAAAATAAGAGTATGCATAAAATAGGTACTTTTACACTAGCTCACTGATCCAAAATACTTTTACTAGTCCACAGTCTAGATGAAAAAGAACCTGAGAGACAATTTAAAGAGGGATTTAAGGAAGATCAAATGTGTTTTATTTTATATTGCTGAATCTTCGGTCAGGATAGGCTGCATTTTGCTAGGTGTCATACAAGCACGTAAGTCTTAATTTCCACCTCAAAGTGCTTGAGTTTGTTTGACTCCAGTCTCTACTTATCTGATGATAATGCCATTTGCTAAAATGAAAGACACTGAGAAATGCCTATTTCATGTTATACACCTACATAAATACAGAGGTGTCGCAGTGTAGAAGATGTCTCCAAACAAAAAGGAATAGAACTGATCTCATGTGATGGCTCTCAGATGTAATGTTTTCAGATACCTCACACCACTAACACTACCTTAATCCACTGGGTAAAGATCTTTCCAGACTGAAATGACTCAGGATTTTGCACAGCTATTCAGTGCAATCAAAGGACTTCTGAGAGCATTAAAAACCACTGCAGAAGTTTTAGGTAATTAGCATTATATAGTTTGGGGAACAGGTTTTGAGGCTTGCTTTTTTGTGTGTTTTTTTCCTGATAAGTTATATTTCCTAACACCTACTATTTCTAAGTTCATTTTGCCAGCATATATTGTATATGGGCTATTAAAAGGGTTGAAAATGAATTTGCAGCCTTTGTTAAGAAAGGCCTTTGACTTACAAACTGTTACCGTTTAAGTGACCCCTGTCTATTTTAAGCAGTGCAGAGGTTGTTTCTGTTTGCGCAGCAGTATCCCAAGTAACTCTTTTATACACGGAATAAGTATTTGAATTAAATGCTGAAGTATGTGCAGTCAGTAATGTCTGTGAAACAGTACTGGAAGCCTGTCATTAGTAAAAAGTTTTCAAATTTGGGAAATTTAATTGCTTTTCTCAATTTCCTGTGAGACAAAAAGAAAAATCTAAGAGATTTTTCCCATTATGTGTGACAGCAGACTCATCTGTTAAAATAATCATCAATTTCCTCATTAGAAGTTCTTACCTGGATTTTTATAGAATTCTTCTAAAATATCATTTATCTTCTACTGAACAGTAGATTCCTCGAAATAATTACATTCTGCTAGAACATATTTGCATCTTTCTTACCTAATCTATCAAGAAGCATCTTTCCATTCTTCTTCTCACTCAATTTCATCTGGCTTTTAATTTCAGAATGAAAAAAAATATCACTCTTCTTGTTAACTTTAGGTAACTGTTGCCTGGTATCTGAAGATACAACAAAACATCTGCAGATAAATTTGTAAATCTGGTTTCTGGAGTTTATTCCTTTTTATTTTACGGTCCATCAATGGCTATGTTTAAAAGAACATAAAGAGCATAAATGTGTCAAATATCACAGTCCATTGCCTTAATTCAAATTTTAAAATTAGCTGGAAAGCTTAGTATGATTAACTATTGATGAAGGGATATCATGCAATCTCACCAGGATCTGTTTTAAAGCAACTTATTTTGTACAGAATGCTTGTTAATACTTGAGAGACCAAGTAATGGAAACTGTAGAGGATCTAGTTATAATCTGTGATTTGTAAACTGTGAAGAAATTAGGCTTTGATTGTGCATAGCTTTATAAACCTCTATTCAAGATGCTTTCCAAAGGAAAATAAGATTTATGTTTTCTCTGTGTCCTTCTGTCAACTTTCTTTTTCTGTTCTCTGCCCTGTGCCTACCCCTTCAGAAACTTTTGAATCTAGTGCCCCATTTCAACCGAATTTGAGAAGGGAGAAAACTTTGAGGTAATTTTGTACAAGTTTCATGAATGAAGATGTTCAAGGAGGGGCGGTGCCTTGAGCAGCTTTGAAGAAAGGGCTGTGTATAAGCGCATTCTTTATTGAAAAGCCGTCAGAGAAGCCATATTGGAGCTCAAACCTGAGAGACGTATCTATAGGATACTGGACTTCATGGATTCCAATAGATTTCATGGTATGGTTATATATTTCAGTGGAATTATTCAAAAGTTTGAAAGCCAAAACTCCAAATAATATACAAGTGAGAACAGTGTAAAATAATATGAAATTATGGAAAAGTCTCTAACAAAGACTGTGATGCGACTTGTAAGTCCTCTGTCATTTATGTATTATATTGAACTAGTGTACTAATACTACAAGGACAGTAGAAATAAATAGGCATAATGCCATCAGTGGCTTAGAGGTGGAAATTTAATGGAAACGTGAAGTGCTGAGTCATAGTTAAAATTTGCAGTGGTGGAATATGGGATCCTATCATCCTCTCAACTTTTAAGTGGATCTGGTGAGTTTTGAAAGAGATATTACAATATTCTCATTAATTCATTTAATGGATACGAAAAACCATGTCAGTTATACTGAATGTGTTCACCTGCAGAGCACTTTTAAATGCCAGATTTTAGGAGTTCCTTATCCATGGCCTGGAGCCACAAAATTTAATGTAAGTATTTTTGCTCTTGGTTTATGAGGATGGGAGTATTGATCCAAGATGGAAATCCTTGTGACATACAGCCAAATTCAGTGACAGTTGTTGCAGGAACCTGGAAATTACCTGATGTATATGAGGAAACAACACAGAGCAGCAGAAGAGTTCCATAGGGTTGGTGATATAACTGGACATGATATAGAGTGTTTAGGCCTGGGCAAGTCAGTGTCCTGAAGGTCCTGACGAGTTGGAGAGTACACAACAAGTGCAATAAAAATGGCTTGGGAGTGGAAGAGAGAAAGTAGAAGACTGAACTTGTACAGCTTGGCTACATGACAGCCAAAACTCTACAAAGGCATGATAACAATTTATAACTACTTAAATGGTGTACAGAAAAAGAGGAGAATTATGTAGTTCAATGAGCAGGCTATAGAATTGAGGATGAAATGAAGAAAAATTAAATTGATCAGTTTTAGGACTCAGTTCCTGTGATGTTACATTTCCTCCCTGCAACAGTCCCCCTCAAGGGAAGAGGAGGAAGCCTCCTTTTATGGAAAAACACCAGTAAATGGCCATTAATGAACAATCCTATACAGATGTAAGCTGTAACTCATAACAAATTCCTAGTTTAACAACATATAACGCTGAAGGAACTAATGTGACCATATTGTTTGACCTACTGTGTAGTGGACGATACATTCTTGAAGCAATTCCTGATTGGATTAGATTTCCTTCTTGTCCATTACATATGGTTGCACCCTTGGTGTCCAGGTCATTATGCAATTTCTTTTTTCCAGTTCTTCACCTGAAATATTCTTTAAGCAGTGAACCAAAGCTAGAAGATAGACAGTTTGAGAGCATGGGTGTGAGCCTGTACTTGTGAGGGAGGAAAGGGAGGGGGAGCAGGGGAATTTGGAAAATGATGTGTTCAGCGTATCTTTTCTTTCTGCTTGTTTGCTCTCTCTGTACAGTTTGTTTTGCTGCTGAACACATCATATAAGAAAAATCTATATGTATTTGTATCTTAGGACTAGTGGAAGATGGGTATACTCTCGCTACTGGAGAGAAAGAGTTTAAAGGAATTCCATACATCTCGATGTGTACATTTTCAGAATGAAAAATGAAAATTAAGGAAGGATTTCTAACTTCCATGTAGTCAAAGAAAAGAAGGAATTTAATGAGAATTGCCTGTTGATAAATGCTTAGCCCAATAAGTCAACCAGGTGAATTCCCTAGTAGAATTACCTGGAAAGTGCAATGAGCTTTCTGGCCACGTGGTCCTGGGGCACCCAGCTAATGCTAGCAAGTGGTGAGGATGGAGCACTGGGTGGTGAGCTGCCTCCTTCTGGTCAGTCTGTTTCTGGTACAGATTTAAAGAATACATGAATCTCACAGCCTGGCACATGTGAGCTGGAGGACTGTCCCTTCTGTAGGATTATTAGACCATTGCTTGGTATGGAGAAGAGATGTGTTCATAGTCAAGACCATTCCCCTACCCTCTCTGACAGCCCTTTCCCACAGAGCTGGCCATGGCAGCAGCTGAATGAGAAGCAAAAGCAGAGCAGACCCTCTGTGATGTAGAACTCAAATTTCTTCTATGGTGATGTGAATTTTTTGTTAGGTATGAACTCACAAACAGATTAATATGTTCTTTTCTCCCCAAATATGTTCTCTCCATCCTAATTATAATTCACTTTTGTGTCTCAGTAGACCTAATCTGGAGCTGCATTTGCCTAGACCTTGGTGTATGTGATACATACATTTTCTTGAACCCAGCCTGCATCTTTCCCTCCTTTAAAGAGGCCTCTGAAGAGGAACACCGCTGTAGTACTTATGAAAAATTACCCAAGCGATAACAGCGAAGTTGTGTAACAATAGATGCACCTTTTTAAAAACCTTTCAAGCTGTTCACAAACTGTCCACTTTATGTACATATATCTTTTTAGCCATTTTTGCCCCATGTCAATTTACTGATCACACACACCTGTGGCTCCTGTTTCAAACTAGGCTCCATCATTGAATTTTACATGCATAAAGATGCAGAGCTCTGCAGTAATGCTTACACGCAGACTGTGTGAATGCCAAGGCCCATCTGAGAGGCTCTCTGAAGTCCCAGGAGAAATTTGCAAAAAAAAAGATTTCAGGATTGAAAACGGAGATAATAAATTATTTGAAGCAAAGGCTCCAAGCACCATGTGTTTGTGCAGCATCCAGCATGATATCGCCTTGATTATGCCCAGAGCTCTTGAGTCCTGTTATTGTACGTCACAACCACAGGTTGTATTATTTTATTTATAAACTAGATAATTTTTCCCTTTTTCCGTTTCTTGCCATGAACATTTTTTATCTTCCCTCAACCTAGCTAAAGTTTTTTTCCCCTTTTATGAATATTTATCTTCCTATCTGTCATATATTAATTTGGAAAAGAAAAAGATAATTTTGAAGAGTTAAATAAACAATAGGCCCTAGTTGTAAACCGACAAAGCCATAAAACTCAGTATTCCAGGGCTGAACCCAACAATTCATCCTCTGTGGCTCCCAGGACTTACACCAGCTGTAAAATAAATGGGCACAGTCCCAAATACTGAGGCTGACTTGTTATCTCTATATGTACTTTTCAGATAACAGACATTAAATAATTCACTATACAAAGTCTTATTTCAATTAAAATGGTAAAACTGATAAAGAAGTTTTCTTTACTTTTGGGAACAGATCTCTGGCTTGTAATTGCATTAATTACAAGTACACACAGTTGAAAAGTTATTCAAATGCAAATTTTCTTAATGAGAAGAAAGCAACTGGGAGTATAATTTTTAGTTGTTGCAGTTAATGAAAGTATTTGATTTTGTTTTAATTGCACTTTTAATAAAATAAAGTGCTCTCACAGCGATGAGATTTCACTAATACAGCATCATCTAACAGCAGTGCTAGAACTTCCAGAGGTTGCTGATGGTGGATAGATCAGCCGGCGCTGGGCCCTCAGTGGAGATAAGTGAAGCAAACAACACTCGCTCCTGGGCAGAGCTGTACGTGGTGGGTGCTGATCTCTGGCTAACAGCAGTGTACTAAAGGATGTCACCAAAGTAAAGCACTGGGCAGACAATTTATGCCTTAAAAATCACAAGGGGAGTAGTAAATAAAGTGATGTCTGGGCCCCACTGTTTTCATAACTTCGAATCACGGAGAAGGGAGTTGGGAGAGCCATTTGGAGAACATCTGGTCCAGTGTGTCTCTACCGCTTTCAGTGCAAGAATTTCTAATCATTAGGAAAACACCCACACACAAGATTCTGTAAGTGTGCCCAAGTTTTAATTTAAAACCAAATAAAAATGAAGTTTAAATTGGAAAAAACCTATTTACCTCATTTTATTTGCTTGCTTGCTTTGAAATATGTTTGTGCACTGCAAGAAAGTCATCTCACAGAAAGTGGCGTGCTCTCTTCTGAGCAGCTAGAGTTTTCAGATCACGTGTTGAAGAATACTGACCTAGTCTATCCTCTGCCCATGAGGCAGGGTCAGCTATACCTAAGCCATTCCTTCCAGAAGTTTGTTCCACCTTATCTTTAGAAACCTTCAGTAATGGCGGCTTTCCAGGCATGGACTGAAGCTCGGTGCATGCTGATTCTCAATGAAGTTACCATGATGCAAGAAGCAAGGAAAAGGAATGCCTTCTAAAACTCTGTTCAACCTTATGGAAAGAGTTTGCATCTCCTAGGCTATGTTAACCAAAGCTAGGGACTTCTTTTAAATTTTTTTTTCCTTGGAAAAATGTTGGTTTTAATTTTTTTAACCTTCAAATAGTTGCTATTCCAAAAGGATTTGGACTTCCCTAAAGTTTCCCTAATATTTTATCGAACGCTGGTAAGAATTGCAGTAATTTCTCTTCAAAAGGATTGATGCTAAAATGGATTTCCCTCCTTCCTCAAACTTCCTTCCCTCAATTTTCTTTCTATTCTATATTATTATTAAAAACAACAAAATATATAATAAATATTAGTGGATTACACTTACACATTTCAATTTTGTATGTTAGATGGTGTCTCTGAGGGAGAGCAATCACTTGGGAAAACAGGAGGCAACAGCCTGGTGGCTCAGAGACAGCATCCTGCCCCTCTTCCCTTCAGTCTGGGAAGGTCGAAGGAAAAAGGATGGTTTGTGTTTGGCAAATCCCGCCACTGGAAGAGCCTCCTGATACCCATGAAGAGCTGTATCTCAGTAACCCAGTGGGTTACGTTTCCTCACCTGTGAATTCAGAATGCCAAGCTTTCAAACTGGTTTTGCAATTCAAAGCAAGAGTGAGTTCCAGAAAGGCTTGGTCTATTTGCAGACAATTTAGGAACAGCAAAAAGGTAAAATGAATCAAATCAATAGGAATGTTTTCATTTAACTCTAATTATAATTAACATAGTTGAGGGCGTGATAAAAGGTTCCCATAATAAATCTCAGCTGCTTGCATCACATATAATGAAGAAATCTAGTTATTTTTAGCATTTTAACAGAATATAATTTGGTATAGAGACAGAGTGTTAATTTTATAATTTTTTTCAAAGAAGCAAGTATTTCAGACGTACATACATGCCAAATTAATTTTTCATAGATATTATGCATAAATGAAATCTAGAGAAAAAATATGCATCTCTGAAATTGAATAGTTTCACCGTAGAATCCTGATAAGCTTTCACCTGCTGTTAATTTTCCTCTGAGATGAAAACACTACTAAGCAACAAAACCAGATGTCTAAGCACATCTTCTCAGGGTGGAAAAGAGGGTTTTAAGATTAAAACTTCTAACAGATTTTGATCCCAAGCAACAACCCATAGAAGCCCATGGAGATCTCTCAGATAAATTTAACAGAATCCAATATGTAAGGCCACTCACATGACAATCTCCGTGTTTTACAATGGAAAGGGTTACGGGAGTGAAGTAAAGGGTGAGGCAAGAGCAGGAAGGAAAGGACATCATCCTGGGAAAGGAAAGAGAGTATAGTGAAGTTCAGGTCAGAGAGGAATGAAAGGATAGAGCAGGAGGAGGGATAGGGGACAGTAGGTGTGGAGTCTTGCCCAGTTTTCCATTTTCTTCCCATGTGTGTGAATGAGGGATGTCTCCTAGGCAGCCCTAAGCATTTCACCTTTCTGCCCCAGAAGCTCACGGAAAGAGGCTATCTGTGACCTCCTCCACCCACCCTGGGGGACATGGCCAGAGTTGGGTCTTTTCAGGTGGTTTCTGCTCCAGGAGTATCTACACTCATTTGACAGCATTTGGATGAATGACCTAGAGAACCTTTTCATGTGCAAAGGATAGCTGGTTTAAGTGCTCTAAAATCTGCGTGTTTACGCAATTTTGAGTGCATTGTAGTGATGGAGGTCCAGAGATATGCTTTGGGGAATTTGTGACCTGGGCTTCTTCAGAGGTAGCCTTTGGAGGAAGTAAGAGCGAGCTTTTCTTATAACTGTCAGATTCCATGAATGTTTTTTGCTTCTTAAATACTATTGCTGTAACGGGATGAAAAAAAGGAACAGGATCTGGATGGCCAGGATGGCAGGAATAACTTGTACACTGTGAAATGGGGAAGGAGATAATGACAGAGGGAGACATCAATTTGCTTTTAAATGCTTACTATTACTGTAACTGTCATGTCATGAAAGGTCATTGACATCTTGAGCTATAGAGCCAAGTTTCTCTTTTCAAATACAGTATTTCAGACACAACCATAATCTCCATTGTGCTATAACAAAGCGGAAGCTTAGGGATGGGAACTGGGCATTTCTAGCAGCCCTGCAGCTAGCGGAGAGAGGAGTCATGTGGGATCCCTAGAGCCACTCACTGGCCTTGGGGGGACACTTGTGACCATGCCCTGTGAGCTGACCCTTTCCTTCTCTGTGCAATATTGACAGTGGTGTTTCCCCCTCCAGTGAGTGCCAAGGAAAAATGTTGTCTGGTTTTGCATACCTGAATTGCATCATTGTAGCCACATCTTAAATGGATATCTGCAACTGCTTAAAAGTCCACTCGCATGTACAAACCCAAATGTAAATGCATTCTCTTCAAGAAAGAAAGTAATTCACTGCTGAAAAACTCTGCTAAGGCAGTAAACGCATCCCAGGCATATTGTGTGCCCTTTCAGAATGGGAAAGTCAACAAATATTAGGCTTCTAGAAAACCATGAAATGAAGAGTTATTTTAAGTTCTCAAATAACCTTAATTCTACCTTATTTGAACAATGACCCAATAAACACACAACTTCTCTCTTTCTGTCTCAAAAACTACTGAAAGAGAAGCTGTTTATGTTTTCTCTGTGCTCAGACTTGCCCTAGTCCAAAAAAGTACACCCCACCTGGTAAATTTTACAGCTACCTCACCCCTCTCTTCCCACCATTTTATCCTGATGCAAATGTGCAATGTAACACTTTTTTTTTTTTTTCATTTTTCCATTAGTCTCTACACAAATTGTCTTTATCTCCAGCTTCAGTGCTGACAACGCTTTACAACAGCGCTTTACAACAGCGCTTTACAACAAAAAGACCTGTAAGGTGACTATACCCACCCTTCTCCGTGAAAGTGCTAAAATGTAGTATATTGTATCTCTTAAGGCACTAGCACATCTCTTTTTTCTTTGATCACATGGCAAGGTCCGATAGAGGGGCTCCTGTTCCTCCTGCACAGAACATCCCCTGATGCCTCCTCTCGGACCCACAGCTCACCCACGCTGCTCTTGTCACGTGCTGCAGTTACTCCCATTGAGAGCAGGACACTGGGACTTTTCCCAGCCTTCCCAGGGCGACTGTCCCCAGGGAGAGAGGCGGCAGGACAGAATTCAACTTGTCTGTACTTAAGCTTTCTTACAAGTTTGGGTTCCGCTGAATTTGAAATTATACAAAGGTGCTGTCAGGTGGCCGTAATTATTCTCAGTAAATTTTTAAGTAAACACAAATTACTTGTCAGCGTATACAAAGTGACTTAGTGGCAGAAGAAGGCATAAAACCTCAGGTTTAGTCCGGGTTTCCCGCAGTGTGAAATTCCAGCTGTAATCAGTGGAAGCAAACATTGGGGCCAAATCTATGACACTGAAATGTAAGGGGTAGGAGACGCCTCCAGAGATCATGCAGTCCATTTTTCTAAGAGGCAAGACTAAATATACGCAGGCAATCATGGTCCATGGCACCAGCAAAAAGGCTCAGTGCAGCTGAGTGATCCCATCCAGCCCAGCATCTACTGCTGTGACCTTGTGTGCAAGGGTGAGCGAGGAAAACAGCCGTTCCTGGCTACACGGGAAGGCCTGGAGTGGCTGGAAGGATCCTCGTCATCTCCATATGCCCATGCACACATTCCTGCAATCTGCTGACGTGCTTACCGGGGAGGAGGGCACTGCTCTCCTGTGACTATGGGGTGAGGAGCGTTACAGTTCTGTTTGTGACCTACACATCTACCCCAGACTATAATTCGAGCCAAGGAGTTCAACAAAGGGGACCATGCTGGCACAGCCCATCGCTGAGGGGTATGTATGTGCTTAATACGGTCTTGCACTGGGATGGCAGGGATTCCACCACCTCCCCAGCTAACCTCTTTTAAGGCTTATAATTAGAAGGCAAACTGTTGATAAACATTCCCTTAAGCATGATTGAAAAATCATGCTTACTGAAAAGTAATTGTATAGTATTTTCATCTTTTCAATAGAAAGGAGTCATCTTGCCTAAGGGCAAATATCTGAAAGTTGGTTGTCGATGTCTAGACTCATCAACCTAGATTCCCTTTATAGCCAGCTGAAAGAAACAGGCACCTCCAGGGCGTGATTCATCTGTCTGTCTTAGAAGAGATGTTAAAAGTGGAGCAGGATTGCTTTCTGAAATATATGCCACAAAAATGATTAGAGTTGTACAGGAAATGGTATTCATATTCTGTGGGCAATGGATTTAAAAAACTTGTTTTCTTCAATACCAGAATGAAGAAAAAAACTTTCAGAATTTCAAGAAAATTCCATATTTAAAAATTCACGCTTGCTTAGTAAAATGAAGGAGGTTTTTCTGATATTTTCTTCTTATTTTATGTTTTATAATTCATAATGGAAGAAACTACATTTGGAGATGAAAAGAGGTTTTAATAAGAAAAACTGAAACATGATGAGGTCAAACTGGAATATTTTTATCTCAATGGGATGCTTCAACTAGGATTGGTTTTGTCTCATGAAAGGTCACCAAAATTGGCCCATTCCTACAGAAAGTTTTAATTTCCATGGAATGGCATTTTTATGGAAAAATGTGACAGCAGAATTTTTCAACCAGCTATAGAGGTTATGTATGAGTGGACAGACCTGTGTAAAATTAACTTTTTATAATCTCAAGACCCTCTTCATAAAAACATTCTGCTTTCAATTAACAAACTTATTTTAACTTTCCTTAGGCTAACAAGTAGCTCTCACTTAAGAAAGGGCTAACTGTGGCACATTTTTGAGATATGTCTTATAAAGGCAAGCTTCTAATAAAAGTAAAATAATTAGGCACATAAGATTACTTTGTGCTAACTTGTTGTCACAATTTTCTTGAAGGACGTGACCAATAGACTGAAGTACCATATAGTCCCTACTTCCATGTAACCAAGTGCGAACAAAGAAAATAAACAGAATGATGCCATAATAAAGAGAATTTGTATTGGTCCCCCCATAAAAAATTATCCAGGGATTTGAATTCTGTATTATAAATGAATGATGGATATCAAGCTATCTGAGACTGCGAAGCTAATATACATTGAGCTACAGTATGACAATAACGAGCTGTGACAGTCTAACTGAGTAAGGGAAAGTTTCACAGAACCGAATGTCTGGAAGGAAGACATCAAAGTTGACAAATGACTTCTAGCTAACTTGCTTCTTCTCCAAGGCATGTTCTAGTGATGCTGAGGGACAGATGTTAAATGGAGCTAGACAGAACTGAACACACTTCAGCAAATATCTTGCTGATAGAATGATTTACATACCAGGAAGAGAGAAGAAAAATTTTTAGGAAAATCTGAATGGTATCTTAGACTTTGTTCAGACATACAGTGTGGGATTCACCTCACAGAATGGTGAACTGTCTACCCCACAGTATGTACACTGGAGAGTAGCAAGGACACTTTATAGCCAATGGAGAGAAGTACGTATTTCTAGGGCACATTTTAGATACATGCTTTAGGATGAACACACCTAAGAAGCATTTATTTGTCTTGCCAGATTAAAAAGGACGTCTAGGGTAACTAGCTTAGATGCCAGTGCTTACAATGGACCTATCACAAATCTTGAGTGCAGTCTCAGGATTTGATAAACTAAACCACTACCTACAGAATATTTTATAATTAATTTTCCATTTTTACTATATTGATTTTTTTCATCAGCCACTTGGATTTAATTCAATGCCAGATGTTTTCTATAAACTAATTAGCTGATTGTTTGAGGGAGTAATGAAAGCTGAAATATATATATGATATTCTAGTTAGGAAGAATCTGACTGCTACACATCTAGACCAACCAGAAGAGGAAAAAAATGTTATCTGCCAGTAAGCTCTATTAACTTTTTGCCAGAATAAAACCAAATTGAGTTAACAAGAACATACTAATGAAGTAAAAAATATTTCAGCTTATAATTCCTAGCATAATACCATATTATTCTTCCCCTATGGCATCTCTATTTCCCGCGTATAGTACTGTGATATTCGGTGGATATGAAGTTAACTCAACGCCTGTGTTGATCTGTAGTGCCAGGGCCCTCAGTCTATCAACAGGCCTGAATGTCCCAGCCAGGCCTCCCCTGGGGCCTCCCCCAGCCCTCTCCTGGGGACCAGCACCCCCATTTCAGCCCATCTCGGGGACGCCGGTCCCTGCCCCAGCTATGTCATGGGGGTGTGTGTCTCCAGTCCTGTCTCTGGCTCTGTCTACTTTAGCTCCTGACTGAATCCCGCGGGTGGACCCTGGACCGGCTGCATTGCTTGCCATGCCTGGGGCTGTTGATGGGCCCTGCTGCCAGGCCTGCCTCTGCCCGATGCGCTCAGCCCCGGCAGGATGGCACCCCGCAGGCGAGGGCACAGCCTGTGCTGGGGTCGCCCTCCCTCAGCTCCTTCCCTGAGGGAGCAGCCAGTTCCTTGCTGCTCCCCAACGTGTCATCTTTTTCAGCGTCCTCTGAGAGGCTAAAACATTGCTAATCACTGCTCACCATCGATACATGTAGGCTGTTTGTACAAGCAAGGGCTGGTCTTCTTTTTCAGAAAAAGTACACAGACTGAGTATTTTCCCCTGAAATGGCAAAAGAAGAGCCCTCACAAGCCCAGACTAGGACATGCTCTCATCTTCCTTGGGTATTCAGAACAGCTCTTCACTGAAATGACATCAGAGTTGCCTAAAAAGCGTGGACGAAGAGATTAGATGAGCACTGGGTGCTAATGCGTATGTGAGTTTGAGAAGAGTGGTATGCCTGTAGGTGTAAGTTAGATCCTGGCCTTAACCATACCCCTTTGGCTTCCAGAAGGGCACAGAGCTTCAGGCACACTGCCACGCTCTCGATGCTCAGTGTGAATCGGTCACACGAAGTACCACTGAGATTTCAGAGAGGTGTGACTTCCAGCAAATGAAGACTGTCCAGTGAAGATAATAAAGACCTCTGTATATTTTGAAAATGCTAGGGAATAGGTTCATGTTTTGCCAACTGTAATGAAAAAGCAAAGAGAGGGCAACACGGCAGAAACCTCTGTGGCACAACTGTGTTAGAAACAGCAGTGTTAATGAGCAAGTAACTCAAACAAACGGAAACTACTGAATCAACACCAAAAATGCTGAATACCTGACACAGAGAACCGGCTGGGACAAGAAATTAATCTGATGGAGTAAGAAGAAAAATGGTATCAGAAAGAACTGTACAAACTGGATTCCATTTTTCAAGACCTGTGACTAGAAGGTTTAAATGATGAGAACATATGGTAGCATGGCAATGAGGAGCAAATTTCTCAACTGAAGAGGAAGTGCTTAGACTAAAAGAACAAAAAAACAGGCATAGTACGACTGACCAAAGCTCACCCTGGCTACATTTCATGCATCCAACAGCAGCCATAAGCAAATAGAGAAAAACATAAGAAGAGGGCAAGTACTCACACCAGATACTCTACCAGCCTCTAGCCATCTTCATCTTGGGGACTTCCTATGCTCCATATGGTTTCTGCTTATTGTAACCTTCAGAGGATTTATCTTCAGTTAACTTGTATAGTGGCCCTTTGAATTAATGGAAACATTCAGACCCCTTTGGCAAAGCATTCCCTACCTGGGGTCATCTTGCACCAAAAAAACCCCCACCTTTTGTTTCGAACTAGGTTCTTACTGTCTTCATTTAAAGTTCCATTCTTGTCTTGGCAGACATATTGAACAGTCCATCAGAGATTAAATGAATGGCTGTAGATATGTTTGATTGTTTAATGAGATAAGATTGTTTTCTGAACAGTATTCACTGAAAAGCCAACTTTGTAAGCAGTTTGGACAGCAAGTTTTAAACGTTTGGCCATTTCCACGCTTTGAATGTCAGTCATTGTTGTTCTGCTTTGAAAGTATCTATCTCATTAGTCAGCATTTCAGAAAGAGGACACAGTTGTTAGCATACCTTACTCCAGCCTGGATAAATCCTAAGCATCTATGTCATACAAGAGTTTTCTCAATCACTTCCAGCTTATTTTACCTTTTTTTTCTTTCCTCTTCCTCTTTTTCTTTCTTTTTAATGAGAGTCTGATTTAGACAAACAAAATAACTCTTTCTTAGGTAACACTGTTATTATGCAGCACCATTTGGGTTTCAAGCAATGCATTAATCAATTGACATTTCAGAATGGCCAGAAACCTCAGATGCCATCCCTAGTATTTTCCGTCAGTGAATTGGACAGTGCCAAGGAGAAACCAAAGCTGCATTTCCCCTTTCTGTGTGTTTTATCTGAAGGACAACATAGTCAGTTTTGAACAGCATCCCAAGAACATCTAAACTCTTCTTTTCCTGTAAGATGGTAAAATAAATTTAATAATCCAGAAAGTAAACTTGTTTGAATACATCCAACAGGAAAATAATATGGAAATCATGAAAATGAAGTCATATTTGTTTACATTGTGTTTTAATATTTATCCTTTCTTACTTCTATATTTAATGGCAAGTTAAAAGCACTAGGTAAAGCAGTCTTTATAACAAAGTTGTCCAAAGATAATTTGAAAACAGACCCCTTCTGTTTAGCATAACTGAAAGCAGCAAATGTGCATCTTTGCTTTTGTTGGGCCTGAAATACCCTTCACCAAAGCAACACTTCCAGTTTTGTTTCCATGCCAATATGTGTGACTTTTATGAAAGCTGTGGATCTTTTTGCCTAAGAGATGTGAGTAAACCAGCAACATTTCATTTGCCTGTAAATCTGCTTTTTTTCTCCTCAGTCATGAGAAGACTTTATTCAAGACATTTATTTCCAAGAAGTTCTGCAGTCTTAAACTTCAGAAATTACAAATATTTCATCTTTTCTTTCTCTTTTACCTAATTCTCAGCATTATCTGTGTAAGAATGTCCTCTTCATTCATTTTTTCTATTTCTGTTTCTATAGTATTTAATCTAACCCATCTCTGTTTTCTTAATCTTAACACTACATACTTTTACTGTCTTTAGCCAGACTAATTTTCTTCCATTTCAACTCCTTTAGTGCTTCATTGCCTTAATACCATCTACATTGAAGATTCTCCTCTCTTCTTGTCTAAGTTACATAAACATAATAGGAGCTGTTTCTTAAAACAGTCTTTTGATACTTGTCTTCACTCTCTGTATTATCATTCTCTAATTAGCCTGTTCTTGAGCAAGTAACAAATTTCTTCCTTCATACAGGGTCTATCTGCAAGCTTTTTTTTCATACATAATGTTATTACTTTCATCCCTATCTGATTTCTTGAGTAATAATTTTGAAAAATATTTGCTCTTCCTATAATCTAATATCAAATTTCCATATAAATAGATGTTTGGTCACATAAGACCAAAGTCACCAAAATGATCATTTCTTTACAAATTGTTGTAAGACAATTTATTTTTCTTCTTTTTAATTTCCTTTTCTTTTCTTGTTCCATACTTTGCATTCTTCCCTTATTCTATCAATAAAATGTTCTTACTGCTTCAGCAAAATACCTTACCAGAGTCTGTAAAATTGTAACTTGCTACAATTTTGTATTTCTTAGGGATGACTAGAAGGGGAACCCATTAATGCACTTTCACAGATACATAATTAGCCCACAGAAGCTACTGCTTCAAAACAATGGCTTCAAGATCTCACCAGAATTCAAAAACTCATGATAACTGAACAGAAATTATTAGACTATAAAGTCTAGAAATCTTCACATTCCAGTGAGAAAACCATCTGACTGCTGTTAAGAAGAAATCCCAAGGGGAGCAGATGGTTTTTTTGCTTTATATTTGGCCATCCTAGGAACTTTTTCATCAGCCCCTGAAGCTTTGCCTGTTACTAGTGACTTGTTAAGCCACTGTTCTGACCGAGCAAGGTGATTTTATCTTTGCATTTTTTGCAGTTGAATCAAATCTCTCCAAAGCTGAGAGGGGAATATTTATATGATAGCTTTTTTAAATGTAAGGCCATCACCCATTTTAAAGTGAAGACTATAAAATAGGCTGCATTTTATGTCATTTGGTGTATAATATTTATTTCTGCTTATCTAATTCATCCTTGCCTTTTTGAAAAATTAATTAAAATGCATTTTGCATGGCATAGATGAGGTACATATACTTAGGTATTTCTGTATTATTTATGCATTGATTTTTGTATTGCTGCCTGCTCTGTCTCAAAAGGCTAACTTCTTACAGAGACATGTACTGGAAAGGACGGAATAAGCATAAAATGGATTGGATGTGGTTCAAGTAGATATGTCAGCTGTGATATAAATGGTGTATCATGAATCAGCAGCAAGTAACTAGAGCTACTGTGATGATACAGTGGAGACCAACAACTGGACCCTTACCTTTTTAAATGATTGACAGACACAAAAATATTTCATCTAGATGTCCCACTATCCTTTCCCACACCTTCTAAACACTGAACACCACAGATCTCCTTCTACAGATATGCTGATTTGTAGAGATAGGTCCTGTACTGTGAAGACACAGCCTTCCTTTCCAGCAGCCTTTACAGCATCTGGCAAAAATATCATCAACATCTATGAACAGGCAGATGTGATGCCAGGGATTTCAGTTCAAAGTATTTCAGTAAAATAAGGGGAAGTTAATTTCCTTTTTGTGCCACATCCTGCTCATAACTACTAATTTTT
The DNA here is from genome assembly GCF_018139145.2 of Gymnogyps californianus. Lineage (NCBI taxonomy): Eukaryota > Metazoa > Chordata > Aves > Accipitriformes > Cathartidae > Gymnogyps > Gymnogyps californianus. The sequence goes on along the minus strand of NC_059473.1, from coordinate 94,608,588 downwards.
TAGAGTCTTCTGATGCATGTCATGCTCATGGAGTTGGCTTGCTTTAGACTCAGCATTTTCTCCTGTCAAAAATGTTCAAGCGTTTGACCACCTCAGCATTGGAGTTTCTGTGAAGGGGAGCTCTTTTCTTGTGGTTAATCAAATCTCTATTCCATACACAAGAAAACAAGTTTTATTCAGTTGCCATTATTATGCTTTATTATTTGCATTTAGTACACACAGTGCAATATCAAAAACCCCTGAGGAGGGCACCAGCAGCAATCACTTGGGATCCAAAGTATATGTAATTGGATGCATTTCTAACTTCTGATCAAGCCAATGTGTACTGGACATCGTCTATAAGAGCCCCATTTAGTTTTGAAAGCAGGTGTGGCTATTGTATCTATCTTAGATAAAAAGAATATATCCTTCTTGCCTACATCTCTGGAAAAATCTCCACCAACCTTGCTTTCTCTGATCTGCAAATATTAATGCAAGTTTAGAATAGTTCGGTGAGTTTTCATGCAGGATACTTCATGCAGTCCTGCTCATCCGTGTTCAAAAAGATGATCTCAAGCTGGAATGCATTTTTGAAATGGTTAACAGGACAATTAGGAGAATGGAGAGCCTATGGGAGATTGGCTCTTAGTACACTAAATCAAGAGCTGGAAGGAGATATGATCACTGTCTATAAATATAAAGATCAGTGTAGGAGGAGAGCTTTTTAAACTAAGGGGCAGCAGTACAGCATAGATGAAGAGAATTTGGCATGAATTAATTCTAGGCTTGAAATTCAAAGAAGGATTTTAGTACTCAAAACATTCAGGTTCTGGAACAATCTTCTAACGGTAACAAAGTAAAAAGGCAATAGCTTGGTGCTTGATTGAATTATGAAAGAGATTGTGTTATATGATTGCTTGAAGCAGTTGCAGTTGGATTTGTTACCCAGGAAGTTATTTTCAGTTTTACTTCCTATTTTTCTGGTATGGTATATGATCTATCAAACCAGGCTCCCTCCCTTAACAGATTCAAAGTGTGAGAAAGCAGTACCCGTGATAGCTATGTGACTATGTGACAATGAACAAAACCATTGATAGTAAGGCATTTTTATAAGAATCTTGTCCTCCTCGGGGGAGACTAATCCAATCCATGGCCTGTTGGACAGCACTAGAGAGACTTACGCAGACATGCATGTAATTTGTTATCTTGGCCAGTGCAAACAGGGACGCTCTTAACCAAACAAGGAAACAAATTCAAGTCAATGTTTCCAAACACTAAGTCCATGTTGAGTAATAGGTAACATCTCACTTTGAAAAGAGTTTGCTACTTTGCTGCAGACATTCGCTGAGCATACAGCTGTCAAGATGTTATGTCTCCAAAGGACAGTCCATTTGGACCTGCTGAAGGAGTCCCAGCAAGTTTAAGAGATTTCAGCTAGCAGAGTTCAAACATTCCGCTGTGAAGAAAGATGGGTCTCATTTCATCTAACTTTAGATGTCTACAATACAGGCATTTACTGCTGGGCTAATCACCCTGAGCTCCCTCTTCATCAGTAGGGAGGGAATAAGTATTTATTATATATAAGCCAAAAAAAAAATAGCATCAAGGCACAGTATACCCTCTAATTCTGTGGCCTTTATTTTCAAATGGCACTACTCCAAGCATCAGAAATTGGAAAGCACGTTAACTGAGTGGTTTAGAATTCCTTTTTAGTTAGATTATTTTTCAACCTGCCTGAAGCAATGGAGTAGACAGCAAGAGATAAAAGAACTAGTAATGTTATTGCCACTAAGAAACAAATAAGACAATTAAAATACATACCCATGCAGAGTTGCTATGCTTTACATGGACAGCATTCTGGAAAGTTTAGCTTCTCTAAAGGTATTTACGCACGAACTTGCTTGTAACGCCCCAGGAATTTAGAATTGGAAATTGTGGTTGCCAAGTTATCAAGGGTGACTTCAATCTGTAAAAAAAAGCAAGATGATCTGAAAATAACTACCACTGAGAGCCAAATAAACCACTTCTTATTTTCTTTTTAAGTTTGAGCTCTTCTTAGGCATGCAGAGCTAGAACCGTCCATGTTATTTTCACATCATGAGATGCCAGTGGAGTGAAGTATTGTTTTAAAGTCAGTTAAGCTAATAATACAGGGTGAAGTCTTGTCCTCTTTCTCTGCAGGTCAGAAAAGGTTCTGGTCTACAGCAGAACACCTGCGTAGCTTGTTTCCACAGGAATTCTTACCTTTTGTATTTTGGCAATCTCAGATATAGATTTTTAGAATTTAGTTTTTCTAGCAGAAGAGCTAAGAGACAGAGCAAAAATGTGGATTTTTAATAGGGGGAGAAGGAAGGCCGTTTGCAAGGAGAGAGGAGACTTTAATAGCAGTACTGTTGGGCAAAGGAAGTCTTAAATCTTGGACATGTGGCCTGCAGGACTTGCCTATGAAGCTCACCAAAGGCAAAAGACAGTGTCTACTGATGAACAGAGAAAAAAACACCACCACCTTTTTGACAACCAAAACAGTTCTTTGCATGCCATTTTCTCCACTAACTAACCAGACAAGATACCTGCCAGAAGTACCACTAGTCGTATGAATATTTATGATTCTTTTGGACAGTGAGCATCATGCAGTATACATTACTATCCTGATCCTGTTCCTTTTGAAGTCTGTGGAAAACCATCGGTAACTTCAGAGGGCCCAAGAACACAGAAACCCACCAAATGGAGAGAATCTTGACTGGCATACTGGTTCCTGAGAGGACAGTTCCACATCCTCATGGATCTTCTATCAGGATTCCTCCAGTAATATGATAGACATGGTTGAGATGTTGGTGGGCACTGATTAACCAAGGAAAGAGAAGGATGAGGAGATGAGTTCTAGGGGATGTAGTGTTAGCAATTAGTATGTAGTACATGCAAGACTATTAGTACCAGCCCGTGTTTTATGTGCATGGCCACAGCACATGAGGAAGTGGAGCCACACAACTGTGCAGCCCCAGTTAACATGCCATAACTTTTGTGAGGGACTTTTGGTCCTCGGAAAGGGCCTTATGAAATTCTGCTGATAAACTTTAAGGATGATAAGAATTACTCTAAGGATATCTGTAATCACCAATGAAGCTCACCTGGAAAGGAAAAAAAAAGCATCTCCTTAAAATACTAGCCCACCCTGACTTTGAAATACAGTTTCCACAAAGTCCCAGCCAAATACTTTTCAAAGATTTGAATGTTAAGATACCTTAAAAAGTACACTTTTTGCCCATTTATATAGCTAGTTAGTAGGGGTTTTTCCATCTTTGTCCCTTGACAATGAAAACTGATGTTAAATATCTGGCAGCTTTCAAGAATCTGTCTCAGGCTCAATTTTCTAATGAACAAAAAGGCAACCTTATCCAGAGAGGTATTGCATTCAATATGCTTATTAATGGAAAAAAGTTGGTGTGGCAGCATATGAGTAAGCCAGACTGCAGTAGCTGTGTTTGTATACAGTCTTGTCTAGCTCAATCTAAATTGCAAAGATAGTAGACAGAGAGGTGTGGTGAGGAACATCTTAAATCCAACAAGTGTCAGCTGGGCCTCATTTCCTGATTTAAACAATTACATAGCTGAATAACCTATACTTAAAAACACAAAACCTAATGAATAAGCAATAAGACTACTTGACCTATATTCAAAGCAATTGCTAGCTTCTGTCCTCTGTATTTAAGCTGAGTTCTGTCTCATTCAGCTTTAGCAGAGGAGGGTGCTTTCTGAAGCAGCCAGCTCTGCTCACAGAGACAGAGTTGTCTCTCCGTGAGATAACCCCTTAGAGCAGCAGGGGACAGAATATCACCCTTGCCATTTCTGTTCTGCTAGTTTGGGGGATGCATTTTGTCAATAAATTCCCCTAACTTTGAAAAACTGAAGTAAATTTTTTTGCAGCAAAATAATATAAAAAATACTAGTTCCCTTCTCTTGTCTGCTCAGGCTTCCTAACTGGGACAGGTTTTGTCCTAAACATGTATTCTGGACCTCCTTTCAACACGGCCAGTGCCCAAGGGAGCAGGAAAACAGACATTCAGATGTGAAATGCTTGTTTCCTACAATTTTTCCTTCTCTCCTTTCCATGTTTTTTCCTTCTAAGTGCCATCACCTTGAAACAATAGGCCCATCAGCTGTACAGTATTTTTGGGCAGAATCACAAAAAGGCTGATATAGAATGCAATCAGCAAGGAATTAAATGAAGGTGTTTATTAATGGCAATCAACATGGCTTTGTTGACTGTGTCTTACCAAACAAATCTGATATTGCTTATAGTTGGATTAAAAGCATGGTTAATACAAGTAATTGGTGTAATATATTTAGATTCATGACATTCTGATAAAAATTATGAATATACAAAATCAATACAACCTACTTCAAGCAAATTAAAAACTAGCCAAGTAATAGATTGCAAAATGTAATTGTATATGGAAATTGCAAATCATCCATTGGGGTGTTTTTAGCAGGTCCTGCAGAGATCCGCTCTTTGCCTAATGTTGTTCAATGTCTTTATTAAACTGGGATAAAATAATAGTATCAGTCAATGAGGTGGATTCAGTCCCTACAAGACTGAGGGACTGGAGGGACTGAAGGAACCTGAAACCTAAAATATCCCACTAAGCGGAAGACTATTCTAATAACTAGACTATTACAGGTTGGGAGCTGTCTTGGTTACAGTGACCATGAGATTGTGGAGTTTAAAATCCTGAGAGAAGTGAGGAAGACAAATTGTAGAATCATAACCCTCGACTTTTGGAGAACAGATTTTGGCTTATTCTGGGATCTTCTTGGGAGGATCCAATGGGAAGCTGCCATGGAGGACACCAGTGCGCAGGAGAGCTGGTTGAACTTCCTCAGAGAATAAAATCAGTCTATTCTGACGTGCGGGAAGGTGAGCAAGTGTGGCAGAAGGTCAGCATGGATGAACAGGGAATTCCTGAGTGAGCTCAAACACCAAAAAGAAGTACATGAAACGAGGAAGGAGGAATGGACTGCCCAGGAGGAACATAGAGATGGTGCCCAAGCATGCAGGGATGGAGCTGAGAAAACCAAAGCTCACCTGGAGCTGAGGCCAGTAGGGAATGTGAAAGGCAAAATGAAGGACTTCTCTAAGTACATCAGCAGCAAAATGAAGGCAGAGAAAAACTATTTATGTGGGGTTTAAGTACATAAATCCCAGCACTGGCAATTTTTAGATGTATCTGGTGATTTTTAGGTGGATCTGGCCCATTTTTTATTATAAATGTTACAGTAATTATAAAGATACAGTAAGCGATATTCTGAGTACTAGAATACTTCTTTCTGTCTTTGGACAAATAAAGAGATCAACAGAAAGTAGACAATCCTGGTAGCAGTTCCCAGCGTACCCAAATATATGGACGAAATCTGCCTACTGATACATACTTTACAAACTTTGAAGATACAAAGTGCTCCACGCCCTGCCCCCAGCAGTGCAAAGCACAGGGCCAAATCTAAATTTTTCAGGCATCTTGTTCCTCTTGTTATTGATAAAGCCCAACAAACAGCCAGAAAACAGCAAATCATTCCACTAAGGGTAGCAGAATAACTACAGTCCTCCTCCACCCTCCACGTTTTGTAGACAGACAAATACAAAGCAGTGAAACAAATATAAAACTTTAATAATAGGCTGGATTATATAGAAGAAGTCATACTCATAAGAGTTATTAAAACTATAATAGATTTTGGCAGGAACCTTTTCAGATAAAAAATTTTTTTGACAAACTAAAAATCAAAGAACAATGTGCCTTCCAAGTTGCTAGGTCTGGCACAAAAATATTGAAATGCAGTAACTGCCTCCAAGAGGTTACTGGCAGAGTTTCAGAAAAAAAAGATAGGAAAGCCCAAGAAAACAATGAGATGATTTGTCAAGAGTCATGGACTCCCTAACTATTACTGAATTTCTCTGTAGACAGTCTAACAGGAAAGGGGTGTTTGTAGCACTACAATTTATACTATCTTCTTTTTTGAATCTTTTTCCACCTTACTTACTCCAGAGCTGACAGGAATCCATAGGAGTCATGCAGTATGCTGTTCAGCTGGAAATTAGACAAAGAAATACAGATTTAAGCATACAGTATTAGATACCCAACTCAGAAATTTTGACTAAACTTTTCCTTTATGAGACTTAAGGGAAGGTTATTACTATGGAAAGGTCAAAATCAGCTAACAGCTAAAATTAGATGATGAGCAAGTAAAAGGCCTGGTTCTAGGGAAGAAGAGACTTTTCCTATTTTGGTGGAAATCAGCATCAGAAATTTCTATCCATTGTCCTTTTTCAATCAGAGCTCTGCTCCTTCCGGAGCAGCAATGGAGAAGAGCATTCCCTTCCTGCTAGCTCCAAGAAATTTCTCTTCCTCTCTCAACAGAAAATATCCCATGAATGAAGAAGTAAATATATGAGTAACAGACCAAAGCAGTTTGAGTGAGATAGATGTTAAAAACAGAAGATTTTGAGAAACGATGCAATGGAGGAGGATGGGAGCAGTGAAACAAGAGAAATAATAGAAAAGTTGGAACAAACCATTAGAAAAAACCTTAAAAATGGTACGACAAGCTAGCATGGAATAAAGAGGAATGACTTATGGGAAAGATAAGAGAGCAACAAGAACACCCACTTTATATTGCAGTACAGACAATCCTGTACCAAATTTTGCATTCTAATAATAACATTTTATGGGAAATTGTGAGACAAAACTGAGTGAACAGGAAAGTGCTCAGGGTATCTGGTTTTAGATCAGACCTCTATGCCTGATAGGCGCATGGGACAGCTGGAAGAACATTGTTAGTGATAGTGCTTGCCATTTTGAGTAATGCTTGCTTTTTTATAAAACTTAACTTGCTTATGCTAATTCATAGAAAAATGTCAGAGGAATCTATTTTTTGAGTCCTGGTCTTTAAAATTTCCTAAAATGCTAGACATCACGTCAGAAATTTTTGCACATTCTTCAATTTGTAATTTTACTTTGGTTTTTTTCCTCAGCTCAAGTCCATCCTTTTCAGGTGAGTGAAAATAATAATCTCTATGCACCCATTTTATCTATTCTACCCAGAGCACCTTCCATTGTGCATACACCAGGATACCTGCTGACCTGACAAGGTTTTGTTAAGGACAAGTGCTCTTTTCAGAAACCTCTTCTTGACTCTCTTCACTCCTGCTGTTCGTATTTCTTTCCCTTTGCTTACAACATGATAATAGTGCAATGTTAAGAGAAACAGTGTAGGTGAGAAACAGAGTAGGTGTAAATCTGCTATCTTAATTTTAGATGTAGATTAAGATTCAGACCCCTCAAAAAATCTATTGAGGCTGTGATGAGCCTTTTTACACCGAGCAAGTCAAGAATTGCAAAGTTTTATTTGATTAGCTTCTAGCTGCCAGTTTCTCACCTTTCATTATCGTTGTGTCCCTTCAGTTTAACGCTGTGGTTGAAGCTACTTCATGTTGATTTTACTCAAAGACATTAACAGGAGGTGGCGTGAAACCACCTAAGGACTACCATGTAAGGTCCAGATTGAAAGCAGAGGCCTTGCATTTCTGCATATCAGCAAAGTGGCAGGAAAGAAAAAATGAAGACTTCTATACTACAAGGTTAACCTCTTGCTGGAGGAGTGCCCCAAACACAACACTATACCAGCTACTAGGAAGAAAATTAACTCTATCCCAGCCAAAACCAGGACAAGGAGGACGCGCAGACAATTTCTTAGGACTATGCTATTTGAGCACCTATGATATGTGAAAAGCCCCACCAGTATAAGAATGCAGACTTGGCTACCACAAGATTCAGCTTATTGACTGAAATTGAGTAAATCCAAAGGCTGACAAATGTCAAAGCAACAAAACTTTTGACAGTGTCAAAACAACAAAAAGTAAAGAATTATTTTTTGTAGAATCCAGTTACTTTCTGTATTAGGTACCTAATGTAAGTACAGTTTCATTAAAAATGTAGGCACTTGGAGTGAACAGGCACTCGAATAGGCACTTTGAGTGAAAGAGAAGGTGAGCTCTGCTTAACTGTCTATATAACTGAAACAGTTAGTGGAGATTTGAACATCTCAGCTAGGAAGTCTAGTCATCAACTAAGATTACAGTAAAACAAGTTACTAAAAGTGTTAATTTCTTATTTATAATGTTGTTTTGCCAAAGTCTTCAATTTCTAAAGAAACAATGGACTCCCTTTGAACAAAACCCTTTGACTCTTGCATAGAGGTGTGCTTCCACAAGAGCTATGCCAATCATCAAAATTTCCCTGCTCTCTCTCTATCTTTAACTATTGACAATTTAACTATTTACTCATTAAAGTCATGATAGGAAAATCAAAGCTTTGGTAGGTCCATTTAAAAATCATCTTTTTTTTTGAGAATGAGAAAGGAGAATGAAAGTAGAGCTGAGGGATGAGAGGAGACTAGAAATGTAACTTCACCATTTTCAGGGATGCTACCAGTGTATTTTTCTACCTGAACATTTCAAGAACCTGGGCTAAGTTTGCTTTCTCACAGCCTATTCATATCTTGTCTCTTAGAGGGAACACTGCAAAACACTGAACCCTGCATATTTTTGAAAAGCTGCTCCAGAGCTTTAGAACTTCTTGTGTTAATGGAGGTACTCAACGTTCTGCCATTATTTTTTTTTTCTCAACCTGTCCGCTCCCCAACAATCTTTGCACTAAAACAAATTGCTACCATGAAAATTAGAAAAAAACAATTGCACTCTATAAAATACTCTGTAGGAATGTCTGACAGATGAGTGTCTAGGCACAGATGACTTGTCACAGGCTCATTCCTCGTACTCTGAATGGAAAACTGTCAGAAATTTGCTGTTATATAAAAGCATTTGGTCCTATTAAGATTTAGTTCTCCTGGTTTGGGCTCAACAGACTCAACCAGAGATAAAGATGTTTAAAAGTGTCTGTTAATGGCAGCAGTGATGGAAATCTGATGATAATGCCCCGTGAAGAGATGCCATGTTATTTGACTCCTGCATCTTCTGTGTAGTGGCCAAATTCCATGCAATCTCAATCTTATAATAGAACCTATATCTATCTGTATATAACATGTAATATGGTTTTGGTAGAATAAAGCTAGTCTACAATGATGGACTCTCCTGTTGTAATGACATATTAGTTTGGTCTCTTTACAAATGACACAAATTCTATTTATGAATATTAAAATGATAGTTAATTACTGTTTAATTCAGCCACTGCAGACTAAAAAACCCTGTTAAAATCATAAAATCCACCAGAAACAGATTTTTGGATCCATAATAGAAAAGAGTTCTTTTATTTATTTCTGTGTTAAAGACACAAGAAACATTGAGGCTTTTTAGTTTGCTTGATGTGATTTCATTTTGTCTGTGAAAAAATAATAGCTGGATATTGATAAGTTATTTTCATTAGTCTGCTTGTTTAGAAGGAAGTTGATTGACTTGTTAGTAGACTATTGTCCATGAATATAATGAAGAATATATGGATGTCATTATAAATATGGGTCTGACATTTATGTTGGTATAAGCCTGGATTTATGCATCTGAAATTAATGGAGCTGCACTGATATCAATCCCAGGCAAATTAGGTCAAAGGAATCCAAAATGGTAAACAGAGCTGCACCGAGCTAGTCTCTGATACATGAAGAGAGTCTAAAAACAAAGTGGAATTATGGATCTGGTATTTGCAACTGTGTCAATGCTAGCTTAGCCTAGCTAGCACAAGTAGTAACTGTGAAGATACAATGGCATGGTCTTCCATGCACTTTAGTACCTACAACACAAACTCCCTCCAGATCTTAGGTGCACATTTGAAAGTTTGTGGTGCTGCATGTTCCTTGCAACAGTTAGTTAGATTGATCTAACAGAGATTTGCTGCCACATGCTGTCCTCACATCTGTTATCAAGAATACCCATACTCCTTAAGAGGTCTACCTTATCAGTGGTGAAAGAGACCTCATTTCCAAATGCTTTGAGTCTTTATAGTTTTTTATGTGTTTGAAAATTAGTGAAGTAGCATTCTACATTTTCTTTGCACATCTGCAAGTAATTATCCAATGTACAAAGCAGGGGGAATTCAGTCAAAGAGGACAACAAATTAAATTTAGCCGCATTCTCCTTCGACTTCGGGTGCTTTAAATCTGGAATGAGTCCATGAGACTTGTGGAACCAAGGCAAATGAAAAGAACGGATTTGTTTTGGTCTCAGACAGAGTGAGCCAAATACTCCTTTCTCTAATCCTTAGGGGGCATTTCCTGCCATCTAAAAAGACTACTGAGCCCCTGCCCAACATTTTGACTGTTTCCCAAGCTAGTTTCTTTAGCTCAGATATGACATTATGTGTAGGGTATAAATGGTAAGGTTTTGGTAGTGGGGGGCCTGCAGGGGTGGCCTCTGTAGGAGGAGGTCAGGGACCACCCTGACATCTGGACCATGTGGACACAGCTGGTTCAAGCCAGCTCAGCGATGGATCCACTGCATGCCAAAGCTAAGCAAATCAGAGGAATTTGTGGTGCCTCTGTGAGGACATACTTAAGAAAAGGCAGAAAACACCAACGCAATGGAACAAGTGAACAACAGAGGGAACAACAAGGCCTCACCAGTAGGAGGCACTCCGCGATGGAGCTGGTTACACCCTGAAGGAACAGTGTCTATGGAGGACCACACTGGAGCAGGTACTTCCCTGAAGAGACTGTGGCCTGTGGGTAAGCTCATGCCAAAGCAAGTACTTCTGGAAAGGACTGCAGCCTGCGGAGGGCCCACACTGGAGCAGATAATTCTATGAAGGGAGCGCAGCTCATGGATAAGCTTGCACTGCAGCAAGTACCCCCCTGTAGGAACTGTGGCCTGTGGAGGAGCCCACACTGGAGCAGAAGGAAACAGTAAGAAGGAAGGTGCACTGGAGGAAAAAAGGAACAAAGCAGCAAAAAGAAATAGCTACGCACTGACCCCAACCTCCTGCACCATCTGTTGCCTCACTGACAGGACTGAGTGTAACCTGCAGTGATAGGAAGGGGAGTGGAGATTGGGAAGCAGGGAGAAGGGGTGTCTGGAGTGAAGTTGAACCTGGGAGTGGGACAGAAAAGGTGTCTTCCCTAAGTGTTTAAATGTTTGTCATCTTTGTTTCCCAATACCCAGATCAGTAATTAAATGTTTTAAGTGAAATTCCCCAAGTTGAGTCCATTTTGCCGACTGCAGTAACTGGTGAGTGATTTCCTTGTCTTTGTTTTGATCCACAAGTTTTCTCATTCTTGTTCTTCCTCTTTTCTTCCTATTCGCACTGTGAGAGGGGAAAGGAGGGAAGAGTGAGCAAACGGCTCTGTGGGTGCTTGGCTGCTGGCCGGGGCCATCCCACCACACATTAGACTTGGCAATGCATCCTGTCAGTGGTGGTTACCAGCAGAACAAGGTTTTCACTCACACCTTGTTGTTTGCGGTTTGGTTGCATTTACTGTGCATCTATGCATCTTTAATGACTTTAAAAACCAAGTCTCTCACTTTGCCCATGATTATTCTGGATTCTCTATGGAAGATAACCAAACTTAATCCACCGAATCTTACAAACAAAAGGTTTTTATTCTGAAAAGTGTAAGGCCTGTAGAAGGATTGGGCTATTAATCATGGAGAACGCAAGCAGGCCAAGAAGCCGAGCAGAAGGCGGGTGCTGGCCGTGGTGCTGAACGGGCTCCGCGGCGAGCTCCTCCACACGGGCAGCGCAGCCTTGTAGCAAGGGTAACAACTTCGATGGGAATAACCAGTAGCTGAAAAAACAAACATTTTACATAAAACTTTAAAAATATACCGTATACTTAGATGAACAGTGGTGCAAGAACCCTTCTATTATCATCTGGGAATAAATGCAATTTTTTCACTATTTATACTCAACGATCCATATTAATGCCATTACACATGGATATCAGCATCTGCCCACTAGCTCAGGGTGAAGTAAATATAAACATTTACACTTAATATTTGCAGATTTTATATATTAACTGATATTTTTCCATTTGAAAGTGCCAGTGTTTTTTGGAAAGAAATGGGATTAACACTTACCACAATTAAATCTATTTGTGGAACAACCAAATGGAACTGGGAGAAAACAAATTCATCTATGTATCATAGATTCATGGTGTTTAGGATCAGAAAAGGTGCTAGATTACTCAGCCTGACACTCTGCCTTTCATAAATCCTCACATTTCACCCACTTACCCCGTCTTGAACTCCAACATTTGTGTGGTTAAAACTTCCTTCTGAAAGGAAGGTAGGCCTGAATTAAAGAAATAAAAAATGATTTTTTTCCCTTCCCCCAGTATTATTGATTTCTCTATTAGAAAGGAGAACTTGGTATTTTTTTTATGCAAAACAACATATCCAAGTCACTTCTTAATGTCCTCCTTGCTAAAAATAAGCACTGAGCTCTTTAAGTCTTTCATGATATATTTGCAGTTCTTTCCTGCCCTTTCCTCTAATTTTTCAGCAGCAGTTTTAAGACGTATGTACCGCACCTGGTGGTGATACACCAGTGTCACTAATGCCACATGCAGAGTAATAAACATTTCCATTTCTATTCACTACTTCTGTTTGTACATTCACAGTTTGTGCTATAGCATCACAATGAGAACTCAGATTCTTGTCCACTGTGACTCCACAATTTATTTTAAAGTCACTATTTTTCAGTTTAGAATTCAGTATTCTGTAGGGATAGCTGTATCTTGCTGTATTAAATTACAGTTTGTTTGAATAGACAAGTCTACCAGCTGACCCAAATCACACTGACTTATCTATATTCACTGTTAGTTACCACTCTGCCATCCCTCATGTCATCTGCAGCTTTTATTAATGCTGATTTTATATTTACTTTTAGGTCACTGAGGAGAATGTTGAATACTGTAAAATTCAGTCATAAGGAAATCCATCAGAGGCACACTACCCAGGGATGATTCCATATTGACAGACAATGTTGCAGACTATAATTTCTGCATCCACTTATTATGTGCTTCACAGGTATTGTGTGGTCCTAATTGTTTAACAGAATGTCATGAGGTGCTAAGTCATACTCTTTGCTAAAGTCTACATTAAATCATCTCAGTTCCTTTAGCAAAGGAATCCTTATGTCAAAGAAGTAAAATGACCTACTTTTGTGTTAACTGAAATTTGTATCTTCCTGCCTTTTAATTCCCGTTAAAGACAGTATATCAAAGATTTCATAGCAAATGTTCTGTGATTTTATTCTGCACTGCTCTCACTCTAAATTGCCATTGTAAAATACTCTCCAGTCTTATTTTCAGTATATAGTCCCATGTTTTAACTTTTCCTTTAAGCAAATATCCTACAATATCCTTTTTATTGTGATGAGCTATCATCTTCTACACCGTATTATTCAGAGCAGCCAAAGCTGACTCACAAAAGATTCATTATTTGTTGTCCCATAACTGCTGCTATTTACATACATTTCCTATGGGATGTTTCCACTCTTCAAACCACAGAGAACTCACAGAGTGTGTATGTAAACTGGATACTAAAAGATAAAAGGTGAAATGAGGACTGTAGTGCTACAACCATGAAGAAAGTCACATCTAGAGGTGTGTACTGGTAGGGAGTAAAGTGGGAAAAAGATTTAGACAAGGAAGTTAATAATGCTTAGACTGCAATATCAGAATATAAACCTTTCTTCATAGCTCCTGAGTGTCAAGGAGTTGCTTGGTTTTGTCTGGTAGAAATGAAGCCTGGTATTTCAGGCCAAAATTATACATGCTGTAGCATTTTAAAACTGAGCATGAATATTTACAGTTTAAAAGTTCTAATTTAGATGTAAAACAGTAAATCAAGGACATTTTGAGAAAAAGCAGCCAGTCAATCTTGAATAAGCCCCTGAACAACCAGAGACTTTTGTCAGCACATATGGTTGTCTAACAGGGCGCCTCAGAACAGTGGGTGATATTATGTGCCATATGTTCTGCTATACCAAAGAATGATTGGGTTTCTGGTAATACTATAACCAAAGACTAAACTCTAAAATTACCTAGCTCTTCTTAATCGATATCAGCCTCTTATTATTTCATCTATATTTAGTTGCATTCTTAGTGGGCTAATAGAATGCCTTTTAGTTGTCAGGAGAAAACAGGAGGAGGAATGGTTTACCTAAATAAAACAACACTTTCAAAGTGGATTATTAGCTTGCTATTGATTTGATTATTTGAAACTCATTAGGACAACAATTATACTTTACTGGAACAAAAATTAAAAAAGAGTGACTAATAAAGCAAACAATGTGGAGGCTCTGATATTTTGTCTCATAAACTTCATAGAAAGGCATAGAACTTATTTGCAATACCCATAAAGGTGTGATAATATGGTAAGGAATATTTTCCTGACCCGAACTAATTTGGTATCTTATACTTAGAAATTCACACATTCATATAGCTCCAAATTCCATCAGATCTCTAAATAATCCTTTGCAACAATGAACTTCATTGCTTGTGATGCACTACACATTTAAAACTTGGCCTAACATTTCAGGAAGTCATTTGCTTTGTATGCTTAACTCAAAATAACTTGTGGAATCTGATTTCCAAATAGCAAGTTTTCAATCACTGTGAAATTTAAACATGTTTAAGGCATCTCAGTTTGAATACTTCATGGTGAAACACCTACATCAACAGTTGCTGTTGATAATTTAGGTGAGGAAGTCTTTAAAGGCTAGAGCTAGTACTTCTTAACCCAATACTTAGTATTGCAGTTGTCTTCACTGTAAGCAATTTCAGTTATTTTCACTTACAAAGAAGCATTTGCCCCCCCTAGTAATTTTCATTACCTTTCTGTAAATTTCTGTTTTTAGGAACTCTCCAGGTGGGTTTCAACTTCAGTTGTCAGAAACAGACAAAATTCTACTGGAAGCCATAGTTCAGCTACAGATTTAGCTCTACAGCCAAATACAGAAATCAATAAGATTTCCTGGACTGAGTGCAATTTTCAAAGCAAACACATTGATGTGAGTGTGCTATCACATCTGCACTCTCCATCCAACCTCTGCTTTAAAAAATAAAATATTCTATACACAAATGTGCTGTACAGAATAAGCTCTAAGAACAAGTGGAAAGTCATATAAAAGATTTGAAAATGTAACAAAAGGCTCTGAATGTCAGAGGACAGTATAGGGCGGGTCTTTGTAGGTGTTGATGTGCCCCTTGCTGTCAATCAGCTCTGCTAGTAAATGAAGAGGCCACAACCTCACGCCCTTCAGCTGGCACATCAGAAGACCAAAAGAAGAGCAGTCTGCATGAAATGGTCTCACATGAAGAAACAAAATGCTACTTTGTCCCTGACTCTCACCCTCTGACAGGTCCTATCAGATTGGCTTTTCTTTTTTCTAATTCCCAGCAGCTGCTGGTGTTCGGTTATTCAAATGCACTTATTCAAATCCAGCACCAGTTACAATCACAAGCAAGATAACCTACATCTCTTGCTTTTCTAAAAACCTCATTGGAATGTGCAGGCACTGTCACAGAATTGTCCAACACCAAGGTTAGACAATTTTTTCATGAGGTAAGATCTCTTTCAGGAGCCACCCGCATTCCTGGGTTTCCTCTATTTTTTTCCCGAATGCACATTACCTTTCAGGAAATGCACGTGCTTTTGGTCTGGGAGGTGACCTTGTCAAAAGATTTGTTTTGCTGCTACTTATATTGTAAGAAGGATGTTATAACGATAGCATCACATTAATTAAAATTGCAAGTAATTACAAAAACATATTAAGGAAGCTTTTGAAACATTGTAAAAACAAAGTAGTCCATACATTGTAAAAACAAAGTAGTCCATACATTTAATGAAAAACTGTGTCACCTCAAGAAAAGTAACAATAGCAATGCTTAAGATTCCTCTTGAGACATCAGGAACAGGAAATACAGTGTATAGTGCATATGTCCTCAGTGCACCAATTAGCTTTGATTGCCCTGAGAACATCTGGGACCTCCACCTATACATCCTCCACCTCTAGCCCATTAGCTCCATTTAAGCTCAGGCCCAGGCCCTAGTCCTTGCCTGAGCTACACTGTAGGTAGGTCTGTGTCCAGCTCTGTTCCTTGATGATCCTGACTTGCTGACTGGACTTCCTGGATTGACCTTGAACCTAACATGTCACTTTGCATATGTCTGATCACTGGACTGTTGGCTGAGCCTGTTACCGTCATCAACCCTGCTCTGTTTGTCTTGCTTGGATACTGTGGGACTGTGCCCTTGTCAGTGTTGTCATTGCCTCTACCTACCTGCATTGCGGTCAGCTCCTCATCTTCTCTCACAAAGTGGCCCCGTTCTTGTTGCTCCTTGCCATACCATATAGTTTACTAACTAAAGCAGAGGCCTGGGAATCAAGATTTGTAGTCCGTTCACAATTTTGCCATTGGGTCCCAATTTTCAAGGCAATCTCTTAATCTCTGAGCTTTCTAGTCTTTGGCTGTATAAACAGGTGTTGTAGTTAGCTACTGACATCTTTAACGTCTAATCTTTTCAAGGGAGGTTGCAGTGTAGGAGGCTTTAACCCATTTTCTTTCTGGATTAGAGATCTAAACCACCAAAATGTCTTAACCCAACATTTAACTGGTTGAGGTTTAATTCTTCAGTATGCAGCATACTCTCAAAATGACTCGGCATTCAAACTGCAAAAAAAAGATACTGGTAGTCTTCTGTCCAATCCTATCCACAAGCCGATTTTTTCCCACCTGGAATGCCAAAGCAAGATACTGCACAAAGCAGGTCACACTCCTTTTTCAGGTCCCCTTTGGTGAACATTCAATGTGTTGTTCAAATTAAAGAGCAGGCACAACAGCTGTATCTCTAGGTCCTGAAGGCTAAATTAAGACTGGGTAGAGAAAGTATCTGCGTCTTAATTTTGCTCTTACTTCTTGCTTTCACAGTGAAAAAATATGAAACCTGGAAACATGGAAGGTCTTCCTGAGCCAGGACATACTCTCCAGCAGAGAGTATGGTGCCATTTCAAGACTGGAAAAAGCCTCATGGGCCTTGTCAGATCAGACTGGCTTCTGCAGTTAGGAGCTGTGTATTGGGAAGACAAGAAGTCATAAGGGTCTCTTTAGCTATACCTACTTTGTACTGATATGCTAAACAGGGAGAGGTTCTGTATTGGGACCCTGAGGCCAGCCAGAGCAGTTTGGCCCAGTCCATACTTTTTAAACACTTTTAGCCTCCAAAACAGCACGGGATTATTTAAGTTCTTTGTAGGAACTGGCTGGCTTGTGCTGTCTTGGACCAAGAAAGGGAATTGTTTGGCAGAGGTGATAGCTGATGTAGGAGAAAACCTTACTGCAAACTAAAAAGTAGAGACAACTGACCTCCATTGTCTATGTCCATTTTATGGTACTCTAACTTACTGATACAGAAAAAGCTTATGATGCTGGTCAGATACATTTCACACTTAGTTATGCTCTTTGGATCTTCTGGCTTAGTGGGTCAGAATGAGCAAAAACATGTTGGGCAAAATAAACAGGCGTTTTCCTCCGGGTACCATCTTACAATACCAAACAGAGGTGCCAATCATAAGCTTGTGCTGAGACTAGTAAAGTGAACTACCATCTTCTATCTTTTACAAGCAGTGGAAAGGTTGACAACATAACAGTTAGGGCAGAATTCAGATTTATAAACAAATTAATCTAATGTCAATTAGATGTCACAGGACATTCTGCTTGGGGTCCTGTAAGCCCTTTAGTCATGTCTGTCAAGCCCATGCAAGTGTCTGTAGCACCTACAGGGTTTGCAAATGGCACTAGGTGCCTCTGTTTAGGTAGCTAATCTGTTTTAATTGGATTAGCACTGTTGATCATCTAAAATAATTCTTATGATATAAATGAGACTGTTCACACCTCTCAGATCTATGTCGTTGGATCTTTGCAAGCAACTCCAAGGGTTACCTGGTGTAAGTCCTCTTGTTTATCAACAGCCTATTTCAGGACACTGATAGATGGTTAATACAAACTATTCATTGGCTGGAAATGGATAAATCCTTAAAACACAAGACCAGCTAAGTAGTTTTGGATAATTATTTTTTGTTACAACTATTGTAATTAAATGTATTCTGCTTGGTCACTAATAGCATGTTAATGTATAAATACTACTGAACAATTTCAGTGATAATGGCTATCTTTACACTTTCTTTTAATATTGAAGCATGAATGACAGTAGTTTTGGTAGCTCAAGACAATGTCAAGCACAACAAAACCTTGCCAATCTGTGCAAGTTCAAATTGGTACAAAATCAGGCATGCAATCTCCCCTGACAGAAGTTTGTTGTAATGCAGGGGTTTAGTATTCTTCTCATGTCGTTAGGTCTTCTGGTTTTTTGTTTTGTTTTGCTTCCAAATAAGATATTACTAGGGACTGGTTAATGTTTGGAGGACTCCATAGTAGCAAGTGACAGAGCTGTTTGACATATAACGTAAGCTCACACATGCAGTTCCTAACACTTACCAGGTTAGTGGATGTCAGCTGACCTGTAGCAATTCTACAGCAACTGTGTACATGCTTGAAGATCTGGATTCATAGGCCGATAGGAAGTTAATCCATTGAAATCACTGACTAAGCTCTTTGGGGCTCAGACCAGCAATTTCAAAAGCATTTCCATTTAGTTTGATTATTCGTCCCTGCAAACTAAAGCAAGATGTGTTGCCCCACATTTGCTGAAGGTTAAACCTGTGCATATTGTTAGTACCTGATAAGAAGAAATGCTTGAATCATGGCAACTCCACTGTGAGCTACAGACCTACCAACTATAGGCCTTTGAACTGGGCTGAGATACTGCTGTGATAAGTTCCTTTATTTGCAGCTGTTAAGATCAGGCTTTTATTGACATCAACAAGAAGTGATAACAGCATGACAACTAGAAAGACAAATGCTATTTTGCAAGATATTTGCTAACGTGTTAGAAAAATCAGTCATTAAAATATAACTAACACTATTAAAACCAGATTTTTTTTTTAAATATTTTTTCATTGTCCATGTTCACCCTTGCTAATTCACGCTATTCATTAACTTCCACTGGGTCCACCAGTTTTGAGTAAGGTAAACTGAGTTTATTTGCTTACATTTAAAGATATTTTGCATTCGCATGCCTCACTTTTCTAATTACTTTAAGTTTTTTAAGTACTGCTTAGGAGATACGAAGTCAAACAGCTCCTGCACTGACCTTGTCACACTGTTTTGTCTTTGTCCAGTAGGAATGCTGTCACTGCCATAGAGGTCACTAGAAATGGGGCAGGATGTTTCACACTGCCATTCCAAAGAAAGTCTCCTTTGATACAAGCACTAAAAAAAATTAAATCCCCGATCCCCAACCTGACCAGCTTTTGCTTCCCAACCTCTGTTTCCATGGCATTCTCAGCTGGTAGAAGGCAGAGAGCTAGTACAGTAAAAGAGGCAGACCAGCTTGTGCAGTACTTTCCTAGCAACACCTACAGCCTGTAGGATCCTGTTGCGTTACCTTTAACAAGAATAGAAACAGAATCTCTTTCTACCTTTTTTCTTTTTCCCTTTCAAGGGTATAAATGGAGGAGAGAGATTGAATGGGGCCTAGCAATTGCTGACCCTTGCGTTTATAGTGCTACAGCACAGCAGTAACCTTCAGCAGCAAGACAGGCTCCTGCTCTAATAAGCTGCATTTGTAATCATAATGAGAAATAAATATCTCATCAGAATGCTAGTCTTTCCTAGTTTTGAGTGAAATTCATAACTATCTAGTTTTTGCTTATGTGTAACTCTAAGGCATGATTCTACCACTTGTTTTTTAAAGAATTCCTTGTTTTATGTATAAGAAATTATTTATGCATTATTTTTGTACGTAACAGTTATAACAATGAGTTATAACAATTTGTTATAATAGTAATTCTTGTAACATTATACTTAAATGATACTTAATTCAGTGGAGCCTCTTTAGTTGTAAATCAGCACACCTTAAGACTCTGAAATGGACTGTACAGATAAATCATTACATCTCCATGAGGTCCTATTAGATGCATCTTAGTTCCACCAATACAGATCAGACTGTAATACAAAGGACCTAAAATCATAATCTGAACCCACTTCTCAAAATCAAAGGATGCTTAAATGCCATCATGATATTAGGATACTGAAGCTATGTTCTCAGAAATGTGGAGAAACTGGACAGGTACAGTTGTTGTAGGCTGTTTCATTTGCCCATTACTTTTGTGTACCTACCTTTCTTTCAGGTGATTCTAAAGAATTGCGTAGCCACTTCCCTCATGATAGCATTAAGAATAAAATTTACAGACTTTTAGGAAGTAAAGAAGAAGGGAGTCAAGAAAGGTTTTTGCATTCTAAAAGTTTGGTTGTTGTTTGGAAGTCTGAAATTGCCGGGATGGGAACACTGCAGAAGAGAATACTGAGAAAAGATGTGATAGCAATCTTCAAATGCATTAAAGGCTGCTACAAAGAGGATGAGAATGTCCCCTGCGTACAAAACAGGAAACAATGGGCTAAAATTGCAGCAGACTTAGTTTTGACATTAGATGTAGCTTTCTAAGAGTAAAGATAGCCAGTCTCTGGAATAGTTTAGCTGTCCTGAGGAACAGGGTAGGCAAATGTCTACCAGCAATGATGATTGATCATAAATGAATAATTGATCCTACTTTGGGTGGGAGGATGGACGAGGTGACCTCCTGAAGCCTCTTCTCACCTGTTTTTCTGTGATTCTCTACGCTTAAGATACCAAAGGGACTGATATTTATCACACTTAACACTTGTTAAAACCACTTAAAATAGGCAAGACAGAAAAGCTATGAGAAATGGTGACATGTTAATAACTCTCTTTAGGTATTTTGTTCCGTCCCTACCTCTTTCTCATCCTTCTGTTCAGTCACATTAGATACTTTGTCCCCTCATACTGAGTTACTATCTTTTCTCCTCTTATCATGCTCTTGAAAGTCTGATACACCAATACTTCAGAGGCTTGGCAAAGGAACCTCTGCTTCTCCTCACTGAGTATCATATTTGACTTGCACCTCCTCTGAGTTCTCAGAGGATGACTGACAGACGGCGCATGAGTGCAATTCTGATCTTTTGCATGCATCCCAATCCAGTGATTTTCTCTCTCCTCCACTCTTATTCTACCCAATCTCCAGGTGAGTGTAAGTCTGCAAAACTAAAATAGCAACACTTCTGCATTTTGAACATTTTATAAGATAGGACCTGTGTTTTGAAAACATGGAGGCTGACTATTCAACTAGTTTAAAATATCCAGACTGATTAAGTACCTCATCTTTGGTACCTCCAATCTGTTTACTCACAGTTTGGAAGACATCTATGTTTAAGAACATCCAATGAACAGATTCACAGATATGTACTCAAACAAGCCCTACTTATATCTTGTTACTAACAAGACATATTTGGAAGGGAGGAAATCTTTGCATTAGGTCATTCAGTTCACTGGTCATAGGCTCTGTGAATGCCATCTGATAGAATAAGGGCTAAAAGAAAGCTCTGAGGCTTCTTAGCTGCTATCTACAAGAGTAACTGGTAGCCAAAGGTGTGCTGTCTTGATATCTTGTCTTATGTGAGACTTTCAGATACAGGAAGATTTCCTGGGAAACAAAATAACGCAAATTGATCCTTTTAATATTTTGGGGCATAACAATAATGTTTCATTTCACTTGGCCTTCCATCAAAAGATACCAGGCTATGTCTTCCAAATAGCGGTGTTAGGACTCAGCCTTTCATTTCTTCTATTCAATCAATTTGTCAGTTTCCACTTTCTACTATTAAATTTAAAAAACCAAAACAAAACACCACCTTTGGTCTCTCTTCCCTCCTGCCCTTCACACCAAAGGAAAATTCTGTAAATAGCTACAAACTTACCTCATTAACTCCTTTTAAGTGTCTCCCTACACTCTCCTTTTTGCCACACTGGCAGCAGCCCTTGGCTGAGACTGTCACCTCTCATGCTGACAGATACTGAGCACTGTTTCTTGATATGCTCCCTCTCCTGGTACCCAGCTGTTCCCTCGGGCTTCATGCTTAAATGGCGCACTCTTCATGGAGGGAATTAACTTCTGAATGGTTCATGGGAGATGTGGCACTAGCCTTGCTTCAACGGCAATGCTCAGTGCTGAAAGTCAGTCTTAAGCTTCTGAGGTCTGAAAAGATGGAGTCTTTGCGAGCCAAGATGAAGTAAGGGTCTAAACAAAATAATAGGATCTCTGAGCCTGATAGGATACATGCCAGGGGTATTTCACTTCAAAGAGTGCCAACAGAGAGAAGAGTCAGAATGAAGCATGTTTCTGACCTCTGAGGAAAAAGCACTAGGAAGTCTAGACAGAGATCTTTACTATACCTTGGTACAGCAATATAGCATTCATCCTTTCTTTGGCTTGTAGTGCAGCTGTTGCAGGGCAGGGACTGCCATTAATGCTGAACTCTCCAGGGTTTGTGCCACTATCCCTAACAAAGCAGACCTATCTAGGCCGAGAATGACTTGGCCCACCAGCTACAAGCCAGTGCATCAGCTGGAGACAGAGTGCCCAGAAAGCATCTTGCTACCATGACTGCCTGCCAGCATGCTTCTTCTAAGGGTGGCATGAGGGGGCTCTATCCCTGCAATTCCAGCACCATGGCTCTAAGGAAACTATGGGTGCTGCCAGAAGTCCACCAAGCTACTGATCTGCAAATTGCCACTTGCAATTCCTCGGGTAAGAGCTCTCACAGAACTTCAGGTCAAACCTGTGCTTCCAGGATTTGGCCATAATCACCCTGCAGGACGTCAGAAGACTTAGCAGGGTGCTCTGAGGACACCAGGCTGTGCAAGAACCATGTGAGCTAAATCACTACTATGCCTGAAGACATTCAGCTGGTGTGCTGCGTCTCTGGGGATGCTCTTTTCAGCAGCAGCACCTCTGTAGGAGCTGTTGCCTCTACAGAAACACCTAAGCAGAGAACTCCCCTTGCTAGGATGCAGTACTACAGAATGAAAAGCCTGTTTCAAAGAAACCGTTATAGTTAAACTGATAGAGTTGCAGCAGATGCAATGCCTGCCCTTCCCTGAAAGGCAAATACATTGCAATAATGTGAATTATAACCTAAGCCAGTATAGTGTATATAAGACTGTAAGCTACAATGCACCATGCCCATACATTACATCTCTTCTACAGGTTTGCTCCAGAACAGCTACATAAATTAAGCTATGGTGGTGGGTAGTTATTAATACTGAGACAGCTTTAGTATAATCTCTATGATTTCCTTGGGCCTCTCTCCATTATCACCAACACTCTTCTGGTTTGCGATGCCTCTGAGTCTCAGAAGAATTCTCCGAGGACAGCTGATCCTGTCAACTCTCACAACACAAATGGATTTACCTTTGCTTTGACAACTCTCTCTGGCCCTCAGAAAGAAGTGATTTTATTTTGAAGCCTAATAGCTTTGACTTCTGGTTTCTTGATTTTTCCTTTGTGGTACAGCCACTAGATTGAAAACAATGTGGGTTTTTAAATCAAAGTGGAAAAAATATAGATTCCTTAACACAAGGTGAGAAGGCCGGCACAAATCCTTTCCAAAGAACTGAAATTTGTATTTGCTGTCTCCTTGCTGACCAAAGCTATTCTCTAATAGAAGTCTCTCATCAGCCTACCTATGTGCTATAGTATCACCATTTAAAAGACAAAGATCTATATATGCCTGTTAACCCTCTTCCATTGCAAAGTATAAGGAGCTATTTAGTCTGACATCCATTTTGTTAGTTTCTACCAGCAGCAGCTGGTAGATTTCTCTGGGGTTTTCTTGAGAGCATCTGGCTTGGGTCAGGTCACTATAAAAAATTTAACGAACATCCTTTACAGGACTGGCTTGAGCTTTTTTAAATAAGGAAATCTCATCTATCTCCAATCTAACAAAGGTTTTGTTTCCATTCTGTCAATGCAGAAGACATATTAAGCATTGCATTTAATGAGATATTGAATATCACTTTGTTCCTAGTGTATACAGGAGCAGGCTGTGCTTAGAAAACACATCACTTGGTTTCGTTTTACTCTGTGGTCGGAGTAGAAGTTGTTCTGTTGTGATAAAATACGTATTTCTTCATTTTGGACAGCAATAAAATGGGCTAGACTCTAGACTGCATCTCAGCTAATATTGGAATGGAGCAAGAGAAGCTGGGCAACTGCATAGCCCCTGAAATGTGAGGCTAATTTTGAGGACGATTATTTAAAAAAAAAAGAAAAAAGCCAAGTAGTAAGAACATAAGAACTGCCGTACTGATTCAAAACAAAGGTCCCTCTAGCCAATGTTCTGTCTCTAACAGTGATCATAAGTTGACATTTAGGGAAGAATAAGAACTGTGTAAGCATATATGGTTGTTTCCCCTAATACTCTTCCAGCTTCTTACTGTTTTAAGCTTAGAGGATTTCCCGAGTGTTTTATAGTTTGTTTATTTAGCAGCTCTTCATGAATCATTCTTCCAAGTACTTCTCCCCCTGAACTTATATAAACTTCTTCCATTCACAGTGTCTTTTGCAAGGATTTGCACAGGTCTGGTACCTGATGTGTGAGGAACCACCATCACAAGCTTTATTTGATGACTCCTAACGTCCCTGAAAGGGACAGTGAATAGTTGATCTCTACCCACTTCAGTCATGCTACTTATGATTTTGTAGATTTCTGTCACATCCCTACAAATCATCCTTTTTTTTCAGAATCCTAGCCCACTGGATCATTCATTGTACAGAAGCCATTCTGTACTATTTGATCATCAAATGTGTCCTTCTCTGAATATCTTTTAAGCTCTAATGTATCCTTTCTTAAATGAGGAGACCAGAACTGCAGATAATATTCAAAGTATAAGAAATGTGCATTTATCCGGAGATGTAACTGTGTTTTCTGTCTTGTTCTTTACTCCGTTCCTGATAGTTCCTAGCATTTGATTTATTTTTTGACTGCTGCTGAGCACTGAGATGGTGCTTTCTTGGAACTATTTATCTTAACCCCAAAGTCTCTCTCACTTCTGAGTGGTAATGGTCAGGTCCTAATCCACTGTTTGATATATGAAGCTAAGATTGTTTTTCACCACAGCATTTCACAAAACGTTTTATTGCTCTGTCATGAAGCCATTTTATTGCTTTGTCATGAAGCCTCATAAGATCTTTCAGCAATTGTACGCTCAACCCTTGTCCTTATTACGTTGACAACTGTATCATCAGAAAACTTTGAAATCTCACCACTCGTCCCCTTTTCCAGGTCATTTGTAGCTATGCTAAAGCATATGGATCCCAGCACAGAATACTGTCAAACTCCTCTTCCTTTACTGAGAATTTTGACTATTAGTTCTTATTGTGTTTTACTTCTAGTTGTGTGTGTTCAGCTTGAAGAGAAGGCTAAAGGGAAATCTAATTGCTTTGTTTGGCTTCTTAAGATGAGATTATAGAGAACACAGAGGTAGACTCTTCTCATAGGTTCACAGCGAAAGAGGTGATGGACATGAGTTGCTGCAAGGGAAATTCTGATTGGAAATAAGAAAGACTTTCTTCATACTGTACCAAGACACCCAAAGAGCTTGCGGGATTTCTATCCTTCAGGATATCCAAAGCTTGACTGTTAATTACCCCGAGCCACCTTATGTAAGGTGCAAGCTGGCATTACTTTGAGCAAGAGTTTGGACTATATTACCTCCAGAAGTCCATTCAAACCTAAACTATTAGATGATCCTATGCATTTAGGACAGGATTTTCCCTCTTCTCCCATGGCTGTTCAGTATCCTTTCTTGAAGGATACTGTCAAGGTCTTTTGGAAATCCCAGTAAACTATATCAACAGGATCACACAGAACCACATACTTGTTGACCACTTCAGAGAACTCCAAGAGGTTTACAAGGCAGAACCATGTTTTCTCTTTTCAAGATCATAGTCATCATCAGGTGTGAATACACATTGCCATTAGTAATTCACCTATTTCCTCGTGAAGTTTTTAGGTGAATACCACTTGGCCCTGGTGATTTTTATTTGTTCCTTTTCATTCTATTTCTTTGAATCATAATGCCTTCCAAAGTTGCTTCAATTTTCAGACACATGGTTCACTGAGTTCCCCTTAAAAAATGATGCTTGTGTTGTAATCTCCCATCTTTTCTATAATGAACCTGGATGCCAATAATCTATTTAGCTTCTCTGCCATGATCTTGTCCTCTCTGACTGCTCCGTTTCTACTCCTGTTAGGGAAGTGCTACAAAATGCTTGCCAGATATTTTGCTCCTGATGTTGTAAGAGAAGAGTTTAGTACTAATTTTAGTTCCTTTAGGAAGCTATTGCTCTGATTCGTTTTTGGTCTGCTTGATTACATTTTCACATTTCATCTACCCAAATTTATGATTCTTTTCATTTTGTTTGAATACAGCTTCAAATTTTTAAATAATGCTTTCTTAATTCTAACAATCTGGTTTAGCCATTCCATCTTCCTTTTGCCAGTTTCCAAGCCTCTTCTAATACACAGTACACAATGTTGTTGTGCTTCCACTCTGGTGTCCTTCAGCCTCTACACCACCCGTAACTTAATTCTCTGTCGCCCAATTGATGGCACAACTGTGGTCAAGTTTTTGGCCTTTTGCTTTTTTTGTGTCATGGATGCTGGATCTGAGTAACGATTATTGTTACAGAGTTGTGCTTCCAGAGGAAATTTTGAAACAGATCTTTGTCATTATCTTGTCAAGGGCTGCATTTCCTCTTGTGGGGTTGCTAGGCAGCTGATCCATGAAAGAATCATTGACAATTTCATCTACGGTTTATGTCCCTGAGTAAAGTTTCCCTCCTCTACACGGAGGTAACTGAAGTGACCCAATAGTTTGTTAATTCAATTTGATCCCAAGCTCTAACTAAACATGTAATTCCATTGTAGCAGTAACACGGTATACTTTTATCATCCGTTTGTATTTTGTACACGAGTATTACAGCATCCCACTGGCTATCTTTTTTCCATCAGGAAGAAAGGAGGAAGAAAAACAGCTGTAACTGATAGCTGTTCAATCACATCATCAGTAGTTTTTGATCCAATTCCTTTGCTTTCAGGAGTGCAGCAGAGCTTATGCTGTTGTGTTTTGACCCTGAAGCCTGCTACTCTGACTCTACTAATATCAACATGTAAGCTCCTTCTTGTGTTTCTCTACTACTCTGCTGAGCCCAAATGCTTTCATCTTCATTGCAAATTCATTAATTCTACTCCATTTTCCTCATCCTGATAATCTTCTATTCTGGTGCTTTGATTTTGTCTTTAGCCCGGAGGGCAACAATATTGACTGTAACTGAAGACATTCTTATACTTGTAAAAATCTTCTCCTCTCTAATTATGCCTTGACCACAAAAAGTGTTTCAACAGATATAATTCTGATTCTATTTTTAACACAAAACTACACTTACATAGATATCCCTTTCCAAGTTGAATCTCAGGTATTGACCTGAGACCACAGACCTCTCCTTTAGGAGTTCAGTACATAATCTCATACACCCTGAGAAGGGGAACAAACCTAGGTAGAGTTTCATCTTTTCTTTCAGCATTTCAGCTTTTAAAGGTGACTTGCAAAATAATCTGAGAATATAATTTTTTGGCAACAAAATGACTATTGGAGACCACTGGGAAGTAATTTTAGGAACATAATCTCCAGGCATCAGTGAATTATTTACTTCAAACTTCTTCATAAGTTTTTCATTTAGGAAACATGGAACTTTATATAAACTGTTGTATTGTATTGTTAGAACATTGAAACAAGATTATTCAGGGCAAAGCTTTTGACTGGAACACACTGATTTAGGTGCCACGGTTCTGAATTTTCTCCCTCTTTACAGTTTGGTACTTCCTTATGCATAAAAAAGTATGTGTGTACCTAAAGACTCAGAACAAATAGAGAGGATTTTATATATAAAAGAGAGCTATTTAACACATAAATAAGAATATTATGTTGCATCTTTTTGGTAACAAAAATAACATTTTGAAAGAGAAAAGGAAACAGCTGGTTTCCAGATCCATATTGAAACAAATACTTTAAATCACCTGTTTAAGCTCACCTGTTTTACTCTGTATTGCGGTGGACTACAAGCACTGTCTTTGTTGTGACTCAGAGTACAGCAACTAAGGGAAGACTAAGGGAAGTAACTACTTAGATCATTCAGCTTGATTCTAAGAGCACGCTAAGATGTGGGAGGCAGATGAATAGTTAGACCACAGGAATTGGATGTGACCCTTTACTATTCTCTCCTCATTTCCAGTGACTCACTTGATGACTTGGGTAATGTCACTTATTCAATCTGTGCCTCAGCTTCCTGAAATCAATCTGTGCCTCAGCTTCTCCAATCATAAAGATGGTACAGCTGGCTGAGAACAGGGTTCTCTCTGATGTGATTTTTTTTTTCTTTTTTCAAGGTACTGAATTGGAACAGCAAAAATCCAAATTATTTGTAAAATAAATATTCCCCAAAATGTTGTTTTGGGATTATCACAACCTCGTTTTTCATGCTTTCTCTTTAATACAGTTGTGCCTCTTATACTGAATTGTTTAACTTCTTAAATACAATATATATGTCACATTTTTCTCATCAGTGGTTGCTCTTTCAAGAATTTAGTATAATATAAAGTTCAAACAAAATGAATCAAAATGTTATCAAAATGAAGAAATTCTACACCACAGAAACAAAATGCTTTTTCTCCAGTTAAACAATGCAGTAGATGCTGACACATTTCTGATGAGTGCTTTCATTTTGATGAAACTACACTTCGTTTAAAGTCATTAACTCAGTACACATATTGGTTTTATGACATCTGATTGTTCTCGTATTTCGTCTGACATCTTCCTCTTTCACAGGTAATAATTATCTCTCTGTCTGTCTTTCCATCTATTTCCTTCTCTTTTCCACAAATGCATTGCTCCTCTTACAAATATCCTCTCTCTTCCACATATTTCAAGCACTCTCTTCTCTCAGGTTGTCTAGCTGATTAAAATAATAAAGTTAAAAGTTCAAAGCAACTGTTCCCAGGCTGTGCTTAGCTTGAATTTTGCTGTTTCTTTTTGAACCTAAAAGGGCTTGCGTGCCTTAAAGTTTGTTCATCTTTTCTGATTATATCCATTGGATAATTAAAGGTATTTTCTCCCACAAACTTTGCCTCACTACTTCTTAAGGCAAACCGTTCCATCAAAACTCTTGTGCCTGTTTTAGTAATAATACTGACTTTTAAAGTATCTTGCAATTTATAAATAGAGACGCATGAGATGATTGTGATAGGCTTGCAATAGATTGTAAGATAGAACTTGCCATAGCACATCCTCCACTGTAGGGACAGCTCTTGAGAATGACACCTTCCTCCCCTCACTGCCATCTTCTTACCTGCTGCTTCTTTACAGCCTGTCTGGGGAATCAGGTGTTTACTGCCAATTAGGCTTGACAAAACAGCAGGAGTTTCTTACGTTCTCTTGACAAGAGTATTTCTGGGCTGCTGGCAGCTGTTGGAGGGCTTCTGGCTACATGGACAGCATTAGACCTCACTGTACTAAGCACTTTTTGTTCATTTGGTGATTTAGATCATTTGGATCTTACCCTTACTGCACTCTCTGCTGCAGTCATAGTGTAAAACATTCAAGACTTTATTAAAGATTTTCTTTTGGAGCAAAAATAATGGTAAGATACTTTAATTGGCAGCAAATAGATTTAAAAAAACCCTTTATATATTACAATGCAAAGTACATATTCATTATATCTATAGGCTACTTTACTAATTATATTAGAACTGTTCAGCAAAACCACTGGAGCAACAATAAAATTCTTATTCCAAAAAGATATGGTGCATAATTATAGAAAATGTTGTGTTACTTCAATGCTTGAACTGAATCATTGCTTTTCCAACTGCCAGATTGCTGACTAAGAGTATTGGGCTCCAGTTTCTTCTGTCTGAGCCATAACACTTCTCAGCCTTTCTGACAGATGTAAAAAGATATTACAAACTTAGGGTCTTTCAGTGCAAGGGACTTATGCAGGGTTCCCCTGAACTGAATGGGATTGAATCTGCCTGTGCTATCAGCTTTAGACAATAGGTCCAGAAGATAAACAAAAAGTAGATGATGACTTTTTGGGGTGGAGGGTGGTGTCTGTTCCATCATTTTTGCGCTTTTTTCTAGTTAAAGGAGAAAATATGGAAACTGATCTCAGTACTTTGGAAAATGATGTTGTACTTAAAACCTTGTTGGTATTTCTAGGTTAAAAAATAATTATTAACAAACACATTTGGAAAGTGGTCAGACTGAAATAAGAATCAGCTCATAATAGATTCAAATCCGATAGGAGTTTGCAAATGCACTGTTGCACCTCAAAGGGTGTATGATTTGGAGCTGCACATACAGAAGCATCATGTCACGGAGGAGGAAGGTGACAGTTCCTGTTTATGCATTTTTTGGCAAGCTGCACCTGAAGGATGGGATGATTTTCTGGAAACTGCCATGCCAGAAATACACAGCTAAACAGGAGGGAACTGAGAAGAGCAAAGGGAATAATTAGAGACCTATGGGGGTGGGACAGGGTTTCTAGTCTAGTTTTTTAAGGAAACCAAGCTATGCAATCGCACTGTTTTTCTGTCAGTACTCCAGCAATACCATTTGAATCTCTTGACCAATTTCAAAGAAGCCTGACAAAAAGGGAGAGGTCTAAAAACACTGAGCTCCTGCAGGTTTTATGAAAATCAGCAGCCAGATAGAGTAAACTCAGATTTGTGCACCCACTAAAGAACAGGTGGAAACATGAACTCAGCTGCATTATTTGACACAAGAGAATCCAAAGCTGTCATCCAAAACCAGGCTCCATAAGGTTTGCTGCTGATGGAACTGCTAGTTTGTTTAGAGGGAGCTTTTTTCCTGTTTTTTTTTAAATAAAATAAGTTTAAAACAAGACCAAGACTTCTATCTGAGAGGATTTTAAGACACTAATCACTGCAGCATATAGGCACTCATTATAAAATTATGCATAATAACAGATCTTGTCCAGAACAGGCCCTGACATCCCTACCTGAAATGAACTCCCTTTGTGCCAGTGTTTTTTGTCTGCCTTGAAAAGGACTGTTTCCATTTATTCTCATGCTAGAGCTAGCTGTGACCTTCTTCTCTCTCTTAAAATACTGCATTGCCACCAAACTTAAAGAACTGAAAAATCGTGAGTCAGACGCCAAAATAAAAACTGCTCTTGAAAATCACGATATGTTAATAAAAGATATTTTACTGTGAATTTGGTCTGTCTTTGAAAGTTTTAAAGTCCTTCAACAACTTATTGAGTGAGAGAGAAGTCACAGTGTCCCACTTTTACTAACCTATTGTGAGAAATTACTTTGAGCCCTTGATGCTGCAGGGTATTTCATCCTTCATGACTGTCCCTCAAACAGCAAACCCCCTCAGACTGAAAACTCCTCCACAGCTTTCACTACCCCCAGTCTCCCATGAGTCTGAGAAAGAGCACCTCAGGGAAGGAACCTACAGGAAAACCCTCTGAATGATTTGTTTCCAGTTTCTTCTTTCAGTTTGCCTCAAGCAAGAAAACAGACAGTCATGACTGCTCACAGCTAGGCTAATGAAAAGAGCTTGAAAAGGGAGTATTGGTGGAATTGAGAAATTTAGAATGTGGCCTTTGGACAATCTGAAAGGAAGATATGGGAGAGAAGGGAAGTTCCTAAGATTGAGGGAAGGTCTAGAATCATAAAGAAATATGCATCTGTCGTGCATGGGGCATATGTGGATACTTGTCATTATGAACTGAGAAAAAAAGATCACAGATTCTTGGCTTCTCAAGTTTAAGAAAGTAATTTACCTGATATGTTACAATAGCTATATTGATACTCCATTTCTAGATTTCACAGCAGTCTTCCCTAGAAAGGACTTCAGAGAAACGGAGTTAATAGGATGCCTGTCAGTGACAAGACTTTGGATGTTACTAAGCAGGGGGCATTCTTACTAACCAGGCAATGAAATTCTCTTCAAGGCTCTCATGTATCATTCCAGCTTTAGGGTATAATGTATTGAACTAGACTGGGCTTTCCACACATTGTTGGTTGGACGACAATGTCAGATATTTCATCTTTACAAAGCAAATGCGAGCAAATCAGAAAATGACCACTAAAGGTTTGAAGTACTGACAATAAGAGCTGAGTCTCTTCATGTAGCCCTATGAAAAATGAGATTACTTTTATGGATTCTTCCATATTTCTCTCTAGTAAATTCTACTATCTTTGTGCAAAAATAATGTAAAATCATTTGTTGTGCCTAAGACTTTGTAGGCGTTAGGAAAAGCATTGCCAGAAGGTTGAGAGAGGTGAACCTTCCCATCTACTCAGCACTGGTGAAGGCACATCTGGAGTGCTAAGTCTAGTTCATGGCTTCCCAGTACAAGAAAGACATGGACATACTGGAGCAGGTCAAGTGAAGGGCAATGAAGATAGTTAAGGGGTTGGAGCATGTCATATGAGGAAAGGCTGAGAGATGGGACTGTTTAGCCTAGAGAACAGAAGGCTCAGAGGGATCTTACCAATGTGAATAAATATCCGATGGGAGGGTGTAAGCAAGAATGAGTCAGGCTCTTTTCAGTGGTGCCCAGTGACAGAACACAATAGGCACAAACTAAAACACAGGAGGTCTCGTCTGAACATGAGGAAACACTTTTACTGTGAGGGTGACTGAGCACTGGCACAGGTTGCCCAGGGAGGTTGTGGAGTCTCCATCCTTGGAGATACTCAAAAGCCATCTGGATGCTGTCCTGGGCAACCTGCTCTAGCTGACCTTGCTTGACCATGGAGGCTGGACCAGATGATCTCCAGAGGTCCCTTCCAACCTAAATGATTCTGTGATTCTGTGCTTTTCAGTAACACAGTTTTATTCACAATATCAGCTTGATCCAAGTCCACACTCCAACTTCCATCACTTTTTTTAACCATTAGTCTGCAGGAGCTTTCAGCTTTCCCTTCTAAGTTATAAGAAACTATATATAAAATCCCCTCATACTCTTTGTATTAATTTTGTATTTCACACACAGCAGTAAGAATTCATGTGCTTGACCCAGCATACAGCAATTAACACAATAATACAGAACAGACATATACATGACTGTGTCAGTAATTAATAAGCAGAAAAGTGAATAGGATAGCTTAACCTCATCTAATATTTTCTTCATAAAATTATCTTGGAGACACTTGGGTCTTATGGTCTTAGACCTTTAATATTTTGTTTAGGTTGGGCTTAAAGCAGCGACTTTTCAACACTAGGGCCACTGCTCTAGTGAATTAGTTCTTGCAGTTACTTGAGCTACATCTTTTATGTGGCATCTGCAGGCCTAAATTATCTGAAGGAGTGCGGACTACCTATGGATACCTATAACAACATAATCATGATGTCTAGTATTACCATTCCAGTCATGTCATGTTTTAGTTGTTTCTGATACTAAACATATGGTGGTACCTCACCTTCTTCTCATCATGTATTCTTTTCAGTCTTGTTTCCTTCAGTTTTGAGGTGGCTGCCATACTTTGCGTGTTGGTAATGAATGGATAAATTCTTTAGCATCAGCCTGTAACATGAAGGCTGTCTTCCCTGCCGGTCACAGATGGCGGGAAGTGATTTTATTGATTTGTTAGTACTTAGCTAGAAGGATTACATCTAGCAGTAATAATGTGGCCAGGCCCGGGGACAAATCACCACACAAGTTAGCGGAGGGTCTGTGTCTTTAACTGAGTGTGACATTATGATATTTACCAGCCCTTCATAGTGCTTTGCTTATTAACACCACTTTAATCTCTTCTGAGCCATCTGTCGGTCATTCAAGTTTCAGTTTCCTTCACGTGCTGGAAGAGTTGAGAGACTTCACTTTCTGAGCTGAACGTGGACATATTACCACTCAAAGCTCTGGTGGTCACAGAAGTGTTTATTATTTTTTTCTTTTTAATTTGCGTTATCAAATTGTGTCCTGCAGAAAATCTCTTGGGGGGACACAAGCAGATGGCCACAGTAATTCCTCTCAAATTCAAGGGGTCACGAAGGTTCATAGCTCTCAGAATTTGCGTTAGAGGTATTAGTGTGGCTGGCTGAAAGCTGGTCCCTCTTCCTATTCCAAACCCGGCAAGTTTGGCAGCAAGCAGCGTTGAACACTGCCAGCATAGATTTTTTTTCCTTTGGTTCGTGCCCATCAGACGATCTCTCTAGAAACCAGAGCAGTTTCCATGCTGTGACCTCGGCAGAAGCGTGACTGAGAGGTCTTAAGTGTCACCATGTGTTAGTGGTAGTTCACATTTTATTTGAGAGTGGAGTTTTCTCTATATTTCAGCTTTGCATTTCTAAGCAGCCTGAACGATTTCATTCACTGACAGGCATGCGTTTGAGCAAGGGACCCTTCAGAGCTATAGGCATGAGTTCCTGTCCAGTGGACTACATGCAGATGATCTCCTGTAGAGAAGGGCTGTTGTGTTCGTTACCAGCTCTCCAAAGTCAAGTTGCTCAGAGCTGGTAGATCAGAAATTGATAGGGAAGCTATCTCTCTCTGGAAGTGATGTTTTGTTTCATGTGTGCTACCCCCTCAGTTGAACAGTCAGCACTGTGGCATGTTTTGTGGCTGGTTTTGGTGGGTCACAGCAGTGCAAAAAGTGGGTCTGATATAGATGAGAGTTAAGAGCCCTCGCCACCCCTATGGGAAGTGTGGGGGGACCATGGCATGGGTGCCACTTACTGGGTGTAAGAAGCATCTGAAGAAAGTGCTGAAGCATGGGACCCCAAGGAAGGGACGGTCGAGCGGTGACAGTGCTGGCTCAAGGCAAGGGGGCGGCAGCTGCAGCTGGAGCCCCAGGGGCTGGGGCCAGCACGGCTCACGCCCGAGGGAGCGGCGGCAGCACCGGGAGCTGAGGGCTTCCCCGGCGCCTCAGGCAGCCCGCAGCAAGCCCGCAGCACGGCTCCCCAGCCGCTGCCCCCTTCCCACGGGTGGCCCCTGCCTAGGGCAAGGCGGCAGCCCTGGCGGGGGCTCGGGCGACCTCCCGGCCCCGACCTGCGCTGCGGAAACCTCCAGGAGGACGTGAGGAGGACGGCGGTGCCGGGGCCAACGCCGTGACCGTGCGGCGGCGGGACGAGAGAGGGGGGCGGCGGGGAGAGGCGCGGCCGGCCCGGGCCGCCGGCATGGGCAGAGACAGGGGCAGGGGCAGGCAGCGCTGCCGCCCGTGAGGCAGCGGCGGCAAGCCTCGGACCCCGCCTCACCGGCACTGAACTCCCCCTCCCTCCTCCCAGCGCCAGGCTCGCAGCGGCGGAGCATTTCGGCGGCGGCAGCAGCGGCAGCACCCGCCCTTCCCGGCCGGCCCGCGGCGCGCACCGCCCCCCCCCCCCCCCCCCCCCCCGCACGCAGCCCGCCAGCGGCGATCGGGAGCCCTCCGCGCCACGGCACCCCCGCCCCGCACGCCCACCGCCGGGAGGATGGGCTGCGGGCGGCGGCACGGCAGCCCCCGAGCTCCCTGAAGCCGCGGAAACAAAGGGAGCAAGCAGCAGCAGCAGCAGCAGCCGGGCCGGGGTGGATGCAAGCAACCATGAAAGGCTGGGTCTCCGCCTCCTCCGCTGCTGCCAGAGAGCTGCCGGCTGCTGCTGCTCGGAGGACTACACTGTGAAGGGGGCGGAGGAGAGGCTGGCTTGGTTTGCCGTGCAAAGGTAGAAGGTGTAAGGGAGAGGCGGAAAGAAAATGTCTTCTTCGGTGGGGCCCCGCGGCCCTCGCCCGCCCACGGTGCCTCCCCCGATGCAGGAACTGCCCGACCTGAGCCACCTGACAGAGGAGGAGAGGAACATTATCATGGCAGTGATGGACCGGCAGAAAGAAGAGGAAGAGAAAGAAGAGGCCATGCTCAAGTAAGCAGACGCCAGTCATTCATTCATTCAGGCACTCATTCATGCGCCGATCGCCGGCGGGAGGGAGCGGGCGCTGCCACAGCGGGAGCCGGCCGGTGCCCAGGGCCGGCCGGCTTCGCCCTGCTCGGCGGGCCGCCCCGCAGGGACCCCTCGCCGGGGCTGGCGCTGCGGAGCCCCGGTCCCGCTCCGTTCCCGACCCATAACTTCCTCCTCCCCGGCCGTCCTCCCCAACCCCGGGCAGCTCCTCCCGAGGCAGAGCTTGCCGGGGGAGCCCGGCACGGCGGGACGGAGCGGGACGGCGGCCCTCCCCGCCCCGAGGGAGCCAGCGGCGCAGGGCAGGCGAAGGGGCTGGGCGGAAACCCCGACATGGGGGTGAGGGGCGAGGTGGGATTCCTTTGGGGTCCCCAAAACCCCGCCTCTGTCAGGAGGGGCCGCTGGGTGGGGTTTCCCTGCGTGCGGGAGCCTCCGCGGCTGCCGTGCTGCCCCCGCCTGGCTCGGCCTCCGCTACCGCCCGCCGCGGAGCTGAGGCGGCTGCCCCCAACCGCCGCCCTGCCACCCCCCCCCCCCCGCCCCGCTCCGTCCTCCCGCCGCCGTCTCCGGCCCGCCCGTCGCCTGCTCCCGGGAGGGCAGGGGCTGGGAGGCAGCTCGCTCTGAGGACAGCAGGGCGTTCGTAATTAGGAAATAAATGCAATTAGTCGCACTGCTCGTTACAGAGGGGAAGCGTGCGTGCGTGGTGGCGGGATGGAGGGAGAGTGGGTTTATCCCGCTGCCGGCGGCACGGGGAGGGGTGCGGGGAGCGCGGGGTGTGGGTAGGTGCCATGTTTGGAAACCAGGTCCCCACAGCCTCTTTTGAACCTTTTCTCTCTCGTTCCCCCCCCCCCGCCCCATCGTTGCCAAACGGCGCATGTGACCACATTTTCTAGCCTCCTCCGTCAATAGGAGGCTTCAAACGTAATGTTACCAAATTGCCTGCTGCGAGTGATGAGAATAAACAGATTGAAGCTGTGGCCTGTGGAGGAGAATCAGGCTTTCTCCTCTCCTGACTACCCGTCAGGCCTGTTTGCTCTGGGGGGGAAACGGTAAGAGAGGTGACTGGAATAGTGCAAGCCTCTGACGTTACCCAGACCCTCCCTGCCACGGGAGGTGTATCCTTACCTCACTGTCTTCTGGTTGCACACACCTGTGCTTGGAAGGGACGCTCCGAAGGTGTGACGTGATCTGGGTATTTCTTTTGGCAGCATCGGAAATACCCACTTGAGCGATGCGGGTGCCAGCTCTTCCCCGTGGCTTTCTCTGACCGATGGAGAGACCAAACCCCCGCAGGCTCCCGACTTCGGCCCCGCGCGCTGTGTGTGGTGAAGCTGGGACAGCGTTTCAGTGTATTGCTGTCTCTGTCCCTTCCCATCGATGCTTGGCTCTGGATTTTTACAGGGGCTACTAGAGGTGATTGCAACGGCGGGTACCGAGGCCCAGCTGCTAGCGTTGCGTATTGCCGAGGAGCCGGCTGGGAGTGTGGTGTTTGGATCTCAGTCCAAGACGAAGAGTTCAGTTTGCTGTTGCTGTTCATTACGCTTGGGGTGTGGCTGGTCTTGGAGGTGGGGTGGCTGAAATGAGAAATGTTTTGTGAAAATGCATTGTATTAGTCAATGTGGGGAAACATAAGGGAAGGATCCCTCCTCAGTTTCTATTTATCAGAAGAAAATTAAATAAAGGAGTAGCTCAAAGGCTCTAAACTACATTTATCCTTCTCCCATTCCTTGTCCCCCAGCACAGCTACTTCCCTATAAGTATTTAGCTTTTATTCCGTGAAGAAGATTACTGGTTCTGTGATGATGTTGTAGAGCAATACTATAAATCTTACAGTCACTGCAAGAATGAACTTTTGTTGATAGAGATGGTAATTTCTCAGCCCTATTCTTGTTAACATGGGGTAGAGGATAAATTTTCCTCCTTTTTTTTTCCCCATTTTTTTTCTTCTGCTCTTCTTTTTTATTGGCATTTCTGAATTCTGGACTGATACTTCCTTTTTTGTGAGATGATGGGAATCTTCTGCAGTTTTACTAAATGAATTTAAGACACTTTAAATACAATTTTTAGAAGAGGTCAAAAATTGTGCTTCGTGAATTCAACTTGAAATTACTTTATATTATCTTCAAAGGTTTGTGATACCCAAAGTTAAAAGTTTATTTCCATACAACAGTTCTTTCAAATCATGAGAATAACAGTCTGGGCTCTCCATTGGTCTCAGAAACTGTGATTTTAAATAGACTTTTTTCTTTAAATAAAGAGCCAGAAATTAATAGAAAATACATTGGGAAACTTACAAACCTATATACTCGCTTTAGCTATATCACTGGTTTTCAAAAATTAGGTCACAGCAAATAGTTTTCATACTGATTATGTCTTGACTCTTTTACAGAGAACCACTAGATTTTCTGAGATTGTTTGCCTTTTCTGCATGCTGAGCACTTACTTCCTTTTTGGGACAAGAGTTAGACACATCTTTCCAGAGAGTAACCCTTATAAGATTGGATTTTGAGACAAGAATTTACTTCCATAATTTTGTAGAGGTTTGTTACAAATATACAGTGGTGCTATCCAGATGACACAGCTATATTATAAAAGTCAGATATCATCACTATCCCTTCCTATTATCTTCAGTAAAAGTTTTTTTGATTATCCAAATGTCTCAGCAAAATAGGCACCAGTTTTCATTTAAAACCACCTGGCAGAGAAATGTTTCCATCTGTAACACCCACAGGCAAATCTGTAATGTCCCCTGGAAATGAAGCTGATCTGTGTTGCAAGCTAGGCTACCTTCAATCCTGGGCCGATCAGCGGCCGCATACATGCTGTCTCATGAATCATACGGGCTAAAAAGGGTGCAGCATTTCTCTCCTGTTCTGGATGTCCTGATAGTTAGCAATAAAAGTTTCTAAAACAGTGCTTGTAATTTTCCTTTCCAGCACTCCTCATGGCAGAAAACTGTAGGAAGAATTATTGGTTAAACTACTGTATTCTTCACGTGATGATCATAAAATTGTGGATCCAAGGGAATTTGAGGTGTTTCTGTGAGTAGACTATATGGATTTCAGGAGGAGTAAAAGAGATTAGGGTCATCGGTAAAGAGGCTGTGTCCCTCTCCTCTGGGTCTGTACCTCTCTGTCTTCCTGAGCCCTGTTTCTGACTCGGAGCTAAAAGCCTTCTTGTAAACCCTCTCTGCCAGTTCATGCTGACATCAGCACGTACTGCAGCGTGCCAGCCTGGGAGCAGGGCACTGTTACAGGGAGCAGGACTATGGACAACGTAATGCTTTCGCTGCTTGCACTGGAGAATGACAGAAATGCACGCTTCGGTTTGAAACCACCTGCTCATCTCTTTCCAGGAACTTGCCCTATCTGTCAGTTTGTTGGCCTGCTGAATTTCCTTCAGCAGTCTGGGGCTAACAGAGCTTGTCACACCCTTAGGATAAAGGCATGCAACTTGTAGTGGCCAGTGTAACTTTCTTTTTCTAGGTATACCTGGTCAGTGGCAGAGACCTCGTCCTCCCCTCACCCTTCCAGTATCAGATTTCAAACTGCTGTGTGTGGTGTTTGTGGAAGGGGAACATTCTGCTATCCTATGACCTGTTGAATACCTTGGAGCAACGTGTTGAGGAGTTAGGGCTTTTGTGAAGGTTCTTCCTTTTGCTGTTTTTATGAACAGGTATACCTTGGCATGAGGAACACTTTAACATTAGCCGATTGCCTTGAAATTGCCTTACATCCAGAGATGGGTTTTGCATTCCTGCTGTAATACGGGTGGTGTCACTAGGTACTCCTGAGAGCATATCCATGCTTTCGTGCAGTGAAGTGTGGTCCCAGCCTGGTGTATGGCACTGAAGACTCAAATTCACATAAGCACTTCGATGCTTGCCTGGCACTAAGTAGAAACTGAAGCACCTTGAGTGCAGTCCATGAAATCTTTCTGTAATGGTGCACCTGAGAAGCTGCCTGTTCCTGTGTGTCCAGGGCATATAGGATCAGAGCATGTGAGTGCCTTAGCTGCTGAATTGCTTGCTGTCTGTCTTACATCTAAGCCTACTTGGGAGTCACAAACTACGTAGTCATATGCTTAAGTCCTCTGAAAAACCTGATGCTAATACAGTACCTCTATAATGTGTATTGATACTCAGTGCTGAACTCGAAGTGCTGTTGTCACAGTGATGGCTGCTTTCCTAACATGTAGGGGACAGGCAGTGTTACTGCTTCCAGCTACTTTAGGTGTAATAGCCTCGTGGTTAGGAAGTGGTTACCTAAGCCCAGTACACTTATCAGCCTGAAGAGATTGTGTCCTAGACAAGTGCCATTACATTATAACTTGGTGGAAAGAGTTTGGCTCCCCATACAGAGAAGAATGGAAAGTTTATGGGCCCAGGAGCATCATTCAATGTCAAGCCCAGTAGGAAGAGCTCTCCTTGCAGAGGAGCTCTCTTGCTCTCATGCTGCATGCTTCTGGTTACCCAGGGCTGTTAACATAGCCTTTTTTGAAAGAGTTGAGAGAGGTTTAAAATACAGAGAGGTCTGGGAGTAGGAAGCAGGTCCTCCTTCCTCCCAGCTGAATGATCTCGTCTTGGGGCTTCAGAGCTTTGCCTTTTTGTTCCTCTGTGGTTGGGAGAGCTTCACCTTCCTGCATGCCCCACCTTTGACAGCAGCATGGAGAGCAGTCTGTTGAGTAGGTGGGACTTTACCATGGTAGACTCAACTCTCATCCACTCTTGTTTCCCCGTTTCACACTGACTGTGCCAGATTTTGTGGGTATCTCTGAAGACTGTATTCTCTAGCAACTCTTTTAATTGGAGCTTGGTCTTACAGACCCAAGCTTCTGCTGCTCCTGCATGAATAAATGTTTGCATAGGACAGTGGTAGAATGTGCCATGGCTGCCTCTGCAGACTAATTCACATTGGAGGCCTTTTTTCCTATTTGACATGGTAGATACTCCTGTAGCTGAAAGGGAGGACGTTTGTGTTGAGTGGCTGATGTGTCTAGCTTTGAGTCCAGATGTCACCTGTTGCCCTACAGGTGACTGATGTGACTAAAAAATTGTGAGGAAGCGTGAGAGGGAAAGTTTTCAATGAGGCTGAAGAGAGAAACACACCATAATTTGCAAAAATGGGGGAAAACCTCCCCATTTTAAAGGAAAAATAGTTTAAAAGTTTAAAGTGTACCTTCAAACACTAGATAGCCTGAGACAACTATATTGTTTGTGGGTATAAGGTGTCTTGAAGTGAAACAACCTCAGTTAATACACAGCAAATTTCAATCATAAACAAATCACAGAACTATATGTATTTATATGTATGTACTTAAGCTGAAGTTTGCTTATGTGCAATTGTGTGCCTTATCTCATTGGGTTAGTTAAGTACTAAGTGCAAACCATGGCAGCTGTGAACACATCTAGTTGAGTTCCAGTTCTGTTCTGCAGACTCTCACAGCCCAACAGGACCATACATTGGGACAGCCAAAGTACTTTTCTGCACCCCTGGTGGAACAGTGGCTTGTCAAAGGAGGAACAGCTATAAATCAACCTTAGACAAATTTTGGCCAGAAATTAGAAGAAGGTTCCTAGTTACCATGGCGGTCATTTTCTGGAGCAAATGTAAGTGGGGACAAAAGCTCTTACTACCCTTCTGATGGGGTTTAACAAGACTGTGAAAGAGATTGTTTGCCAAGGTAGTGGCAATAGTAGAAAACTTAACTCGGAGACACAGGAGGTTCTTTGTAGTTTTGTAACTCTAATTGAGTAGCTTCAGTAGAGAGGCTAGCACGTACTTGGAACCTTCCCAGATCTTGAGAGTTATTTCAAGATTTGCCGTGGGAGTGGCAGTTAATAATTAGGGAGAAGTTGATCCTAACACCCTGTTTTGACCATCTAGTGTGGTACAGAAACTTGAGTTTAGTAGAATTCAGGTCTCTAGAATCAACAGGGATATTGGAGCTGCTCACTACGGACTGCCAAATCCTGAAGTCACATGCAGTTGGTGAGAATCTCTGTTTCAGAGATTGCAAGATAACCCCTATATAATTTCCTGTGTGCACCTGGAAGCTTCCAGCCTGAACTGCTAGCTGCGTAACTCTCAAGATTACAAATTGGCCAGGAGGCATGTGCTCTTAACCAGTTTCCTGGAGGCCGTTTGTTTCCCCTCTCCATTTCTAACACTCGGACCACACCTAACATTGTCAGAAAACATTGAATACTGCTCAAAACACAGCGGCAGGTGCTACCACCTTTATTTTGTATGGTACTTATGGGCAAAATAAGGAAGTAGAATTCCAAGACCTTCTTAGCCTGAATGCTATAAATCCCCTGACGATAATTGCCCGTCCATAAACAGTAGGGAAGGGAGAAGTAGGATCGTTCTTCATCCCGTCTGTTGAAACTGGGCCACTTTGCAGAAATAAAAGCAAGAGTCAAGGGGCCATCATGAGGAAGTCTGTCTGTATCCTGTCTTTAGGATAAAGGAGCTAGAGCCTATCTTTAGTCCCACTGAGAAGACAAAGGAGGAATCGAGAGTTCTGGGAACTGGTTGTGCATTTGGCACCAAGGAATTAAAGGATAAAATAGATAAACAATACCAGGACTCCCTCTGAGTCAGACTCCCTCTTGCTTATTCTTTCCGTGGTCCCATGAATCTCACTTTCTGTGCAGTGGAGCAGGAGGAATGGAGGATGCCCTCACCTCTGCTGCTTGAAAGCCTTTATTTCTTCCTTTGTACTTAAAGGGGTTTGGAACCACCATGTTTCAGGCTCTATGATGGAGCAGGGCACAGACTGCAGGTTGGTTACTGTGTGCATGGGTGGTTTAAGCCCCTAGAATCACCCAGACAGACTGTTCGAATATTGCCTTGCACCTCTTCCTGGCACTGCCAACTCCGATTCTGACACTGGAGTGTACAAAACCATGGTGAAATGATTTTACTCCTGGAGGACTGCAGGAGTCTGGAGATTGTTTAGTCCAACCCCCTACTCAGAGGAGGGCCACCCACAGCCAGTAGCCCAAGACCGTGTGCAGATGGCTTTTGAATATCTCCAAGGGTAGAGACTCCACAAGCTCTCTGGACAACTTTTTCCAGTGTTCAGACACCCTCACAGTAAAAAGTATTTCCTGATGTTCAGATGGCACCTCCTGTGTTTCAGTTTGTGTCCGTTGCCTCTGGTCCTGTCACTGGACACCTCTGAGAAGAGTTTGGCTCTGTCTTCTTTACTCCTCCCCACTGGGGATCTATACACATTGTTGAGATCCCCCTGAGCCTTTTCTTCTCCAGGCTGAACAGTCCCCACTCTCAGCCTTTCCTCATGTGACGTGCTCCAGTCCCGTAACCGTCTTTGTGGTCCTTTGCTGCACTCGCTCCAGCATGTCCGTGTCTTTCTTGTACTGAGAAGCCCAGAACTAGACTTAGCATCCAGATGTGGCTTCACCAGTGCTGAGGCAGAGAGGAAAGATCACCTCTCTCGATCTGCTGGCAATGCTTTTCCAGTGCAGCCTAGGATGGTGTTGGCATTCTTTGCTGCCAGGCCATATTGCTGGCTCATGCTCAACTTGGTGTTGACCAGGAATCCTCAGTTGCTTCTCTGCAGAGCTACTTTCCAGCTGGTTGGCCCCCAGCATGTACTGGTGCATGGGATTATTCCTCTCCTTGTGCAGGACATGGCATGTCCCTTTGTTGAATGTTTTAAAGTTTAAGAGGGAGACCAGTATCTAATGTGTTCTAAAATCAGTCTGAATCATTCAGGGGGAGGATTGCTTGTGGTCACTGCTTCCAGCCCCTTTCTCTTTACTGTCCAAGGCCCTCACTTGGAGAGGGAGAGAGAGAACTGAACAGTGCAGAAACTATTGTTGCCTTTTGGCCAATTGAAACATCAGAAAGAATTTGACAGCATTTGAGGCTTCAAATTTTCACCACTCTGAGAGGGCAGGTGTGGCCAGAAAGGTGTCCTGATCAAAGGAGACAACTGTGGTGACCTCAGAATTGCAAGGAGGATTTAGAGAATTTCAGAGAATTGATAGTGATTTTTAAGCAGGAAGGTGGACTGAGTAGTCCAAGGAGACTACTATATACAGACAAAATGTAGTCACAACTGCACACAGTCATGCGGTAAGGCAATTATGAGACAGTCATTGACTGTTCTACTGGGTGGCCA
Source organism: Gymnogyps californianus (assembly GCF_018139145.2). Taxonomy (NCBI): domain Eukaryota; kingdom Metazoa; phylum Chordata; class Aves; order Accipitriformes; family Cathartidae; genus Gymnogyps; species Gymnogyps californianus. The sequence continues at coordinate 94,564,526 of NC_059473.1, read as the reverse complement.
TCTCACCTCCAAGGCAGGAGCAGGAGACTGTCAGCAGACAATAGCAGATTCATAGGAATTTCCTTAAAAGTTATAGAAGAGCGGGAGGTGATAGGGGATGACAGGCAGTAATTAACATCCCTACTGTGTTCTAGACATGGACTACAGATCAGCGTATGTTGAAATTTCTTAAGGTCTGAAGTGCAAGCTTTTGTCCAGAGCTCTTTTCTGGCCCCAGTTTCAGTGGTTTTATTGAAATGCAAAGGGCATTATTTTTGTGCGTGCGTCTTCCCACATGATTCTCCCCACATGATTCTCCACTTGATACAAAAAGCCTCCAAAGCTTCATGCCCGGCTTTGTCTGACACTGCACTAATACTTTCTGACTGAGAAGCCTGTGAGTCTACAAATTCATGGGCATTATCTATGCCCTGCAGAAGGGTGGAGACAAAGACTGGGTGAAAGAACATGATCTCTGAGCAGGAACTTCTCAAAGTATGGAGTTGTTATAAACCCAGATCTTAAAAGGAATTATGCAGAAGAGACCTCTTCTCTAGAGGGGGAGGGTACTGTCCCATTGATTGTTTTTCTGGAAAATAGCAAAGGGAGAACAACATTAAGAGAGATTTGAAATTCTCAGTCTTGTCAATGCCCTTTTATTTCTGAAGACTCGTGAAGAATTTTTTGCATCCTTGGATACAGGAAAGCAACTAACAAAGACGTAGCGTGCTTCCTTCATCAGGCAGTTACTAAGCATTTTAAGGCTTGAACTTAATACCTTAAGAAAAGACTATTTAAAAATACTGCTGCCCTTGTATTCAGGCTTGTTGGGATGCAGGTGTTATTGAAGGTGGAAAATGACAAAATTGAAATTTCATTTTTGGTTGCCAATAGCCAGTTATAATTTCTAGCCAATTTTACCTTCCCATTCACTCTACCCACTGGTGCCTGCCGCATTTGTCTTCTCCCCTGGGCCTACCAGTTTTAATTAATAGATGCTGGCATGCAGTTATGTTTTGGGGGAAAAAGCTTTAGTGCCTACAGTTTGACTCCAATTCCCAGTGGTGATAAAACATATAAGAAAATCTCATGTAGTCAGTTACAAACACAGAGTGGTTTCATTCCGATTTTTGGAAATACTTGCATATAATTTACAATTACTGGAACAATTTACACCTGATCAGGGCTGTGTGATTTACCCCAGTCAGATCCATAGATTGGATCTGTAAGGATGCACGTAGGTTATCAGATAGCAGCATCTGCCAAGAGTTACAATTGTTTTATCCCTTCTTTTATACTTCACAGATATGGTAAAATATTATGCAATGTTTATGGTGTTGCTGGCATCTAGGCAGTAAATGTTAGTCAGAGTTTGGTTTTCACAACAAACAGCAGAAAAGAATACCACTATCAGTTTGCTTTAATAGTTACTTAGGTAAGACAATTTGCACATAGGATAGCATTGTAATTCTTTGTACTTATAACTGAAGTAATCATCCTCAAAATTTGGTTGCATATCAGATACTTATGGCCAGAGAGAGTTTTAAGCGAGAAAGCCATGTTCCAAATACATTTTCTGGCACTATTACAGAGGGAAGAAAAGCTAGTTGCAATTTTCAGAATAATGACACACAGAAAACCATTCATACATTTGCCACTTCAGAGGCATGAAGAGACACGGCACAATGAATAGCTGTTTCCAGACAGTTCTAGATTGAATTAGAACATCTATCTTGGCACTCATTTCTGAGTTTGTTCACATCAGGTGTGTCTTATTTTCAGTGTCAGGACTTTGTGCACTTTGCTTATGATAAGCATTGTTAATACTGTTGAAGATAGGGGAGCGTGTCTGTCTGTGTATGTTTCTTTCAGATACCTGTAATAAAGATGGGTAGTGTTTGAAATCTCCGAATCTTTTGTTCTGTCTTTCCTATATTAAGCCCTCTTGGAATCACTGAAGGTCAGTGTATGCCCTGAGAGTTTCTTTTTGATCACAGGTGAACCTAGCAGATAGAGCTACAATTTTTAGTGATGACAGTGATGGATCTAGCAAATTAACTATTTCAAATTTTGAGGATCTGGGGTGTTATCAAAGACTAATTTTCTCTGTATTTTGGGCTTTAGATAAACACCAAATTCTAGTTAGAATGGTGGTTTAAATGCCTAGCATCAAAATACAGTTATTTACTTTAAGGTCCTTAATTGAGAGTTATTTTTTTAAACTTCATTATGTGAAATTTATTAGGACATTGCTAATGAATGGAACACAGCCCAACCATGCTATTTTAGTGCAAGTACTATTATATTGCAGAGAAAAAGTCTACTATTCTTCTAGCAAGAAACAGAGCGCTCTGTTTGTTCTGAGAATTGCTAATGGAAGTCTTCACATGCTTGAATGACCTAAGCGTGAAGTGTCTTCTCAAGTGTTTCTCTTGGTTACCAATACAGCATACTCTGAATTGATCAAACAAAGAAATTATGTACCCAAAAGTATGTCTACATCTTATACTAGCAGGTCTCATAAAAGATACTACATTTTTTTACAAACCTGGTTTGGCCTATGAGCTTAGCAAGCATTACAAATTTCGTAGCCACTGCTCATGAAGATTTTGTCTACATTTTTGTAAAATATATGTTAATTCTGAAGTCTTTGAATGTACTGTGAAGGCTTCAAAATCATATCAATAAACTAGGATTTTGTAATATTTATATTGATACATCATTCTCTTTCCAGATATTTAGCAAACCTACAGTCCTATACTATATGAACAATCCAAAGATTTAACTATGGGCTACTTGCATCAGTATGTATTAATCATGTGGAAGTATTCTACGGATCAAATGATTAGTAGTAGGACTTTTGAGAGAAATGACAATGAAGCAGTTTATGTAACAAAAGGCCATTTTGGAACTGGATGACTGAATATGTTTAGTAGTGTTTTGAGCCATGATTTATTAGTATAGCTGTTTTCTTTTGATGATTCCGTTGATCTTGGAAAAAGCATCAAGACCTATGCAAAACTGGACATAGTAGCTGTCTGAACTTACTAATATCTTTTCTTTACACAAATTCTTTAGCACTTGCGTGTACTAAGAAAGCAGTTAGAGTAGTTTTTCATTTATATTCATTATTCTCTAGGTTTTTAATTAGCCTTTCATATGAATTTATTTTCAAAATAAAGTCATTGCACTTTTGCATATTTGCAGTATTAACTTTAGAATAATTTTGACATTTGACATCAGGAGACTAAATTTTGTAGTGATTAGATGAAATTGCACAGATGTAGATGAAAACATAATGTGAAAGCTTAAGCGGTAAAAGGACGTGAACAATCTATGAATATTTTAGTTACTTTAGGTGATAAGTCTCCTTGGTACTGTTATTTATTGCAAAAATTTTGACATTGCATGACAAACTTCAGCTATACAGTTTAATGTTCTGCTGGCTATGTGTTTTTAGCTATAGATGTAGAACGGGAAGGCAGCTGGTTGATGGAGTGCATGGTGCATAAGGCTAGGCAGTTGAGAAGAAAGGACAGAATTTATGAGAACTCTAGATCATCTTAGTTTAACTCTATTGATTTTGGCCCTGGATGCCACCTGCGAAGTATCAGGGTAATGGGTTTGCACTTTATGGATGAGAATTAGAAGAGATTTTGTATGTGTATGTGTGCTTGTGCCCAAGAATATGGAACCAGGCTGTATGGAAATACATACAAGTTGTTTTATGGACTTTAATTGCAACATTATGTTGCTTAGCATCACTTAAAATATGCAGAATGCATTGGTGAAATTTGATCAGGAGCTGAAAAATGGGAACAATTTTGCCTGCACTCATATCATGGGGACAGTTGAACAAGTTGCTGCCATGGGTCAGCAAAATATTGTATTGCTGTGGTCCTGTGCCTCTGCCGAATTTGATTAACTTTGGTGAATCTTTGCCTTGGAACAAGTGTCACTGGAAGCACATCTGTTAACTGGAGTAAGACTTAAGTGTTGTTGAGTCTGTTTAGATGGGATACATCCCTGTAAGTCTTGTATTTTGCAGAAAGAAGCACATTTTTCTCAAATACATTCAGTAACTGTTCAGTTGCTCGCCAAGCTTTCCGTAGAAAGTATACTTCAGAAAAGTGAAACCAAGGCATGGCTACCTACATTTCTGACCCCCCCCCCGCCATTTATCACTGTTCAGAAGTGTATCTGTATTTTTTTATATTACTTTGTGTTCTGTATACCCCTAGTTTCCTGCAGTCTTAATTACGTATTTTGTTTTCCTTTGTTTTCTGCAAAAAGCTGTTTTTCAATATACTCATAGAAGGGAACTGTATTCACTCAGAGGTGGAGATTGCAGAGTTATATAGATTGATTCTGATAGTGTATAAGTAAAAAGTGTGTAAATTCCTTTGAGATTAAATGCACAGTACATTTTTCTTATATTTCAGAGCAAAATTAGATATTGATTTTTTTAATGAGAAATCTATTCTAAGAATATAGAACCTCACATATTATGATATTTGTATTTTGTGTTTTTAGATGATTTGATGTTGATTGTAGTTTTTAAATTTAAAAGCTCTCACATTTATAAGCAAAATCTCTTCATAGTTTATTTTGCAAATTTTTTTGTAAAACTGCGTTAGCTTAAAGCAAAATGTCCTCCCTTAAAAAAGTCTTTTTCAAACAATTATAGGACTCACCATAAAATAACTTTCAGCAGGAACTGTTTGGACTGGACTGACCAGTTCAGGGAATCACCAGTGAATTTACAGGTTTGTTCACCTGTAACATCCCTTTTTCTGGTGGGGATGTTTCAAGTTCTAAGCTTGTCCCTGTCTGAACAGGTTTAAACAGTCCATGTGGAAAAGGAGCTGGGCAGTTATAGTTACATGGCAGATGAGACAGTGCGCTCTCTTTCATCCAACCTAGGTGATCTGATTCTTTCTTTCCTGGTATTTATCCTGTATGGGATCAAAAGTAAAAAAGCCGAGGTTTCCTTGAGGTTAAGTAAAAGTAATGAATTTAACAATATGAGGGAAGAATCTTGAGGAGAACAGCAGCAACAGTAGTGCTTCCTATTAGGGAAGAGGTTTGTCCTCTTATTTTTTACAGGGTTTGCAGTTTGGCAATGCTTGCAGCTCTCTCCTTGCAGAATTTATAGTCAAGTATGCTTTTTTCTGTCTGCATTTAAGTGTTTGCCATATTTCTCTGACCTTGTCAGAGTGATTCATGGTTTCTGTCACCTTCCGTTGGATTACTGCAACATATTGTACATGGGATTACCCTTGAAGACGGTCCTGTTGATCTCATACTGTGCCTTTTTATTTTTCCCTCTGCTTCCTATTGCATGTATTTCAGCTTAAAGCAGAGCTTTCCTTCCCGTATACTGGTAGAAGAATGGAGGTCAACTGAGACCACAGAAGAAAGCCTTCTTAAAGTAGAGAAGACAGGGAACTTCCACGTGCAGCTTTAGTGGAGGGGCCCTAAATTTGAGAGCTTTCTGTGAAAGCCAAAGTTTGATGAACTTTCTGCGAGGGCAGCTGGCTCGTTATGTGAAAGTTGCAGAGGTGGAAAGGAACTGATCTTCCTGGCAATTTACTTAATGGTGTAAAATACCAGATGTTAAATTTTGAAGACAGGCCCTTGCATGTCTGGCATTCATAAATAAGCCGAGAAAATCAATAAGTGACTGCGGCAACTGCCACCCTTTTGACTCCCTTGTCAGAGGCCAAGAACTGAATGAACAAGAAAATTAAAAGTGTTTTCCCTGAAGGAAAAGGAAAAGTAGTTTTTCCTCCAAGCTAAAGCTGAGGCCACTGAGAGTACGGGAGAGCTTTTTTTGCTGTGTTACCATAGTTTGTCTGAATCTAGCAGTCTGCAGTTTTTTATACTGTGAAGTAGTGCCCTTCTTATTTGATGTCAAGATGTTTGTCCTTCAGAGAGCTGAACCCAAGGGCTGTCAGTCTCCTATTTTTTATTAGTTCCCAAAATATTTTTTGTTACATTTTGTAAACCTGAAAAGTACTACTACTGTCTGTTCACTAGAAGACAGTTCAAGTTATGCCCTGTAATACTGTGGTGCTTCCCAGTTGAATTCTAAACCAATTTATGGTGCGTGTGTCTTTATCTCATAATATATTTTTCATTAAGGCTTTCAACTTTACTTACCTTCCAGATATTTAAATCATCGTGGTTACACCGATGTATATTACGTATATGTCTTACCTATTATACAGAATATATCCAGTACATCAGAGTTCAATCTGTAATATTTTAGAAACACATGCAGTTTTTTCTTTTTCCTCATTCTAGACATGGTAATCATGCTGTTGATAAAATAAAATCCTAGACAAATCAAACTGAGTTAAAGAGCCATTCTATACATATTAAATTGCATTTCTGTTTAAGGTGAGCTTCCTGCGAAACTGTAAGGAAACTGCAGCGTTGTTCAGTGCAAATGTCATTCTCAGTTCATAAAATGTTGCTAAGAGGACAAACTGCAGTCAGTGTTTAGAGATACGAAGCGCTGTCCAGTTGTGGCTGAGGGTCTGTCTGTGCTGTCCCTGGAGGTATGGTGACAGCACAGAAGCCGTGCTTGTGTCTCCCAGGAGGGGATTTCATTGTCTAAACACAGGTGTCTGCTACTATTTGAGATGTCCAGTGGTACCCCTCCTTTACTTCAGGAGGGAAGAAAGGGTGGGAAGCTGGTTGCTATTTTAAACCAGGTTTGCAGCAGTGGGCAGCAGGGAGTGGAGGGAGCTCGGGAGCAGGTGGTGGTTTCTGTAGCTGACTGGCATGGAGCTCCCTCGGGCACATCGTGGGTGAGTATTTCCTCAGCTGGAATCGGTTCCTGGACCTTCCGGGTTTCATTGCTGGACATAGAGAGCAATGGCAAAAGCTTCAGCTCAGTCGACACGTCTGATTGTGTTTTCAGACCTGTGCAACAGCCTGCCACTTTCTCCAAATCCTTCCTGTGGGATTTTTGAGATAGCTATCTTTCCTTCGGGGATCTCTCATTTCTCAAATAATATTATGGCTATTGCAGTATGTCGTGGTTTAACCCCAGCCAGCAACTAAGCACCACGCAGCCGCTCCCTCACTCCTCCCCACTCCCGGTGGGATGGGGAGGAGAATTGGAAAAAAGTAAAACTTGTGGGTTGAGATAAGAACAGTTTAATAACTAAGGTAAAATAAAATATAATACTAACAATAACAATCATATAATAATAATAGTAATGAAAAGGAATATAACAAAAAAAAAAGAGAAATAAAACCCAAGAAAAGATAAGTGATGCGCAATGCAATTGCTCACCACCCGCTGACTGATGCCCGAGCAGCGATCCGCCCCTCCTGGCCAATTCCCTCCGTTTATATACTAAGCATGACATTCCATGGTATGGAATACCCCTTTGGCTAGTTCAGGTCAGCTGCCCCGGCTATGCTCCCTCCCAGCTTCTTGCACACCTGCTTGCTGGCAGAGCATGGGAAACAGAAAAGTCCTTAACTTAGCATAAGTGCTACTTAGCAACAACTAAACCATCAGCGTGTTATCACCATTATTGTCACACTAAATCCAAAACACAGCACTGTACCAGCTACTAAGAAGAAAATTAACTCTATCTATCTCAGCTGAAACCAAGACAGTATGTTTCCCTCCACATGAGAAACAGTACCTTTTGAATGTGAATTATCATTAAACTGCCATCAATGAAAATGATATACTTTGTTTGATAAAATCCTTATTTTATTTTAACGTGTTAATCCTGAGTCTCATGCTAGCTAAGGTGTTTTAAATGTCCTCACAAGGTAACCACCGGATTAATGAGAAAAGACTACAAAATGGTCGGCATTTTGTGTTATGCTGGCAAGGCTATTCACTAGAAAAACTATGGTTGCTTAGTTGCCGTGGGAGAGGAAAAATGAGGAGAGGAGAAGATGAGAGTGTGGGCTATAGTCTTGTGAGGGACAGCAGGAAAGGGGAAAGTACGCGGCAAGTGAGTGGGAAACCGTAAGAAAGTACACGTCCCTTAAGGCACAAAAAGTTGGACTCAGAGGGCATATAGGTGGGTCTGTGGGGATCAGACAGAGGAGGAATATATGACAGGAGAGATGTGAGGGGACGGCGGAATTAGCTCGGATGGGAGCCTGGAAGTAGGCTGTGAGTGATGCAGCTGCCTCTTCGTCTAGTGCAGAACAAGCGTAAAACAGCACTTCTGCATACTGAGAATTGGGTAATGAAAAGTGATGGATCCTTTGGTAGCAGACCTGGGACTTGTGTATTTATGTGTCTGTTTCACTTTGAGTTTGAACTGGAGATGGTTAAGCACACAAATCAGAAGGAGGTGAACATTTATTTTCAGTGTGAAAATAAATAAATTAGAAGGCAAGTAGAAAATACAAAGGTTCAGAAATGATCAGTGTGAGCCAGCCTCATGACTGTGAAGAGAGGGGTCTGAGTCATTAGGTTCAGACGTTTGGGGCTTGGCAGAGCTGCTTTCCTGGATCTCGGCAGGCTTGGATGGTGCAGCGAGAGCACCTGGAAACAGGGTAGCTTGACCGAAGAAGGAACTGGACACCTCGGTGCATTTGGATTCAACGTTCCCAGAAAATCAGCATTTTGTAGTATTACCTAACTACTCTGGGGCTGCCCCTAAGCTCCTCATTAAAAGGTAGGTCCATGTAAGAGATGTGGTCTGGTTTAACAACAAGGAGGGTGGTTAGGTCTCCTCCTTGTTTGTAGCAGAGGACTTGGAAACCCAGCTCAGCCACATCTTAGAGTGCCTAAACCTGATGGTAGTAATGCAAATTATTATTTTTCAAAACAATTATTTGCTCTGTTAACTCAGTCTCAGAATTTTTGAGGCCTTTGAATATTTGGAATTTGCTTTGTTCTTATTACTTATAAGAAGAGTGCTTCCTCTGGTTAGGAAAGGGCCCCTGCTCTCACAGGAGCTGTATGACAGAGGGTTGTGGCAAGGCCCCGCACCAGGAATTTACCTTCCTAACAGAGTAAGCAGACAAAAAGGAGATGAGGTATAAAGAGCACAAGTAGATCGGCTGTAAGGCAGTGCTAAATGTTGTGTTAGTCTCAAGGTTTATAGGCAGGGTGCCACATCCCCTGCATCTGTCCAGCCTTGTCATCTCCAGCCTGACATATTGGAGGTTGTGTCCATGTACATATTAATCTGTGCAGGCTCGGTGCCTGAGGGAATGGTGTGTGTTTGTGTGTTTTTGTTTTTAATTAAAGGTGACATCTCTTGCTTTTTGGGTGCGTGAAGAATGGAGCTAAAAGGAATCAGCTGAATGGAAAGAAAAAGGAGTAAAGGATGTTGAAGTTTGAGGCGAGGGTGCAAGTACAGCTAAAAGACTGAGCAGGTGAGAAGAAAGGAGAACAACTGGGGCAAACAGATCACTGTACAGCAGAGACCTTAATCAAAACCATAGAAAGTGCTCTGAATGTGTAAAGGTCCCTGATTTGCTGAATCAGCAGCTGCTCTTGGCTGGGAAATCTCCCTGGTACTTTTCTGTAGTTTTTCCCCAGTACCACACTCTGGTGGGCAGGGATAACTCTTCGGTCCCCAGGCAGTGTGTGGAGATCTCCCTGGTGGGGGTGGGGGTGTGTCTGTGCATATGCATTTTATATATAGTAGTATGAGAGACAGCATTAGACAACTTTGCTCCAGTATTTAAGATAAGCCACATAGGTGAGTAATCTCATAGGCTGCATAGTGTCATTTGGGATGAGCAAACATGATGGTAGGCAGTCTTATTTTACTCCCTGCGCTCTTTGGTATCAGGGGCTTGCTTAGCCGCTTCTAGCACTGATCCCACCACCTGGAACATCTGGCTGTTCATCTCTGCATTTTCCCCAGTGGCACAACGGAAAGGGAGGGGAGAGAGGAAACAGCATCTAAATCCTGTGGCATAGAGGTCTCTGCCTTGATCCTGCACCATCTGATCCTACATCCTCTGAAACAGCTGGAAAGGGGAAGAGGAGCATTTCCAGCTCTTTATTGCCCTTTTTTCTCAATGTAGAAGACCCCATTTGGCTACAGTATGAACCCTATTTTCACAATTAAAGATTGTCACACAGTAATACTGTGGTTAACACAGAACTAAGCCTTGACTCTCCTGGGCTGGTCTAGCGCTTTCTTTTCTAGATGTTGGAGAAAGTAACGAGTTTTCCAAACTATGATGAGGAACAGATAAGCAGTACTGTCATCCTGTATCTTGGCAGCCAGAAGATGAGTATGAAAGAGGCAAAGAAGTGTATCAGTGCTACATTTTGGAGGGGTGACTGCAGCAGACAGTCTTGCACTAAAGTTTTGGCTGTTTTGGATGGCATTAAGGATAGAAGGATGTGGACTTTAATACGGAACAGGTGTCTGCCCCACTGTTCTTTATAAGGGATGCACAATGAAATCTCAAACTGCCATACATGTAATTATGTCTTCACAGCTACACAAGCAAATGTTATTGTTCACAGACTGCTGCTGACCACAAGTGTGCACACAAAGAGGCAGCAGCTCCCCTCCCCGCCCCCCCCCAAAGCTCTTGAATGTATGATATTTATTAGCTCCCCCCCCAAATAAAGAGAGGATGAGGGAGAGACAGGGAGATGTAAGTAAGTAGATGTGCTGGGGAAGGAGGTTGAGGGAGCTAGGATATCCTGGGCGTTGTACTAAGGAAGGAGATGGGTATTTCAAATCTGAGATATGTTGTAGCTTGGGACTGACAGTTTTGTATTTCTTCCCCAAATTACAGAATAAGCATTCTGATAGAAAAAAAATTTTAACATCAGCTACTTGGTTTAGCAGTGATATCTTGCCTCTGTACCAACGTGTGTCTGCTAATTTTGAAATCTGGAGTTTCAAGAAGTCAGGATATGGGAGTGATGCTGTGATACATACTCACATATCTTAGTGGTCATCCATCGCAAGAGCAAGGTGATTAATGATACTGTTCTTCTGAAAACATCAATTTTTCCCTTTCTTTTAAATTAATGTGAAATACCTGAAAGGTACCAGCCCTTGATATTGAGTTGTCTAACCACAACTGATAGGCAACACCCAGAGTGTGTGCTGGGATACAGCAGTTCTGGACGGGTCACTTCAAGACGATTTAATGATTCGTTTCCTGTGTCTTTGGCACTTTTGGTTGAACTTTGAGGGTAGGGATTTGCCAGAAATGCTAACTGTGATGGAAGCTTGTTAATTCAGCTGCTTGTTTGCCAGAAATTACAATCAAGAGTATCTGATTTTTTTCAAAGGTGCACTGCACTGCCACGATGCTAAGTGTAACTGTAGCTGGAAGACTTCTGGCAGCCTGTAACAAGTGTCAGAAGCAATTATCAGTCATTGTCATCCAGAAGATTTGTCATTGTTCTGCTAGTGCTACTCTGAGATTTGTACTTCTTGATTTCACTTTAAGAAAGAATCAGTCTGGATGTTAAGTTATTGGACAGAGACTTGAGATACAATTAACCTTTGTGTGCTGCCACTCTGGAGAAGTTGGAGTCTGCCTGTACCTCAGGTCTGCATTCATTAAATTGAGATAATGCTTTTCTCTTCCCTTCAGTTGTCCATCTTCTTTCTTCAGATTGTTTCTTGTCTCAGTGACACTCCTTTTCTATGTGTTCGGATAGTCTCCAGGCTTTGCTCCCGAGAATCTGTGGTCTCAGCGGAGGTCTCAGGGCGCAGTGCTGCAAGGCAAAGCAATAATAATAAATCCAAATAACCAGCTTTGTTGATGTCTGCAGCTGGGTCTGACTTCACTCTCTGTACCAAAATTGGAACAGAGTTTGCGGTTCTTCTATAAGTACTGCTGCCTCCTGGATAGCAAAGCCTCATCCTTTGTTTAAGGTGATAATTTCCTAAGAATCAAATATGAATACAAATGATTTTGGCAAAGGAAGATATAAATCTATTGTGTAGGATACACAATACAAGGAATTACTTTTTTATAATGGTAGTTTAACAGCAAGTTCAACACTTTGTGCTCATGGGAAAGGTTCATGTTTGCTGCTTTTAAACTTGGACATTTCATGTAATTAACTCAGGTAACGCATCTTCTACATAGGCACAACTTTGTCATTTACCAAAATGTATTGCTGAGAATACCCTTGAATCTCTCCACTTGCTTTTTCTGTCCAAAGTTGGCCATGCAGCTCAGTGACGTACCCAAATGCTGTTTTAATAGAGAGGCACAGATCCCGTTGTGTGGATTAAATGTGTGTGCTCCCTGCACGTTGTTATTTGTGACTGCATACAGATTTGAAACGCTTAACAACCAGCATTTCTTTGTGTGTTGAAATTTCATGCTTTGGTGTTTGATGACAGGGAGTATTTTTCACTGGACTTTGTTAACAAAACTCTATTTGCATAAAAATGCACTCTACAAGAAGATCATAGACTTATAGAATCATTTAGGTTGAAAAAGACCTTTACGATCATCAAGTCCAACTGTAAACCTAACACTGCCAAGTCCACCATTAAACCATGTCCGTAAGTGCCACATCTACACATCTTCTAAATACCTCCAGGGATGGTGACTCCACCACTTCCCTGGGCAGCCTGTTCCAATGCTTGATAACCCTTTTGGTGAAGAAGTTTTTCCTAATATCCAATCTAAACCTCCCCTGGTGCAACTTGAGGCCATTTCCTCTCGTCCTATCGCTTGTTACGTGAGAAAAGAGACCGACACCCACCTTGCTACAACCTCCTTTCAGGTAGTTGTAGAGAGAGATAAGGTCTCTCCTGAGCCTCCTTTTCTCCAGGCTAAACAACCCCAGTTCCCTCAGCCACTCCTCATCAGACTTGCTCTCTAGACCCTTCACCAGCTTCATTGCCCTTCTTTGGAGACATTCCAGCACCTTGATGTCTTTCTTGTAGGGAGAGGCCCAAAACTGAACACAGTATTTGAGGTGCGGCCTCACCAGTGCCTGAGTACAGGGGGACGATCCCTTCCCTACTCCTGCTGGCCACACTATTTCTGATACAAGCCAGGATGCTGTTGGCCTTCTTGGCCACCTGGGCATACTGCCGGCTCCTATTCAGTTGGCTGTTGACCAACAACCCCAGGTCCTTCCCTGCCAGGCAGCTTTCCAGCCACTCTTCCCCAAGCCTGTAGCGTTGCATGGGGTTGTTGTGACTCAAGTGCGGGACCCGGCACTTAGCCTTGTTGAACCTCATACAATTGGCCTCGGCCCATTGACCCAACCTGTCCAGATCACTCTGTAGAGCCTTCCTACCCTCAAGCAGATCAACTCTCTTGCCCAACTTGGTGTCATCTGCAAACTTCCCGAGGGTGCACTTGATCCCCTCATCCAGATCATTAATAAAGATATTAAGATGGGAGTGAATAGGACGTTCAAACATCACCCAGTCTTATTTCATTACAAAAGATGGAGGCAAACAATGACCTAATATCAGAGCTGTTAACCCATATATTGCTCTTTGGCCATCTTTGCATTGTTTAAACAAAGCAGATTCGTACTATGTGTTGCTCTAAAGGTAAGTTTTTATTTCTTACATAATTGTGCAAGCTTAGTACTGTATGCCACGATATTTTATTTTGCTCTAAGTCATATTTATAATGTCACTCAAGGCCTAATTGTTAAGAAAAAGTGGAAATACCTGCTGATTTTTTGAATGGAAATCCCTCTTGTGCTGGTTCAATGATCATGAATTTGCCTTTGGGCGTTCTGCCTTCAGAAAAACCACATCAGAAAAGCTGTTCTCCATGCTGGTCAAGGTGGCCGTTCTCTAATAAACGGCTGCTAACATCAGTGAAAAAAAGATAAAAACCCCCTGCAGCTAGGAAAATGTATCGAGGACCTGAAAGTACATATGCAAATAATATTGAAATAGAGTTTACCAACACATAGCAGCCCACGCTAGCAATACATAGTATAGTTCTTCTGATATAGGAGTCCTTTATTCCAGTCTCCCTTCCAAAATCCTCTCTCTGAGCACGTTTTTATATTTTTTTTTTATATAATTTAATTTTTAAAACATTAAAAAAATGTTGAAGGGAGTTATTACAAACCCTTTTCGTCAGACTTTTATATAAACAAATGTAATCAATATACAGAAAAGAGTTGATTTTAATCTTTTTTTTTAGCCTGAATAGGATCTGCAGATAACATTAAGAATAAATGCAACTCCAACTTTAACAAAAAAGATTTAAAAAATCCTATTTACATCTTCTGTTAATTTTCTCTATTGTTTTAGTTCATTGAAAGCTTGAAACCAAGGCCACACTTCTTCATGAGGCATTTAATGTGAAAATCTTTTGTGTGCTGATAAAAGAAAACTAAAATAGTTCTTCAAAGGGATCTTCTGATTTTTTTAATATTTTCTGTGGGCCTTGCTATTTAATGTAAAACTGTATTTAAATCATATTCTTGCTAATGTAGAATTCAAATTATATTAGAATGAAAAGTTTCACTGCTTTCTAGACCTTATTTGGCCCTTAATTAGACACCATAAGCCTTGGTTTACTGTATAATAAAGTGCAAACTCCAAAATTTTTCTTTCCAAGTGCAGCAGTGCCAGTCTTCTCTGCCCTGACGTACAGGATGCTGCTGGAAAATTCGTGGCTGTTTTAGAGGCCACAGGTCCTAACGAGCAATATGCTTTCAGTAGTTTAACAAGTGGCTTCTGCAAAAATTCTTTCCTCATACCCAGTGATAATCTTAATATACCAGTTGTGTGTTCTGCACATACCAAGGGTTTTTCTTCGTTTTCCTATTTAACATGAGCAGGGAGGGCATGCTGCTGATAAACAAATTTACATTAAGTTGCGTTCTGCTGAGAATGTGTACATATATATTTTTATACTGGTGGTATTTTGACAATAATGGCAGCTTGTGACTAGCTGTCTCATTTTAAAGGTTAAAAAACTTGAGTTCCTCAGAGCTCCTGTAATGAGCCCCGGCACTGTGTCAGCTCTTGGAAGGGGTTATTTGGCAATGCCCAGAGAAATTAATGCCCAGAAGAACAGAAAAATGCATGAAAGAGTAATAGAAGCGTTTCTTAGGTGAAATATTTTAGCTGTGAAAAAGATACCAGTTTGTGACTCTGGCAATGGAGTTTTACAAGACCCAGTGAGTTCTCATTGCCTTTAGTCCTTCATTATTGCCTCCAGTGTCGATTTATGCCGCTTACACTTTCCTTTTCCCTCTTGTTTTATTCTGCAGTGAAAATGAAGCATTGGGTATATGTTGATGGCTTAGTAAGTGCAGAGATTTCAGTAGAAATATAATATCTGAAACATTAGATAATACTAGAAATGTATTTCATTTTATTTATTTCTTTTAAAGCACAGTGTGGTGACAGAGCAGAACCTTATAATTGTAATTATTGATCTCTCAGTCTTGAATGGTATATGGTATATGGTGGTGTATGTTTGTGTAAGTGTTTTTAGAGGTGCAAGTTTGTCTTTTTAAATACATTTTGTAGCAGCTAACACGTGGGGTTTCCTGCAGTGAGTAAGATAGCATAGGTGGGTGTTTTGGTGTATTGGAAATTTGTACTAGGAGCAGGAAAATTGGATTTTGTAATCTCCTAGTCACTTGTTCCATTACTGTTTGCATATATTTTTACAAGCGTAAGAGGCAGAGATAAGACTAGTTGATGTGGTAGTGAGAGGATGAAGAATATTATGGAAATGGGAACAGTTTGGGCCTTTTAATAGCTCCTGTCCAGATTTTTTTTTCCTTACATTGGGCTATTTTAAGTTGAAGATTTATATAAAAATATAGCACTTTAAGAAGTGCTATATGGAGTCTTCTGAAAGTCCTTCACAATTTGCTCTATATTTTAGTGTGCTGTTTGTTCAGAAATTCCCCCTGCTTTCTAATTCAGCACCAAATTTTCCTTTAGGCAGGCATACAAAATATGCATAGGAGTGTCTGTTTTCTTTAAGTCCAGAAGGCACAGTAAGGAGGGAACTTGCTGCTGCCAGTTTCAAGTGAACGTGTTTGAGGTGGAAGCTTGCTTCAGTAACATATCTTGGTAACACATGGCTGAGGGAATAGAGAGATGGGGAAAACTTTATCTATGTATTTTTTAAATGTCTTATAAAGCATTTTTCTGAGTGTATGTGTGCGTATATATAATATATCATATACAAAATATACACATATATGATTTTATAGCTGGAAGCATTGTATTCTTAGTGGTTTCTGGCACAGTTATAAACCATGCTGTACTCCTGGTTCCCATCTGTCGTCCAACCTCATCTTCCATTCCCCGTCCGCTCTGCGCTCTCTTTCTTCCCCATTCACTTCACTTCCAACTTCCTGTCCTCTCTTCTCCAAGACCTCAGTGCACCTCAGGTCCTGACAATTTCTGCTTTTGTTCGTATAGTCCCAGCTCCTCTGAGGAACAGTCCATTAGAGACCGAGAAAATTGTTGTTCGTGAGACTCCCATCCTTAGTCCATTCACACCCCACCTTTGGCCGAGGCAAATAGGTGCTCAGGTAACACGGTACACATTTTAGTAGCATGCATCTTTCTGTTTTAACTGTGTGCAAATCAAACAGCTGTGTCTTTGCATTCCCCAAAATATCCCTTTTCCAAAGACGCTAAAAAGTATTTTGTTTCTAGTGAAACAAATATGGAATTTATAGGCCAATCTTTAATGAAGATAAGAACCAAAAAGCTTAGAAATAGTTTTGAAAAGTCATGTCAGGGTAACAAGTGAGATTTGTTTAGGTAAGGTCCTTACGTTTGGCCAAGCTGTGCTCAAAATAGAGCCCAAAATGCCTTTTTTTTTGTGTGGGTTTTTTTTTTTTTTCTGGGGAACTTAAGTTTGAATAACTGTAGTGGGTTGACCCTGGCCGGATGCCAGGTGCCCACCAAAGCCGCTCTATCACTCCCCCTCTACAACTGGACAGGGGGAGAAAATAAAACGAAAGGCTTGTGGGTCGAGATAAGGACAGGGAGATCACTCAGCAATTACCTTCACAGGCAAAACAGACTCGACTTAGGGAAAAATTAGTTTAATTTATTGCTAGTCAAATTAGAGCAGGATAATGAGAAATAAAACCAAATCTTAAAACACCTTCCCCCCACCCCTCCCTTCTTCCTGGGCTTAACTTTACTCCTTATTTTCTCTACTACCTCCCCCCCCCCCGAGCGGCGCAGGGGGACGGGGAAGGGGGGTTTGGGTCAGTTCATCACACGTTGTTTCTGCCGCTCCTTCCTCCTCAGGGGGAGGACTCCTCACACTCTTCCCCTGCTCCAGCGTGGGGTCCCTCCCACGGGAGACAGTCCTTCACGAACTTCTCCAACGTGAGTCCTTCCCACAGGCTACAGTTCTTCACGAACTGCTCCAGCATGGGTCCCATCCACAGGGTGCAGTCCTTCAGGAACAGACGGCTCCAGCGTGGGTCCCCCGTGGGGTCACAAGTCCTGCCAGCAAACCTGCTCCAGCGTGGGCTCCTCTCTCCACGGGGCCACGGGTCCGTAGGTCCTGCCAGGAGCCTGCTCCAGCGTGGGCTTCCCACGGGGTCACAGCATCCTTCAGGCATCCACCTGCTCCGGCGTGGGGTCCTCCATGGGCTGCAGGTGGATATCTGCTCCACCGTGGACTTCCATGGGCTGCAGGGGGACAGCCTGCCTCACCATGGTCTTCACCACAGGCTGCAGGGGAATCTCTCTCTCTGCTCCGGCGCCTGGAGCACCTCCTCCGCCTCCGTCTCCGCTGACCTTGGTGTCTGCGGAGTTGTTTCTCTCACATCTTCTCACTCCGCTCTCTCTCGCTGCAACTGCAACTCCCCTGTAACTTTTTTTTGCTTTTCTTAAATATGCCATCACAGAGGCGCTACCACTGTTACTGATTGGCTCGGCCTTGGCCAGCGGCGGGTCCGTCCTGGAACCTGCTAGCATTAACTTTATCAGACATAGAGGAAGCTTCTAGCAGCTTCTCACAGAAGCCACCCCTATAGCCCCCCCCTGCTACCAAAACCTTGCCACGCAAACCCAATACATTAACCTATGGCTGGTGACAGACCCATGAACTTTTTCACTGCTGAGGAATTGACAGTTAAGGCTCAATGGCTGCAGCTTCTCTCAATCACTTTATATTCCTTGCTATAGAGGTGCTTGGGAGAGGAGGGATTGGATATAGCTGAATATTCCCATTCTGTAGGACAGTCTGAGCATTTTAAAATCTGCTCTTGTAACTTCAAAGTTGGACTGTTTTTTTAAATCCTGAATTTTACACAAAATGAACACAGTATGCCTGTAAATAATGTATTTTTTAATAATTTAGTGGAATTAGTCCCAACAATGTCTGTTTGACAGAAGAAAATTGAGAGGGGAAGTAGATGAAGAGTGCCCCAATACACAGTTCTAGAAATAATATTTTATACTTATGTAGACCTTACATGCTATGATCAGACACGACCTGGCAAGGAAAGATGTCCTTGAAGTCTCCCAGGTACACAGTCCCAGACTGGGTCATCAGAAGTGACTGCATTCACTTCCCAGACACACCTCCCAAGGAATATAGTTAGGATAAAGAGAGTTGTGTCTTTCAAAACGCCGATTGCACTGAAGACACTTAATGACATGTTGCTGTGAACTCCTGTGCTGTTTGCTCTAGCAGCCAGAGTACATGTTGGAGTTCTAGGGAGGGGTAAACACCTAAGCAAATACCTGCATAGTTATATTTAAGTTAGAAGTTACAGAGAAAACAAAATCTATTTCGAAGTGTATAGTTTCTTCTCAACTAAATCCTTGCTTTTTTGCTTTTTACTTTTTACTGTTTTTTTAATTTACACTGAAGACTGTGTCTTATGTTAAGGCAGAAGGGGAACCTAGGGTGAAACTTGTCAGTATACGGTGTACTGCTTCTCCATAGCTAGTAAGTCAATATAACAGTAGGGAATGCAGGCTTATTTACAATAAGCTGCAAGAATTAGGGAGTAACCACTGCAAAGGTATTGCATGAGGAAGGAATTTGAGGAGGCAAATTTTGGGGAGGGAATTGCTCTGGTGGTGCATTGATGAGTGCCTTGCTTACAAGATGGAAGCAGTGATGTCCCCACGTTCCTTGGGTACAAGTGAGTCACTGGAATAATTTGGGCAAGTACCTTTTCTATAGGATCATTCATTTATGATTTGGCTCATCAGGACCTAGCTCTTGTTCCCTAGGAAGGAAGTTGTTCTCTTCACAAGTGAGGATGATGTAAATAATAATGATTTAAGCCATCTCTGCAATACCTGTATGCTCTGGTGTACATATAGTGACATTATACCCCATCAGTAGCTGCTAAGAAGTGGTTTTCTTGTGCACTATGTATTCAACCGTTTCAAAGCTTTTTACTAAAACTTTCCAAAGAAATCCACTCAAACGTTGTGAGTGGTCAACTATATTAGTGTAACTTTGGGAATTCACAAATGACTAAAAATACGTACAATTAAATGTCAGTTATTTTCAAATCAAGATGTTTCATAGAGTTTTAAGTTAAAATATCACCATACTACAAAAAACTAGCTAAGTTTTCGATGATATATGAATGGATTGCAGACAGAGCTGAAGGGTTCAGCTTATCCTTCTGATGTGCTTAGCAACATACATGGAGATCCTTGAGTCTTCCACTTTAATGAAAATTGGTGGAGACTGAAATTACTCAAGAGCTCATGGAACATGGTGTTGTAGAAGGAAAGAAACACAGCACATTAATAAGAGGTGCTATTTGTTTAGGCTTGTTTTAAAGGACTTTCTGTCGGATTTCATTTATTAACTGTATTTCCTTTCTCTGAAAAATCTAATCTTGAATAAACGGTGAAAGTTTACCTTGTAATATATGTACACATATATGTGTACCTCGCACAAATATGAAGAGTGTGGTGTGGTTAGTGTGATACTCTCTATAGAGACTCATGGTGAAATCCTTGCCCCACTGAAATCGATAGGCACTGTCCCCATTGTCTTCAGTGCAGATGCAGTGTTTCTGAGAGAGCTGAAATGCTGAATGTATTGAATGCCTCTGCTGCTACTGGTATGATAATATGGTATCTAACCATTTGCTCTAGCTTTGATGCAGCTATCATCGTGTTGAGTTGCAGGTGAGAGCTATAAAGCATAGAGACTGCTGTTCTTTGCAAACACATAGGTATGGCTATCTTTTCTTGTCTTCGTTTTTTCAAGAACTTAGTGCCAGTGCTCATCCAGCAGGCCAGATCCTTGTGAAATCAGGAGATTTGTGTTGGTGCCTGAAAGAAAGCTGAATGCTTCTGAAAGTTTGCCCTGCTGCGTTATGTAGTCCATGTAGACTAAAAGGAGCAAGATAAAGTCTCAGTACTGCTGTGCATGTGCTGATTACTATTTTTGGGATGTAGCCCAAAAGTGGGGGGGGGAAAAAAAAAGGGTTATAGAGTGATCAAAAATGGTATCTTCTTACATTGTGCTTAATCAGAAAATTCTCCCTCATTTTCCCCTCTGGAAAAAAAAAAAAACGCAACAAAAGCCAAAGAACAAAACCCCAAAATCATTCTGCGTATTTAAAAATATTCATTGGATTAGGAAGTGGATCTTACCCAGTCAGGTTCCCAAGCATATGTCTTAACTAGTGAGCTGTGAAGGCAATTTGGTAATTTCAAATACACCAAGTTAGTAAGTAGTTCAGTATTTTTGTATCAGCTGCATCAGCTGTGGGAAAGAATATATCCAAATACTCTGGATCCTGATGGATAAGACTCTTTCATGAAGAATGCAAATTTGAATCCAAAAAAAGGTTTTTGAAGCAAGATATATCACATCACAAGTGAGGGTCTTGACCACTCCTTACTGGCAATTTATGGGGTCTTTCTGTAGTATGTTTAAATGTGTTTTATCTAATGTGTATATATGTATATGTACATGTATTTGTGTGTGTGTACACTGGTGTATTTGTTATAAACCAGTTCAGAGATGTGTGTGAAATTAGGTCATTGGATGAGATTCTGTGATGCACAGAAGAGAATTTGAATATGAAAGGGAAGAGAATTAATAAAGCTTTACATCAACATTGTACCTGTGCAGTTCTGGGCTGCTTCAGACATTGCAATCAACCCTACAGACATGGTATGGACTGTCAGACCTACAGAGGTTTGTCCTTAGCTGCCACCACCCTGAGTCTTCTGCAGTGCCATGCCCTGAGGATTTCACCTCTTACCAAGGGAGCTGTGTGTTGGAAGTGAAACACCAGTAGTTACATGTGTGCAAAATTAAATCACTGCCCGCAGTTCCCTGCCTTTGCTCTTTGGAGGAATGCTTCTCTTCATGGGACCATGACTTTTACAATCCCTTTACATTTCTGCAGTCCCATAATCTGTCACATAGTGGTGGAGACTGCTGTTTTGATTCCCTAGTGGGCATACCACCCTAGCAAATGTGCTTTGTCTGTCTTATTTATTTATTTTCTTAATATTAAACTGTATCTTCTTATAGTATACTGTGGGTGGAAGGGAAAGGACAAACTTCTTTGCAGGAAATGAGAAGGGATAGAATAATCCAAAGATTTGTGTTTGTGGATGAGAGAAGCATAATGGGTGAGTGTATCTGCCCTTTCCAAAAGAGTCGTCTCAAATACAGCCATCTGCAGAGAGTGCTCTCAAATGCTTTTCCTGTCAAGTGCCATAAGACCTATGCAAGCATACCTGGAGACATGGTGACATGAATGCCCTGCTTGTACATTTTGGGTCCGGTGTGCCTCCAAGTGCACCTTCCAGCTGTGCATGAACCTGTGCCTGCAGGTCTGCTCTTTTCAGACTTTCAGACTTCGGTCGTGAATGCAGTCTTGGACTGGACCTCAAAAGGCATCATGGATACCTTCAGTGTGAGCTAGACACAAATCTGTGCAGGTGATAACCTCTGAGCAGAGAAAGTTGGGATTCATCTTTAGAAGATTTTGGCCCCTGAATGCTTTGAGATCCTTGGATGAAGGGTGCTAAAGAAGTGTGAAGTATTGTAACCAAGGATCAGATAATGGTTTCTTCATGTGCAATTTTGTTATTTCCTTTATTTTGTGCAAAGTAAATTGCTCCATGTGCCTTCAAGCAATCTTAATTTACCGCAGTGATGACTGAGTGATTGAAGAACTAATCAACTCCAGCCGCCACTTCTCATCCTCTAGCTTAAGAATGATGAGCCTGTAGGTACCTTTCTCTCTATCCCTCCTCACACCACAGCTCCCCAGGAATACGGACCCTTGAAGCATAATCACAATGCTTATGTTCACACATCCAAAGGCTACAAGTCAGGTGGAGATAGGAAGTGGTGTAGTTTTTTTTTTTTTTATATTCATGCAGGAAGGAATGAATCAGAGCAGATTTTTCATCATTTAATAAGAAATACAACAAGCACCAGATGTTTTTGTTTGGGTTAGGGCTTGAGTGACATTAACACATAATAGCAAAACTTGGAAAGGATCTAGAAGAGTTGAATGATCTGACCTTTCCAAGAAGAGATCTCAAGAACTTAGGAATTGTATCTGTGTAAGTTATTTTGTTCCCAAACATAAGCTTGTTTTATCCAGTAGAATACATATGTACATAAGTACACATCTTCCCACTGCCACATGCATGCAGTCACACACACAATCACGTCTTTCATACTTACATCTGTTTTATATAGTCATTTGAGTATGTTAGAGTTTCTTTTAAAAAGCTCATCTTAGTCATTCAGAGCAACAGTTTTATTTCAAACCAGCCTGTAGGTTTTTTTTAATCTGAGAATCTTCTTTTCAGGTCTTCTTGGCATTGAAGAAAATGAAATGTATCCTAGCAAATTCCATCACTGCTTACTGAGAGTTTAGGAGCTACATTTCTGTAATGTAACCCCTGGTATACTTAATGAAAAAAGGATAAAGATACTTGAAATACAAGCATGGAAGGGCAAAATAGCTTTTTCTGAACAAAAGGAAATCAAACTGTGGCAAAACTTGCATAAAATTGGCTGTGTGCATCCAAGACAAAATTGCAAATCCCCTATCTATGTTTTATATTTCATCAATGATGTATGCTACAATTTTTAAAAAGAAAAAAAATGGGGGGAACATTTTTTGCTTTAACCAAATTCATTGATTAAATGAGATTTTAGGAATACCATCCAAAAGTTTCAATTCTGGTCTCAAATTTTGAATCTATCCTAGCCAAGATGAAGTATATATATAAAAATATAAAACTCCTATATATTTATTCCCCATGTGACCTATCCTGCATCTACATTAGACCTGTCCTGTACAGTGATTACTACACATAAACCAGTGTACATTTAATTTCTTTTACTTGTTATACGCTTTCTGAGAATCTTGGTTATCTTCTTTTACATTTGTTAAAGAGAGATAGGAACATGAGATGAATGTACGCTTCAACAGGAGACAGCAACGTTAGCCCTTAACAAAGATCTCCTGGTAAGTATATGGTTGGCAGCAGGCAAGGCATTTTACACCACAGAATTTGGAGGCTTTCACAGTAACTGAGTTGGATATTTTCATTTGCTGGCATATTCTCTCCTTGGCCGTCCAAGCTCTGTCGGTGGCTTAGGTCATTGTGAACAGTGGAAATACCAAAGCACATGTGCTGGGTTCTGATGTGCCCTCGCCAGTGCAGCCTACTGGAGAATGAGATATTCTGATCAAGTAAGAATCATGGTGGCAATCTGACAATCTCTGAATATTATTTTTTGACAAATATTATAAGTGTTATAGAAATATTTTCATGCAATGTTAACATTATTGTAACACCAATATAGAAGCATAAATTACCAGATGAGTCAGAATTATGGCCCTTTTCCTGCTGTGTGTGGGCAGACCCCTGCATCTGTGCTCATTACAGGTTTGGGACCTAAATGCATTAGATGCATACTGGAAGAAAATGAGTCTGCAAAGTATTTTAATAGAAGGAATACGTTGCTCTTGGTTGTGAAGAAAGAAAATCCTCTAAAGATGGAAATTTCCTCGTGCTTTCCTTTTAAAAGACAAGTATGTTAACATGGAAATGTCTCTGGAAATTCTTGTAAGATTAATGACAAAACTGAAAAAAAAATGTAAAGCAGCTCAAATCAATGTCTTGAAAGAAAAGCGGAGGTGTATTATCTTCTGGAGATTCCAGACAGGATTTGTGTAAGTGGGCTGTAGTGCTGGTCCAGTACTTCTGTAAAGTATATTTGTAGGTAATGTACTAATATCTAATACAGTGCGGTAATATCATTAACTCTTTGTGACAGCAGTTTTCCTAAAGTCATAAACTGTAATTTCATTGTCTGCCTCTTCTCAGGGGAACACTGAAAATACAAATAGGGACCTCTCCTTTCATCTGACACCTTTCCTCAAGCAGAAGCTTGCAGGTTATGGAAGAAGACATCCCATTGCTTGGGATCCTGAGATTTGTCTTTGTTTTTAAGTACTTCAAAGATTTCTGTGTGCAGCACTGCTTTATTTGGATTTTCTGCCTCTGTGAAAGTAGTATGTTCAGTGTCTGTCATCTGGGTTGACTTTGTACACTGAGCAGTAACAGCACATATTTCAGAAAAGCAAGTAGTTGTGCTTTTGCTCAGAAAAGTGGAAATTACAAGAGAAAAGCATCGAAGTCAGAAGAGGCAAATGAGGAGAAGGAGTGAAATTTGCTTTCTTGTAGCTGAAGCTGCTCGAGTGGACCCTGCCTCTACTTCTAGAGTGACCATGTTCTGGGTAGCAGGATTAGAAATTTCTTTTCCCCACTGTAAATAAAAAAATCTGACTATTCCCAGCTTCCACTGAATTGCTTCATGCACCTCCTTTTCCTCACACATCACCTTGTGCTATTTCTTCCTCCCATCTCTGGATCTCTCTGGGTGAAGGAAAGAGTGGCTCCTCTTTTCCTTCCCCCTTTGCTGTCACCTCCAGGGAAGATTAAAAATCCCACCCAATGCTTTCCAGAACGGAAAATTCAGCCTTACCAATCCTGAGGGTCATCTGGACACTACAGTTTTCAAATTAATATTCAGAGCAGTTACAGGGACCCCTGCTTCTTCCTTTGTTTTTATTAATCAATTTAGGAAAATTTGATTAGCTCTGGTTGTTTTGTGAGAATACAAATCAGCCCCCTTTTTCTTTTCAGATTGCCTGAATCTAGGTTGTCCTCTTGAGATGCCTAGACCTTGTGACATGCTGATTTCTTTCCCTTGAACCAATTTTCATCTTGTCAATTGAATTATCATTGCATCTAACTCCTTCCTTCCTTCCCTGAAAGTGTGATACTCATTGTGAGCTTTTTCTTGGCTTTGTAATAACTTTCAGTTTGAGTATCAGAAAAAAGTAGTACTTGGAAAATATTTTGATAGTCTTACAATTCAAGGTATGTTGTCAGATCTCTCTAGCGACCACACACAATATAAGAGCAACGTATATAATTAACTTTGCACAGGTGGGGGGAGGATAGGGAAATTGTCTCTGTTACCTCCCTTCTTCAGTTTTGAAATCTCATGCTCTTGCATGATATGCTTGGGAAATTACAGGCTGTGAGTGGGATTCATATGGCAAAATGTAGACGTCTACATCTGAGTTAGTCACCCAAGGCTCCCTGTGTGGGGAATGGAGAGAAACAGGACAGATGAATCACACCCTTGAAGAACCTATTTTTTTTACCTTTATGCTAAGATGGAGTGACTCATAGCCTGAAAGTGCCGTTTGGCTAGTAAAGGAGGCTGGTATAAGAACTGCGATGCGATGGCTGCATTCTGCACCCCAAAAACTAGATGTGATGAACATTGCGCATTGTGGCTCTGGTGCATGCCTGTGTGCGCTCACATGTACACCTTTATTTGTCGTACTGTGCGAGTGTTGAGTTCCTAGAAAAAAAGTCTGTCTTTTTCCACATAGAAATTCCGTGAAAAACTAAAGACAACTTTAGGTTTCCATGTGTGAGAACTCAGAAATCAAGAAATGTTTAAGCTGAATTAGCATATTTCTCCTGTATGTGCATTTCTCAATATGTGTCAGCAAATTATAAAAAGCCCCTAATACATAAGTTTTCAAAACTTTGGCAGCGTGTCAGTTTAGTAGCTGAGAGGTAGCTTAAATGATGCCGCTGTTTTGTTTAGTCACCTTTGGAAACTGTATGTCCTCTGCTCTTAGGGAGATGTGCAGATGCTTTCTGGATAGTGTAGGGAGCTGTGAGCTCTTGGTAGTCTCTTCTCTCTCTGTGTAAACCACATGTAGAATCATAGAATGTTTTGGGTTGGAAGGGACCTTAAAGATCATCTAGTTCTAACCCCCCTGCCATGGGCAGGGACACCTTCCACTAGACCAGGTTGCTCAAAGCCCCATCCAACCTGGCCTTGAACACTTCCAGGGAGGGGGCATCCACGACCTCTCTGGTCAACCTGTTCCAGTCTCTCATCACCCTCACAGTAATGAATTTCTTCCTAATATCTAATCTAAATCTACCCTCTTTCAGTTGAAAACCATTACCCCTCATCCTGTCACTACACTCCCTGATAAAGAGTCCCTCCCCATCTTTGCTGTAGGCCCCCTTTAGGTACTGGAAGTCGGCTATAAGGTCTCCCCAGAGCCTTCTCTTCTCCAGGCTAAACAACCCCAACTCTCTCAGCCTGTCCTCATAGGGGAGGTGCTCCAGCCCCCTGATCATTTCGTGGCCCTCCTCTGGACTCGCTTCAACAGGTCCATGTCTTTCTTAGGCTGGGGGCCCCAGAGCTGACACAGTACTCCAGGTGGGGTTTCATGAGAGCAGAGTAGAGGGGAGAATCACCTCCCTTGACCTGCTAGCCTCACTTCTTTTGGTGCAGCCCAGGATGTGATTGGCTTTCTGGGCTGCAGACACACATTGCGGGTGAGATTCAGTTTTTCATCCACTAATACCCCCAAGTCCTTCTCTGCAGGGCTGCTCTCAATCCACTCATTGCCCAGCCTATATTTGTGCTTGGGATTGCCCCGACCCATGTGCAGGACCTTGCACTTGGCCTTGTTGAACTTCATGAGGTTTGCACGGGCCCACCTCTCAAGCCTGTCAAGATCCCTCTGGATGGCATCCCTTCCCTCCAGCATGTTGACCGCACCACACAGCTTGGTGTTGTCAGCAAACTTGCTGAGGGTGCAGTCAATCCCACTGTCCATGTTGCCGACAAAGATGTTAAACAGCGCCGATCCCAATACTGACCCCTGAGGAACACTACTCATCACTGCTCTCCACTCGGACATCGAGCCATTGACTGCAACTCTTTGAGTGCGACCATCCAGCCAATTCCTTATCCACCGAGTGGTCCATCTGTCAAATCCATGTCTCTCCAATTTAGAGACAAGAATGGCATGCGGGACGATGTCAAATGCTTTGCACAAGTCAAGGTAGATGATGTCCATTGCTCTTCCCTTGTCCACCAATGGTGTAACCCATCGTAGGAAGGCCATCAGATTTGTCAGGCACGGTTTGCCCTTAGTGAAGCCATGTTGGCTGTCACCAGTCACCTCCTTATTTTCCATGTTCCCTAGCATAGTTTCTAGGAGGATCTGCTTCATGATCTTGGTGGGCACAGAGGTGAGACTGACTGGCCTGTAGTTCCGCGGTCTTCCTTTTTTCCCTTTTTAAAAATGAGGGTTATGTTTCCCCTTTTCCGGTCAGTGGGAACTTCCCTGGACTGCCATGACTTCTCAAATATGATGGATAGTGGCTTAGCCACTTCATCCACCAGTTCCCTCAGGACCACGGATGCACCTCATCAGGTCCCATGGACTTGTGCACCTTCAGTTTCCTTAGATGGTCTTGAACCTGATCTTCTCCTACAGTGGGTGGTTCTTCTTTCTCCCAGCCCCTGCCTTTGCCTTCTGCGACTTGAGCAGTGTGGCTGGAGCACTTGCTGGTGAAGACTGAGGCAAAAAAGTCATTGAGTACCTCAGCCTTCTCCATATCCTGGGTAACCAGGTCTCCCATTTCCTTCTGGAGAGGGCCCACATTTTCCCTCATCTTTCTTTTATCACTGACGTACCTATAGAAGCTTTTCTTGTTGCCCTTGACATCCCTGGTGTCCTGGTTTCGGATGGGATAGAGGTAATTTCTTCTTAGTAGCTGTACAGTGCTGTGTTTTGGATTTAGTGTGAGAATAACGTTGATAACACACTGATGTTTTAGTTGTTGCTAAGTAGCGCTTATCCTAAGTCAAGGACTTTTCAGTTTCCCATGCTCTGCCAGCAAGCAGGTGTACAAAAAGCTGGGAGGGAGCATAGCCAGGACAGCTGACCTGAACTAGCCAAAGGGATATTCCATACCATAGAACGTCGTGCTCAGTATATAAACTGGGCAGAGTTGGCCGGCAGGGGCGGATCGCTGCTCGGCATAGGTCAGTGGGTGGTGAGCAATTGCATTGTGCATCACTTGTCTTTTCTTGGGTTTTATTTCTCTTTTTTTTTTGTTATATTCCTTTTCATTACAATTATTATATTTCATTATTATTGTTAGTATTATATTTTACTTTAGCTACTAAACTGTTCTTATCTCAACCCACGAGTTTTACCTTCTTTCCCAATTCTCCTCCCATCCCACTGGGAGGGGGGAGGAGTGAGGGAGCGGCTGCATGGTGCTTAGTTGCTGGCTGGGGTTAAACCACAACACCTGGCCAGACAGATATGTCTCCCTCAAATTATTTGTGTCATAAATCAGCCTGAGGACTCTACAATAAGTGAATATATGAACACCTTGCATCACTACTTGCAGAAAGGAATCTGTCTTCCTGTGTTTGCTTCTTCAGTACGTCATCAGCAAGAGCGTGCGGGGCGTGAGCTGGGGTGGGCTCGCAGGAGCAAGTTGCGTTCACAGTGGTGCTGGTGCCACTAAACATCTGTGCGGGGTCCCCTCAGCTGAAAACACCAGTGAGTTATATACCATCTTCCCACAAAGAGGTGAACATATTAAAATAGAAGTGGCCAATGAATAAATACAAATGACGGTAGCCCTGTAACATAGCATTTACAGTTTCTTTTCATCTTCTCTTTTGTATATACACAGACATGCATGCTTTATTGAAACAAACAAAACTGGGGAACTTCTATTTGAGCTTTAAAAGGAGGAATAAACTTGTTTGGCTTAGATCTGTAGTTAGAGTATGTCCAGAGTATGGCTTCTGGTAGAAATGGAGCTTTTGCAGCCCCTAACTCTAGGCACCTGGCTTGAGGAGCATGATCCAGCAAGTAGATTCCAGCACACCAGTTTCCTATGTAATCATTGTATGTAGACACCTTGAAAGGGGTAACATGACATGAGAGTCACAGCTCCTTCTGCTCTGGAGCTCAGAGGTGCAAACTAGAACCTACTCAAGATCCAGACCCTGGAGATGTATTCTGGGTAGTGGTGTAAATCACAGCTGATTTTTATGCATGAATGAAGCCACAGTGTATCAGAAGCAATGCATCTAGATTCTTCTCTGTCAAATTCACAGGTCACAGATCCTAATTCCTAGAAAGTCTTTCCCTGCCAGGTCACACTAGGTTTAGGAGGCACATTGCTTTGTTGGACCCTTTGAAACTGGGCAGTTTTGAAGCCAGATGTGCAAGATTCAAGGCAATGGAAAATAAGATGTGGCCTGACTGTAGCCTGACAGCGACACAGAACGTTGGACAACCACTGGTTTCAACACCCTCCTACTTCCAGACAAAACTAACATTGCCATTCTCTCCCTGGCAAAAAAGAAGAAGAAGAAGAAGAAGAAAAAAGCCCTCAGAAAAGAGCAGTGGCTGTGTCATGGAACCATTATGAAATGTAAGATTGAGGTACCCAATGTACCTTTCTGAATCAAGCGACAGAGTTCAGTTGAAGTGATGCCTCCACTGACTTTTGATCTGGCTAGATCAGTTCACCACCATGCTGTAGGTTAAATTAGTGAAACAGTGGAGGTAGCAGAGAAGTGGCTACAGTGCTGAATTTCTCCCAGCGGGTAGTGTTTTATCAGCACTGGTCAGTGCTTTGTGCGCAAGTGATTTCGGCAGAATCATCACCAGTGAGCAGCAGGCTCCTTTTGGCTTTTTATGTTACTTTTCAGCCAAAGGCAGGCAGATCTAGAACAGCAGCCTTATGTGGAAGCTGCCTTGGAGAGCCGTGTGCCGGCTTGCAGAGTTGAGTGGCTCAAACCGATGTGTCAACAACTGCCTACAAAAGCAGGGCTGGAGTTCCTTCAGTCTCTGGAAAGCTGGTGTGCCTCTTCCAGGTGAGAACAGGTGTGCTAAACGTCAGGTGGTCAATGTGGATGCTGCCCGCTTCTGTCTATGCTAGTTTGAGGAAAGACTTTTTTATATGACAATATCTTCCTAGATTAGCTCCCGCTGTATAGCAGTTGGATTACTTCTTGATCTTTCAAATCTTCATTTGAAGGAAAACCATATATATGTATATACACGCACACATACACAAATAAATTTCATTTTTGTTTTGAAAGATACTTGTTAAATAATGATTCCTGGATAAAATTCCTACTTTTATATATTGGTTGGTCATAATTTGGGTTACAGCTACTTCAGTATACTGCTTTTATGTGATAAAATGGCTCTTAGTAGCAGCTTCCCTTATAATTCAGGTATCATGATGGTACCAAACAAATCAGATAACTGATAAAAATATCTCGTCATGATTTCATGTGTGTCTGCGCTTCAAAGGACCAGCAATGAAAAGATGATCACGCATCTGAATGAGAAGGATAATATTTATATCTAAATTGAGTAACCATGTAATTCTGTCGGTGTTTCCCATGCTCTGTCTGTCCTCCTCCTCTTGCATGCTGTAGCCTGATTCAGACCTTCTGTGCAGTTTTTATTACCTGACCTGAAAAGCTCAGTCTAGTATTTGGTGAGTTCAGTGACGTTCCGAGTATACTTATGGCTGCTTATGTACTTATGGAAGAGTAAAATATAAAAGTCTGTCCATTCTGTAGCTCTGTAACTTTTATTTTTGATATTCACAGTATGCTTTTAGAAACTGGGTAAAAATTACATTTTCCAGTATTCAGCTGCAGAGGAGGACTCAGTATTTTCAGATGTGTTAGGAGGAGTGATGCTTTTTGTACGCATACAGGTATCTATTCAAATCTCTGCAAAAGGGTTCCTCTGTCACAAGGCCTCCAGATGACAGCTAGAAGAGATCAATCCTCAGATCTGGCCTGATAATTAGATATTATAAATTCCAGGCTGAATTTATTTTCTAGCTAGCATATATGTGTTGCTTATTGTTCAGCTCTTTTCCTCTGTGCATTTTACCCTGATGTAGTTGAAGAAGTCAGTGTTACATTCTTGCAAGATTTGTTTGGATGACTGAATGAGCTCTTTGGGTCTTCTTTGCTCAGGCAGGCTCCATTCCCAGGTCATCCTGGTGGCCTTTTTCTCCAGCAGAATGTTCCAGGAGGTTTTTCTCTCTCCCCTCTTCCTACAAATAGAAGGAGAAGGAGGTTGGCCAGAGCCATAATTTATTCTTAAAATTCAGGAATTGTCAGTGGGTGGCTACCAAGATATGCAACTTACAGACAGATTCATCATCTGAGCTAGGCTGAAATAGTCGCTGTAGTTGAGGAGGCTCTCTGGGAGGTAGGGAAGTTCATCCTCTTGCGCTTTTCTTCTGGTCATTCCAGTGGTGCCTTTCATTTCTCTTCATTCTAGTTTTGTATTCTGCCCTTACACATTTACCTGATATATTTTTTCAATACGTTTTTAAAGTCCATAAATCCTTGCATTCTTAAGGACTGACCAGAAGTAATTGTTGCTAATTGCTAATTGTTACTTGTTGCATGTGGACCTAACAAAGTGAGGGGAACCTTGCTGTACCATTTCTACAGTAAAACACCACAGGCCACTGTTTCCTGCTCTCTCATTAATTAATTTCCTGTCTTTGTTTAATACACCTTGCATTCATGAGGGTTTAGAAGGCCTTTAGGTGGAACTTTAATATGTATATAATTACAATACATACAGCTTATGAATTATTTAAGGTAACAATATATACAATATTGCCAAAATGCTTTAACAAGAGGTCCAATATAGTTTTGCAGGCCATCCTTGGCTGCCTGTTTCTGTAACATTATTACAAAAAGTGAACATTTTAAGCTGGGTACATCATGAGCCTTTCACTGTGTTGTCCACAGCTTTTCTCCGTACAGGTGAGGTTTTGAGAGAGCTTTTACAATGGTAGAGTTCTCCCATCTCTATCAGAAATGCACTATATTTACCATGTTCTGGGATTGCATTCGTTGTTCACAGCCATGCTGTGATGAACGAGCAGGCTTGGGCCAGTTGGTCTCTCTCTCTCTTTCTTCACTCGTTTCCAGGTAATGAACTCGTAGCTTGTAATAGCTGTTATTAATCTGTAGCTGCCTGACATTACATTTTGTACTACTGAATGTAATATTATTGTGTTACTCAAGGTCATTTGACTTTGTGTACACGTCAATCTTTCTCTTAATTGACCTTGCCTCCCGAATTTGTATGGCAAGAAAACTTCTTCATCACAATTAGACTTCTTGTGCAAAGACTATTGAGATAAATGATAAATACAGGCAATCCTAATCCCAGTTCTGTGAAACTTGATTAGTCATCCTCCTTTTGGCTGGTAGTACCCCTCTCAGATAAATATTTTCCTGCCTTTTCTTCAGCTTGGTTGCTGAAGAAACCTTCTTCAGTTTAACCAATGATTTCCCATTTGAGACTGTATCAAATGCTTTATTGAAATTTAGATCAACTACGTCTCCCTTTGTTTAGAAAAACAGTCAGTTCATCAAAGGAGGCTCTTGCCACTGGTCTGATGTGACCCGTATTTTCTTAAATTCTTCTTTCTTCTCAATTTTCTTAAATTTACCTCCATCTTTGATAGTCATTTCCTTCAAAAGCATGCTACCAAGGCCTGGCTAAAGTCATATGTACCGTGTAGATCAGAATAAAACATTGCATGCCCAGGCTAATGAGTGCTTTAATCACCCTTCTAAAAATGGTTATGAGTTTTGCACTTCCTTGTTATGTGACTGTCCCCCAGTGGACCTGCAGTTATACCTGGGACTTCATGTGCCAGCTCTTTTGACACACAGACCAATATTGACTCATTCTTTCCTTCTGCTCTCCCATCTGTCGGTGTCCGTGTGTTGTGGTGTGCCCTGTACTTGGATAATCATCTGTCAGGGGCTGTGCTTTTGTGACTGCACAGCACCTAGAGCACCCAGCATCCGGGGCATCTGCAGCTCTGGCTAAAATGGTATGATCAATAAGATTTGTCACATTTTGGCTTTTTTGGTTTTTTTGGCTTCTGTTTGGAGAAGTTTTCACTTCCTTTAGTAGCTCCTTCTAAAGCTGGCAGAAGTTCGTCCTGTGTGTTTGATGTCATCTGTCTTAGGGGAACAATGTATGGAGTTGTGTTCTTTCTCCTTTCAAGCACTCAAGTGTCTTTGAGCTCTACAAACAGAGCAGGGAGATGACCTTTGATATCCAGAAATTTCATGGTCTTCACCTGAGAAAGATTGTTCTGGACGAAAGAAAACCCACTTGTTCCAGGGGTGGTAACAAAAGGTACATCAGCACGAGTAAACTGTACTGAAGAAGTTTTTTTCTATATTCTCTGAAACACGTATGTTCTCTGCACACCAGATGTGACTCGTACAAAATCTGAATGCTTTTGAAAGTGCAGAGTCAGCAAGGAGGTTTGTCCCATAGTCATACAGATTCACTAGCCAGGAAGTTCCCGTAGTGATTTTGTAAACCTGTACTTGAGAATATGCCAGTCTCTGCCGACTTCAGCTGTTTTTTAGATGCTGGTTTTTGCTGAATTCTGTGCAGCCAATAGCACCCCTCTCAGTATAGAAAATCTGGTAAGTGGGAGTTAGGTGTAAGGACACAATGTGTGTTTATTTAAAATTAGAAGATGCATAGTGTTAGAAAGTTTTGTAATGTCTTAACCTAACTGTGCATCTCTTTATCAGCTAAGTGTTTGAAACTCCTGTACCATACTAGTATGTCATTAATCAGTGAGTTGAAAAACACTCGTTTAGAATTTAAAATAAGTTAAAGCAGGACACAAATTAGGATGAATCATCCTTTGCTCATCTTTTTAAATGTAACTGTCATTTACCTACTGTAAATGCAATTCAATAGCATGGTAACATTGTATGTTACCTGCTTTTGCTGTTTACCATTAGCTATTTTAAATACGTTACTGTGTGTGTTCCCAGTTGAAACATGCCTCTGTTTTTAGCATGGTAGTTTAATTTTCATGTGGTTCACTTCATCACATACTTGCAATATCTGTTCAAGATAATTGGTTTGAATGTTTCCTCGCATTCCTTTAGCACTTTCCAGACCAGGATATCATAGCTGTTCATCAATATTGAAACAAATTGTGCCTATTAAGCATGGTGGCCTTGATTTTAAAAACTGTCATTGAAATATGACAGTTGTTAGATGAAACACCTTAGAGGATTTTCAAGGTTGGCACTGTTTGAAAACCTGTTCCTTTTTAAAAGACTATAATTGGGTACCCCAATTCCTTAGTTGCATTAAAAGAAAAATTTATAAATAAGCCTATATATTTTGCTTCACTGCTGGGAAATAGGATTAAATAGATAATAATTTTGACCTGTGATTCAAATAACAATAAAATCCAAATATTTACTAACACTGAAATAACAAATATGCTGTTATTTTACCTGCTAATTAGTATGTACTTATTGAGTCTGAAGTATAGCTGGGGAGTTCTTTTTAAGTGGTTGGGAAGCTCCTATTTCATTTACCTTTGTGCATTAAAAATATTATTAGGGTTTTTTTTCATAATTAAGTAAGGAGGGAAAAATTGGTCTGCCTTTCTGTTTTGCTTTTGTATTTACAAAAGCATACCCCATCCATTAAGTCACATAAGCCCTGCAAGCCAGCCTCGACTGCATGCAGACTGGCATCTTAGCTTGTCATGTATGCTGGCCCTGGCTGCTGTCAGTAATCCTGAGTTTTAAAACTCTGGAGTTGTGAAGTGACTTACAGGAGTGAATATTAAAGAAAGAATCGGCTCAATTACATTGAACTCCAGCGGCTTCCCTGTTCACTTTTCGGTCCTCTGTTCTTCGTTGCGGTGTCCTGTATGAAGGATGGTGCTGTGCATGAGGCCTTCCTTGCTTTGTAAGAAGCATAAGCAAAGTGCTTCTGGTGAGCTTCATGGTTGTGATGTTGTTCTGGGTGCAGGTCCAAAGCCTTGAACAAACTGTCTGAAGACAGAGCTTTGAATTTCCTACTGGTAACAACCATTGAATTGCTTGATAAGGGCCGGTTTCTGTGCGCTGACCTGCGCTTGGCAAGTGTTAGAAGCCAGTGACTGCAATGAAATTTCACCCTTTGTTTTCATGGGCTGTGCAGAGGTAGCGTGCTTTTGGCTTCTTAAATAATGACTAGAAAACCCTGTGGCAACCAGGTTATTTACAAATAAGTCATGTAAATGTGTGTTAAAATTTAGTAACTTCTTCAGTGAACGTCCTTGCTTTGCCCCCACTTTATTTCAGTCCAATTAAAAAAGAAAACAAAACCCCTAAAATAGTAAACTTACTGACTTTGTTAGCAATAATAAAAATATATAATTGGATTGACATACCTTTTTCTGGCTGCATATTTGATAAAACTTAGGAAATCGTGATTCTTTAGAGACTTTGTAAGATGATAGGCTAATGGCTATGAGTTTAAGCCCACGCAGGAGAGTAGTATGTCGGTACCCTCAGGATAAAAAGGGGGGTATGAGCTTAGTTTATATGGTAATGAATAATATTGAATTCAAAATTATTTCTAAATAATATTTTTAAAGCACTTTCATGTATTCATTCGCAGAATCTATTCCTACAGAACATTGAGTTAAATGAAAAGATTGTGAATGTTATTCATTACCAATGCCGTTAGTATTGATGGGTTATGATACAGGTCACTGAATCAAACCATGTAAATTACTTACATATTTCTAATCAGTCTAGAAGAAACAAATTGATACTGTTTTCTGTAGATTTTTCTCCACACTTGCAATTGTGTTAAATTGAGCAAAAGAATATTTAAACCTCAAGCACGTGTTACATGATCTGTCCTGCTTGCCATGCCTACCAAAAGCTCCGGCTGGTTTCAGTGGGACTTTGATCACACAAATTGAAGACAGAGCCTCCCTCAAATTTTATACACTATCTAAGTCTCTTAATTTTCAGCTCTTACTTGAGAATACTTTGTCTGAAACATAGACTGTTATTCACAAAAGTGCTCACTGCAGAACTGTGTGTAAAATTACTTGACAGAAAGTCACTTAACGTTTGGACAACAAATGCAAAAAAACCTGCCAAACCAATCATAGCATCAAATATCATAGCTTTTTACTAAGAATAGTCCCCTTTAATAAAATATTTCAGTGTGATTGTTCATGCCTAATTAATCTCATTAATTGCTACTGATTTTGAAAATACTTTCTTATATTAATACTTTAAACCTACATATCCTCTTGTTATTTTGGATTCAGTGATATAAACAATAAAAGCAAAATACACATAGACTATTATAATGCAATTTACATTAGCCAGTTTTTTAAGAAAGCAATTGAAAAGTTAAAAGCATGTCAGGAGACTGATCAGATTAATGCGCTCAGTTTTGATGTACTGTAGTTATCACAGAAATATTAATGACTTAACTCTAATGAAAGGAAATAAGGTTTTACCTACCACTGTGTCTGAAATTATTAGGTCTCAGACACAGTTGGACAGTTCTGAAGTAAGTTTTTACGGTATAATATAATTTGAAATTTAAAACTTAGTTATACTCTGCTATTGCCATCTAGTCCATAGGACGTAAACCTGAATTTCTTGACTGGTTGTGGTCAAATCATGGTCTTCTGGCATTTTTTGCAAGTGCACGAAGTTGTAACCAAGAAAGAAATTGAAGTCATCGTTCAAATCACTTAAGTGTTGATGTGGGCACAGTATTGCCTGCAGAATGCTGCCTGTATTCCAAATGCAGAATCTTACAGCTGCTTTTAACTTTTAAGGTAAATATTCCTTTAAAGTCAGTGTTAGCATCTGTAGGTGCAGAATGTAGGATAGCATTTACAGGAGAAGGAATATCTATGTAGCTCATAACCCTTTTGCAGTTTTCCACTTGGAATACTGAAAAAGTGTTACATTCTTTCCTATTTCAAATGCATTTCTTCACTGAACATCTGCTGAGTGCCCTGGGAACTAGAAAAAGAGAGAAACATCTTCAACACATTTTCATTGTCATTTAAAACTAAATTAAATTTTCACTGTATTTATAAATGATTTATTTTTGCTTTCCATGCACCTTTACTTACAGGATTCTTTGGGCAGACCGCATATTTAAAGAAATAGCTGCAAATATTTGATACAAACATTTAATGTGAATTTGTCACAATCGTTCACACTGCAGCCCTGCCTTACAGATTTACATTCATTCAGTGAGGGAGCAGAAGTATATCATGCATCCTAATCATCCACATAACTCAAATTTAAGATAATTAGTATTTTGAAAGCTTTGTTTGAAGTGAAAATTACTTGTAGATCTTTCAATGTGAATAATTTTCAATAACAAAAGGTTTTAAAAGAGAGTTTTGATATTTTGATGAGAGTTTGCAAAGAGCAAAAATAGAAGAATACATTCAAGCCAGTATAGAGAGTTCTTCAGGTGTGTCACGTACAATTTTTTAGCATTACCAAGTACTAGCTCTTAAAACTTGTCTCAGGATTCTTCAGTAGTGATTTGAATGCTTGGTTAATACTTTTTAGGTATGAGGTCATTTTAAAAGGATCTTTCTGTTATATGAGTAAGTCCACACAAATAACAGATCTGCTGTTAAAGCAATGGCAGAGTTCAGTTACTTCTGCAGCTGTAGGTTGGTATTATATTCAGTTTTAAACCACCCACATTACTGCAGCATCCACCCAGTCATGCCTTAAGTGGCACGATTAACATCTGTCATGGGTGCTTCATTGTCAGCCTGAGAAAGCTGGGTACGTAGGATAATAATTTATTTTAGTAGAATTCATTTTAAGTGTATTCTGTATGCTTGTATTAGAAAAGGCAAATCTGAAGATGTGTACTTGAAGCAGAAGGCAGTAATGGTGTATGTATCTTGTGAGACTTAAAGTCCTTATTTCAGCTGATGTATGAGAAAGCTAGCTGCTGCCTAGTGAGGTTTTCCTTTTGAAGTGGAAGATTCCTTGTGATCTCCAGAAAGCTCCGTGGTTGGAAACGGTGGCCAACAATCAATGGTGGTGTTGGCCACCGTTTCCAACCATGGAGCTTTCTGGAGGTCCTGGACCTGATTGTTGGCCATCGTTTTGAATCATGGAGCTTTCTGGAGATCTTGGACCTGGTTTTGTTGGCCACCATTTTGAATCATGGAGCTTTCTGGAGATCCTGGAGCTTTAAAGACCCTGGAGATGAGGCATGGGTGAGAGGATGACACAGGTGATGACTGGATAGGTGCTTCAGTAGGTTCAGTTTCCTGCCTGAATCGGGACTCCATACTTAGAAAATGTCTGATGCTGGCACCTCTACATTTCAATTCCAAGTGGTGGGAAATTCACAAGATCAGTTGTTTTTCTCAAATGTTGCCATCTTGGCCTGAACTCAAATGACAGCAGCTGTTCTCATGAGATTTCAATTGCAGCCAACTGAAAAAACAGCCTTTTCCTTTTCAGATCTAACCAGCTCGTGACAGCGGCAGTGACTTCAGTTTGCAACATTAGGAATCCATACATCCCCTCCCTCACGCCACGTACGCATGAAGAATAAAATGGAGGCGGATTCCAGTGTGCTACGTGTTTATCGTTTTCACTGAATGGAGTTGTGTATTGTGTATGTGGAAAACTTGGCACGGTCCTCCAGTGTCCAGCATTTACATTTAGTGTGCGATGTATTCACTAAGGATTTACGTGTAAAGATCTTTAAAAGGAGAAACTTTCCTCTAGGGAAGAGCGGACTGGGAATGACTTCCATCTTCCGCCACACGCGATGGCACTGAAATACCAACTCCTCCTGCTTGATCTCTGCCAGTGTTCACTTGCCCTTCTTCCTCTCCAGCTTTCAGCAGCATATGGAGCATCAACAGACTTGTGGGCAGCTTGGCTTGACCTGAAAAATTCAGAAAGCAGTACTGATTTTAAAAATAGGGTGCAGAAGCTAAAGGCAACTTGTCTCACAGGAACAGGAGGAGTGGCGGAGGTCAAAGAGGGCTTGGTGTGTGTGTTGGGAGGGTTAGGACCGGGTAAGCAGGGAAGAAAATACGGTTGTGCTTCTCCTCCCCTCTCCTGCGCATGAGCGTGTTCCCCGAGTGCAGTACGGGACCGTATCGTCCACAGTCCCTGCTGGAAGGTGGGAAAAGTGCTCCCTTCCCCCGGGATGCCATAGCTGCTTCCACACTGTCTCTGGGTGTTTCTAACCGGTGGGCTTTCAGTTACTGGCTGCTGTGCTGGGGTATCCTGTTAATAGGCACCTTTTTCCTCGCCTCCATCCAGGGTGGGCACCCTGTGAGCCTGGTGACTAGGGAGATGTCACAAATATGTGTCTTCACTGCCCCAAGGCAGAAGATGGTGGTTTGGAATAATGCAGATTGGGTTCACTTTAGGCAGAAGGAAAGGGGGAAACCATTGAGCACCTACAATACCAGTAAATAACCACTTAAATGGGAGTTTTTGTTTTTCTCAATCTTTCTGCCATCTGAATCCATAGCAGAACTACTGATGGTCACCCTGGGAGCCATTTGTTGGTCTGGCTTCCTCCCATGTTGTTGAAGGGAAGGTCTAAAACTTTCTGTCCAAGAGATTATTTAATCCAGGGATATGTAATTCCCAGCCAGACTGAGAGGAGGCTCAAATCCTGGGCTGAAAAACTGAGTGACATGTTTGAAACTTCATCCTGGATATGAAGTGTCAAAGGGAGAGTGTCTTTTCCAGGCTGGTGCAATGCTGGTTGTCTTACTTAAACCTTACGGTGCTGAGAGGAGTAGCTGATCACTGCTACATATGTAATGTTAAAGATCAAGCTCTCTGGTGTGAATACAACATTCCTCCGGCTGTTCAGACACCATAAAAGAAGCAAATCTCACTGCAAATGTTCCAGGTATTTTATCTATGCCAGATCCAAATCCAAACCTGTGCTAGTATGTGCTCACTTAGAAACCATTGATGAGATTCAGCTTAATAAATATAAGTGTATGTCTGTACCTGAAATCTTAAAACACTTAAAGAAAATATAAAAATAATCCTTAGGGGAACATTCGCATTTTCAGTCAGGACTGTGGATACAGAGCTGGCAAAGACTGCCTAGAGTTGGGTGTGATGTTATAATGAAGAGACACGTGAACTGTCAATAAATGCTCAAGGTAACCTGTGCCTCCTACTAACAGGTCTTTGACTGGGAATTCAGAAGACTCTCCAGTATCTTACTGGGGGACCTTGAAAATATTTTTTCTTCTCGCAATAGCTGTAGTTCCCAGTAAGTGTAGTGCGGACAAGGCATTGATTTCCTGCAAAGCTCTTTGTGAGGCCAAATGATGAAGCGCTATGTAAGCACTGAAGTGTTTTCTCCAGTAACTGGAGTATTTTGAAGCTCCAAAAAGTGCTGTAGAGCTGCCATTCAATTTTAATTAATAGGTCTTAATATAAGATAGCATTAGGAATATTCTAAGAATAGATGCTGCAACTTAACCAAATACAAGTAAAAAGTGTCTAGATAGTATATACCCAACGTAACTTTAATTGTGCCTCTAGGAGATGAGATGACTTAAAGTAGTAATAAATAATCCATGCTTTCAATATGCAGAGGTCAGGAAGCAAGCTTGACCATAAACAGAAAATAGACATGCTCATCTTTCATAGGAAAAGATGATTTTGTAAAAGTAACAGATATCTTGATCCAGATAAAAATAAATAAAACATGGTGATAATGATACACAACTGCTTTCTAAAGAAGAAGGTAGTTTTCTATTAGTGATAAAATAATAAAAAAAAATGTTCCTTTGGAACTGAATCAGTGTTCGTGCTCAGCTTCTTACCTGGCAGAGACCAAGAAACCTTCTTTGATTTTAAGTGATTATGGTAAGATTTCTTCCATTTGCCATGTATGAATTCTGTTTAAAGCACTAAACTTGAGTTTTTAATTTAAACAGTTGCTCTTCTACATTTTATATTTTCCCATTTTTTTAATATCCACAAGAACATCGTGCCTTCTGTATTAGTGTCACAGATGAATTCTTCATGTCTAAGCTATTTTGAAATAGTGTTTTACCTGCTCTGTTGCTGTGACCACAGCGTTACAGGGTATAAGAATTGACCTGTTCAAGTTTTTTTCAGGACACCAGGTTGCGTTGCCTTGCCAGTGAGATAGAGGGAGGGATGTCTACTGTGAGAATCCTGGTAGAGCTTGGGAGTAGAGTAGCATTGGTAGGACCTGGGTGATTGCAGTCATTTTCTTGGGTGATTGCAGTTAACTGATCTAAAGCAGCACTGGTGTTTTTTCGTTGAGGGAGACTAGGAGCAGTCATATGATCCACAATGATGTCTGGAGGCAGAAATGAATATAGTTAGTAGATGCTGAAGTAAACTGCTGTAATGAGGTCTGCAAAAAAGTATGTTGTGTCTACAGTCCTAGTCAAGGCAAGTGAATTATCTAAGACAGTCTTGAGCAGAATGACTGTAAGGAGCAGGACTTGTTTGTTTACTGTGTCCAACTGACATGGGTTGTTACAAAAAATGGCAAGAACACCGCTCAAGTGCACCGTAGCTGCCTTGAATGTAATTACTTTTTTTACTTTTGAAACATTCAATTGTGAATGGTTTTCAACAAGTCAGATGAAACATGCAGCAAAAAAATAGTTAAATAGTTCAATAAGTTTTGTTAGCATATGCTTTTCTCGAAGTGGTTTTATTTTTATCATCAGATTGATTTTGAGTTCTCTTTAACACCAATGAAAAGAAACTTTAGTGTTTTTTAAAAATTCATATAGCACTTTTTTGTCATTCTAATATTAAATATAATTTATTTGCAGTATAATTATTCAAAGGATTTGTGCCTAATTCATATATTAAAAATATTTGAGATTTTATTTAAATTTTTGAAAATATGTGCTAACTTGGGTGTCTAGCCACATAGCTACAG
This sequence comes from Gymnogyps californianus, assembly GCF_018139145.2. Lineage (NCBI taxonomy): Eukaryota > Metazoa > Chordata > Aves > Accipitriformes > Cathartidae > Gymnogyps > Gymnogyps californianus. The sequence continues at coordinate 94,522,426 of NC_059473.1, read as the reverse complement.
CAATTTAACCTGCATCAGGCTAATACTGATCTGAGTCTACACACACAATATTTGTTACACAAATTTGCTTTATATTTTTCCTTTATACATAGAAAAATGAAATTCAATACATGTAGCTGGTGTAGTTTAAAACATTACTTCTCACTAGCTGTTCACTGCTGGCAGAAGGTCACAGTCGGCTGCTGAGCTGCCTTAGTGGATTGTGGTTGCTCTCATCTGCTTCGGTCAGTACAGCTGGGTTAGCTTGTGCCTTGGCTGTTGGTGCGTGCGGTTGTACAGTCCCTCACGCAGAACAGCTGTAGGAACTTGCTTGTAAACTGTACTAGCTGTTTCCAAACTATTGCCAACTCCATAGGGCTCTGGTACAACGTTGTGTGCAGACCAGGGCTTTTAAATGTTGAAAGAACAGTAAGCCATCTTAACAACGGTGAGGAATCTTTTAGAACCATTTTTGTCCAAATTGTACGTTGGGAAGAGAGGCAGTTCGTTGCAAAAACAGGGCTTCCTATTAATGAATTTATAAGAATAAAGCTTGTAAAGTGTATTTGACAGTATTTAGCAGCTGCAGAATCCCGTAATTTGTTCCATGATTTCATGCTGTCAAATTTGACAACATGAACTAGTGCCAATCTTCGCTTTGGAAGACAATTTCCTTTTTATAAAAATTCTAATTATTAAAGCTAAATTTGGATTTCATTAAAAGGAAGTTGTTAGTCTTTTTTATTTGTCAAATAGCTTTCAAAAAATAAGTTGGTTCTACCTTTGACAGTTTGTCATAACGATATTTACTGAAAACCATAAATTATATGTTGTTTCCGCCTTCTGCTACCAATGGATGAAGTTGGTGTCAGCGGCAAGGAAGGCACTGGTATTTTTGATACACATAAAAACCTGTTTGTCAATCATGTAGAAGCCTGGATTTATTACCCATTTTCAAACACGCTTAGTTGGGCATGCTTAGACCTCGTTTAGCTAGAGACACTATTGAGCACCCACTACATGTGGAGAAGAGGGTGTTCAGCAGGACTCGTCACTGTGGAGTTAACTTGGATGTTGCCATAATTTGAGTCCTAACAATACACAGCCCTTTTGTCTTTAAAATGATAGTGCTTTTAATGCCCTTCTTGATTGAATTTTCAGGTAGTATAGGCGAAAGTTTGAATTAATGCAGGTTAGCAGCTGCTACTGTAACCAGTGCTCTGGATGCAGGCTAGCTCAGCTCAGATGCTGCTGGCTTCTGAACTGTGCTCTGCTTTCTCCAGTTTTTGCCGCTACCCAGAAAGCACAGACCAGTTATTCCACCATTTACTAGAAAATAACATATGGGACAGTTTATTTATTTTATCAACCACAGCAGCAAGCCAGTCTCCTGACCTGTTCCCCTGGGATACACCAGGCTCCTGGATGCAGAACTGGTGTAAGCATGCAATTAGCTGGTAATGAGGGATTTGACCCTTTTTCCCTCCTTCCCCCACAGGAACTTAGTGTAGAGGCTATGGCAGTTGTACAGTATAGAGGCTATGACGAGTGTTACAGTAAGGACATTGCCAAATGAGGAGGAAACTTTGGTGGTGGTGTTCTGGGGCTTCCTGGTTATGTTTTCGTAAGTATAAGCAATTGAGGCATGACCACTGAAGAAGTACTACTGAAACATGAATTTCTGCATCATCTGAAGGTACAGCCATGTTCAGCTTCTGGAACAGTTTTCCTGAATGAATACAGTTTTGAACTTACTGTACTATACTGCTATAGTTCTAGCCTGATTCTATAAGCAATAATGAAGCATATACATTAAAAATAAAAATAAAAATCTTAGTGCGGTGCAAACTATTGTGGAACGCATACCTACAAGGCACCACAGCACACACAGACTCACAGAATAGTTAAGATTGGAAGGAACCTCTGGAGATCGTCTAGTCCAACTCCCCTGCTCAAGCAGGATCAGTTAAAGCAGGTTGCTCAGGGCCACATTCAGTCAGATTTTGAGTATCTCCAAGGATGGAGACTCCACAACCTCTGTGGGGAACCTGTGTTCAATCAGCCTCACAATAAAAAAAAAGCTTTTTCTTATGTTTAAAAGGAATTTCCTGTATTTCAGTTTGTGACAAATGGCTCTTGTCCATTCACTGGCTACCACAGAGAAGAGCCTGGCTCTGTCTTCTTTGCACCCTCCCATCAGGTATTTATACACATTAATGAGATCGCCCCTGAGCCTTCTCTTCTCCAGGCTGAACAGTCCCAGCTCTCTTGGCCTCCCCTTGTATGACAGACACTCCAGACCCTCAGTCGTCTTTGTGGCCCTTTGCTGAACCCGCTCCAGTAGGTCCGTGTCTCTCTTGTACTGAGGAGCCCAGAAGACGACACAGCACTCCAGGTGTGTCTCACCAGTGCTGAGCAGAGGGGAAGGATCACCTTCTTCGACTTGCTGGCAGTGCCCCCACCTCATGCAGGTCAGGATGGTGTTGGCCTTCTTTGTGAAGCTTAAATGGTCTAGTATTGTGTGGCAGGTTTCACTAGAGAGAAATTAAATTTTAGCAGAAGTCAACTAGCTTGAATTAAATTTTCAAGTGGCAAAATGTGGCCTCAGTGAAGTGAGCAATGTGTGCTAGTAAACTACGGGAGAGAGACTGGCATTCTGGGAATGAGACAACTGCCTGCAGAGGCTGCAAACTTCAATGAAAGCAACCTAAAGAGCCAGCAGAGTAGGGTGTATTTCTTGGGAAATCTCTTGGCCTGAGAATAAGCCTTGGGTTGGCACTGGAGAAGGGGCTGGGGCATCTAACAGGCTACAAAGCTACCAAATAATACCCTGCAGTCTGCAGGAGGTCTCTGTATAAGCTCCATTTCTGTGTAATTATCTTTTTAGAGTTAGGTTCGGTTACATATCTAAAATGCCTCTGCTGCTGACTTTGCGTAAAGCCAGATGTAAGGAATACTTAGGGGTGAGTCTCTGTGTTTTCCCCCTCCCTGGCTTCCAGTTAATCAGTCATGAGAATATGATGGGGAATTATTTTGATGTTTTTTTCCACATGCTGGGTGATTAAGGACCTGAGTGCTCAAGACCGACTTTCTCCTTCCTTAAGCGTCATTTTCTGTTCCATCTGATCTGCAGTATGTTCTTTAGGCCCTGCTGGAGCTCATAAAACATTTATACCCATGGTTACGCGGTACAAATACTACATTTTGTAGCACTTGTACCTTGGTATTACTGTGTGTCTATAGCCACCGTATCTGACATGCTGTTAACACGAATTATGGACCTAAACGTTCTGCCTGAAGACTTGCATGAGAGCAAGTTTTCCTCTGCTTCCTTCATCACCCAGTGTCATACCTGTTTGTAATTATATGTCGTCAGAAGTTTATGTCTGGCCTTAGTTAATGCCCTTTCATTTCATAGCGGTCTTATTTCTTGCCCCAGACCTTCAATACTGGTTCTGCACCTGGAGGCCCATTCTGATCTGCTAAAAGCAAAGAAATGAGTATCCATAAACACTGAGGAACTGCACAGAATGGCCACTCCGGTTTTTTGTTCTTCAATATGTTGCAGTCTGATTTGGGTTCTAAATTGAAATATTGCTGAAAAATTAAAAGGAAACCCCATAATGTTCATAAAATCTCTCCGATGAGGAGTCTTGTCAGCTAGTTTAAAAAAATGTGCTGCTTGAAATGTGTTGTCTGTGGGCCCCAGTTCCTCCATGGCTGCCGCTGCTGTGAAGGAACTCTTCCTCGTGCACCATGCGGCCGAAAATCACTTCAGGTTCCCATCCATGTGCTCCAGGAGGGTAACAGTGGTTAAAAAGGTACTTACTTTTCTGATTGTGCTGAAGTTTTCAGTTTAGGAGGACGCTGAAAAACAGCTCACAAGTTCACCTGAAATGCTCTGGTTAGCTGGATTAATTTTCAAACTGTTTTGTGGTTGTTGAAGGAAACATCGTATCTGAAGGAGAAGGTTTTTGCAGCCCACCTGCTCGATGGGTAGGGACAGCCCAGGGAAGCAGTGTAGTGGTAGGAGAGCACCTGTGGAAGGACCCATCTCATGTTAGCCTCACGGCCAGCAGGGATTTACAGCTCCTTCTCATCACTGGGAAGAAGGATGGTCCGGTGAGTTTTCCTTGTCCATAAAGGCTGTTTCAGCCCCCAGTCCATGACCGATGGCTTCCCGTGGGTCAGCTGGGAGCCTCAGCCCGGGCACCCATCACTGGGAGGTGGTGGTGGCATGCAGGATCTGGGGTGGCTGGAGGTGTTTGGGCAGGATGGTGATCCTGCAGAGGGGAGGGCAGAGGAGATGGGAAGCTTCGGGAGGCGCCTGAAGCGAAGGGACCCGGTGGTGCAGGGAGCAGGAGAGCATTCCCTGGGAGCGTGCTGGGTCGTGTGTCGGGCCTCTGTCTACCCATGGAGTGGCCCCTGGGGACCACAGCAGGGCATGTGCTAGGGTCCTGGCTCTGGCTGCTGCTTGTGGATGGCGTTTGCAGTTTGTGGTTTGGTTTCTGGACTTTTGGGGACTTTTTATGACACCAATAGATCCAGGTTGACACTGGGAAAGGTCCCTCCCTAACTCCTAGTTAGGCTGGATCAAGCACATGTTCAGCTGGTGCAGGGGATACAGCTGTGTAACTGCCAGAGTATGGGAACCAGGGTATGCTTCTTAGAAGCTACAGTTTGCACCAAAGGGGACCATAAACCTGCTGAAGGCAGTGTGGGACTCATCAGTTACGGTGGTAATGCTCCACAGAGCCTGGTCCCCAGCTGCAACTGGAGCAGCTGCCCCTGGCACAGCAGAGGCCCCTGCTCAGGCAGAGCTCTGGGAGGGATGCTGCTTTCCAGGTGCCAGACTGCAGGCAGTGCCCAGTGCCTCTCACTGAGGCTGGGGCAGTTGGAGGTGGTGGCCATGCCTGCTGGAGGTGTGTGCTGGATAGGGAGTTGTGGCCAAGTTATGGAGCTGTGGGAGGAGATGAGCAGACTATATGGTATCAGGGAAGATGGAAAAGGGATTGATGGGGTCTTCACAGAGGTCCTGCAGAGATGAGAGCCTGAATCTCCTGACTGTGCAAAATGGGGCAGCCAGAGTTTCTGGATGGTTGTGATATAAGCGGAGACTCCTGTGTTGAGGAAGGCTGGAGGCTTATGACTTCTGGCAACAGATGTCCTTGCAAGGTTGCTGTCTTACCATCTTTGAAAGGTCCTGGAGATGAGGTGAGTTCTCTATTGACTGGAGAAAGGCAAATGTTGTACCCATCTTCAAAAAAGCCTAAAATTTAAACTTGGAGAACTACAAGCCAGTCAGCCTTCAGTCCCTGGGAAAATCATGGAGTGAGTCCTTTTGGAATATGTTTCTGGGCAAATTGGTGATTGAAACAGTCAGCATGGATTTATTGAGGGTAAATCATGCCTGACCAACCTAGTTGCCTGCTATGATGAAATGACTAGCTTTGTGGATGAGAGCGCAGTGTGTGTCATTGACCTTGGCTTTAACAGGAATTTCTATACAGTCTCCCACAGTATTCGCATGTCCAAATTAGGACCTTACTGTCTGGATGGGTGTCCTGGTTTTGGCTGGGACAGAGTTAACTCTCTTCTTAGTAGCTGGTACAGTGCTGTGTTTTGGATTTAGTGTGAGAATAATGTTGATAACACGCTGATGTTCTTGATTATCCAAAAAGGACTGTCATGGTTTAACCCCAGTCAGCAGCCAAGCACCACGCAGCTGCTCCCTCACTCCCCCCCTGCTCCCAGTGGGATGGGGAGGAGAATTGGGAAAGAAGGTAGAACTTGTGGGTTGAGATAAGAACGGTAAAACAGTTTAATAACTAAAGTAAAATATAATACTAACAATAATAATAATGAAATATAATAATAATAGTAGTAATGAAAAGGAATATAACAACAAAAAAAAGAGGGGAAAAAAAAGGAAAAAAACCCAGTGATGCACAATGCAATTGCTCACCATCCGCTGACCGATGCCAGAGCAGTGATCCGCGCCTCCCGGCCAACTCCCCCCTGTTTATGTACTGGGCGTGACATTCCATGGTATGGAATACCCCTTTGGCTAGTTCAGGTCAGCTGCCCCGGCTATGCTCCCTCCCAGCTTCTTGCACACCTGCTTGCTGGCAGAGCATGGGAAGCTGAAAAGTCCTTGGCTTAAGATAACTGCTACTTAGCAACAACTAAAACATCAGAGTGTTATCATCAACATTATTCTCACACTAAATCCAAACCACAGCACTGTACCAGCTACTAAGAAGAGAGTTAACTCTGTCCCAGCCGAAACCAGGACAATGGGTTAGCAACAAGATGGGTAAAAACCTCGTTGGATATTTAGGCTCAGAGGGTAGCAGTTAACGGTTCGTACTCTGCCTGGGTGCCAACGGCAAGTAAGTGCCACAGTGGTCTCTGCCATTTAACGTCTTTCTTTATCAGTGACCTGGAAAAGGCAACAGAATGCACTCTGGTCAAGATTGCAGATGATGCCATACTGGGGGGACCAGTAGATAGATAGGCTCGAGAACAGGGCTGCCATCCAGAGTGACCCCAATAAACTGGAGGAATAGGTTGACAGGAACCCTATGAAATTCAGTAGGGCAAGTGCAAACTCCTGCATCTGGGAAGGAATCTAACAGTGTGGGCTGGGAACTGACTGACTGGGGGCAGTTCAGCAGAAGAGGACTTGGGCATCCTACTAGACAGCAAGCTGAATATAAGCCAGCAGCGTGCCTTGGCAGCAAAGAAGGCCAATAGCACCCAGCAGCTGGGAGATCGAGGGGAGGGATTATCCTCTACTCAGCACTCATTAGGCATCATCTAGAATATTGCATCTGGTTTTGGACCCCACAGTACAGCAAAGATATTGATGAACTGGAGCGAGTTCAGCAGAGGCCACCAACATGGTCAGGGATCTGGAGCCTGGGAGAGGCTGAGGGACCTGGGCTTGTTCAGCCTCGAGAAGAGATGGCTTTGGGGGGACCTGTTAGCGGCCTTCCAGTACCTATGAGGAGTTTATTCAGAAGATGGAGCCAGGCTATTCCAAGCATTGTGTTGATTGGAGTATGAGAGATATTGGGCCTAAACTGAAATGAGAGATTCAGAGTGGATATAAGGAAAAGCTTTTTCACCATAAGGACAGTCAAGCAGTGAGCAGTTGCCCAGAGAGACTGTGTAGTCTCCATCCTTGGAGGTTTCAAGACTGACTGGATAAAGCCCTGAGCAACCTGATCTGATGTCACAGCTGACCCAGCTGTGAGCAGTGAGTTGGACTAGATCATCTCCAGAGATCCCTTCCAACCTCAAATATCCTGTGATCCTGTGTGTGTGTAGGAGTATGCAAGTATAGATAAGTACAGAATGAGTTCTGTGGAGATCATATATGGGATATGTCTTCACAGAGGATATAGAGGCCACAAAAGTGGTTCACTATTGACAAGTAACATATAGGTTTTTTTAATAAGGAATACTCGGATTTCAACGGAGAAAAAGAAAAAAACGCAAACTCACTGTATCTGCTTTTCTCTGCCTCCCCAGTGCTTCACAGATCTTACTTTAGTCCAGAACCAGCAAGGTCTGAAATGTTGTCACCATATTCATGCACATATCCCTTGCCTGCATTCATGTTGAATGCATCTCTCTGAAGGATTTAATAAGTGACTTCCATTTACATCATTTATGTAAAGAATAGGGCATGAGAAGTGGAAAAAAACAGCTCTCAAAATACCAGTGTAGCTGTCCTGTTTGGAGACAACCCTTCAAATAGCTGAATTATTACATGTCTGTTAAAGTGAAGATGTGGAGTAAGGGTGATACTTGTATTCTAGGTAAACACAATCTAGTATTAGACAGTTTGCAAATAATTCATACAATAAATGTCCCCTACTGAAGTCTAAATGCAGCTCTCAGCTATTTCCAACTGGGCAGCATAGATGTAATCAAGAATAATTGAAGAACTGATTTTGTCCTGTGGGAACATAACTGCATGTCTTCCTGAGTATGTTACGATGCCTAACATGTTGGCTTTCTCCATGATCATATAACAAAAGTTGTTTGAATTGGATGTGAAAGAATGGTTAGTACTGTTTAGTCATGATCTGTCATAAGAATGTTAAATAGCTTAGAAAAAAATCCATAATTATGTCCTAAGACTGATGGTATTTCAGATCTTGAAGTAATAAAGATTTTTTGGTCTTGCCTCAGAATTACTTTCAGACAAAGAAGTATGCTCTCAGCCTAATCATGTCAGCATCAGAACACCTGCAAAAATAGATCAAAAGAAAAAGCAGAATTACTGAGATTTTCTTGCTATGAATAGCACTAGTGTGAATGTATTAAGCAATCATGTTGACTGTACTGAAAATGCAAAATATCCAGGGGAGCAACGACAAATGTAAACAAATTTGGGGATACATTGGCTGTTTCAAATAGCAGCTTTGGCTGGTTTCATCCCCTGCCCTTGTGTTTGCTCCTTTCTGTGGGGTAGTGAGTGAAAAACCTGTGTCAGCTGGGGATCATCAGACTTGCCTCAAGCTGGAGGATGACCATGAGAGCTGCAAAACTGAGTAATGCTGTTCTTGTGTTGAAAATGTTGGTTTTTCTTGTGTCAGAAGCAAAAATGGTGGCAGATACCATGTAACGAAAATCTTATTTGACTACTAGAATCTTAGTGGTTGATTGTCTCCCCTGGTACCTGGCCTAGAAACCAGCCAGTACAAACTGATCCGCTCTCTCAAAAACTGTGCATGGCAAACATCTAGGTGGACAACATGCTTTGTTTACAGATGGACATCAGTGTGGTGTAACAACAGGGTTAGAGAACTTCAAAGGCTGTGTCTGCCACTGTCACCTTCAGCTTTTCTAATGGTGGTTTTGTGGTAGTTTGTGATGGTGTAAAGATATAAGTAAGCAAGGCAAAATTCGTAGTAAGAGGTGATTATCTTTTATAAGACTATCTGATACTGCTGGAGATGGCAAACAAGCTAATTGGGTATGAATGTGCTCATCTTCAGGCTTCCTTAACTGCTATTCCTTTGTAGCCGTTTGATCTTCCTTAAGCAGAGAGACAATTATTCTGTTTCTTTGTCCCTGTATTTTTATTTGTTTTGCAAGAAGGCTTAAAAAATACCCAAAAAGCCTCCCAAAACTAAAACCACAACAAAATAAATTGATGCTAAGGGTTTGTTTTACTACTGTTTCTCAGGACGCAAAGGAAATGTTGGCTCCATCATCCATTTCACACCACATTACGTGTCCTGTGCGTATCAGTATTGGCTGGGAACCGGAGAAGAGGAAACAATTTGCTTTAGGCCATAGCACCTGAGGAGGAGTTCACTAAAACCTTTTGATACCTTTTGTGATGATTTCATGGGTTTCGGCTGAAGTCAAGCCGTTGTCATGAAGATAAAGATGTTGAAATACTTCTGTCACTATATACATTACTACTTACATTTTTTTCTTCATGCTCAGATGAGCAGAGCATGAATAGGAGCTTCATTTAGCCCAGTTCACTTAGAGAAAGTGTATGGAGAATGGGGTTTGCAACCCGTGTACTATTGTCTGGTTATCAACACATTTACATTAAAAATACTTACTAGTGCATTAAGTGACTTAAATTTGCTGATATTTTAAAGGTACTGACAAGATCCCTTTGGATCCCATGTCATGTCATGTCCCCCCCCAGCCTTTACCTGTGTTATTCATGATCATTATTTAGCAATAATTGTGCTGAAACATGGTGTATAAGTTTCCAGTGTGTTATATTACATCTTCAAGTCTGTTCTTGAAACTTGTTAGGCATTAGGACATGAGATTAAGCTTCAGTATCAGCTGCTTCTGAAAATATCTCATTTTGCATTTTTTACATATACTCAGAACGATGGGTTGTATTCTAGATTGTAATTTATTATGCTCAGATCTCTTCAATCACTCATTGTTTTAGCTGAATCGAACTTAAGGCATGCAGAAGACATTGGACACTGCCTCTTCTGACAACTTTTTCTATGTTTCTGTTCTAGATCCTTTATGTTTTTCCTGATTGAATAATGTTCAGTGAAGGTACTCCTGTATCTGTGCCACTTTCATATTTCTGAATGTGCTAGTTGCAAGCTGTTCAGGTTCACGCTTCTTCGCATGTCCCAAACACCTCCGTTTTCCCTTCTAGATAACAGGACGTACAAAGCTCTGTTATTTGCTGTTACAGCTAAACCAAGTGAAACAAAGTTGAAGACAGGCCAAGGGAAATTCAGACCAAGCAGGGCTGACAAGCCTTGGTCCCGAGGCCTTGCAAACTCGGTGCAAAGCCTGTGGCTTGTTCCTAGCAGTGCCAATACTGGGCTGCAGGGTTGCGGGAACTGAAAAGGCATCTGAAGCAATATGCAATAGAGCATACCTTGCTTTTTATTTTATTTTCTGTTATAACAGAGTAATGTCAGAGCATGCAGCGAGCTACTTCTTGATTTACATTTGGCCTTAGTAACTAATCTGTAATACAAATGTTTCTCTTATGTGGCTTTTTTACCTTCTGCTTACAGTCACAAATTTAGATTGATCGGGCTATGGTGGTAACTACTGTGGCATTTAACATTCTTTATAGGCCATTCTTGTTGTAATAAACAAGCAAAATAGTACTGATTGTTTTCATGTATCCATTAAATTAAGAAATTAGTGGTTTAGAAGTAACTGCCTTCTGGATAGAAAGTATCTTTTATGTTGAAACATTACAATATAGTACTGCAAAACAACTGACAGATTTTATGTTTTGGCTCCAGATAAATCTCAGTTTGATGGAAGTAGGTGAGGGCTCTTTAATTCCAGTTTTCCTGTTTGTTGCTGAAGCAGTGAAGCATTCAGAAAAAGACAGTTTCACTTTGATTAAATGCCTAAAAAGTTATCTGGTTGAAAAAAAATAAAAAGGATGTTGCATAAGCTTTTAATATTTAATTTCTATACTCTAAGTATCCGGAAGAACATTTAGTTCCTGTTTTGAAAGATGAATGCCATACATTGGAAAGTGTACTGAAGGCTCATTTGCAGTCACGGAGCTTGTTTGCTTCTCTAGTATGTACGTGCAGGGAAGAGTAGAAAGGGTTGAGTGGGCAGTTGGCAGTCATTCATTGTCAGTGATTGCTAGTCATTCATAAAAACTGCAGAGCTGAGAGGTGGAGCCAGCAGCAGCAGCAGCCGCCTTTCAGGCTCTTGCAGAAGACACGTTTGTGCAATCACAAGTGATTCGAGAAGCTGCTCAAATACGGCGTGATGAATGTAATGAGGAGATGTGTGCTAAATGCATCTAATTAAAAGGGGTTGCTTAGAATAAAGTAAAATGTTTTAATTCTTTTCTCCTCAAGCCCACCACAGTTTGTGAACGTGGAGATTTTACGGTTCTGTGTTCAGTTAAAGGTGATAAATCACTTTCAAGGAGTGCCCTCTAGTTTGTGATACCATCTGGAGTATGTCTTTTGCCTTTAAAACAAGCAGTTTTAGGAAATTAATGGGTCTTGATCCACTGGTAAAAGGGAAATTCTGAGGTGAGTAGGGAATATATTCTTGGACTGCATATTTTTAAGGCATAAATGACAGCAAAAGTTTAATTTCAAGAAGAGAGAGTGTCAGAAGCAGCAAACCATCCTGTATGTTCTCGCTCTTAAAATTGCTGCATCTATATTTTTTCCCCTCATTGCAATGACTGCCAATCTAATAGATGGTCTCGACAAGATGTTATTTCATCTTTGTGTCCAAAGTGGGGAAGTTACAGCAGGTTGAAAGACTTCCATTTTTAATGTATAAATCTGATTAATTTGAAACTAGGTGTAAGTAAATGCTATTGTATCAGCTGTTCCATCTCTTCTAGTTTGGCCTATGCTGTTCACTGCTTCTCAGAAAGCTACAGAGCTGTCGCTGCAGGCTGATCTAGTACTGGCTGGGACATGGTATTTAAAGCCGGGTTTATGTCCAGGCTGCCATTTCGTTTAAATTGAAGGACTTCACTTGAAAATGGCAAGTTCTTTGTTGTTAAGTCAGGGCTTAGGTTGTTAAATTACAAAACACTATCCCCTTACAGAACCAGAACTGTCCATTGAGAAGTGGAATAATCAGTCTCGGCTTCCCTGTATTTGACCTGTTTGCAGGTGGACTCCTGGGTCTGATCCTGCTCTAAGTGCAGCTGGAAGAACATAATGCTAGGCTAGAAGATTTCATTTTAAATGAAGGTCTGGAGCACTGTGTGCGTATGGTTTACATAGCACCTCAGACTGACTGTGCTTGTTCCTTATCAGATGGCAGAATTTCAAAGCGACCTCAGTCTCTCTCTAACAAATAGCTAATTATATCGTACACTGTAGGCTCTTTGAAGCTTTTTCAGAAGCTCTGATTAAAATATATGTAAGCCAAACTTCACGATGGCAATGTTCCAATGAAAGTACATGTATGCTTTATCTCCTTTTCAGGAGGTTTCATGTTGTAGTTCAGGCAGCTCAAACTCTGGCAGTCATTGCTTTCACCAGGAGCGAGTGCATACCCCTCGGGGCCCTGGTTTCCCTTTGTTCTCAAGAGTTTCTCAGTGCTCTCATTAGTATTAACAAGTGTAATATACGTACATCAGAGAAAAATACAAACTTAAAGAAAGAATATTGTATGTGACCTGCTGAGAGATTAGTGCATGAGAGATCGATCTGGAGGTACGGCTTCCCCAGGTGTGTTGCTTTTTCTCCTGGAGCTGGACCAGCAGTCTCATGTACCAATAAATATCCCTTCCTGCAGTAGACTGATTTCTCTTTTGAGATGGACAAGTGACCAGGTGCTCAAGTCCAGCAGCATGCATGCGATTTGAAGCCTCTCTTATCCATATGTGCATGTGCAGTTAATTGACTGTATGCAAGTGAAGTGATTTACAGGTGCCTAGAAAATATCGGTTCATAAGTTACGTGGGTGTTGAATGAGTGTACTTGGTTCCTTGCATTTTGAAAAATGAAGTGCTGTACAAATAAAATTTTTAAAACCATCTCTCTTCCTTTTGAAGACACAGTTCACAACAGAAGGAAGAAATCAAATGTATTGAACTTGCTTTCCACGTTAGCGATATTTCATCTTTCAGAAGTTTCAAGTAATGTATTGTCTGTTTATTTTAAGGCCATTCAGCTGGGTGATTTTTGGAGGCTGGCTTGAAGTCCTTGTCTACTACTGGAGAGCACCTGATATTAGAGATGAGTGGTATGATTTATTTGGTTACGCTATATACATAGCTGTCTATATACAGCTCTAAACATTATATAGGGGAATATGATGCCCTGAAAGCAGACTCGAACCCATGCAGACTAGTCCCACTTTAGTAACTGAGCATCCATGAAGAGCAACTGTTAAAGATATCTTTTTAGGTTTCTAACTATCTCTTTCAGTACCACAGTCAGAAACGAGAAAAGCAGCAGCAGCAGATTCATCACAGTGCTTTCTGCTGACCTACCACTGATGAGAACATGTATTGCAATATACTGGGTTGCTTTTAATTTCTCTCTGCAGTCAGCACTGCAGGTTTTGGTGTTCTGAAATAGGTTACATTTTACAATCTTAGGGTTTTTTTTAAGGGATTCATCCTTTTAAATAAAATATAAAACAGATAAAAGCCAGCCCATCAGTGAAATGCATCCTACAGCTGTAGTCAGAATGGCAGTTTCTATTTTTAACTTGGCAACTTCCCCGCGTAACAGGCTACAGCTTTCAGTGACATTTCAGATATAGTTAATATCCTCTCAATGTTGTTCGGGGCCCATCTTATTTTGCATCCCCCAAACAACAGCAGTGGATGCTTGTGGAGAATGAGGGGAAAGGGGTACACAAAGTGGTCCAGCTCATGTGCTCTCCCTATGTAGCCACTTCTACCTGCTTTTATTAGAGCCAAAATATAGGACTGGATGGATCATTGGTCCAACCCGGTAGAGCATTTCTTGTGTTCGTATGTTGTTTCTTACGCTCCAGTGTTAACAACTATATACAGAAATAGTTTAATTGATCAGAAAAATCATAGTCCCATATTTGATTTTTTGTCTTGGAACATTTGAAAAACCAAACAACGTACAAATACCTCTGTGCCATGAATAGCATGGCTGCTGCATGGATGAGTGATGTACCCGCAAAAACATTTCTCCATGTTTTATTTTTACTGGCAATTCACATTCTAGCCAATGTCTTCTCTCAGTGCTGCTTCTTACACACGTTGCTTCTCCCTCCTCTGGTTTTCTGCTTGCTTCTGCATTAGCAAAGGAAAATGGGAAAGAGCTGGTAGTACTGGCTAACTGACCAGTACTCAGTTGCCATCCAGGCAACTGAAATAGGATGCATCAGGCTACATGTAAACATCTGCAACATCACTGGCTTCTTCTAGGGTAGCTGATGATGAAAAAATTACTAGTTAATTGAAAAGAATAGTAACATCTGTAGCTAGAGTGCCTATGGCTCAGTCTAAAGTAGATATATAAAACAAATGACATGTTCCTAGATGTGCCTGTTTCTCCTGGCTATGAAAGAGACCTAGGGTGACTGGCTCAGATGTGGATGAGTAAAGTTACAGGAGTCAAGTCTCTCTACGTAAGGAAAAGCCACTCTGAGAGACAGAAGTAGTGAAGTTTATTTCCTAACCCAAATTATTTATCTTTTCCATCTTTTTAGGTAGCTGTGTGTTCTGTCTTTGCTTGTAGCCTAGATACAAGGACAAAAGGCTGGACGTTATTTAGGAACTTAAAAATTCAGGTAGACTCTTTAGTGAAATCTCTCAAGTGCCTGATGAGACTTTATCAGCCCACTCAAAAATCTCCCTTCAAGCCTGAACACTTTTGAAAGTCATTCCCAAAGGACCTGTTTCTGTGTGAAGACAGTACATATTTAAGCATGCTTCTCCTTGTAGTTCTGTCTTGTACGGCTGTAATGGAGACTTCCGGGAAAAGTGTGTCTAGATGCCTTCAGGAGAACCATAAGGAAACCCTCCACAGTAAGGGCTCTTTTCTTAGCTTATTCTGTTGGAACTGCCGTGGAGTCTGGTTCAGGATCCTTTATTCCTGGAAAACTGACCCTTTCTTCATGTGTTACAGTATGGCAGGCAGAGTTTAAGACAACAAGTGTCTCCCTGCGTGGTTTTATGAAGAAGGGTATTGGAGCCTTTTGCAGTAAGCTCACTAGGTGCTTCTTTTTGATTTGGAGAGTCTTCATCTGGTTGATCCTGGAAGGTACTGCAGAATTGTTGTATTTCCATGTTTTGAAGACTTAATTAAAGCACAGAGGCCGTAAGAGCACCTGGTCTCAGCAGAACTGGAGATGGGGAGGAATTTCTGACACAGGGGCAAGAGAGCACCTGAATTTGCTGGCAGAGAGCAGCACTGTGTGCCATGTATGTGCCATGGCAGCATTCCCCAGCCTGCTTCTAGCACTCAGCCCTCTCTGACAGTTCAGAGGAAGGAAAAGGCAGATGTTGCCCTCTTTGAGTTCAGAAATTAGAGCCTGACCCTGTATGCACCCTATAAGCTCCTTCTCCATTTTGAGTTTGTATGAACAAGTGTCAGGCAGACTAAGTCTTGCATCCTTTTGAAGTTCCTTCTGTTTATATTTACTATTTAATAACTTCTGACAAGCATAGAGCTTATTCTTTCAGTAGTGTGTGGGTTTTGGGAAACCTACCTCTGCTTTTCTGCAAATGTACAGGGCTGGAGAGTGACAACCAGGCTTTCTTCTTAGTGTGAGTGACATAAGCGTAAGCCACAGTCCTGTCGGGTGATGGAGGGGAAGATGATAATACTGTCTGATCCGAGAAAACTTTGATAAACATCAAGTAAAAAATGTCTGTTCTGTTCATGTATGCCTCTAAGTCGATGCTGAAAACTAGGCTTGTTGTAGCAAGTATTGCAGTCTCGATAGTTCTTCACTACAGAAAAAAAATGAATAACCAAAAGAAAAGCTGATTTAGATGCAGGAAAAAATGTATTTGCTGCATTGTAAAGAATAATTTTGAAGGCCCAGGGGGACATTTGAGAAAATGGAAAGAGAATGTAATGAAAAGGGAGTAGAATCATGGAATGGTTTGGGTTGGAAGGGACCTTAAAGATCATCTAGTTCTAACCCCCCTGCCATACGCAGGGACACCTTCCACTAGACCAGGTTGCTCAAAGCCCCATCCAACCTGGCCTTGAACACTTCCAAGGATGGGGCATCCACAACCTCTCTGGGCAACTTGTTCCAGTCTCTCATCACCCTCACAGTGAAGAATTGCTTCCTTACATCTAATCTAAATCTACGCTCTTTCAGTTTAAAGCCATTACCCCTCGTCCTATCACTACATGCCCTTGCAAAAAGTCCCTTTCCAGCTTTCTTGTAGGCCCCCTTTAGGTACTGGAAGGCTGCTATGAGGTGTCCCCGGAGCCTTCTCTTCTCCAGGCTGAACAACCCCAACTCTCTCAGCCTGTCTTCATAGGAGAGGCGCTCCAGCCCCCAATCATCTTCATGGCCCTCCTCTGGACTCGTTCCAACAGGTCCATGTCCTTCTTATTTTGGGGGCCCCAGAGCTGAACGCAGTACTTGAGGTGGGGTCTCATGAGAGCAGAGTAGAGGGGGAGAATCACCTCCCTTAACTGCTGGTCATGCTTCTTTTGATGCAGCCCAGGATGTGATTGGCTTTGTGGGCTGCAGATGCACATTGCTGGGTCATGTTGAGCTTCTTGTCAACCAACACCCCCAAGTCCTTCTCCTCAGGGCTGCTGTCAATCCACTCATCGCCCAGCCTATATTTGTGCTTGGGATTGCCCCGACCCATGTGCAGGACCTTGCACTTGGCCTTGTTGAACTTCATGAGGTTCGCACGGGCCCAGCTCTCGTGCCTGTTAAGATCCCTCTGGATGGCATCCCTTCCCTCCAGCGTGTTGACTGCACCACACAGCTTGGTGTCATCGGCAAACTTGCTGAGGGTGCACTCAATCCCACTGTCCATGTTGCTGACAAAGATGTTAAACAGTGCCGATCCCAATACTGACCCCTGAGGAACACTACTCATCACTGGTCTCCACTCGGACATCGAGCCATTGACTGCAACTCTTTGAGTGCAACCATCCAGCCAATTCCTTATGCACCAAGTGGTCCATCCGTCAAATCCATGTCTCTCCAATTTAGAGACAAGAATGGCATGTGGGATAGCATCAAATGCTTTGCACAAGTCGAGGTAGATGACATCTGTGCTCTTCCCTTGTCCACCAATGGTGTAACCCCACTGTAAAGGCCACCAAATTTGTCAGGCATGATTTGCCCTTAGTGAAGCCATGTTGGCTGTCACCAGTCACCTCCTTATTTTCCATGTTCCCTAGCATAGTTTCTAGGAGGATCTGCTCCATGATCTTGGTGGGCACAGAGGTGAGACTGACTGGCCTGTAGTTCCGCGGTCTTCCTTTTTTCCCTTTTTAAAAATGAGGGTTATGTTTCCCCTTTTCCGGTCAGTGGGAACTTCCCTGGACTGCCACGACTTCTCAAATATGATGGATAGTGGCTTAGCCACTTCATCCACCAGTTCCCTCAGGACCCGCAGATGCATCTCATGAGGTCCCATGGACTTGTGCACCTTCAGTTTCCTTAGATGGTCTTGAACCTGATCTTCTCCTACAGTGGGTGGTTCTTCATTCTCCCAGCCCCTGCCTTTGCCTTCTGCGACTTGGGTGGAGTGGGAAGAATGAAGGCATATACTGTGTGAATGGAAGCATGTGTTTTTTTTAACTCATTGACCCATAGGGAACATGCAACTAGGGTTCTTGATTAGGAAGTGTGAATGTAACAATCTGTGAAAAATCTCCAAAACCAGTGTTCAATTCCGTGTCATGATTAGAAATGGCTACCTTTTGATTCTAAACTTTGTGTGTGTTAGGGAAGGGGAAAGGTGTAATCAGTATAAATGCATTTATTATATAATTTTTCTAACAATTTATAGATCAAATATTTTCAAGTTTTGGAGAAAATCATGTTTGCTTTAGATTCCTAACAGCATAAATCATGTATAAATATGGGACCTTGTGCTTCTGAAAATACTGTTTTGTAATCCTTGGATCTGCTGGGAGTAAAGTGAATTTGCATTAACTTACCAGTTTAGTAACCAGTGAGCCAGTGGGTTCCCCAACCAATGGGTTCACCTGTAGGTAAAGGCTCTGTGCATCTGTGGATGAATTATGTAGTTTGAGAAATCTTTTATTGTCATTATACTGTGATTCAGGGTCTAAAGCTTGTTGTGCTAGGGGTTATACTAAGGCTTAGACTCTTCCAGATCTGAACAATTTAAAATGTAACCCGTGGGTTTAAATCCTGCATTACCAGAAGTTTCCTTATGGCAGCTGTGTGCTCTGTTGGGACAACTCCCTTTGATGTGAAAGGGTTTAAAAAAAAATCCACCTCTTTTCCTCTAGTTGTAGCCTTCCTACTAAACAGAAACCATCATTTTTTTCAGTTGATTGCTTATGTGTAATATTACAAAGCTTCGTCCAGGCTGGAGTTGAAATGGGGAAGCAAGGAATTGGCAGTTTTACCTGGGATGTCCGTGGGACTGCTGGTCTCCTGGCTGGACTGCTGGATGCCTTGGTATTCTTGGAAGAATACCTGGACACCTGGAAATCCCAGAAAAATAACCACTATGTGTTAATTATCAGCCAGACGTCCACTTACAGTGTAGGAACATTTCATACTTCCTGTGAAGTCAGTGGAGAGTCTGCAGCAGAGTGCACGTGCGAGCACTGTACATATGCAGTGAATCATCTGATGTGACTTGCCACATGTGCTCTGGCCATTGGAGGCACTTGGACTCGGTGGTCATACTTCACATGTTGTTTGAGGCACACATCCATATTTCTGCATGGGATTTTGTAGATAGAAAAGTGAAGCCATTGCTGCTCCACAGGGAGATGAGGAGGGTGAGCTGGTTTTGGCTGGGATAGAGTTAATTCTCTTCATAGTAGCTGGTATGGGGCTATGTTTTGGATTTGTGCTGAAAACAGGGTTGATAATACAGGGGTGTTTCCGTTACTGCTGAACAGTGCTTACACAGAGTCAAGGCCTTTTCTGCTTCTCACACCACCCCACCAGCGAGTAGGCTGGGGGTGCACGAGAAGTTGGGAGGGGACACAGCTGGGACAGCTGACCCCAGCTGACCAAAGCAATATTCCATACCATATGATGTCATGCTCAGCATATAAAGCTGAGGGAAGAAGAAGGAAGGGGGGGACATTCAGAGTGATGGCATTTGTCTTCCCAAGTAATCGTTATGTATGATGGAGCCCTGCTTTCCTGGAGATGGCTGAACACCTGCCTGCCGATGGGAAGCGGTGAATGAATTCCTGGTTTTGCTTTGCTTGCGCACATGGCTTTTGCTTTCCCTATTAAACTGTCTTTATCTCAACCCACAAGTTTTCTCACTCTTCTGATTTTCTCCCCCATCCCACTGGGGAGGGAGGGAGTGAGCAGCTGTGTGGTGCTTAGTTGCCAGCTGGGGTTAAACCACAAGAAGGGGAAAGCCTCTGCTGTAGTTACAGGTAATGTTGCCCAAATAATATCTGGCTGTCATCACTGAGACCAAAAACATCAAAGTAAAAAAACACGGGACTTGCTGAATTTAGTATGAACGATGTTGCTTCAGTGATGTCTGCACTGGAAAACTGCAGCTGCTGGGTAAAAACCTAGTGTAGCTTTGATCCCAGCCTCTGGGACACAAAATACCATTTTATTTATGTGTGCGTGTGTGTGTGTATATATGTGTATTTGTATAAAATATAATACATATAAAATAATAAAAATTAATAAGAAAGAGTAGTTAATATCTGTTTGCTCACTGTGATTGTTGGTTTAATGAGTTAAATGAAAGTAAAGTGATTGCAGTATCCTCTTCTTTTTGATAACTCTTCAATTTTGGAGAAATCAGTCACCAATTCATACAACAAGTCCTCTTAGAAGATGGCCTATATCCTAGAGCGTTTTATTTGTAATGGCTTGTAACAAAATGAACCTGAGTATACTGAGATGTAAAACCTAAGGCCAGGATAAATTTAGAGCAGTTGAGACTACCCTAGAGTTCAGAAGAAACGTGGTACTTTGCAACCTAAGAGATTTTCCTGAAGAGCCAGTTACTGACTCAGAATTCGGTAGCTTGTTAGCACATTTCTAAAACAAGCTTTTTGTTCTAGGTCTTTCATGGGACAATGAGAGCATCTGCTATCCAGACAGATTTCTAAATGTATCTCTTCTAAATGCACCGAAATACGGTATTGCAAACAACGGTAGTTTTCTCTTGCTCTTAAATTATTAAGTTTATGCATGGAGTCTATGCCCAAATCAGTTCTCCTGTCACATTTATCTCCATCTTGCTCTCTATATGTTGAAGGAGATGGTGGGACAGATCTGTTTTTTAGTTCTTCTATATAATAAACCTTGAAATTTTTTTCCTGACTGAAGGTAAATCTTTGGAGTATGCAACACCTTGAGGAAAAACACTCCTCACTTTATCCTGCACACCTTTTCAATCCAGTTCCTCTTTCTAGGTTTGAGGGCATCCCTATTTCTATATCTTGTTGCTTTCCTCTTTTCTTTGACTTCACATTTTTTCCAGGATAAATTTATTCAGTATTAAGTTATTAGTACAAAGAAATGAAAAGGAAGAGTATTAAGTTACTAGTACAAGCAACAACAAAAGAAGGAAGAATAAAGTCTCAAAAAGGACAAGTAATACTGAATTAATACTCCACAGTTAAGGTTGGTGGGAATCAGGCTTCTGCATCGTTCCTGTTGGGATATCAGCTGCTTTTTTTTCTGTGGTCTGGCAGCCATTTCCATCACTCATACTTCAACCTCCCATGCTTCAGTGTTTGTTCTTTTTGCTCATGGCTCTACTGCTTAAGACCTGTCCCAAAGGCCTGTCCTGGTTTCAGCTGGGATAGAGTTAATTTTCTTCTTAGTAGCTGGTACAGTGCTGTGTTTTGGATTTAGTGTGAGAATGACGTTGATAACACACTGATGTTTTAGTTGTTGCTAAGTAGTGCTTATCCTAAGTTAAGGACTTTTCAGTTTCCCATGCTCTGCCAGCAAGCAGGTGTGCAAGAAGCTGGGAGGGAGCATAGCCGGGGCAGCTGACCTGAACTAGCCAAAGGGGTATTCCATACCGTGGAATGTCACGCCCGGTATATAAACAGGGGGGAGTTGGCTGAGAGGCGCAGATCGCGGCTCTGGCATCGGTCAGCGGGTGGTGAGTAATTGCATTGTGCATCACTGTTTTTTTTTCCTCCCCCCCTTTTTTTTTGTTATATTCCCTTTCATTACTATTATATTTCATTATTATTATTGTTAGTATTATATTTTATTTAGTTATTAAACTGTTCTTATCTCAACCCACGAGTTCTGCCTTCTTTCCCGATTCTCTTCCCCATCCCACCAGGAGCGGGGGTGGGGGGGGAGTGAGGGAGTGGCTGTGTGGTGCTTGGCTGCTGACTGGGGTTAAACCACAACAAGGCCTCTTTATATAAAGCAGTCCAAAGCCTGGCCTTGTATGTTGCATCAGCTAGTGGGAAATGAGCAGATGACCTAAGAAGTCATCCAGGCACACGAAGGGAGGGTGCTGCCAGCGATACACTTAGGGCTCTCGGGCCCATCAGGAGCTGGAGTTGATAGACAGCTCTGAGGTGGAGGAGGCCAGAAAGCTGCAAGGGCTGTTGCTCTGCTAGATCAAAACAGAGATGTGGATGGGGAAGATCGTATTCCACCAAAACGACTGGGAAAATGTCCTCAGCTGTTCTTTGCTCTTCCCAATTTCCATCTCTTTTAAGTCTGGCTGGTATTTTTTTGTTTTTCAATCAGGCCAGGGTAGAGGGAGTGGTTTGGGTTTCTCTTCTCGCCCACTGTAACATTCCTGTGGAGGACAGACTAGGTCACACTTTGGTGAGGGCCTCAAGAGGAATGCTCCCGGCCATGCCTCAGTGGAGGACAACTTCCAGGTTCCTTCGTGGTACCTAATGAAATCTTTGAGTCCAAGTTGTGTGGAGAGAGTGGTGTGTGAAGGTCTTGGGTGTGGCACTGGAAGGTGGAAAGAGCAGTCAAGGATCTTGGAACTGTAGGTTTGCATTTTCTCTTGTCTATAGACAGCCGTACCCTTGAGAGAGTCGCATGTGTCCAACTGGCAGATGCCAAGCTAACTTTGATCTCCTTTTTCCAGAGTAAGAGTGCTCTCAAATCTGCCACGTTTGGACTCAGTGGAGCCTAGAGAACAGACTAGGGACCAGTCTGGACACACAGGCTGTGTCTGAGATGCACTGATCCACACATGGCGTTATGGAAGTACTTGTGGGTGATATGATGGTTGGAGCATCAGCTTGGGCATAGCGATCACGAAATGATAGAGTTTTTGATTCTTGGAGAAGTAAGGAGAGGGGTCAGCAGAACCGCTACCTTGGACTTCTGGAGGGCAGACTTTGGCCTGTTTAGGAGCCTGGTTGACAGGGTCCCTTGGGAGGCAGTCGTGAAGGGCATAGGAGTCCAGGAAGGCTGGACATTCTTCAAGAAGGAAATCTTAAAGGTGCAGGAGCAGACCATCCCCATATGCGAAAGACGAGCCAGCAGGGAAGAAGACCGGCCTGGCTGAACAGAGAGCTTTGGCTGGAACTCAGGAAAAAAAGGAGAGTTTAGAAGAAGTTGCCTGCCGCTTTGGAAGAAGGGGCAGGCAACTCAGGAGGACTACAAGGATGTCGTGAGGTTCTGCAGGGAGAAAATTAGAAGGGCCAAAGGCCAACTAGAACTTAATCTGGCTACTGCCGTAAAAGACAATAAAAAATGTTTCTATAAATACTTCAGCAACAAAAGGAGGGCTAAGGAGAATCTCCATCCTTTATTGGATGCAGGGGGAAACATAGTGACAAAGGATGAGGAAAAGGATGAGGTACTTAATGCCTTCTTTGCCTCAGTGTTTAATAGTAAGACCAGTTGTTCTCCGGCTAGCCAGCCCCCTGAGCTGGAAGACAGGGACGGGGAGCAGAATGAGGCCCCCATAATCCAAGGGGAAATGGTTAGCGACCTACTACACCACTTAAACATACACAAGTCTATGAGGACAGGTGGGATCCACACAAGGGTACTGAGGGAGCTGGCGGGAGTGCTCACCAAGCCACTTTCAATCATTTATCAGCAGCATTTACCTGGCTAACCGGGGAGGTCCCAGTTGACTAGAAGCAAATGTGATGCCCATCTACAAGAGGGGCCAGAAGGAGGATCCGGGGAACTACGGGCCTGTCAGTCTGACCTTGGTGCCGGGGAAGGTTATGGAGCAGATCATCTTGGGTGCCACCACACGGCACGTACAGGACAACCAGGTGATCATGGCCCAGTCAGCATGGGTTTATGAAAGGCAGGTCCTGCTTGACTAACCTGATCTCCTTCTATGACAAGGTGACCCACTTTTAGCGGATGAGGGAAAGGCTGTGGGTGTTGTCTACCTAGACTTTAGTAAAGCCTTTGACATTGTTTCCCACAGCATTCTCCTGGAGAAACTGGCTGCTTGTGGCTTGGATGGGCGTACTCTTTGCTGGATAAAAAACTGGCTGGATGGCCATGCCCAAAGAGTTGTGATGAAGGGAGTTAAATCCGGTTGGCGGCCGGTCACAAGTCGTGTTCCCCAGGGCTCAGTATTGGGGCCAGTTCCGTTTAATATCTTTATCAATGATCTGGATGGGGAGATCGAGTGCACCCTCAGGAATTTTGCAGATGACACCAAGCTGGGCAAGAGGGTTGATCTGCTTGAGGGAAGGAAAGCTCTACAGAGGGATCTGGACAGGCTGGATCGATGGGCTGAGGCCAATTGTATGAGGTTCAACAAGGCTAAGTGCCGGGTCCGCACTTGAGTCACAACAACCCCATGCAACGCTACAGGCTTGGGGAAGAGTGGCTGGAAAGCTGCCTGGCAGGAAAGGATCTGGGGGTGTTGGTCAACAGCCAACTGAATAGGAGCCAGCAGTGTGCCCAGGTGGCCAAGAAGGCCAACAGCATCCTGGCTTGTATCAGAAATAGTGTGGCCAGCAGGAGTAGGGAAGGGATCGTCCCCCTGTACTCAGGCACTGGTGAGGCCGCACCTCAAATACTGTGTTCAGTTTTGGGCCCTCACTACAAGAAAGACATTGAGGTGCTGGAGTGCATCGAAAGAAGAGCAATGAAGCTGGTGAAGGGTCTAGAGCATAAGTCTTATGAGAAGCAGCTGAGGGAACTGGAGTTATTTAGCCTGAAGAAAAGGAGACTGAGGGGAGACCTTATCTCTCTCTACAACTACCTGAAAGGAGGTTGTAGCAAGGTGGGTGTCGGTCTCTTCTCCCAGGTAACAAGCAATAGGATGAGAGGAAATGGCCTCAAGTTGCTCCAGGGGAGGTTTAGATTGGATATTAGGAAAAACTTCTTCACCGAAAGGGTTATCAAGCATTGGAACAGGCTGCCCAGGGAAGTGGTGGAGTCACCATCCCTGGAGGTATTTAAAAGAAGTGTAGGCGTGGCACTTAGGGACATGGTTTAATGGTGGACTTGGCAGTGTTAGGTTTACAGTTGGACTTGATGATCGTAAAGGTCTTTTCCAACCTAAATGATTCTATGATTCTATGATTTTTCTGTACTAAGTAGAAATATCTGTTGATTTACAGGATACCAAAAAGCCCGAAGAAAGACCCTACTGCAAACCCACCATGTTTTTGGGAACTGTACAGTCAAGTGCAGAGGCTCTGTAATTGTGAGGAACCTAGACAGGAGAATGGAAAGCTGCTTACAAGCTTTCTGGAGGGCTTCCTCCTGTGTTGAGGATGAAGGACCATAATTCTGAGGAGGCCCTTCTGTGGACTACCCTACAGGGATTTACTATTTTCCATCCCTGATCTGCTGTATGGCATCTACAGTGTGATGTAGGCGCAGCTGGCAAATCTCAGATACTTTCTGTATTATTTGCTTCATAAAGGTATAAAGTTGGAAATTTCTGCAGAAAGGAGCAGACCATGCACCAAGTGTAGTTTCTTCAGGGTTGCCATCAGAAATTAAAGCCTGGCTTCTCATTTACATCCTTCATGCACTAGAAAGCTCCCTCTTTAAGCAGCTTGTCTTTTACGGTAGACTTTTGTGAAGCTCTGTGAACATTGCTTACCATGGAAGTGCTTCTGCACCTCCTAGATTCTGAAAATAATTCATTTCCTGGATTAATTTTTTTGGTCATATGAGGCTGGGAAAAGATAGTTTATTTTGATGATTAGCAACAAGAATAAGCCGTGCTACATGCTTCTCCAGGGTCCAGTTGTCTGATTAAAAGTTTGTCATGCTGAAAGAAAATCAAATAGGAACAATACTAACCTTATGCTCTGGTCTAAAAGAAGAGTTACTGGCTTATAAGCAATTTATTTTTCTCTTGTTTTTTCAGCTTGGATACCTGTGGAATTAGTGACCCTTCTAGAGATGATTTCAAAACCTCTTCAAGGGAGAAAACTGCTTTCAGTTGGTCAGACGGTTCTGTCTTAAAACAATGGTGATATGTTAAAATGTCTTGTTACTGGGTTTTAAATTATTTTGCTTTTTAAGACTTTCAAACTGTACTGCAGGTGATGGTGATGATAACTTGCTTTTTAAATGTACGCAAGTTGTCCATCTACATGAAGCAGACCTTTAAGACCAGGGGGACAGCAGCACTAAATAAGTGCACAGAAAAATCCCCGTCCATCAGTTAGAGTAGCTGGGGAGGCATGAATGAGAGAAAATATTTCACGTGAAATACTAGTGCTATTGCGAATATTTTTAAGTCTTAGTACGCTAGCACCCAAAACTACATTTCTGTTAGTATTTAGAGTGTAGGAATTTGCTGATTTAGAAGATCAATGAAATGAAAAGATAAGCTGCAGTGAAGTGACAGGCTTGGAACAGTCTGCCAGCACTTGTTCGCAGAAAAAGAAAACAACTTAAAATACAAAATTTTACCAAAAGAAATAGTTAACACCAGAAAGTTGGGAAATGTATCTTTTTTTTTAGTTGTGGGAGTATTCAAATGAAGTTTTGTGGTATTTGGGCTGTGATGCGTAGAAGACTTCTAAATCTTTTAATTTCAGTAGCAACCATGTTTTCACTTCACGTATATGTTCAGACAGAGTGCATTTGAATTCTGAACTAGAAAGCACTTTAAAATATACCTTGAATCTAGGTGTGGACTCTGTTGTGTGAAAGCATCTTGCTGGTGATCAGGTCTGTTACTGTGAAGGTTTTAGGGCTGATGGATGAAAAACAGCCTTCAGACACCGTAGGGATCTGCACGAAATAAGGACCTAAACAGATAAGCAGACCATTTGTTTGGGGTTATCTGGGATCGAAGCTGTGTTGGGATATGCTGTGTTGTTCTTCTGTAATTTTCTTTCTGTGTGCTTACAAGGCACTTATCATCATGGCATTTTGCTTAGCTTTAAAAATAGAAATAGTGATAGCAATTTGTGGTTTGTTTTTTTTTTAATTATTATTTTTGAGAGAAACAGGTAGCTTAGTTCATAGGGGGGGTTATATACAACAGAGGAGGACAAAAAAAATTGGTGTGCTGTGTAGGGCTACTCTCAAATCTTTCCTTAATTTTTTTTTTTGAAAGAATTTTGGATTTTTCAGCCAAGCAAATCTGTTTGTGAATATCATCTGATATTCAGGAATTTTTTTTTTTTTTTTTTAAAGTTCAACCAAAGAAGATATGGAGTGCCCACAAGCGAAACTGTTTCAGAAGTCAGGCAGAAGAAATGACTGAGGTTGGCTATGATGCCTTAGACCGCATTTTGGTTTTACATTTGTGTACCTGGAGTCCTTGATGAAGTAAGCTCTCTAGGCAGATACATCTGACAGGACTTAAGATGGCCAGGAGTACATGTCCATGGTGTACCAGCCCCCTTTAGAAAGGTGATGTTGGAAAACATCATATGGTAACAGAGCTTGAGCTCAGAGGAAGGCTAAGTACTCCCACTATGTGTACATCTGTCAGGAAGGCTATTCAAGAAGATTCCTCCATAAATCTTTCCTGCAGGAGGAGGTGTTGCCTTCAGTGAATGAACAGAGGCAGCCTGGCTTGATGGAGTGATTTGTAGTACAGAAAAATTCTCTCAGGTGTGACTTTACTACTTCTCCAGCAGAGGAATGATGACCTCTCCTTCTTCATTTCCAGGGCAGTAAAGTAGATTAGAAGGTGTTCTGTGTGTTTGATACTGTCTGCATCTGATAATGTTTTCTAGGACCACAATATTTTCTTTCTTTTATCTGAGAAAGCCAGGAGATCTGTCTAGGTAGTAGAATGGGAGAGAATGCTTCAGTAGTTGCTCTGCTTCTTAGCATCTGGGGGATTTTTTTAGGTGGCCTTTATCACTACCATTCTGCCATGTCTTGATGTAATTTGATATTATTAAATTTTTTTTTTAACTTGAACCTTGCGATTTCAGAGTGATATTTCAGTGAGTTTGCCATATTGTGATAGAAGCCAGGAGAGATGCTTTTTAAAAAAAAAAAAAATCCAGTTAATTTTTTTCTTAGACTACAAATACAAAAAATGACGTAATCATGTGATTGTCACCTATTGTCTGCAGTGGGCAGAGTTAATGCTATTCTGGGTGCCCTGACTGTGCATTTCAATCCATAACATGTAATAAGTTATTTTTAAATTTAACCATTATTCCATTGTTTTTTCATGCTAGGAACAGTTAGAGGGAGACTTGCAATGTCACTGAAATGTATTTTTTTATTATATAATTGAAATGTGCTTCATTCTGTACTGTTTTAATGTAATTTTTGTAGTGCAATTTACAAAGCATGTAATTTTATCCTTATACTACCTTATCTACATTCTAGCTACTCACCCAATTAAGAAAAGTAGGAAGGAATACTGAGTCAATTAAATGAGCAAGTTGACCATTCTGGGAGCCTATTTAACAAGCTCTTTTACATCAAAACCTACAGATATTAATCTGACAGAGACTTTCTGTGGTTCTGATAAAAAATGACAGCCTGTTACACATCTATGCTGGAAACATACATTGCTTCATCAAAATACTGTTGCAGTCGATCAACAAAATATTCCGGTCCTCTGTGGACGAAAGAGCTAAGATATGTACAAAAATATCTTTATAAGCCACAATTATCTCTTTGGAGTGCAAAATAACTATTATTTGATTTGAAGATTTACATTATTTCAGGGAGAGAGCAGTTCAAAAGTGTTAAACCACTTTACCACCACCCTGTGGTAAAGAAAGCAGCCCATGTTTAGAAAAAAATTTAAAAATCTGCAGAAGATTAGCATTTGTATTGCATTAAAAACATTAGGCAATATTTTATGAGCGTGTGACCAGTATCACAGAAACGACTCATTGATTAACAGTGTTCTGGGTAAGTAAGCACACTTTAAAATTTTGCATCTCAGTGTTAAATGCACGTGTAACTTTAAAATATGGTTTTAGTTTAGACCCCTGCCTCCATATTACTAGCATTTAAACCAAAAAACTAATTAGTAATTCTATTTATAGATGTGTTAATTGGATTCAGTCACAAACGATAAGTGATTTATCACCTATCATGACTATAAAGCATTGGAAGGGCAAATAATCATTTAAACAATTATGTCTATTTTTACCCCATTGGTTTTGTAACTTGGTATGCCTTTTATGAGCATCCTGAATAAACAGTAGGTGGGTAAGCAGTTAATTTCCTAAAATTCTGTCTTTTCTCATGGAGGTACTAGGAAGTCAATATTTTACAGCAGCAAAGTGGGTCTGTCATAGATAAGTGTGTACTGTTGCATGGAGGATGTTAAATGTAATTCTAAAGTGGCAGTGTAAATAGTGATTATAAATACATTTATTAATCTAAACTTCAGAAAAGTCAGACAGGAAAGATGAAGTCTGTAATAGGCTGTCACTTTGAATCACATGATAAAGCAAAAGTGAAAATGAATCAGTAAAATAAATCAGTGAAACTAAATATGCCCATTAATGTATAAATATTGTTTTGGAAACAAGATCTGAATCTAAGCTTTAAATTATAAGTAAACCCAACCGTCATATAGGAAGGGGAAATGCTCTATAATGAAGTGATCATTCCATAAATTTCATTAGTTATTAAATCAAGTTTTGTGCTTTCAAAGTATTTCCTATTAGTGTGTTCCACATACTTGTATGGTACAAGCATAGGACTAGTGCGGAAGCAAGAGAGCAGATCTGGAAAAGAAGTAAGATGAAGGAGGTGTTTGCTATATAAGGCTTGCAGATGTCAGTAATTCTGCTTCCAACATGTCTTTGCAATATGTCCTCCTGCATTTCTATGTTGTTATTTAGAAATCTCTTAAAATCACTGTACAAGCAAAAAGCTTTAGCTATGTTTAGTTCAGCTTGCTTTATTGAATTGGAGTATTCACTTCAACAACTAAACACACCATAAAACATGGCTGGAGAATAAAACCTGCATCATTCCTGCATCCATTTTAGCAAAGAATGATAATTAAGTTCAGAACAGCTGAAAAGCGAGAATCAAAATATTGCTTGACTACCTCTTGAGGATGAATGATTACATTACATTACATATTGTGATTTAAAGTGGGAGATTGCTGCTTTCCCTTCGTATGGAAGTTTTTGGTTTGAGTTCGGGAGGTTTTGTTTGGCATGCCTCTGATTTTTCCTACTTCAGTAATCCTGGATTGATTCCTGTCTTCCAGCTACGAGGAACCAGGTGGGACTCCTGTCAGCATTTGCCTCTGTTACCATAAGCGAGTAGAGGAAGGCGATAGATTAAATATCGACAGTCCTTTCCTTTCTTTAGTGCTGTTTCCTAGCATAGGCTGCAATTCAAAGCATATGTGAGTGTGCCATTCACCTCTTGATTTGGGAACCTGGTGTTCTGGAGTTGAAGGGAAGCAGTCGTTTTGTCACCCTTTTCCTTATATTGATGTATCTCAACAGGAGTTTCTAGAATTAACTCTGCAGCTGCTTTGGGACTTCTGCCCAGACGGGAAAATTTGCAGAAATGGTGTCCAGGACATGTGGGGCTGGCTAAAAAGAAGTAGAGAACATTGTCCTCTTTAGAGATTACAGACTGAGAAATTACACCATCCATTTTTCTTTTAGAGAGGTAAACTACATACTCATAATCAAACCAATCCAAGATCTCAACCAGCAGATTTTAGTGATATCCTAGAGAGTGGAGTTCTGTAGATACTCTAAGGTATAGGCAAGCAAGAAGCAAGATTTTCCTTTATTTTACTCTGTTATACTCTGATCCTGTAAACTTTGTATTTTCATGCTTGCTTCTTCACTAGATGATAAACCCTGCTACACAGAAGAACATAGTTTCTGTTGGTTCTGAATTGGGCATAGCCTTAAGCCAAAGCTATTTCCAATCATACATCATTAAAAAGTATACCTTTTGAGCTGTTAATTTTAATTAATATATTTTGTTTGAGACTGTCAGTGTTTGGAATAAATGCTTTGAGAATTTCTGGGTTTTGCCTGTTACCATTTCAAGAATGTTTTCAAAATGTAAGTTGCAGTAGCAACCTATTGGGATGTACCTCACTCTTTTGCTTATGCACTTCAGAGTGGTATACCGTAATAGACATATTTCATAATACCATACCATATAAATATTGAGAAAAGTATTTAAAATTAAATAATTAAAATTTAATCTGAAAGTAATATTCCTTTGAAGTCATTGGCATACCTTTTTGCAAGAAGTGGAGAGTGTTTCAGCAGCTACAACCAGCAACCTACCCTAAGCCAAATATTTTATCTGCCAATTTATCAGATCATGTTGCATTCAACATCAGCTTAGCACTTTGGCTACCGATGCCATATGAAGTTTAAACTAATTGTCCTGTTCTTCAGAAATCCACACAACTTCACATGACTGTGCTGTACATGCGATCTGATTTTGTATTGTGGTTGCTTTTGTCTGCTGTGGTCTTCCAGCGCAGCAAGCAGCAGCATCTCAGAAGAGAGGAAGAAAACTCCCATCGATGGTGTCTGTGCATAGAGCACTCTCCCATTTCCTGATATGATACCAGGCTTTTGGATAACACTGTTCTTCATTCTTTAATTGGCCAGCCATACACACTCAGTTATTTTTGTTCCTGTGGACTGTAGCACCCTTATCAATAAAATGGAGATCGTTCTACTTTTTTTTAATTTAAATAAAGCGTGTTGAGGTCTGTCGACTGAAATAAGAGCTATTTGCAATAGTGAATAGCAATGGAAATGCAATAGCAATGACTATGAATAGTCCGTCCTTCCTTCGTTCCTTCCTTCCATCCTTCCTTCCTTCCGTCCTTCCTTCCTTCCTTCCGTCCTTCCTTCCTTCCTTCCTTCCTTCCTTCCTTTTGGATTTCTCAGTATATTGAATTATCTATCATTATCTTGTAGTATATGGTCTATCTGAGTCTTTGTCTTGCCTTTGAGCACCTTGATAAATCTTGAAAGGAGTAATTTAAACTCTTTACAGCTGCTGAAATTTTAATAAGATTACTTGGCCTGATAATATACTTCTCTCTCTCATTAGAGTATATATTTCAGGTATATTTAATTGCCTCTTTAAGCTATGTGCATCTTGAGAAATTATCTTAAAATAATTTGGATTTATTTTGCACTGCCATAAGTCAAAGGATTTTTTTTTTTAAGCCTTAAGCATAGCGTGTGGCAACACAAATTACAAGCTTTGGTAGCTTTTTTTTGACGTAGGTAATTTTGAACCTTACGGGCTGATTCTGATGGCAGAAGATTGTGGTTAAAGCTGGATTTTTTTGTTGCTGTTTAAGTTAAAAACATGAAAAAGATGCTGAAAACAAAAACTATTTTCAATGAAGCAATAATGGCAAAATAGAAAAGCAGTAAAAGATAATTTTTTCCTGGACCACTTTCCCACCTTCCTGTGTGTATGAAGTGAGGACTTGTCAGCCTTCCAGCATGCTGTGGGCTGCGCAGTGCTGAGCAGTGTTTCCCTCCCTTGTTGGTAACAGCATGGTGTATGGTGCATGTTTTTTTGAGGACAGCTGGTTGTCTCAGCTACCAAAGAATGAAAAAGCCTCTCAGATGAATACAGCCAGACTAAATGCCTGTTAAGTTCATGCCGTGTGAAGTTCATGGAGTCTCCATCCTTGGAGATATTCAAGACCTGACTGGACATGGTCCCAGGCAACTTGCTGTAGCTGACTCTGCTTGTGTGGGGTGGGGTTGAACTAGGGACCTGGAGTGGTCCTTCTGAAGCTCAATGATGCCATGATTCCATAAAATTAAATTCAACAGAAAAATGAAGTCCTAATCAGGGCATGTCTGTATGTGTTAGATTTCATAGGTCTCTGTCCTCTTAAATGAGGAATTCATCATGAAACTGTGAAAATAATTTCCTGGATTTCTATTTTGATTCAGTTTGAGTTTTTATATCATCGGGATAACAATATTTAAGATGTTATAGTTCCGTGTAGATGTTTTGACATCCTCTTAATTGTAATGCTTCAGTATCGTGTAATGAATGCTTTGTTTCTTGGGAACTTCCATTAGTGTTTCTTACAACGATGTTAAATAAGTATCATACTTCAAATTCACATAATGCATTATCACTTTACTAAACCAGCTTCACACTCAGCCGGAGGTTCATAAACTACTTTACTGTTGACTGCATGTCACAGTCAACAGTAGCAAAAATGACAGACACCACCATTAGCAGTGGTGTTGACAGCAAGTAATACTGTTGGCATGGGAAGTGATCATCTCTGTGTCGGGCTGCTTGCCAGTCTGAAGTCGTTAATGGTACTTGTACTCAGAAAGGCTACTCTAATGGCCTTTTCTTAGGGTCTGCATTATGGTAAGTCCTACTGCTGTAATTCCCGGCCCCCTACCAGACCTCCTGACTGGCAGAACTTGGAACATAGTACAAGGATAAGTTTTGGCTTCAAATACTAGTTTCTTTTTAAGATAAATGCTTTAATAATGCAAACCATTTTTACTTTCATTATTACTGTCATAGTTTTTATTAGATGAACCAAGCATATTTTAGGGGGACCTTAACTGCCCTTAGGAGCTTACATCT
Source organism: Gymnogyps californianus (assembly GCF_018139145.2). NCBI lineage: Eukaryota > Metazoa > Chordata > Aves > Accipitriformes > Cathartidae > Gymnogyps > Gymnogyps californianus. The sequence continues at coordinate 94,489,363 of NC_059473.1, read as the reverse complement.
TTTTGAAGTTACAGCGAATAAAGCACTTACCACTTCTGAAACCACATGTATAGATAGATCTCTGTTTCTGCTTCTAGTATAACATGACAGGCAATGCAAGGAAAACTCAGCGTCTGAGAACCCTTAACTCTGCAGGTGGTTTGGGGTGAGATTCTTCTCATCTACGTTTCCTTGTCATCTGAACTTTTTTCTAGTCAGTGCTGTCAAAAAGTACTTTCAGAGGGCATGTATACTGAGAAAAACATCTGTAATAAGTAGAATGGTAATCCTTTGTATCTTCTTTTTTTCACCATTGACTGTTGAGAGACTGTAGGTGACTAGTTCCTTGTTTTTAGAAAACAAAATTATTTCAGAAGAACTTAATCACGATTTCTCCCCCAAACCATGGGGCTTTAAGAGACTTAATCCTGCATATTAGCATTAATAGCTCCTGTATTATGTAGCTCCTTCACTTGCTTCTTTATCTCTTATCTCAAGAGCTATTGATAAGATCATTAGAAGTAGGGAACCTCCACCAGTTGACTCAACTCAGAGTTGAGTCTTTGGGTGGAGGTACCCTACTTCTTTCTTCAAGGTGAACAAACTAGGTGATAGCAGAAACCTCCCAGTAGCTAAATTTATGTTTTACTAGAGCACACTCAGATAACCTAAAACAAGATAGCTGTTTAACTAGGAGAAACTCCGGTCTGCTAGGTGAATCTCATTATCTGAGCCTCTTGAAAAGGAGGAATTGGTCCAACTTCAGAGTTTTCCTGAGCCGTGCAAACTCCATGCAGTTTTCTGTGGTCTCCAGAGCAGTGCTCTTCCTTCCAGTCTGTCAGTGGTTTGCCTTGAAAGTCTCCCTGGCAGCTTTTCAAGTTTAGGTTTCTTCAGTGCCCTGCCTTTCTGCCGGTCCGTGGCAGGAGCTGTAGGTGCTGAGGAGCTCTGAGGAGCGAAGCAGTTTCTCCTCGGGCCCCAGGGAAGTAGTCAGGGCACTGCAGTGGGGTGGCCTTCCTCCTGTTCTTCACTTGCATCCTTTCTGGGTTAAACATATATAAGGTAGGTACACAGTAAACCGAAAACAAACTGAATAATTCTACCATCTGTTACGAGCCATCAAAACAGAAGTAGGATAAAATAAGAATTCATAATAGCTTTAAAAATATAGTGCAATTTGGAGAGAAAGCAGGTGAATGTTTATGTAACATAGCTTGCCATGGAAAAACTAAAAGTAGTACATTTTTGACATGTTAATGATTTTAAAGCTTCTTAAATATAATTGGGTGAAATTTATCCAGATACCATTTCAAAGAGTCACTGTCATCACAGAGCTAGGTAAGACTCTGTAGGTGCTTTCCTTCCTGAATAGATGGACAAATACAACTTATGTAATTTGCAGCATATAGTTATTGCTGCCCTCTTTTCTTTCATAAATTAGTGGTTTTAATTAATCTTTTTGTTTATGGTTGAGTTGCTTCTGTTTTGGCTGACTTCACCCCGTGTAGGAGCCATTCTGTCCAGTGGTGCAGAAAACCATGTCTATGATAAGAAGCTTGATGAATCACGAACAGGCATAATTTATACAGAGGACTGTTCATGTATTGTACAGGATATGCAAATGAAATGGCCATGGGACAACGAATTTTGTAATGGGACTTAGTACAGAGTCACCTCTGAGATGAGGATCAAGCATATGATCCACAGTGGTAGGGGAATATACCTCTTGAGTTTTTGGTCAAGTGTTTACTTATGATAGGCTTGGTTATCTTTTAGAAGGTTTCAAAGGGACTAAGGATATTTATGAGCAGTGTAGTAACCAAAGTGCTGGCTATTCACCAAAGTCTTCTACAGTCCTTTTTTTTTTTTTTTTTTACAGGACAATGATTTTTATTTTTCTTTACAATTTTTTCGGTGTGGAAAGGCATATTAAAGAACTCTGAAGTTCTTTGAATTGCTTCTGAGCAAAACACAAATTTTAGCAAAGAACAACTTCTAGGAGGTTTCCTTAGCTAAAATGTTCAGATAAATAGTGTGGATCCAGAGAGAATGACAAAAAACATCTGTTCTTCAGGAGTGAAAGCTGTTCTTCACAACACAGGAGTTTTCTGTGGGCTTCGCCTTTCAAGTGTGAGATTTTTCTGGAATTCAGGCCATGGTTTCACAGTAGGCAAGAACAGGATGAGGAGAATTCTTGATCTTAAGGCACTGCATTAATACAAATTAATGTGGAAATTGGTTCCTTTGTATTACAGCATAATTTCAAAATCAGTAGCTTATGGAATGTACTTACTAAATAATGTCTGTCTAGTTGAATAGATTTAAGTGTGCTTCACTGAGAAGCATGTAACACTCTTTGAGGATTTCTTTCTTATCAATAACATTTGTATTTAGAAATATATATATGTGCAGAAAAAATTAAAGAATTATCCCAAACTGCTAACCTAAAATTAAGAATATGAATGTGGAAAAAATTATTCATACAATACATCAGATGGGCTATTTATTTCATTATGGTAATGAAGCACGTCTTTTTAATGAATTAAAAACCATTTTGAGAAAAACAGGTGGTGCTAAAGTTGGGACTGACTCAAGAGGCATCATACTTGCAAATGAGGGAAGTGGTGATAAGTAACACAATGTGCTGTTGGTAAGAATTGTTGACCCAATCTGCTCTGTGCTGTTCAAATCATCCATTAGATCTTCAAACAACAGCACATGTCTCTTATAAAGCATAAACTGTTTCTTGCTTGTTAACTGTCTGGTAATAAAGAATTGAGTTTAATTGGAAAAGCCCAGAATGATGCCCTTTCCCATGATTTCAAGGAGACGCTTTTTTAGTCCACCCAAACTGAAGGAATTTCTTTCTTGTCCTGGATGGAGGTGGTTTGTCCTGGACAGAGGTGGTTACAGATGTGCCAAAGCTGGCCTTCATTTCTACCAGTTTCAGCAGTCAACTGGAAGGATGAACACGAAGTTTATGCACTCAGGCACATGCGGCAGGAGCACAGCGTTTTAGCTGTGCATAGCCCTCCTTTGGTTTTTGTTGTACATCAGTGTGCTTCCTGCTGCAGCGTAGAGCAGAGTTCAGTCTTTTGAGCTGTTTTATAAAGAAAATGCCAGCCTATTATGCAGTTGCATTGCAAAGTGCAGTATGGAAAACTGAGTGTCAGTGTTAATAAGGGTTGCCTGTCAGCCTTGGCAGTCCTGTACTGTCAATCTTCTAGTAAACAGGCACTCAATGTGAATGATATTTAGATTATTTTTGGATAACTCATTCAGCAAAGCTAGTGAGCAGTTAACCTGATGGTATTTTTCATAAGTCTCTCCCAAGTAGTTACTGTTGCATGTGTTCAGTGCTGTCTTTTAGTACACTGGAATGAATTTTATACTGTGATGCACATTTGGCCACATATGTAGTTGCTGCATGCGACTTCAATGTGTATGTATGCTCCATGAATTCTTCAGAGATGGAGATGAATGGTAACTTCTCATTTCCTTTCTGGATGCTTCCAGTTCTCCTTAACCAACAAATTCAAAGATCCTGTCAGGAACTGTAGTGTTGAAATGACTTAAAAACAAAATAAAAAACTCCAAATAAACATATTTCTCAGAATTGGACATACATAAGTCCATGGGACCTCATGAGATGCACACACAAGTGCTGAGGGAGCTGGCTAATGTCATTGGAAGATGACTCTCCATTATCTTTGAAAGATCTTGGTGGTTGGGAGAGGCTTCTGAAGACTGGAAGAAAGGAAATGCCACTCCTGTCTTTGAGAATGGCAAGAAGGAAGATCAAGGGACTACAGGCCAGTCAGCTTCACCTCCAACCCTGCAAAGGTTATAGAGCAATTAATCCTGGAAATGATTTTCAAACCAATGAAGGTCAAGAAGGTGATCATGAGTAGTCACCATGCATTTACAAACGCTTAACCAACCTCATAGCTTTCTATGATGGGATGACTAGGTTGGTGGATAAGGGGAGAGCGGTGGGTATTGTTTACCTTGATTTCAGTATGGCTTTTGACACTGTCTCCCATAACATCCTCAGAGACAAGCTTACAAGGTGTGGGTTAGGTAAGCGGACAGTGAGGTGGATTAAAAAGAGGGTGAATGATGGGGCCCAGAGGATGATCAGCAGCACAAAGTTCAGTTGGAGGCAAGTTACTAGTGGTGTACCCCCGGGGTCAATACTGGGTCCAGTACTGTTTAACCGCTTCATTAATCAGCTGGACTGTGGGACAGAGTGAACCCTCAGCATGTTCACAGATGACACAAAACTGGGAGGAATGGCTGATACACAAGATGGGTGTGCTGCCATTCAGAAGGACGTGGGCAGGCTGGAGAACTGGGCAGACAGGAATCTCGTGAAATTCAACAAAGGGATATGCCAAGTCCTGCATCTGGGGAGGAATAACTACAGGCACCGGTACAGGCTAGGGACCAAGCATCTATGTCGTGGTTTAACCCCAGCCAGCAACTAAGCACCATGCAGCTGCTCACATCTCCCCCCTCCCAGTGGGATGGGGAGGAGGATCGGGAAAAAAAAAGTAAAACTTGTGGGTTGAGATAAGAACAGTTTAATAACTAAAGTAAAATAAAATATAATACTAACGGTAATAAAAATAAAAATATAGTAATAAAAAGGAATATAACAAAAAAAAGAGAGAAATAAAACCCAGGAAAAGATAAGTGATGCACAATGCAATTGCTCACCACCTGCTGACCGATGCCCGAGCAGCAATCCGCCCCTCGCAGCCAACTCCCCCCCATTTACATACTGAGCATGCCATTCTGTGGTATGGAATATCCCTTTGGCTAGTTCAGGTCAGCTGTCCTAGCCATGCTCCCTCCCAGCTTCTTGCACACCTGCTTGCTGGCAGAGCATGGGAAACAGAAAAGTCCTTAACTTAGGATAAGCGCTACTTAGCAACAACTAAAACATCAGCGTGTTATCATCAACATCATTCTCACACTAAATCCAAACCACAGCACTGTACCAGCTACTAAGAAGAAAATTAACTCTATCCCAGCTGAAACCAGGACTAATCTAGAAAGCAGCTTTGCAGAAGAGGACCTGGAGGTCCTGGTGGACAACAAGTTGGACGTGAGCTAGCAATGCACTCTGAAGGCAAAGAAGGCCAACAGCATCCTGGAACATTAGGATGAAGCATCGGGAGAAGTGTTGCCAGTAGGTTGAGGGGGGTGATCGTTCCCCTCTACTCAGCACTGGTGAGGCCACATCTGGAGTGGTGTGTCTAGTTTCTGGGCTCCCCTGTACAAGAGATATATGGACATACTGGAGAGAGTCCAGTGAAAGACCGTAAAGATGATGAAGGGACTGGGGAATCTGTAATGAAAAGAGGCTGAGAGACCATGGACTGTTCAGCTTGGAGAAGTGAAGGCTCAGAGGGGACTTACCAATGTGTATAAATACCTGATGACGGGGACTGAAGATGGTGGAGCCACACTCTTCTCAGTGGTGCCCAGTGACAGGACAAGAGGCAATGGGCACAAATTAAAAACAATGAAACTCCATCTGAACACAAGAAAACACTTTTTTATGGTGAGGGTGGTCAAACACTGAAATAGGTTCCCCAGGGAGATTATGGAGACTTCATCCTTGGAGATACTCAAAACCTGAGTGAACATGGTCCTGGGAAAGCTTCTCTAACTGACTCTGCTTGAGCAGCAAGGTTGGACAAGATGATCTCAAGATGTCCCTACCAACCTAAATGATTCTGCATGTGAACCAGACTTACTACATATACTATTGAAGCTATACATTCAAGAGGTAGAGAAGTAACAGAGAATGAAAGGGAAGTATTGGAGATTTTATCTCCATAACCATTTAAAATTTCCCATTTGGTAAAATGGAAGCTTTGAAGCTGACTTGCTTTCTTCCCACACACTCCTGAAGTCTTTTACCTGTTCTTGCTTGTATTTTCTCTGTCCTGGGGTTTCTTGCAACTGCTGGTGCAGCCACCGTTTCTCTGGACCTAAGCATCAACTTTTCTTTGGCAGGCAATTTCTTCTCTTCTTATGAAATCAGACTTGCTTGGCTTTTGGGTTTTGACTGGAGTTTCTAGATTTTATTTATTTATTTATTTAACATGCTTTTTGATTCTAAACAGCTAAACAAAGTTACTGTAGTAAACTGGAAGGGCCAGTTGTGACTCTCTCCTGCCCTTCTTGCTCAATCTGTTTTGCCTTCCTGGTCTTGACTCTTTTCCCACTCTGTGATGGGAGGCCTGCCAGGGTTGAAGGAAGGTATCTTTGGGGTGTTGGGGGGAAGAGCGAAGAGAGTGAGACTGGGACACAGTGACTTGAAAGACAAATGGACTTAGAAGAAGGGGGAATGAAATTAGTGGAATTTATTAGCAGAATACACAAGAGGGAGACAGATACGTTAGGCTAGTCAGTAGGCTTAGGGGAGATGTAGCAAGGTAGAGCTGTGGCATGTTCGTATTTGCGTAACATCGGTGTATGTAATTTTATGCAAGTTTTCTCTCAGACATTGCAATGCTTTTCTAAGAGTAGGTGTATCCTGCAGCCCTACTAAGAATAGGCAGGGAATCTTAAGAAAATCATGATTTAAAAAAAATAAGTGGGAAGGAAAGTGGAAAAATTAAATAGAAAGTAGAAAAGCGTAGCAGAACAAGTGATAGGGAAGAAATAGCACAACTGAAAATCAAAAGGATAATTAACGGAGGAAGAAGGTGGCAGTAGTTGTATAAAATGTGGAAAAGAACTAGAAACATGCATCTACCATCTCTGCCTGTGAGGGAATCATGTTGAAAACTGCTCAACTATGTGCCAGTTACGTGATTGCTGTTCCTCACTGGAGACACTTTCTGAAAAAAATTTGCTACTCCAAATGTTTTAGGAAGTGTTATGGAAGGCTGTTATGCTTTGAAAAAAGAATTTAAAAAATAGTGGCAAAGTTTCCTGATTGATCTCAGTTGACAAAGATTTGTCAGCTTTGAATGTGTGATCTAGGTGTACTTAATACCTGCAAAAATAATACAGTCATTCACAAGAAGTTCTTTTTTAGACATTTATTTGCACTACAGTGTTCCCTTCCACTTGGGTGCTGGAACATGCTGATTTTCCCTGGGGAGAGAATCCCCTAATAGGGTGAGAAAATTGGCCTTTTATATTAAAAAAAAAAAAAAAAAAGGAAATTAAGGCTGTAAGCCTGCCTCTTTTAACAGTTTTCTGTTTGTAACAATCTCAATAGCAAGAAGCTGGTGTTTAACCCTTTAATACATGAAGTTACCTGGATAAAGAGTAATGTTGCTTTTCCCAGGGAAACCACATTTAACTTCAGTGCACTTTTTCTTTAAAAATACTCTTAATAATTGATCATGCATATGCTGATCAATGTGAAGAACTGTGTATTGATGTTAACTTCAAATGAAATTTTTCCTTTTATTTTTCTTGCTTTTAGATGTGGCACATTGCCAAACTGTGTTATAATGAGTGTACTGATGTCATGAATATTTTTCTAGGTTCCACAGGGTTTTGTTAGTGAGCTGGTGTAGATTGTTGTTAACAGGAAAACATTTAAATCCTTGAGGAGAGTTTAGTCTCTTAAAACAACTGTGTAAGTCTAGTGTGATCTAGTGCCACTATTGGCATCCACTTGTATTTTCTCATCACCAGTTTATATCATCATTATGTATTTTCTCATCATCAATACAGTTGATGCACTGTGTAACCTATAGTTGGGCACTAAATTCTTCTGTGCAGAGTTGAGAAAAGTGAAAAATGAGTGGAACACTTTGCTTTTAGCCAGTATTATTGCTGAAAATATTTTGATGCCTTCAGAGAGAAGACGTTTGAGAAAAGCAGAACGTAAGTGGTATAATCTTTATTTCCACTAGCATCAGTTTTATTTTTGGAAGCACTGCAGGTCTCATAGAACTCATTTTACAGGGGAAAAATACATAAATTAATTCTCCACTTCTTGCCACTGCTTCTCTGTCATTTTTTTAATCTCTTCCCATCCTGCTTTTCAAATTAGACTTCTAAGAAGTCTTTTAAAAAGCAGCCACTGTGGGACACGTTCATTATATCTGCTCCTCTTCTTGCTCATTTAGCCTTAAGTTAGATGATTGAAGTTGGGACGGCAGTTGCTAGCAATTGAATTGATGACTTGGAAGAAAAGCTAGCAGGTGAATTCAGCAGGGTGTCCTTTGTACTATGTAGTTCCTTGATTACCAAGAAAACAGTGCATCACATTTCTGCAGATAGTTGATCCAGGTGGTAACACGATCCCCATCTCTGGCGCATCAACAAGTAATAAATCTAGAGCTGCAAGTGGATGGGGAGTAGAAGTGGGTGGATGATGCTGTGCTCCTCAGAAATTTGGTTTACAAGCTAGGAAGGTGATGCAGGAGGTGATGTTGGTAGTTTGACTATGTCTATGGTATTGACTATTCAGTCTTCAGAAATTTATCAATTGTATAATACTTGGAAAATAAAATCCAAAAGAAGCTCTTGTCTTCCAGCCTGCTTTTTGACCCATCATCCCACATAAATAATTCTGGATAGAATTAATAATGTAGATGTTTGGTGTTTGAAAGCAGGAGATGTATGCTGTGAATTAAAACATTGTAAGGTAGTGTTGTCAAAATAAGATGTTCACACAAGGGAAATTTTTGTTTCTTTTCAGACAAAAGAGGAGTTACTTGTGTTTTATAAGTACTAAGAGGTTCTGTTTGCCAGAAATAGTCATATGTAAGTATGCATAGCTATTCTGTGTATAGAATCAGATATATTTTTGTTTTTTAAGTTTCACCATTATTGGTAGATGTGTCTTCATGTCTTTCCAGTACAGTTTGCGTAGTGTTATAACATAAAACTCTAGGCATTTCTATTTATGTATTTTTGCTCTATGCATACTTTTGTAGATCCAATTCTGTTTACACACGCAATGAAATTAAGAAGCGATGGATGTATACAAGTAGCATCAGTGCTGTGATGAAGTACTCTTAAAATAAGTATGCACAAGTAGAAGTGTCTGGAGATATAAAATATTCAGAGGGTTGAATTAATGACCGTGAAAGATGGTTTGATGTTTTGAAAGTTTCTTTTTAAAAAATTAATCAATTATGGATTAATATAAAGCTGTTTGATTAGCTGGTGGCAGTGGGTGTTGTCTCTGCGACGGTAAGGGAAAGAGTCGGTGCGAGGCAGCTGTGAGCCAGCGGTATGACCTAAGGGCAGCGCGGCTGGGCCAGCTTAGCCTGGGGCTGGGGCACGGAGCCTGCTTCTCCTCAGGGCGGATGGTCAGTCGGAGGCATAAGGAGGGCACCTCCTGCTGTGCTGCAGCCTGGGGGGCTCTCCTGGTACTGGGGCGCAGGCAGCCATGATGTGGCCAGTGCTGGGATTTCTCCAGGCTGACTGCAAGGAGATGTTTTCCCGCTAGCCTAAAGCTAGCGAAGCTGTTGATTCCTCCTTGGCAGTAACTTCTGAAATGCACTGTGCGCGTAAAGATAGACTTGTGTGTTGTGATTTAAAAGTAGCTTCTATTAGGCAAATTTTTTTAGAATAAATTTTGAAGGAAGTAAAAATCATTAACTATAAAAAATGATCTGTAATATAAGATGTTCTGACATTCATTTCAAAATGTTTTTTAAGGACACTTTCTGCAACTTCATATGAAACTCTATCTCTCCCCAAGTTCATTGTATTTGTTCATTGGATTTCTTCCTTAGCTGAAAGAAAGCTTCCATGCATTTCTCTGTGTGTGTGTATATATAGCTGGTTAATGGGCTGTATAAATAAGGATTGTGCTTCTTGTCTAAATGATCCATCTTGCTGATACTGGTATGGACCGTATCCATTGTCATCTGAGCTGAGCTCTGGAGGCTGGATGCTCATTTTGGTGAAATCTCAGCTGCTGCTTTTTTTTTTTTTTTTATTTTTTCTCCTCGTGGCAGAATTCAAATCACAGTTATGGTTTCAATCAAAAAATAAAAAAATTAGTGTTAACGTGGGTTTCTCTTGCATGAATCTGAAAATGGTTTCCCTTTTCTTTGGTTTCTGTGTTTAAGACCAGTCCCAGAGAATGGTCTAAATATAAGATTAGGGATCACAGAGCTCTGCATTAGCAGTGTCACTTAAAGCACCTCTAAAGTTCTGATCTTTCTAGGATGTATATGTAAAATTAAAGTGTGAATTTTCTGGATAAGGTTTTTGAACCTAAAAAGGGATTGTTTCTTTAGTTTTAATTTCCTCCATGGGAGCTGCCGTTTTATTGATGCTATTTAGCAGAGGGCCCAGTTTACAGCAGAGTACTAAGAAGTTGTTTATTAGAGAACATTGGAAATCAGAACATTTCCAGGTTGTGAAACGTCCTGCTAAGTTTATTTTCTAATTAAATGTTTAAAGGTTTCTGTATTAACCAAAATAGGTATAAATTTTACATCACAGGATGTCACTCTTTCAGCTTTTTAATAAGACTACCCACACGCCAGCGTACAGAGACTGTTCAAAGTTAGCAGGATGGTTTTGATCAACCACCACTTCAAATCAGTGCTTTTTGGCACTGGCTTTTATATGACATGATAGTATCAGTGAATAATCTGAAGAAATATCTTCGGAGTATGTCTGATATCTACTCTTTTTATTTGGGTAGCAGCTACTCAGCCTAGTGAAGAAGCACAGGATTTAAAGCTTACCTTTCTTATCTCTAACACATATCATGGTATTTCTGTGTTTGTTTTTTTTCCTACTGCTGTCCCAGAGACGGTGCAGGCACTGCCAAGATGCTTCTCCAGCCTTTCTCACCGTGCGGTTGAGAAAACTTTTAAAATGTATATTGAACATTAGGCAGATCAAATACATTGAAATGTGTTTAGTATTCTGTAGTGGATACATATTGTCTTGTTGACCTTAGGCTAACTTCTTCTGTACAGTGATGGCATATAATTATCCTTCAGAACTGTGGTCTTGGTGTTAAGAGTCAAGTACATAAAATTCAGGACAGAACTGCTCTCTTCAACGTGTTAGAGGAAAATGGTGAAAATGGCACGTGCTGTAAAGACTGGCTGGAGATGGATATTTGCAAGCCCTTCCTAAAAGTGAGGGAAGACCTTGAGGTTTTCCAGCAGTACTGGTCACTTCTTTCATGGTTCAGCCCATTTTCTCTGCTTTCCTTTTTTTTTTTTTGCCCGCATTTTTAATCAAATCAGATGTTTTCAGCAGTCCCAACTTAAAAACTTTTGGCTCTTTGGTTTGATACGTACCAGCCTGACATTTCTTTTTAGTTGGTCGTCTGCATCTGCCAGACATCCAAGGGCACTCAGTTTGTGACTTCCCAAAACAGCTCGGGGAAAGATGCTTTCCTTGAAATTCTTGCATGCTGTGGTGAAGAGGAAATGTCACTCTAAAGATGCCCCTTAGGTGTGTCTCACCAACTGATTACGAGTCAACCAAGTCCTAGTGCAGGAGGAACTGTTGCAGTGACCCAAAAACCAACTCTCCTGGTGCAGTGATGGTGCCTGGTGCTCAGGCACGGAGGTGTGAAAGAAATAGCAGAATTTCCCCCCTGGCCCCATTTCTCCAGGACTTCTGTCCAGAAGACAGCGGCAGAGTTTCTGCCTCTTCATTTCTCCCTCCTGAGAAGTCTCAGGAATTGGGATCAGAAGACAAAAAAGAATCAATTCCATTTATTTGTTAGGGCAGTCATGAATCTGAGTTTTAAGCTAAATAAAAGTAATGTGATTATCAAATAATGTATATAATTATACAGTTGATTGAAATTGTAAAAATCAGGTAGTATGATTTAATTTTTTGCTAAGTATGTTGACAATAGTTGATAAGGGAAAAAAAGATACCTTATATAATAATCACAATCATGTTACCTGAGCTGTGTTTTGGTTCATTTATGTGAAAACATCAATATTTGCTGAAAAGAAAAGTAAGTGGGAAACTTGGCACAAAACAAGAATGTTGTGTGTTTCTTGGTTATTCATTTTTAAGATTCAGTCCGTAGTTCTGATTCAGGAGGGAGATGTGGGGAAAAGTGGGATGTAGGGAAATGATGGCAATTTTAGAGGTATCTTCAGGAAATGGACTTTGGGGAGCAATCTCATGATTATTCTCTGAGCTTTTTGACAATTTTTGATTTCTTAAAATTGATGTTATAGGGTGTATAATGCTTTTAGTCAGTCTAGTAAAAATATTTTGTAGTTTGGGAAAGAGAGAGCTCTCTTCAAGTATTGTGTTTCTTTGGCTCATTTCCTAGCTGCTAAATGCTTCCTCTCAGGGTACAACCTTTCAAAGATCAGCAAAGGAAGTACTAATAAGCCATGAGACTGTTGCTGCCAGTCTAATGTAATTCCCTTTGTAGTGAAGGTAGAGCAGAAGCAGAAAACTGCAGCCAATACCCCACGGGATGGAGAGAAAGCCTATATCCTAGCTGCAGTAAAATGGAAAAAAAAAATTATGGCAGAGAATGGAATTAACTGATTATCTGACAAAAGTACCATATCTTACTGAAATTCCATTATGTGAAAGTACACAGGAACTTGATCACAGTGGAGAGACCAGGCATGGAGCATTTTCCCTGAATATGCAAAAGTTGTTCACTGCAAGTGGCTAAGTAGGCCAGAAGGTGCATGGATGGGTGAAGAGCATTCTCCACACAGACACGGATTAACCAGATCTAGCCACTGGAAGATGACTTTCTGCTATGCGGTAACAGAAAATATCTTTAAAGACATCTTAACCAACTTCACAGGGATAGCTTTGGCATTGGGGAAGACTTGTTTGACAACAAATGCTATTTATCAAACTGGAAGGGGTCTTGTTTAGATGAGGGGAAGAATCCTTTTCCTTGCTCCAAGTGGGCTTTTCAAACGCTGTTGGTAGATCAAATGTTAATCTATATGCTAGTTTTATCAATAGGATTTTAAAGACTCTAATGGCATGTGAAAATGTCAGTCGCTGGACCCCAGGTGAGATACAGTCTGTGCAACATATGGGCTTGATCTGAATTTTGTTAGATATAGAACATATTTTAGAAAGCATCTAAGGACATTTTTCCAGTGGTTCCTACAAATCTTGGTAGAGATGCATCTAAGGTTGTGGAGGAAGCCTGCAGATGTAACAAGTCTGCTTTTTATCATCTTTGAAAGGTCATGGCAATCAGGATTGATCCCTGATGACTGGAAAAATACAAATGTTGCACCCATGTTGAAGAAGAGCAACACCTACAGGGTTGTTGGTCTCTCCACAGCACCTGGGAAGATTATGGAGCAAATTCTTCTGGAATCCATTTCTGAGCACATGAAAGGCAAGAAGGTGATTGAGAACAACTAGCATGGCATTACCAATGACAAATCATGCCTGACCAACCTAATTGCCTTCTACAAATGACTGGCTATGTAAACAAGAGAAGTGCGGTGAATGTTGCTTGAAATGGACTTCAGCAAGTTCTCCAAAAAATTCTTGAATAGTATTCTGGTAGACAGATTGGGGATTGATAAGTGCTGGTTGGATTGCTGCATTCCAGGGTTGGTTATCAGCATCCAAAATGCAATTAGCAACTGGCTACTAGTGATGTCCCTCAGGAACTGATGGTGGGGGACAATGCTGTTTGATGGGACTTGCCTCATTACTATAGACTTGCCTGGCAATCACTGGACTCTTGGCTGAGCTTGGCTACCATCACCGTACCTGTTCTGCTCTCCACGTTTGGTACTCTGGGACTGACTGGCTTGTCAGTGAGGCTGCTGCCCCTGCCTGCCTGGTTATCATGCTCAGTGGCTGGCTCCCCTTGCTTTGCAGAGCTGCTCTTGCTGCTGGCAGACAGCAGTGCATCTTCAAAAACCACGCTGCCCTGAGCAAGGTGTTGGACTAGATGAAGTCTGGAGATCCCTTCCAGCCTACATGTTGTTACTTTGTGAAATGCGGCTGTGCTCCAACTCACCTTGCTTACAGCACTCGTGGAGCTTTAAATCATATTGACTGCCTTGTGAGCCCTTAGTTGTTGGTAGTTACTTTTGTTAAAATAGATATGGAATCTCAGGCAGCCATTTGTTGAGATAAATGTGATAATGGTGAACTTCTACTTTCTCTCATCATGAGACGTAGACAAAGAGAGGGGGCAGATGGCAGAGGCTCTTCAGCAGATTTCAAGGGAAATGCCTCAAGAAGGACTGCAGAAGGGACAACCTCCCACTCTTCCAGAGCTGCAAGGACAAAAGTCTCCAAACTATGCTAAGCTGGTATCTCTGTCATGATTGCTGCTTGTCTCAGTACAGCTTCATTTCCACAACACCTGCCTTCTGGTGTGGCAGGGGAACAGGTGAGGTTTGCCGTACGTGGTCTTACACCTTGTGATGTGGTGAAGGTTGTGCAGGCCCTGTGTTCAGGCTGGCTCTGCAGCTGTCCCGAGGGAATAACTACAAACAGGGGGAGGCTCAGTGTGTTTCTGTTCGGCTGTTGGCTGTGCTCACAGTGGGAGAGTGTGAGGCAGAGGGTGTGCTGCCTGACCTGCTTCCAACAGCTTGGACTGCCTTCCAGGAGCTCAGAGAAAAGGTGCCTGCAGCCAAGTAGGCGTTTCCCCTAATGTCGAATCCGTATGTTGTTTGTGCACCTCGCAGCAGGTCCGCTGTTGCTTCTGGAAGCCAGGCGTGCTCAGAGACCCGGGCTGGAAGTGACCATGCCGCCTTTGCTCCCTGTTAGCTCTGTGGCTGTGGGACTACAGTGGCAGTCTCTGCTTTCTCCTCCTGGAGCCACTTCCACTGGCTTGTGCTGGAAATGAAAGCACATGTGGCAAGGAGAAAATAATCAGACGCTATTAGCTATTTTACTGCTGGCACTAGCCATGCCAGGCAGGATAGAATTGTTCTGCATTTTGCTGTGTTACCTTAACTCTGCTCCTACACAATGCTAATTATAATCCTGATATGATCTAATGAAAAAACACTCTTTATACTGCCTGATTGATTCTATAGCCATGAAACAGTGAAAGCTGGGCAGGCTTAGCAACTCAGGAGGATCCCTGCTGCAAACTCCGACACATAGTTCGTGAATACTGGGGGAAGAATGTCTATGAATAAATGGGGTTGGTAATTATGGATATTGTCAGTAAAATCTCAATATTAAAAAATATGCTTCCCAGATGATTTGTCTGAATAAGTAGTTGTTGTGCATGTGGCGGTCTGTACACAAATAGGCAGCTGTAGGTAGTTTTGGGGGAAGATGACTGTTTGTGCAGCCATTTTTGTATTTGAAACTGTTCTGGGTAAGAAGTTGCTCCATTTGTACTACAATTTATAATTCCGACTCTGCCGCTAAAACCCAGTGTGATTTTAATGGTTTTTAATATATGTTTGAATATTGCATGCTTATTTGTTTTCACCAGAGATTTGCTATTGATTGAATTCTTAAATGGTGTCCCTGCTGGCAGAACTGCTTCCTACCAGTCAGCATCTGTCTGCTGGATCGGGGGCTCTGGGTTCATATCCTTGCTTTCACTGACACAAATAGGATGGCTTAGCACATCTTTCTTTTTTTGTCTCTCGCTCTTTATTTGTAGTTCTCCACCTCCGTAAATCCTTCTGTCTTTTCTCTTTCTTCTTTTCCTCTTAACTTCTCACATAGTGAAGCTAACAGAGGAGGGTGTGTGGGATGAGGAGTAGGAAAGGGGGGGAGCGAGGGAGAGGGAGAGTGAGGGAGACAAAAGGGAGAATGTGAGAGGTGAGGAGGAGGTGGTAATGAAGGTGGAAAATAGAACAAAGAAGGAGGGGGAGCGGGTGAGTGGAAGGGGAGGTTAAATAAGGAGGGCATGAGAGGGGGAGAGACTCTGCTCCTAGACTTTCAACTGGAGATATGGCAGTCATTTTTTTCCTCCTCACAGGAGGAATAATTAGAGCAAGTGTTGGTCCTGAACTTCTTCTGCCAGGCAGTTAATTTTCCAAAGCCATGAATGCATCAGCTTTATTTTATTCTTACCTGTAGATGTATGAATAACCTGTAGTTATTAAATGTGTCAAGCAAGTCTGCCCACCGGTCAGCGTGGGGAAGTACCTCCAGGGACTTTTACTTTTCCTGTTGATGTATGGGCTATTTTTTGGATATAAAGATCCCATTTTGGCACAATGAATCTAAAAGAGTGTTTGCGTTGTAGTTACCTAACTATATATGTGCTCTTCTTAGGTAGGATTTAACTTCTGGAGACTCTCTAAATCATTGCTTGCTGGAAGCCAGCTTTGTGGCAGACACAGAATAGCCAGGAACATGACTTCCCTCCTCTCACGTAGTCCACCTTTCCCTTCTCTTTGTGAGTGTCTTCCACACTGTCGCTGTCTCTGGCATGGAAAAGTAGTAGGAAATCAGTGTTTCTCCCACTGATAGACTAGAGATGATGGGTGGCTGTTCACAGACTGTCCTTTCTCTGTTTAAGACCATACGTTTTTGGCCTTTTGGTCAGGAAGGCTTAGCACTGATAACTGTGGTTGTGCAAAAGGATAGAGATGGCAGATGATAACATGGGGAATGGCTCTGCCCATCACTGCTGAGCCATCTTCTGTGCGTTTTCCATTTGTTTGTTCTGTGTTGTTCAGCAATAGGGACATTCAGCTTATCATTTACTGCTGCTATTCTGTCCATTAATACAGACTGTTGATTTCATTTGCTTATAGTCAGGATTTCTTTGAATACGTGCACCAAACAGTTATTCACCCCCAACCCTGCCGAAGCAACTTTATGGTGCTGAGCAATTACAAATTAAAATGGAAAGTGTGCTTTGGTGCTTCACTTTTCTGTAGTTGCAATGATCTCTGGGGAAATACTGCAATGGAGAAATTCTGTGTTGAGGTAATTCTAGAAATGATGTTCACATTAGAAATCCCCAAACTGTACTTTATTTAAAAATGTTTTAATGAGCTGCCATATTCAGTGCATTGATCTGTCAAAGAGAAGTGCATAAGAGTACATTTCAAATCCCAGAGTGGAATTGAGGGAACATGTTAGAGGTGACACGCTAAGTTTTCATGGTAGAAGGCATGGCTTTGTTCCCTCATACCTTTCCCAATATTAACTCATAGTGGGAAGCCATTGTGGACTCTATTGTGGTGTAATAAGAACGAAAGAAAATCTTAAATAAGGGAGTAATTGTGAATATTCTTTAGCAATCATAGAAATGTCTTTATTTTATACTTCTTTGGAAGATACTGCAGCAAAAGAGACTTGTGGACAACCTCTAGTATTTTCCTTTCATGAACAGCAGAACAGAACTGGGAAACTGAGATTTCCTGGTGAGTTGTGCTTGGCTGAAGATTATATTTTCCTTTGTGAGGAATGTCTGTGAGAACATTTCTGTTGTTACTGTCACTTGGATTACTCTAGCATCTAGGAGCTGTAGGCCTGGGGTGGCATCCTCATTGCAACTGTACACGAAGAATGCCACAGAAAAGACATTGAAAGAGTTTGTAGTCTAAACAGACAGACAGTAAGGAAAGAGTGTGAATATCCTGGTTATCGTAATAGATGCTGATCTCAAAATTTACACCATAACCATTGTCAGATAACTTACAGGCATTGTGGCACAACAGAATTTGAAGAAAGGATTTGAATAAAATGCATGTCCCTCACTTCACCCATTATGTCTTCAAGCTAACCTAGTCTCATCTTCCTTCCTTTTAATGTTCTTATCCTCTTCCTCAGAGACTCTTGCCACAGTGATTTGCTGTACTGTAGTAGACAATAGGTTGTTGACGACAGGTTCTTTCAGGGTATGGACTTTGTGAGGGTGATGGTGTCTTCTTGGTTTCTGATCTTATGTTCCTTCGTAGTAACTTGTAACATTGCAATCCTGTGATGTGTTCAGAACTGAATTTCAGTTGCTTTAAAAATAGTACACACTAGACACTACACAGTACTGAATAGGTGAAAAAGTCCTCTGTGAATATTTACGATGCAAAGGAGCAAGGAAAAGTATCAAAGATCTGTTTTGAAGTTACAATTTTAGGCAATAATATTAAGGAGAGCTAAATTAAGGAAGACTATAGTAAAAAGCACTGTTAGAGAATGAGCAAAATCCAAATGTTGCTCTTTCAAACCTTGGTTAATTTTAAGTGCCATATTAAAAGGAGTTAGAGAATGGCAGTTTGGGAGAGGCAGATGATTTGCCTGATCCTGTAGGTCTGATCCTGTAGGTTTGTATGATTCTGGGCAGCATGAAGATGAGAAATAAAAGACTGGGGAAACAGCAAGACCCCCCAAAAGAGAAAATGAATGCATACATGAGAAACATGCAGTGAGGAGCAACAGAAATGAAGTTTAGGGTATTCAGATTCCTTAGTTCAGCTTTTACTAAGTAGGCATTGCTTCACCAAAATTTTAGGCACCTGTTCTTGGAATTCTACCTATATCCATATATGTGATATAGCCACCTAAATTCCTCATATAATGAATGGAGAAGAGAATTTCAGAAGATGATCCAGTCTGTCTGATACCTTCCTCTTTTAATTAACTCTAAAGGAAGGTAGGCATTTCTAGGTTTGTATATTCTTGTATAGTAGAAGAAATGAAATCCCATCATATTTAGTTGAAAAAATCTGAGACAAGTCTATGCATTGTCAGTCTCCAAGTAGAAAGAAGTAACACATTATCTAAAAAATCAAAAGAAAATTAGTGACGTCATAGAAATGACAGATAGAATTGCATTTAATTGATCAATGCAGCATATAAAAAGAAATGATAGCTAAGTAGGAAAGCCTGAAGATGATGTCCACAGCCTATTTTGATGTTGAATTTAGATTTGTTACACATTTCTGCTAGTGTGGTTATGAACTCTGTGTAGAGTGATACATGATTATCTAAAATAATCATGTAGTTTGTGGTAATAGTGATATGTAGTTGGAAGAAAATAATTAAAACTTTTTGAAGACTGTTACCAACATTGTTTTGTTAAACAGGGAAGAAGTTATGTGGCTTTTTTTCTGTGAGGCATTAATACCGCATGTAATACTGGAGACAAGAAAAGCAATTTCTATACCAATGTCTTTTTTTTTTTTTTTTTTTCTTCTTCCCCCTCCTTACATTTCTAAGTTTTGGCACCTCGCCCATTGCATAATTCTGGTCCACTCTGCTGCAGGAGTTACCTGCTTTTAAACTCCATCTAGCCGATCATGTGCAGCTTCTTGCCTCATCCTAGAAGAGTCTCCTGCATACATTTCTATTTGGGTCAGTCCTTTTTGCTTTGAAATTAGTAAAACATTTTCACTGCGAACTAAGTTTTAGGGAATAAAACCTCACTCATCAATTCTCTTGTGTCCACCTTTGCCCTCCTCCTCCATCCAGTACAACAGTCAGTCTTGTAGGTACTTCTTGTTCTTCTTGTACGTACAAGACACAACTTATATTATGTGTGACTCAGCAGCAAGCTAAAAACCTGCTATTCTTACCATCCTCCCCTTGACTGTGAACAGACCTGCCACCTCTTCACCTCCAGCTTTTAATATGCTTAGCTGCACTGTTAAGAACAAATATGGTAGCTGTTTGCTAGGCTGTGGATTCCTTGATCTAGTTGTGCGAGAGAAGTAGTTAAGAGCAGTGGTAAGACCACCCATTCTCAAGCGGCATTTTTGGTCTTGGCTCCAGATCCTATGTGAACATGAGGAAGCTACTGTAATTTTAAATCCTCAGCATATGCTACCATAGTGAAAATGCATAGGACAAAAGATCTTGAAGAACAAAATACTTGTGTTTTGTAGTTCAGGAATTCATGAGATCCCTGTCTTCCTTCTCATCTGAATCAGGTATTTTGTTAGTTTTTACATCTTGACTTGTTGTTACTCTTCTGGTATCCCAGAAAGAGAATTTGCTCATCTGCAACGCGTTTCTGTTATTGAGGATGTACATATATGTAAGACCTCAAATGAGGGAACAATAAAGCATTTATACCGAGAGGGGACTGTGTAATTGTCTGGTTCGTACAAATATAGCCATATCTGATCAGAATGGTTTTACTCATTTATATGATTAAGTGCTTGAAATGCGTTGAACGTACATATGTTCTGTACATACGTTGCATGAAATTTTCACATACAACATCCTAAAGGACAGTGTAAGCACATGGAATTAATAAAGTTGAAAGTGGCAGAAATCTTTTCATTTCGTTAACTCAACGTATTAAACATATTAGACTGAAGAATTATTTCAACATGGGTAAAGGACACTCCTTTATTATTAAAAGTTACTATCAAAAGGTTTATTCCTTTCAATTTGAAGGATGGCATGATATATGATTGTTATTAAAGCATAACCAGAAAGATCATATTTAGATTGAGTGTGGTTTTGTGGCTTATAAACGTGAATTCAGGTTATTTCAGAAAAATAGTACAAATTTGATAAGAGAGACTGTGATTAGGTTAGAGTTGCACAAATGTTATTACTGTGGTTCTTCTTTTCTGAAGTGCAGAAAAGATTTTTTAAAAAGTGTCTAAACATACTGCCATGCTCTTCCCTTTCAAAAGAGGAGATCTCTCCCTGAAGACACTTCCATAATATTGTCCATCAGGGCTGGAACTGGAGACGTCCTCTAGTTGTGTGGATTTTCTTTTTGTTGTTGTTGTTGTATGTGTGTGTATGTGCATGGGAGGGGTGTTTGGTTTTTTCCCCCTGAAAAAATGACTTTCTAAAATGGCATAACAGGCTTCTGCCTGGTCTCTCTCATACCAATTAAAATGCTAGAATTGCCATCAGTTCTGTATTTGAGGTTCCCATACGAAGCGTATATGATGCTATACTCCAAATCTTACAGGTGAAAAGGAACACACCATATATATGGAACTAAGAATTTATTGTTAGTCCAATTAATGTTTTAATAACCTAATACTTCAAATCACTACTCCTGTTATAATATGTAGTTATAGTCAAAATTAATACACAAGAACCTATGTAATACATATAATATTCTTACACAGAAAAAAACAACACAAAAACCTGCTTCTTTTCTCTGTTGCTATGCTCGCCCTTCCAGTGTTCTTCAGGATCCCACCCTTGACAGCTTTGTTTTTTCCTGAGCAGAATGGGTGCAGGGAGGTTATGACAAACTGTCAGCACCTTGAGGTCTTTACTAGGAGGAGCTGATGCTCATGAGGGGGATTTCTCCCCCCTGTTTGCTGGGTGGAAGCATGCTGCTGATGCTCTCTCATCCTAGGTGTTTTGGTCAGCATGGGTTAATTTTTGTACGGTGGGTTTTTTTTTTAACTCAGTCTTACTCACTTGTTTTTTCATTGGTCCCCAGTTACTCTGTTTTTCCATCCTCTTTGTTGTCTTTATTGGTGTTTTTTCCTGAATCATGAGGTTGCACTCCTGCAGTGACCGCTGATTGACCACTGTCACTCCTGTGTACAGTCTGGGACTTTTGGTATCATCCTGTGTCTGCACTCTCCCACACCACATAGGCAGTTTAATCCACACAGGATAGCTCCTTATTACTACTATAAACTAAAGCTGAACAAAACAACCTTAAGCAATAGTTATCTTGACTGCTAGACAATTGCTTTCAGAGATAAAACTAAATCAGCTCAGGCAGGGCCAAGACAAACCCAAGTCCAAATTAATAAATTAAATATTTAAACATTATCATGTCTGCAGAGCATTCTTTTTAACTAAATGTTTAGCTTCTTTTTTAAACTGTTTTAAGGACATTGAAGTAATTGGAATCTTGACTGCTTTCATTCCATGTGAAAAGGCCCAAATACATGCTTACTGGACTTTATATGCAACCGACATGTAGAATGAACTATTCTATACTTGTCCTGGTTTTATATGGAGTTGTGGCTTACTTTTAATATAGTATAGTATTTATTCTAGCTTAAAAAAGCGAGTTTTAGTAAATTAACCTTTTCATCCTAGTGTTTTCTGAAGTGAGGATGGGAGTTCTGCTATTAACATGGAGAGTTGAGCACTGTATCTGTGGCTTTGGGCCATGGAATTTGGGTTTCTTGAATACATCAATGTTTCTTTCATTCTCCACATCCTGTCATTTAAATTCAACAAGAGAAGATCAACAGTTTTATTGCCTAGACTCTTATTTTCATTTGCAGGACAAAAGTAAGTTCATATTGGGTAGGACTTCCCTTGGTGTGTTTAAAGTAGGTTTCTAAGTTTTGGGTAATAGCGCCAAAGAAGTTGCTTCGTCAGTGGAGTCCAGTTAAGGTCATTACTGATAGGAGCTCTGGAAATCTTTCTCGGTTCCAGTCAGACGATTATCTGCTCCACATATTATAAAAGTTTATCTTTTGTCTTACAAATGAGCAGCCCCTCGGTTTCTTCCCCTTTATGCAATGCCATGTTGAGGCGATTAAGCATACAGTGTGATTGAGCCAACTTTTGGAGCATCTCTTCTTCTAGCCCTACAAACTGTTCAGCCACCTGTGCATGCTCTGAAGTCTGAAGGAACCCAAGAAAGCACCAGTCTGAACTGGGGGCAGTAGAGATGGGGACAGAGATCATCTTGAATCATGTAGGCACCTGAGCTCTTTCTTAGACCCTTCATTAGAATTTTCTAAGTTGTGTCATTCTACTGCAAAAGTATTCAAAATTTAGTCACCTATTTATGTGTTAAATACTGTAGAGAAAGTATGAACAGATATGGTCGTACTCCTGCTCTGCAAGTGAAAATGAGAGTCCATGCAATTCAAAAATTGATTGTTATGCTTCCCTTTTTAAATGGTGCGCCATTACTTTACAGTTGTCTAGGAGCCAAACCTCCATTAGGTGAGACCGCCAATGAAATAGTCTTCCTGTTTCTTTTTAAGTCAATAGCAAAATTTCCATTGATTTCAATTGAAAGATAACTGGGCCCAATTAAGGCTAATTATTAGAAGGGGGTAATGTGTTAGAGGCACCCCTTAAAGAAATTTTGTTCTAGAGTATCTGGGTCTAATTTAGAAATCTGATTACCAAATTAATTAATATTTTTTAATAATTTTTCAATTATATTTACAGAATGAACAACTGTTTATTATCTCAAATAAATAAAAAAAAAAAAAGGAAATGTAGAGCAAATAGGGAGCTATTCAGGCAATCAAAAGCAGATTTCTACTTTAGTATGAGGTAATCACACTATAGACTCCATTGACTAACTAGAGCCGGGATTCAGTTGCCTGACTGTGGGCATCTAGTGCATCTATTTGAGATAGTCTTTGGGACTTCTTATTTGGGAACATCTGTGTGTATGGGGCTCACAGTTTTAAGGTGCAGAGTTAAGCAGGTATTATTTTGTTTGTTTATACAGTCACCAATCTCAAAAAAACTGTTTTAAATGACTGTGTCTGAAGGATCTAATACATTATAGACTTTGCTGCACTGTCAGATCTAGAAACAGAAAGTTTCTTACTTATTAATCCTCTTGACTTAATCATTTCAGCTAATAAACAAGGAAGGAAGTAAACTAAATAGAGCAATATTGGCTTGCAATAGTGGAAGCCTGCTAATGTATTTAATATTTTCCAAATAGAGAAGAAGAAAATTAAACAGTAGAGCAGTATATTTACAAGATTCTGAAGGTGCTAAAAATGAATACGTGACAAAAGTTGTCTGACACCGTACTTTAAATTTTTTGCTTTCTTCCTAGAGTGGCATTTGTATTGTCATCTCCTATTCCCTTTTTGTTTTCAGCACCTGCAAAGATTTAAGCTGGAAATTTTATCTTTTGTCTCTCAACTCTTGTCACTCTAAATGTCTCTTGTGTGAATCTATCTTTGCTCTCCTTACAAATAAAATGCAAAGCATATCCTTGCCAGAGCTAAACACTTACCTAAGTGAAATCACAATAAATATTTGAAGGTTAAAACTGAGATTCACTTTCTATGTGAGAAAATCACAGAATGCTACATTACTTTTTGGCTCTAAAAATGTATATAAAAATGTCAGAATTTCAGCTCAAAGAATTCCTTTTTCTGAATTAGGCTTTTTAGATGCTTTTGTAGTGGTTGTTTCAGGTCACAAAAGGTGAGGAGAATAATTGAACAGCAGATAGTCAGGATTTTTTTTTTTTTTTATGGTAACCTGTTGGAATTTGTAGGAGTCGAATATTTGTGATTTAAGATGAGGGGTCAAAACCGGTGGAGAACGCCAACAGAGGCACGGTGAGCTCCGCAAGGCGTATGGAAAGTTTGCTGGTGATGCCAGTCGTGATAGCAGTGTCGACAAGAGGACAATGGCTGTGATGCCTCACCACTGCTGAAGAGCACGCAC
Organism: Gymnogyps californianus; assembly: GCF_018139145.2. Lineage (NCBI taxonomy): Eukaryota > Metazoa > Chordata > Aves > Accipitriformes > Cathartidae > Gymnogyps > Gymnogyps californianus. The sequence goes on along the minus strand of NC_059473.1, from coordinate 94,465,153 downwards.
AAGGAGAAGCGGGAGAGCTATTCATAGCGTTGGCAGCGATGACACCACGAGCAATAAACAAGAGTGTTCCACTTCAGTCAAGAATTCAAAAGCCTTTTCATGAACTTAATTAAGAAACTTTTCTGACAGCGGGGACATACTAATTGTCTGTTGCATCCTTGAAGAAGGAAATCAAAGGAGCTCTGCTGAAATTCAGGATTTGCAAGCAATCAGCTTTCCTACCTGCCAACATCTGAAAGCTAAAAATAGGAAGTAGAGTGAAGAAGGGATTTCAGAATTGTTTCTAAGGAATTTCCCCTGACTGAAGACTTTGGGATTTAGCTAAGGGACATTAGTAGAAGAAAATAAGGATACAATGCTCAGAAGCATTTTGCTGCAATTAATGGATTTTTTTTTTGTGAAAGTGAGATAAGAGTTTTTAAAATTCTACTCTGATTCACATTACCTAGAGTTTGTGACAGGAGGAGTGGAGAATAGTTATGTTAGAATAGTGAGAACCTTCTTTCTTAAGGAGGGACAGCTGACTTTTTTTTTTTTCTTGACAAGAAGCTGTTTTCTATGAATTTGAAAAGTTTTCAGTAGTACCAATGATCAACAGAAAAGCATGAATGGCCAAGAGAACGTATTATTTTTTTTTTCTTAAGAAATTGATTACCATTTTTCATTGTGATTAATATTAAATACTCATGTAGGACTCTTCATCTGTAAATCCTGCTTGTCATAAAAATGCAAGTGAATTTTTATACTTTTAAAAATTTGAAACATGCTTACTGAGAACTGCAGGAAAGATTTTAAGTAATTCTTTGTAGACACTACAAAGAGGAAAATAGGGCAATATTTTTAGTATTTTTCAGAGATGAAAAGACTAATGTAATACTTTGAAACTTTTGCTTACATTCAACAGTATCCTGTCAAATTTATTATGGAATATCTTCCAGGGAAGGTGATATTTTAACTGGCTAATCTACCTGAGTAACATGGGAATGATACAGCTCCAGTTGCCTTTACTCATCTCTCTTTATTCCTTATAAACACAGATACAAACTGTTTAGAATGATAAGCTATGAAGTACAGAGAATTGGTAAGGGATACCAAAGAAATGAGGAAAAACTCCAGATCTGCAGGCAGTAAGAGGTTATTCAGGAAATGTATTTTAGACAGAAGATACCCTAAGGAAGATACTGGCCCATTTTCAGATGGACATACTAGCACTGCTAATATGGACAAAAAGTGAGAGCATTAGCTAAATATTTCTGTTTATCCACAGAAAAAAATGGAGAAGTGTATTTGCCTCCTATGAGGACAAGAAGTCATTTCCCACTTCGACAGTAACCAAAGAAAACTTGAGACAACACCTGCTTTGGATAAATATTTAAAAATAAGTAGGCCTTAGTTACTTGTGCAGAAGAAGACTAAAAGTATTGGCTGCAGAAGTGTCTGGTTGACTGATGCTCTTTTTTTCTTTGTTAAATTTGGGAAGTTAGGAAAATTTTGTGTATTTATGAGACTCCTGACATAGAGCCAGTATTCAAAAGGGGCACTCAGATGACCAAAGAGGCTGTTGGGCCATTAAGCCTGACGTTCATCCTTGGCATTTGTAATACAGCATGTGGAAAATGGGTAAAAGTAGGACACAATTCTTATGGCATTATGCTTTTAAAGCTTGTTGAAAGGTCACAAAAGATTCAGTTAAGAGCTACAATAATGTTTCAGATGCTGGAGAAACTACTTTGCAGTGGAGGATTTAGAGATCTCAATCTGTTTAGTTTATCACACCGGAGATCAAGAGGTGCCTTGATTATAAAATGTAAACACTCTCATACACACACAGGATCCACCACTAAAAGCTTTTGAATCTAGTGGTGAAAGGCAGAATAAGCACTGAGGGGTGGGAGTTGAAGTGACTGTCCTTGGAACCAGGGCATGCATTTTTAATGGTGAGGGTGAATCACCTAGGTGCTGATCTTCTCTCAGTGTTCTCCGAACAAGACTTGCTTCTTGTCTTAAAGTTAATGCATTATACAGCTTCAGATCCCATCGACACAGTATTACACAATTCCTGAACTCCAGGACTTAGATAATTTGTCTTTTGTTTTCTTTTTCTTGTCTTCCCCCCACCCCCGCCAGGAGGGACAGATGAGGCCATTTTCAAACCTGTTTACTGGAGCTAGAACTGAAGTTTTTGATGTCAACATGTTGCAAGGATGTTAATGGGCTCATATTGTACATCTTCCTAAGTTAGGAGCAGGTTTCCTAAAGGAACTAATTGACATGTTTTATTATGTAGTAAAGACAACTTACCTAGACTTACTGCTTTAATATATTTCATTGTACATGCTGATAGTATTTCCAATGTAATGGTTGCAACCAGTCTACTGTTTCTCACTCATCAGTCGTACATACCACCAATCATAACTCCATGATAATCAACTAGGTACTGATACAAAGCGTGTAAAGTCATGCTTCCACACTCCTCCAGGCTAAAGTAGTAATCTTTCCAGTCTCCAGTGAAATGGTTTGGCTGAAGAATCTGTATGAAACACCAAATTATCCCCCAGGTGACTTGACCTAACAAAATGACAAGAAATGGGATACCTAGTGGATTTCGGTTCAAACTTCGTATCTAGGGACACTATCATGTGAGTTCCTAACACTCTGCTTCCTTCCAATCTTCCTCACATGTACTTTGGTCTTCTAATGACCTGTGACATAAATAATTTACAGTAACAATGGCAGTGAGCACAGGCAGATAATCTAGTACAGAAAAAAAATCTCCTACATCTCAGTCCTCATCATAGAAGAAAAAAAATCCTGTCTGTCCTTCAGGGTACCATATCCTAAGTCAAGTCCTCCTAAAGTGTTAGAGACAGCATTTCACACTAGTGCAATCCTAGCAGGATGTTTTCTCACTCCTGTTTTTTGAATATACACATCATATTGGACATACCAGGATATTATTTTGGTAATCTTGGCAATTTATTGAGGGAAGAAAAGGTGAGAGTTGCCGCTACCCAGAAATACTTCTTGTCTGTTTTAAGGTAGGAAAAGTACTACCTTTCATCAAGCAAGCCAGATTTGTTGTGCGCCATCATTCAACATGACAAATTTGTCTAGCAAGTTGTACCTAACTTACAACATTTTGGGAAGCTGGCAGATCTGAGGCCACATCAGTGACATGGTTGGATGATGCCAGTGTTCTGGGCCCAGCTCACCTCTTTGCTGTTCTGGCTTTAGACCAAGGCATGGTGCAAAGCACAGATGACTTGGTAGGTGATTTTCTTTGAAACGTAGAAAAAGTCTCAGTATTTGTACTGTTGGCCAGTTCTAGGAATTTTCTTGAAACCTCCAGATTCTCACTTCTACTTCGGAAGTGCACTGGTGGCTATTCGGATTATAGCTGACGGAAAGAAATTTTTAGTTGTTCCACTTGGGTGGAGAGAGCTGATAAGAAATCATCATCTTCTGTTTTGAAGGATCTCACTCTAGGTACCCATACAGCTTCACTCTTCATCGGTTTGTTCAGCTTTTAGAGAATATTGTACAATGTGCTGGATAAAAATGTCACTTAAGCACTCTTGACATACAGCTTTGGATTTTACATCATGTACCCCAAGTAAAGCGAGGGAGTGCCTTTTAAAAAACATAGTACAGAACAAGACTACAAAATAGTGGTCCTGTTCTACGACTGTTCCATGTGGTTGTGAAAAATCTGTGAATTTGGCAGAAGGACGAGTCAGTGATCATCAAAACCGCAAGAACTCTAGATGAGCAGAGGCTGCTGGCTCAAGCAATAAGAAATCCTGACGTAAAAGAATGATATTCTTCCTTTACATCTAGCTCCATCTGGAAATCCATTTTTAGGTTAAGAAAATACTGAGCTGTGACAGGAACTAAATCCTTACAGCTTTTGGCTCTCTAAAGGGCTAGCCAAGGGGAATGAAATACCTTTTTCTGCTAGAGAATAGGTAGGAGGCTAATGCTATGGTTAGATCCAAATATTCTGGAACAAATACTGACTTCGTCACTTGAAAAATTATCAGTGCTTTTTCTATGGACACAGCTACACTGGAGTGTCAGATTTGTACCTGGAGCCTTCTGTGGCACTGGACCAAATTTTCTGGAGGACTGACCTTATTGCACGTGATGGCTCACCAGCCTGTGGACTCCTGTGGCAGTCAAAAATGATCAGGGAACCTGAAGCTCTGTGAGCGCATGTTGCTTAATGGGCTGTTGTGAGAACCACTGTAGAATACTAGAAAAATATTAACGAAGGAAAACCTTTGGAGAAACGTCTCTCTGCCCAAATTTATGGGTACTTCAAAGTAGCAGGCAGAATCATAAAACAGACTAGTAGACTTTCTGCAGTGTTTCCCAAAGGACACTCACTCCCGTTATTTAAGATATTATTGGTTTAAAATGAGCCCTAGGGGTTTTCTGTCAGGACTTAAATGGGAAATAGGTTGGCAGAAGCTTTCCTTCTCTTAAAATCATACCTATGACTAGTATGGCTCCTCAGGGGAGAACCTCAGTGGGTCTGCTAGATGTGATTAATGAGCACGTGGTTACTGAAGCATCCCTCTTGGTGTCCTTCTGCTGTGTTGTCCACATGACAATTTTCCAATATCCATTATTACAGGAATAAAATCCATATTTTGATATATTAGCAGTACTGAACTGTGTGGACTAAATTTCTTTACGGGAATGTCTTTTGGAAGAGTTTGGGCATAAATAGTAAGCTTGGGAATTAATCAAACCGTTGATAGAAACAGGAAGGAAGGGAGAAGAAAACCTGAAGCTGGATGTCATGGTTTTCTGTAGGCCTTGCTGTGGAGGTTTAGATCAAAGGAAAAATAGTTTATACTAATTTTGGGCTCATACTTTCTACTCAACAACTTCATCAGATAAGAGGGTTTTGCAGAAAAATTCTTTGTTAACACTGATTTAGTTCTTAGCTTCTACAGTCTCAGTGAGCATCAAGAAGCAAGGATGCTAACCACAAAAGAGGCTTCATTTTTCTACTGAGAATAATTTCAAGCTTAAGACAATTTTCTTGGAACAGTTATGAACAGTGATATTTTGGGGAAAAAATAGGTAATAAAAATGTAGAGAGCATGCTATGGGTTTTCTTTCACAAATAGTATTCTTGAGAACATTTAACTTCAGTAGAGGGTACATTAAAAGAAGGAATGAAAATAAATCACAAATATAAAAAGCCTTGAAATTTTTAATTTTACCATGTGCTATGCTTAAAGCATAAAATAAAACTAGTTAATGTTCTCCTTTTCTAATTTTATAATTCACTAAAATGCCATATGCTTTTCATTTGTGTTTACTTTGGCATCCAAAAGAATGAAGAAAATTCAATAATGCTGGAGACAAGCTTAATCATTATCTTGTGTTCAAGCACTTTGATGGTATATTTAAAATAGATGTGTGAGCTTTTTTTGTTCCTTGTAATATGGAAATTATAAAGGAAGGTGAACAGGATGATAAATTAGAGATGCTCTCAGCGAGGCTGTTAAATTATTTTTAGGTAGAAGACATACTGTACACACTGAGCCTCAGCTGAATATAATTAATTTGAAACGTTATCACTGTTGCGCTTGCAGTCCTATTGTAATTTTTTTTCAGTTCTGCATCTTGCTGGCTCCTATCACACCCCTCACTGTGAGATCTTTTCCTGTTTCGCACGTGTCCTGTTTGTTACCACCATATGGTAGTTAGAATTTCAGTAGCTTTGCTCTGTTTACAGACCACTGTGCTTTGTCATATTTTTGCTGCTCACCCTGTATTGCCATCTGATACCTATCATCTGTTTAACACATTGGATGCCAAAAATACTCAGATTTTTTTTTTTCAAATGCATGTGTGAGAAAGACTGTTTCAGAAAGCTGTTTTAATAAACATTGCTCCAAAGTAATTTCCTGTTATGTTGAACCAGTACCCACACCTCTCAACTTTCCAAACTTTTTAACAGGTGCCAGCTGACTGAAGGGCTATACTGCAGCACTGGTTTTTTTTTTTTTTTTTTTTTTTGCTTGTGTGCATTGCACTGTTAGTAGCAGACCATAATGTGTTTAAGCATCTTTTCCCACTGCGTGACTGTAACAAAAACAATATTCTCAGAGTATAGCAGGGTCTATTCTTACCCTGGTTGCTAATTGCAACTTTATTAGGGTTGCACTAAGTAACTGTTTTTGAAACTGGTTTGACAGATAAAATACATTATGATTTGCAAGTGTTGGCATTGGTGATGGCTGATGCCATTTTAATCCAGCATTTCAATCTCTCGTGATATTGACACCAAAAAAATCACTTCACCAACTGTCACGATGTAATTAAATTTTGGGGGCAGGGGAACAGATAGATAGCATGAAAAATGATTGTATCACTGAATTAGAGGTAGAGGAGCCTGCGGCAGCATTTGGGGTATTAGACATGATGAATTTTTAATTCAGTAGTATTTTAAGATGCAAAAATCTTGACTTGCCAGGTGCTCATAAGCTTAAATTTTAGAAGAGGTGCTCATAAAGCCTCTGTTTCCCATGGCTCCTGGATGGGGACAAAGAACAGCAGCAATTCACAGCTGAGTACCCATAGCGAAGCCCTATAATTCTGTGGTCATCTTCTGCCAGCTTCCCTGGGTATTGCTGTGCATGAGGTTTTCCAAACTGACTTAGCAGCTTAAAAGTGCAAGTCCATAAAGGACGAACCGCCTATAAACGGTAGCTGATCTCTTAAGACTTTGGGTGGTCCCATCCGATGAGTGGTTGTTCTGCTTTCCACTGACTTGGATTGTCTCTGTTGTAGGTAGCTTGGTTGATCAGGACAAATTCTGCCTTGGTTATGTGATTCATCCAGCTGAACTTAGCGATGTTCAGAAATTACTATTGTTCAGTTGGATAAATGGGCTTCTCTTTTATTTTCTCTCTCTCTTATGCACTGCTTCATTAATATGTCTAGTGGTTAGTAGTTCTGTGTTCAGAATAAGAGAGCTAAATATTGGTACCTGTGTTTGTGATTTTGTGTAGGTGCAAATTTGTGCCTTACTTAAAACTCTTCCTTAAGATTTTCATTCATCTTTTTTTTCCCCTCTCCAATCCTTGAATTGAGCTTTTCTACTGTTAACACCTACCCCCACTCCCTTTTCAGGCTTTTTGCACTTTGTTTGACATGACTTTCAGTTACCCTCCATGTTATGACTGGTTGGTTACGATGTGATGACCATCATTAGAAAAAAAAACGTGCCCACAGTAGCATATTATGTGATTCAATAAATAAATTCAGTACATTGTAGAGAACACCATTTAATTCTCTTTCACTTCACTCTGAAAACAGATTAGGTTTTCTTTGTTCACAAAAATATGATTTTGGTGAAGTTTAGCTTAAATAAATGATATTTGTATTCCATAATAAAATGAAGCTGATGTTTTTGAAGAGAAAATAAATCAAGTTATTCTTTACTCATTGATTTAATGTATTTTAAGGGACATTTGCTGGCAGAGCCGCTTCACAAAATAGTATTTTACTGGAGAAATTTCCTATGGGGCTCAGAGACTACTGCTCCAAGGATCATTTTGTGCTTCTTTCAGTGAAGTAGTGGCATTAAAGCATTGTTATGCCAGCACGAGCTGACACAGGTCAGCTCATTCAGGAGACACGTTTTGTGTGTCTTTATACAACATGCGGAAGAGAGTGTGGTGCTGGGTTAGATTCAGTAATATTTAAGTAAATGAGGAAAATGAAGACATCACTTAGTTTGTAAGGAAAAACATGATCCAGTATAGTGAAATATTCCACTTTTTATGGCCTGTTATAAAGCTAGAGATGGAAACTTTTTACTTATTAGCTAGCAAACCAACAATAAAGAAAAAAAGCTAAAACCCACCCAGGATTAGGTAGCACAGTTTTTATACCTATTTTTAAACTGGTTATATTCTATTGGTACTTCCAGTTATTCTTTCCCCGCTTTTTTACAGTTTTTGGTTCAGTGTGACTCAGTATCACAACAAAAAATTCATGAAGTGATTTGGTACTCGTTCTCTGCGTTAGAGGTCATTGCCTCCTCACCTGCTAATCAGTGCTCCTGATTCTCGAGCATGTTGAAGCACACTTATTTTACGAACGGTGGTGTTTCATGTTGCTCTGAGAAAATCCAGAGCTGTTGATTTGGCTGGGAAAGATGGTAATTCTTTTCCCTCTGCAGTTTCCCTCTGCATCTTGATGAAACTTTCTTTAAGGAACTTTCCAGCAGTCTTTTTTAAAAGGTTTTATAAAAGGAGCTTGTGCCTAACATATTTAGGCTTGTTTTTTTAATAAGCAACCATGTATGAAAATTACTTGTATCTGCAAATACAGTAATGTAAAAGGACATGCCCTGTAATCTTGCAAATGGTACTAGCGTGGCTGGGTGTCTCTGGGATCTTTGCTTTCTGCTATACATCTGTACTAAAACAGTTCATCTGTTACGCTATGTAAAGAAAACACAGGGAATGAAAACATTTCACTGAAAGAAAGAAGGCAAATTAACCTTAGTTAATTGCCTTTAATATTTTTATTGTTCTTCTCTTGGTGTCAGAGTAAGCCCCGATTTCATAATTTTAAGTAAACCTTGCAAAAAACTTATTCAAATTTTTTTATATATATCTCATTTATTGGATGAATAGATGTTTGTCTCTAAAATATCTGGGAAAAGAAGAGAGGACTCTTGATCTCACTTCCCAGTTTAGCAGGGGCTAAACTGTAAGGGTGTTGTGAATTGCAGAGATGCTGGAAGATGGTCTCCTTGTTGTGGTTTGATAATCCGGGTAGGCAGCAGGTAGGAGAAAATTTCTCGGGTCTCTTTTTACAGTGGATCTTATGGAAACTGTTGATCTGACAAATTTTAGAGAACTGAAACTCACTTTTAAAACAAACTCTGTGGCAAATCATGTTATTTTGATTTTCAGTAAGAAAAGCCTTTTTTCCAAGAGGCACATATCCCAGTTAAAGTCACATACAAACAATATTAAGTTTGCACTTTGAAAAATGCTAGGACTTTATTTCTTAAAATCCTTGGGTTTGACAGTATAGTTGCAAGAGCAGCTCAAGCTAGCACTTCTGCTGCAGTAAATGGTTTTATCACCCTCTTCCTCAGTTTCTGTTTCTGCCGCTGCTTTTTTTTTTTTCATCCATAAGCATTAATGCAACTGTGTGGGCTCAGATTTTTTTCCTTCAGTCGTGACTAAGCCCATTCAGGTTCCTGGACTGGTTCACTGTGTGGTTGCATGGGTATTACTGTCCCTCGGTCATTATGGCTAGTTTTCCTGCAACAGGTATTGTGTGAATGCTGCAAGTAAAATAATACATTCATTTACTTCTACAGTTTTGATGCATGAGTAGTTAGAGCAATCTTTAAAAAGCTGAATATGTTTATAGGTCCTGTGTTTATTAGGTAGATAATGCTTGGCCCTGAATGCTTAACAATTCAGTAAGAGAAAGACTGTAACATAGTGATATTTCCATAACTTTTTAAGTGGTTGCATTTGGTAAAATTCAGGCTGCTAACAGCATTACGTGTATGAACTCGTGAAACTTTTTGAACTCTGTCACTTGGAGCTGGTGAAAACTCTTCAGAGCAAACCAGCTGCTCTCCTGCTGCACTGTCTGTGTTAGGAGAGCTGAGTGGTGAAGAAATTAAACGGGAAAGCGCAGCAGAGCTGTGATGGTTATGTGAAATGACCGATATTGGTGAGGTTGTCCACAGAGCTAGGAGGCATATAAAAATGCCCGTACTGGTTTAGACCAAAGGACAAGGCATTGACAGATTGTGAGGTGTTCTCACCACTCTTCTACTGGCTCTGGCCAAACTGTCCATGTACAGCATTGGGAAGAGGAAGCCTAACAGAGGATCCTGGTGACTTTGGGACCTCCAACATCCTACCATGTCTCTGGACAGAATACTATTTGAGTAGTCTGTTGACTCTGTGGAGGTCTTCAGGGTGCTCTGCTTGGTGTCCCCTGCAATTAACTGTTTTTACAGTTGATGCTTTTTCTCTTACCCCCCTCTACCTCTCTCTCTTCTTTTCTTTTTTTTTAAAATTCTTTGCCTCTCATGATTGTTTTCCCGGTTTCGTGGTGGTGTTGGAAGTGTTTAGCTCCATCCACTTTCCTTAGGTCATGTTAGGGCTGGAGAACCAACAGTGGCCTATTGAGGCTGCTCAGGGAAGCGTAAAAGGATAAGGCAAGTGGGTAGACATGTCTCCTCTCTGCATGATACTACTTCATGTACCTTTATATTCTAGCAAAGTGCTGAATTGATTGTATTAGGGCAGAGGAGTCTGCTCGCCTGGGAAGCTGGCAGTAGTAGGATGAGAGAGGAGTCTAACCCGTGGGACTGATGATGAGTAAGTGAAGTTCAAACAATAGCTGGAAGGGCAGGTGCTATAGTTAAAATAGGATGGTAAAGAAGTAGAAGGGTTGAACATTTAGCAAAGATGGTGTGGTTTCTGCAGTGCGGTACCGAGTCAGTTGCTGCCCTAAGGCACAGAGGCAGTCTGCATGTTAGAAGTCTGCATGCTGGACTCTGTTCCAGGAGACCAAAGATAATGCGTGTTGTACCACAACTTGTCATTTCCTTGTTTTCAAAAAAGAAAGTTTTGTTGAATTTGATGTTCAGGTGTGAGTGAGGAAGCCATTGAGGACTATGGTTGTTGCTTGCAGTTTTTAAAACAGCTGTTTCCAATGGGCTTAGGGACAAATGTTTATGAATATTATTTTGGTGTGGAACTATGTGCAAGCTCACTCACCTGATGAGACTTCATATTACATTAAGCCTTGTGTCACCAAATTTGGGCAGTGTAGTTATTTATGGTCAGTGTAATTATTTGTGGTCAATGTAACTACAAATTTTACTTGGTTAATACTAAAAAATTGTTAGATTAGTGGAGCTGTATCCTTTTCCTGTCTGTGGAAGATAGGGGAGTGGGTAGCTCCTTGCCACCATTTCCCACTCACCATCCTATTTCTGTTCTTTCAACTCATTGACATTTTCAAAGTCATTAATACTAACTCTTTGCTTGTACTTACATCACAAGCTTACTTGAGGGGCTTTATGTGAAACCTGGTCTCATGGCTGGTCTAAAATGCTGGACTTGTGTTGCTGTGACCTCTTCTGACAAGGCTCTCGTTCTCTAAGACAGTCAGCTGGAGCCTCTTCCACCCTGGTGTAATCTCCATCACTTACAGTTCCCTCTCCGCTTTGGAGGGATGGATCATATCTTTCATTTGTTTTTCTGGTATTCTGGATTTGTGTTGCCCTTTCAGTGTTTTCTGTGCTTGTGCTGTGACCTAGAGGTCTTCCTCCTTGTTTTTGTGCAAGCGAGCTGGGGCATCATGAATAAGGCTCGTGCCCTGCCCTGGGAGAATGTGTTTCCAGGTGCCAGCTCATAACAGCAACTGGGTGGAAGGGCTTACACCTCCTTACAAAGGCCAAGGAAGGGGGCACAGAGGTTCCTAAAAGTGCAAGGGCTCTAGGTCCCGAGATGTAATTGGGACGGAGCAGTACTGCACGGAAAGGTGTTGTCTCCCTCCTCTCTCAGTGTTGTTTCAATTTTTTTGGCCTGTTAAAACCTTCAAATTGCAAATAATTCTTCACTGTTGAAATGTAACAATTTTCACTCCAAAAAACCCACGAAACCCCTCCTAATGCTACTGAAACACTTTTAATGAAAAATAAGACTTTTGGAATATAAGCTTTTCTGCACACAGTTACCATAAAGCATAGGAGCTGTACTCTTACTTAAGGTAGTGGAAATAGCCATGTGAGGAGAATGGAACATCTTTTTAGCAATGGTATCGTTTTTCATATTTTTATGAACCCAGAATAAAAAGAAAACCCATTAAGAAACCAGTTGATTTAAATTATTTGCATTTTTCATAAAAGCCATGACATAAGAATGTATGTTTTTAAACAAAGAAGGGATAATAATTAATTGTTTTTTCTGCAGAAGGCATTGATTCCTTCAGTACTAAATATATCTCATCGTGTAAGTGCTTTTTAATACAAGACATACATACACAGTTTCTTTCTGAATTCCTCAGCTATGCCTTCTTTAATACTGTTATGCATTGTTTGCTTAGTTATCTGGTTTCTCTTTTATACCTCAGAAAGGGTAACGGTCATTTGGGAGGAACTGTGGGAAGCTGGAATGTAAATTCCTTATTGTAGATATTGCACATTTCTGACTCACAGTTCTTCAGTTGTGTAAGGAGAAAGTCTGCTTGTGGGCTGTGGTTATTTTTAAAAAAACAAATAGAAGTATACGAAAATAAAGTTTTCCAGTAACCTAGATTAGGAAACTTCCAGGAAGCTGAAAAATGACATTTTATGCAGGTTATTTAATGAGCTCGTTTATATGCTTGCAGAAAACCTTCCCTTACTAAAATGTTAGCTTGAATATGACTGTTACTGCTGGTGAAAAGGACCAGATGAGAGCCCCGTGAATAAAGCTGCAGTCCACGCCACCTTGCTGGTGTGCCTCTGCTCCGATGTGATGAGGAGGGGGACTTTCTAACCAAGGTATGGGCCTTTTTTGCCTCAGCCTGTACAGTCTTGTTAGGATGCTGCCAGGTAGTATGCGCTTGATAAGAGATTATATGAGGGAATTGGAATTAAGGTAACTTGTGAGGGCAAAAGTGTCTGTTACATGTGAACAACTTTTAATTCCAGCAGTGGTGGCCAGGTCTGAATTCCCATGTGAAGTCTAGAAGTGAAACCTTCGTCTTGGCTAAGTCTGAACTTTATCATGAGTCTCATAATGAAGCGCTTTATGGTTATGCTGCTCCTGGTTCCTAGCGTCATGTGCGTATAGGAAAATACCAACATTCATTAAAAACACTTTGTCTCTCATGGATGTGGGGAAAAGTATGAGTATATTGCCTGAGGGTCAGAAACCAAAAAGTAAATGACTAGAATCATAAAATGATTAAAAGAAATAAAAAAAGTAACTTCATGAATTTCTGAATCATGTTGGGAAATTTGTATTACCATATTGCCTGGAAGCACTTGTCATGGACTATAACCCTTCTGAGTGAGGGTTTTTACGGACATAGAAAAAAAGGCAATCTTTGCCACAGGGGCGGCCTGCATTCTAAGTATTAAGCAAATAATAAAATAATAGGAGCAGACAGGGGAGTCTGTATTGTCTGGCCTGATAAGTAAAAGTTTTAACATACCAGTAACCTAATTTTTGTCCAGATCTTTGTAGGCATCAAGGCAAAGGAGAGTTTGAAAGAGGATAATGGGATGGTGTTGTTGCTAATAAATTAGGGGCAACAAGGGGAAAACCACCAAGATTCTTGCTTGAAAGTTTAGCTTGAGCAGAAGTGTCTCAGTACTGAATGAGAAATGATAGGTAAGGTGGAAATAGGCTGTGAAGGTCTTTGAAGGTGAAAATAAGCCATTTATGTTTTATGCAGTAGAAAAGGGGGCTCATCAGAGGAATACAAAGAGAGAGGTAAAATAAATTATATTTGTTGCAGGATTATGATTAGACTATCAGCAGGACAGGCTTGCACTGGCGAGAAAAGGAAATGAGGGATGAGCTGATGATAGCTGAATGTTTAAGCTGGATGGATATAAAATTAGCTAAACTTTGGGGTTTTTTTAATTTGCAAAATTAATCTCTGAGGCTTATATAGCATTTTGAGGTGAAGGTCTAAATAGGTGTGAGTCCAGTGTAGCACAGTATTATTGGTCCCGAGTGGCAAGCAGAATGGAGGTGGTGGTTAACGTTTGCTGGAGGTACAAGGAGATCTCTGTTTCAGTTTATGGAGTTTGATGTACAGGTCACCCATGACAGGAGTTGGTAATCTATGCCAAACACTTCTGTTTGGACAGAAGGAGACAAACGTGAGGTAGAGAAACAGACCTGTGAGTTACAAGCATGGTCAAATTTGTGTTTGCACCAATAAGACAGGGAGGAAGAAAAGATCTTGGCATGTGGAGGAGAAAGGGCTGATGCCCAGCAGGATTCAGATGACTGCTGGTGAGGTGAAAAATATCATGGGCGACAGGTAAAGACCAGGTTGAGAGAATAATAGAGTTGATCCATAGTTGTGTGTTGAACGAACAGGGGAGACTGAAGAAACCTTCAGGCCAGGTAAAATCTGAGATTTTGAGGACTACTTGTTGTTTTTATTATAGGATGTAGAACATGCTATAATATATGTCATATGTAATGATTATTGTGCTATATTTATTAAAGAAATGTGTAGGAGGGAGAGACGAGAGCTACAGGAAAAGCGAATAGGGAAAGGTCAAATGGGTGGTAAGTAAAGTCACAGAAAAGTGAGAAGTCGGACAGTAGGTAACAGCAAAGGGGCTAGAAGCAACCAGTTTCTGGAGGAGAAAACCCAACACCCTCAAGATATGGAAGCCATTAACTCTTCCATTTGCAGTCCTTTCGTTAATGCTTGTATTACTCTTACACAAACATGGCCTTTTTTGCTCTAAAGATTAGTTGATTATCGGGTTCCTACCTCTTTCACAACTTATGCAGATCAATGTCTTGCTTGCCATTTTATGGACAAATACTATACTGCACTCTTAAAATGGCAGTTCACACTGAATAAAAAAGTACAGCGATAGCAATAATAAAGGAATATTAACATAACATCCAAATTCACTCAGAAGTACAATATTTTGCAGTATGAGTACATTCAGCAGTTATTTGATCTTCACAAAATGACCAAACCAGGTATCATCCGTGCTAAAAAGCAGCACACCCCAAACATTAAAAAATACCCTGGACTTCAACATGCTAAGACATTAACGTTGCTACATCAGGCACTTGGGAGCTGGGAGAGTTAGATATGTTTATTTACTATTCAACCTTAATTTGTCCTACTTGTGCAGAGGGTATAAATTTTAATAACAGATTTACATGTGATGTGATGATGTGTGAAGTAACCAGCAAATATATCTAGACTTCTTCACTGAACTTCAGCTGTTCTTCTAGTCAACACGTGCTAGATTCTCCCTAAGCTCCTTGTTTCCCTTTATTCAGACAAACTGTCCATAGCATCTTGCTAAGGTTGCCTGTCTTGGCTTTGTTGTTTAAAGTGTGTATTCCCAAAACCCAGCACAAGTTGACAGCTTTTCCCAGCTAAGATGCTAGTGGGGCTAAGGCAAAAGCTAGGTGCCACGCTGCTCCCTCTGGGAACCTCTGCATGAGATGAGTACCCGCAGCTTTGGCGGAGCAGCGAGGCACCCAGTGAGACCGAGGTACTTCCAGCTTTACGGATCTGCTGAACAGTGGTTTTCAGATCACAGCTTCGGCGTAGCCACTTGAAGTTTGTCTACAGGTTTTTAGATCTAGCCGTTGCCTTCATGGGCATATTAAATACCCAGAAGCACTAGAAGTCTGGCTGTTTTGTCCAAATACATTACCCTACCATCATGTTAATGAAGTATTAGTCTTTTGTACATCTACAACAGAAGAAAATGTGTGGAAACAAATCTGAGTTTGCATTCTTGATTTTTTTGTTTGTTTGTTTTACTTACCATAAAAAAGAATGCTAAGAACAGAACTTGGTAAAAGTCTCAATTATTTTATGAAAAAAATTGTCTAAGCTCTGTGTGATTATGTGTTTGTGTGGCATAGGTGAACAGGGCAAAGTACTGCATTTTACTAAGCTTTTTTCATACATGCAGTAGCTGCTGATGGATAGTTACTTAAGGCTACGTCACTTAGAAGGTGGCACTTTTTCTACTAACATGAACTCATGACAGGGCATAATATTTTTATAATGTTAAATCAGGTGTTTATGATTCCAAAATTGAATCATTTGAGTTGACCGGCGAGAGTGAAAGTGCAATCTGTAGTGCCATCTGCTGGATTTTTAAGTAAGTAAAAAATGTAGTTTCATATTACATTTAAAAATCATTTAAAATGTAACTGTGCATAAAGGTGACCCAAATCTTTGGCATTTTTAGAAACTCTGCGCACACAGAGCATAAATATGCAAGTGCACCATTTTGTCACTTTTTACTCTTCAGTGTATATGTGCAAATATTTCAGATAGGTATACACTATAGGAATTTAAAAGTATAACAGCAAAAAAGCAATAACATAGTCTGTTATAAAAAATACATTCTTGGATCATAATTTTAATATCTGCTTAGAGGAGATGATTGCAGAGTATAAATATACATCGTGGGCCAGCTCAAAAGAACCCAACAACATAAATGATAACTTCTGTGTGGTTTGATATACCATTTTCTGATCAGTCAGTATTATAGATTACCTCACTTTCCATTGTCTGTCCTCCTAATGATATCAGTGAGCTGTCTGAAAAGTTTAAGATATGTAAGATGCTTATCACATGAGTGTCCTCCAAGGCTTACAGTTTTTAATAAGTACATGAAGACGTGAGTAAAGCTTTGCAGAATTGCCTATCAGTAATTTTTTTTCTAGTTTACGCTGTCAGTGTAAAATACGGAATATTCAAATGAAAATGTGGTACATGTATGACACACAGCTAAAGCAGGTTTTTTGTGAAATGCCTTTGAAGAAAAAGGGGAGAGGAACCCACCGTGTTTTCTTGGGGGACAAACCCCTAGAAACCTCAACTGTTTTATGTACCGTCTGCTAAAGTCACCACCACAAAACCCCCCCCAACCAACCAACCAGCGAAACAACAACAAAAAGCTTTTACAAAATAGTATTATTGGAAGATACTTTTTCCACTTAAGAATTTTTTTTCTATTGTAAACTATATGTTCAAGGAAATCTATTGAAGATACCAATTTCAAACATAAATACTAATCTTTAATAAGAACATTTGGTAGATTTTTTTCTGGTCAATATTTTAGAACTAAATACTGAATTTTTCTGTATTTGTTACTGTATTGTTACAGAACACATCTGAAAGGTGATTTTAACAACTATTTATTAATAGATACTATAAAATCTGAATGAATTAGATTTCATACTTGTGTCCTGATGGTGCATGGAGACTGTAAGAAGAGTACACTTGCAGTGCATTGCTCCCTCTGGCCATCTTCTGCCTCCTGTATTTCTCACTTTAGAAGGAAAATTTCTATGAAACTTCTTCAGTCTGACTTATATATGTCCAGCGTTAATTCCTGGAATAGTTTCCTCTATTTTTTTTTCTAATCTTTTGTTTTATTTTTTTTCCCTTCATCTTTGGAAGCTGTGTGGGTGAGGAAACCTCCCCTTTTTGGCTATGCCATTGACCTCAGTAGTAGAACTAGATGAATTTTGGGGTGCATGATGAAAAATGGTGTGGATATATGCTTATATTCCTCTTACATAGTAGCCTGGTTGCTCTTTCTTTCAGAGAGGATTGAATTGATATCTGCCTCAAGGGTCCCCCAAGCCGTTACATCATACGCTGTTATTAAGTGTTTAACCTAACCTTTAGGTGCTTGTCTACATTAAGGAATATTTAATAGACTTAAATTTTCCTTGCATCTGATGAAAATGTGCTCTATAGCCTGGAAGTTAAGGAGCAAACTTGAAAAATACCCATCTGTATTTTAGTTCTTAGTACACTTCTGTATAAGGCAAATAATACTTCTATATAAGGCAAAACTGTTCAGAGGGATTTGCTGCCACTGTTACAGAATAGCCAGAGATACAGAGATCCTGTCATTCCTCAAAAAGGTGGGAAAGGTGGTTAAAACCTTGCGAAAGAAGTAATTGAACCAGAGCTGCCATGGGCTGGGTAAGATTCTTTCTGCTCTGTGAATTCTGCAACTGTTTTCTCCAATTCCATTCCTGCTGTAGATAAAATGTTAGGATTTCTCCAGTAATGTGAAGTATGACACGCAAGATAAGCACTTCGTTTTGAACCCCTCATGGTAAAAGGGGTCCCACACTGATGCAGAAAGTAAGAAATCTAGAAATAAGTGATACTTATTTATAAAGAAATGAAATCTCCTCTCACTTAAGTTTTGCTTACTTGCTAGTACGTTCATCTACCCCTTGGTGCACACAGAAGGGCAAAACATCATTGTATTAATACGCTTCCTAAGCTTCATACGAGATCGAAAAAAATTCAGATGTAGACTGTCTAATTGGAAAAGAACAGGAAGAGGGGCAGTGTTTGCTGTTATCTTCCCTTTCCACATTAGTGAAGAGCCAGAGCTTTTAGTCTTGCTGTAGTGGAGGAGAACTGAATTTAGTTTCCATGGTTCCATTTTTTAATGGAATATTTGATGTAATCAGAAATTTACCTACAGACCTCTCCGTTATTTAATTGCATTCTTTAAGCTGGTTATTATACAAATTCCTGAATGTCTTCAGGTTTTTTATGCTTTATAAGTGAGCAGCTGTGTAAGATAAGTTAAATCATATGTGTAATCCAATAATGTGGCCAAAAGTATTAAGTTTTTCCAGTATTTTGCCTAATTCTTTTGACTTACTTTTCTCATCTTACTCAACACTGCAAAGGTTTTTTAAGCAAGTTAGTAAAAAATAAAAATAAAACAAAAAAACCCTTTGCTACTCCTGCCAAGTTTTTCATTAACATAAAGCATTAAGTATAATGCATCATGTTTGTAGTGAGGGAGAATAGATTATTTGGCTTCTTAGCTTTTGCTATTACTGCATCCTCACTAGAGCATGCCCCTATGAAGTCACTGTTTTTAGTGTGAGAGTTGGTTGATTTATGTTGTTATGAGCAGTGATATTCCTGTCCAAATGGAATATGTGTATTTTACCATGATTCATGTTAGTTAAGTTGAATTATCATTTTCTAGGCCTGAATATCATCTTAAAGTAAAAATATCCACTTCACCAAAACAGTGTTTCATACAAATAACACTGATTACTTATATCTTAAAAGTCAAAACAAGTCCACCACACCCGCACACACAAAATCCCACAGAAACATGGAATTGTCTCACTAGAAATACATTGGTTATATGGTGTGGGTCTCAATGCTAACTAAGGGAGTAGGTAGCTCAAAGCAGGTAGTGGAGATGAAGGTTGTCATCAAGACCTCTATAGACAACACACCTACTGTTATAATTTATTAAACTCAAGATTCCCTGTTTCTATTAATAATCTATTTAGCTGTTCATGATTTTTTTAATGTTATCCATGGAGATGTAGATTTGAAGCAACATCTGGAAACGTGGGTGAAAAGCCTGTGGGTTCCACATAGCGTGGTGAAAAGACTGAGTTGTTAAATGTGCCTTACTGGACTCTCCCCCTTAGGCTGTCTGAGGTCTTTGCTCAAGCTTGTGAAAAGTCAGGAGTTGCAGTGCTGTCCTGGTGCACCTACAGAAATTTTTCTTTCTTGTGTGATGTAATGAATAGTAAGATAGTTAATAGCTGAAATATGTTCCTTTTAAATTAAGCTTCAGGGTGGGGTAAATTAAGCTTCATGGCAGCTGAGCTCGTTGCTGCAAAAAGGGTGATCCTGCCCTTTACTGATCCTTTTCATTTCTGCCTTCAGGAGTTCATGTCCTACCTTCCTCGCAGGTCTCCAGTGCCCTGCTCCGAGCGGAGTGATTCAGGAAGCAAAATGATGGGAAAATAATTTTTTTTTTTTTTTTGGTAGGAGAATTAATTTTCTGTTGGTTCAGGTTCCTGGGTTAGCTCACGGAGAGGGATTTAGTGAATGTCAGAATCAGTGCCTAAGGAGCAGTAACAGGATGCAGCCCAGAGCAGGAGAGGAGCTGGATTGCCCCTTTTGGAAGTGCCTGGACCTTTAGCTGGTTCCCCTCTGAAACTTCATCTTTGCCAACAAAATCTCATAGAAACCAACAGGAGAACATGTTTTTCCTCAGAGATAATACCATAATGATAAGAAAGATTTTATCACTAAATATTTAATTATTATTATTCCTGACTTATAGAAGGGGAAGTGAAGGCTAGAGGACTGACTGCTCTTCCCTGAGCTCGTGATTAGAAGCTGGGTCTTTCGGGTAGCAGGACGCTTAGCCAGTTGGTGGGCATAGTGTCAGCCTGTTTGTTATTTGGGGCAGCTGGAGGAGAAGCGCTACTTCCTTGAACACCGGTCTTCATCTTAGGAATCTATATACCTGCTAATACGCCTATATACTACTACAGCTAAGCTGGAAGAAATGTCTGTAATGAGGGACAACAAATCTTAAGTAGTATCTCATACTTAACAAGAGAGAATACAACAGATTGTTAATATATAGATTTGACAGAGAAAATTGTTCTCAGATTCTTGTAGGGCCAGTGTGATTGTAGAGTATGTTTTGAAATCTTTGCTATATGTGTTAGTAATTTAGATTTTGAAAACAGAAGTGTGACACTAACTGAAGATTGATCTATATTTTTTTATTACACCTGCTGTATAAATAACGTTGATTAAAAAAGAATGCCAATTTGCTCTGGCAGTTATAGTTCTGCTTTTATTCTGTACGTGGTAGATACTTCTGTTTAAGACTGTGCATTTTTGGTATCTTTTTATATTTGGATCAATTTCTGGTCAAGTGAAATGATTTGCTCATGAGCTTTGAAGTAAACCTAGTAGGAATACATATGCCTGTTATTTTTTTTCCTTGAGATTCTCCTATACAGTCTTCCATGTGCAGTGTGTATTTGATATGAGGTGCATTTATTATTGTGAACGTGCCAAGAATATTAGGTAGAGTTATAAACTGACAGAAAGAAATACACAGTAGTAGTATTTCTTCCTATTCTTGCTATATAAACTTTTTTCTCATCTATGCAGGAGGTTGCATCAACAATTTGAAAGCTATAAAGAGCAAGTAAGAAAGATAGGGGAAGAAGCCCGCCGTTACCAGGGAGAGCACAAGGATGATGCTCCAACATGTGGAATCTGTCATAAAACAAAGTTTGCAGATGGTTGTGGCCATTTATGCTCTTATTGCCGGACCAAGTTTTGTGCTCGATGTGGAGGTCGTGTCTCTCTGCGATCAAACAATGTAAGTCTTCTGATGTGTACTCTTAAGAAAAAGCCTCCTTGACATTGTCACGCTGCAGATTGTTCACCTTAAGTTTGGCATTTCATGCTTCATTTTACTCAAGTGTTTCATTCATCGCTTCGTTATGAGGTGTGTATAAAGTAGAATAATGTATTTAGTGATTGTGGAGATACTTAGGATTCACAGAGTTAATTAAAAAAAAGAATACATAGTGTATCATTCTACTGAGTGATGACTTGAAGAAGACATACTTGTTTTTCATAGAATGAAAGAAGAAACCCTTTTGCTCAGCTGCAACTCCACATTGATAAATCTTTATTGAACTCTTATTTCATTTTAGATGTCTTTTTTTGTAGAGCTTTTCATATACATTTATAGATTTCTCTTACATAAAATCAGTCAATTTTTTGGTTATAAAAAACCCTCAGTTTTTTGTTTAGAAAAAAAACCCAACCACTTTTCTTACCACAGTGAGAGTGTTATGTCAATTTATTTTAAATTTATTGAAAAAGTAAAACTATAGATTATTCTGGATTAGGTATCCTACTTTCAGGCAGGTGAGATAAATCTTCCTCCCTCTGATCCGCATGCAGTTAGCTGCAGTAGCTGTCCACAAAACTGAAGGGTATCCAAGAATACCCTCTGTTCAGTCAGTCCCTTACAAGGAACTGGCTACTCGCTTGTACATGAGCAGTAGGATCTATATTTGGAAGACCATTATCCAGTGATTATTTTTGGCTGATCATCTAGGACTATGGTGTGTTAGAAAACATTTTACAAATATCCTTTTATTGCATGAATAGTTTTGTTATCTGTCATGAGATGAGATAACTTTCTCATATGGCTTTAAGGTGCCAGTCTTTTGTAGGGGAAATGCATCCATGCTCTTTGTATCAATACAAATTCAGTTAAAAGTGGTCACGAATTTTATAGCAGATAATCATGTTCACAACGGAACTTGTTTACGGCCTTTTCAACTGAATAGGGCTTCTGAAATTTCATGTAAACCAAAAAAAACCCTCAGAAAAAAATGCATTTCATCTTTATTTTGGAAGTTTTCCATAGCCCTGATGTACTTGTGAGTCCATTAAATTAAATTCACATTCTGAAAAAATTATGTAGCTATATTGGACAAAAATTTTCATATATTTGTATTTTAATATAAATAGATGCATTACATTGCATCACCTGCAGGTGGTGTCATTAGAGCAAGTCTATGAAAATACAGTTTACTTTGATATGTTATGTTATACTGTTAATTAGAGTGCATATGA
Organism: Gymnogyps californianus; assembly: GCF_018139145.2. NCBI lineage: Eukaryota > Metazoa > Chordata > Aves > Accipitriformes > Cathartidae > Gymnogyps > Gymnogyps californianus. The sequence continues at coordinate 94,442,947 of NC_059473.1, read as the reverse complement.
TACAGCTTATCTTTACTGAGAAAAAAATTGAATCTATTTTAATTATTTTTCACCCACTGTTTGAAGTCACAGAAATGGAAAAGTGTCCATTCATTTGTAACTTGCCTTTTGTTTGTTAAATTGTTTATGCTTCTGTGGGTTAGGGTGGGAAAAAATGTTTTCTACATATGCAGTAATGTCATCTTTTTATTTAAAGCTTTTTTTCCTTTTGGAAATTTTATGTTTTTATCTCTTTGTAGAGAGTTATTAGAATTGCATTTCTTTGAAATCTGTCTATTAATACTTGCCTATTTTATTCTTTTTCTCTTCTTTCTTTCTTTTCTCTTTTTATTCTGCTTCCTTGGATGCTTTCCCAAAGGAGGACAAAGTGGTTAGAATCCATGCTTTTTATCATTTATTATTATAATGTTGTCAGTTAACTGAGAAATTTACATACTAATGTAAAAAACTGAACTGAAATTTTAAAATCATCCAAAGGGGAGGGGGGAAGAACAGGAATCCTAACACCCAGGTCCTGCCCATCCCCTAGCTGAACATAGGCTTCAAAGGTAGCCCAGCAAGGAAACCCAAGACTGTTGTCAAAATTAGGACAAAAAAAGAAATTAATTAAGAACTGAGAATTATTAATAGGCTAAAAAGTAGAGGAGGTAATAAAGTGTAATAAAGCTTTATTTCATAAAAATGTCTTTGGTTAACAATTTGACTTTTTGCATGCAAGGTCCTTCCATCAGCTTCAGGAAATCTAATTTAGTATTTTAATTGTAATTTTACATTGATTTGCATGGTTTGCTGTGTTTCACTTCTGGCTGCAGCAGAAATTCAGGGAATTCTTGTGAAATCAGCTTTTTGATTTACATTTGGAATAATATGCATAGGCAAAGTATAACCTCTTAAAACTGGATGTAAGTATAGCGAGCAAGATGGAGTGAATCCTTTGTGAATGCGTAGTTACCAGTTCAAAACTCTGCAAAAGCTTTAGGATCAAGTACTGGCATAGTCACCACTAATGCCTGTGCCTTATCTGAAATAGGTGATGGTAGTTCCCTGTTCATCTCTGCGCCCTGTGCACAGAGGAGGGGGTGGCAGTACTTGAGCAGTGCGTGCCCACTTGCAGCCTCTTCTCAGGCAGGTCTGCAAAAGGTGGTATTCCAGATTTTAACTTGGAGACTTAGGTAGTGGGAATTAGCCAGCTTCGCTGGTACTTCAGCTGAAATGAGTGTAAAGTCGTTACAATCCAATGTAGTTTTTGATATGTGGATGATGGTGTTATGCTTGTATTATGAAGTGGTAGTATGCCCCAACTTACACCATAGCATAGCTGTAACCTGCAATTTAGTACTGTGCAACACCCAGAGAAAATGATTTCTATCAAACACACCTGCATATTGCAGCAGTTTATTTCTAAGGCAGTAGTGCTCTGAGAGCATAGTTGTTTTTCTAATGGCTATGAAATATAACTTGCTACAGCTTCATTCTGCTGTTTTCTGTATGCTACTCTGAACAAAGTGCTGAAGTAGTCCAGGACTTCTACATCTTTTCCATTCTGTTAATCTAAATCACTTAGGATAGAGTGAGGGAAGTTACAGCTTGATACTGATGTCTTACTAAAGCAGTGCAGCATTGATGCATCCAGTGGGGTGTATTAAAAGGCTAGTGCACTTGCAACAGAGTCTTCTTTAGGGCCAGAAACAGCAAAGCTCTTAAGTGCTGGAAGTGCCATGTAGGTATGATTTAGCCACCTAGGTTTTGGAGAGCAATCCAGGTGAACCTCACCTGACCTGCTTATATGCTTGAGGCATCCTTCACACTTCAGTTAAGAACAAAAACTTTGCTAGATAACTGAAATCATGAAAGCATCCGCATGCAGTAGAGATTGTGTCTTTGATGAGGTGACAGCTTAGGTGTTCATCTTTGAAAAATGTCATTTGGGATCCAGAAAATAGACTCCACTGCACTAAAGTGCTCTGAAGACGTGTGTCCTGAAGATATACCTGACTCATTTGGATCGTCCTAAGTTCAATTAAATATATCTTTATTGTTTGCACTTGCCTTGGTTTAGGTTTTGCTGTGTTGAACTCCAAGCTTCCACGTACCAAGAAAATGCCCTAATAATATACGTGAAAATATCTTCTGTACCTTGTGATGAAGCTGAGCTACATCTCTTTAACAGCTGAAAAGTTATGGGAGTCAGGGGGAGAGTAGCCAATAATTAGTCCTGATTGTGTGAGGGACTTTTTTATGAAGTACAATTGCTTTAGCAGTGCCTGTCTCTGAAAGCTAATGGAATATATAGAATGAATTAACTCCAAAATATTAATACATACCTAGCAAATAACATCTTTTATAAGCAGAACGATTGGTATAATTTATGTAGAGCAACAGGAGAAAAATATTATTTGTTAATTATTTTCAGTGGCTTAACATTCCTGACTAATCTACATATAGGGACAAACCTTTCTTTATCTGGCGAGTTTAATGTTAGTAAAGACCTTTTAAACATGGTTGTATGAGCCTTGTTCTCTCCATGTGAATTTTTACCACAATAAATTATATTAAAACACATTCACCAAGTTCCTACAAGTTAGGGGTGCATCAGTGTGAGTTACCAAAGTGCCAAGCCCAGGAGAAGTCAAGCATTATTCTAGATTCAAGGTGTTTCCTGTAGAGTTGGAGTATTAGTATTAATGAGACCTGATCTGGGATGTTGTGTACCGTGTGTTACCCATCTTTGACAAATACAAACTGTGATAGGCACAAAGAAAGTCATGCAGAGGATGATCAAAGAACTGGAGAGCTGCTCATATGAGAGAAGACTAGAGAGGTTAGGGGGACAAAAGCTAGAGCAATTATAATTGATATCTAGAAGTACAGAATTGATATCTAGAAGTACAATAATTTTAAACAATAAGAATAACCTTCAAACTAGAGGACAGTGAATACGTAAGACTGAATGGGTGTAACTTGGCCATAAATGCTCTTGGCTTGGAAAAAGATTTTTTGCAATCAGTAGAATAAAGCCTTGGGAAATTTTTTCATGTGACTTACTGGAAGGAAAAATAACCCGATAAAATGTTAAAGGTTAAATTTGATGAGTTTAGGAAAGGATTTATGTGATGAGGTTGCTTGTGGCTGTAGGGGAATGTATTAGGTCCTTAAGAGGTTCCTTGCAACTGTTGCTTCTAGCTAAATATTTTTAAAATGGGGTATAGATAATGTAATACTTTGAAGCTGTTCTTGACCTTTTCAAGTAAGTACCCGATATCTTTTAAGGACTGTTTCAAAAATATATAGCAGAACTTAATATGTTCTCTCCTCATTTAAAATAATAAAAGACATCCCAAAACACTGTTTCCTTGTAGTGTGAGTTAGTAGGCATCCTAGGTTTATCAAGAGATAACTCCAGTACACTCACAAAATTAATTGTCAATAACTGGTACATCCTAGTGGCTAATGAGGCACATAACTTTCCATGATTCCTATTCTAATATGTCAAAACGCATACCTAAATATGTGTCTTAAGTTATTCCATGTTCTTTGAGTATTGGTTAGCTCTTCATACTTCTCATCTGAGCCTGTTCTTTCATATGGTTGCAGCCAGACCACATTTAATGGGAGCATTGTCAGATAAGAGGACTGTTTAGCTAGTTTGGTTATTCAAATCAGGCTTAAATGTAGTTGTGCAGTGAGAGTATTCAGTGTTAATAATGTTAGTGATAATATCATTGGGTTTGAAAACAGTTGGCGGTTGTATGCTGCACAGAAAAAGTGCAACTGTTTTCTCTTCCTTCACATTACCTTAGTATTCAGAAACAATGTTATGTGAATGTGGCAACCTATTCACTGTGAGCACTGACCATTTGTATAGACTTTTAAAGAAAGCAGAATATTATTAGTAGAGGATTTTACATGAGACAGCATTTCAGAAGGAAGTCATGTGGGTGCTTAGAGAAAAGCTGGCAGGAGTGACCACCAGCTGTTAATTTGGTACAATGTTTTCTAGGTGTTGTCAGTTCCTTATAGAGTGCCTACACTTTTGCTCTGGACCCTTCTAGTTCTGTTCTGTATACCAGCATTTTAATTGCCAAAATGGTAATGGGTTTAAGTTACTTCTCTCCGTTCCATTCACTCTCCCCTCTCATGTGAACTATTGGGGTTGTTAGGGCAGTGGAGAAGCCAGCAAAATGTCTGGCTGGTGTTTCTTTGTGGTTTGGCAAGGAGTGGGCAGAGCCCTGGCTCAGTCCTCCCGGCAGCCTCGCTGCCACTGCTTGCTCTGTTCTTCCCTCCAGTGGTACCACAGCCTTGTAGAGCAAAAAACACCTGAAAATACGACTTTTTTTTCCTTCTTAATATTTGGTTAGGTAATGCAAAAAGATGGATTTCCTTTGTAAACACCTGGTATATGAAGTCATACGGCTCTTTCTCCTTGTAGAAACGAGATACATTTTAGGGTACAAAAGTAGTCTTGAATGAGTGAATGCAGTTTCTTTGAATCAAAATTAAAGTATTTTGTGAGGTGCTGTGGGTGTATTGAACTAAGTGAAATTTGTATGACATTGACAGAATTAGGTGGAAGATCCATGTTCCAGATTAAGCCATATATTTATCCATAGCAATCAGTCGACCATTCTACAGATTTCATTAGGATTACAATTTTTGATCAAATTTAAAGTGAAAAGAATTGGGAGCAAATGATGAAAGATAGTTTTGTCACCATTTTCCTGTGTTTTCCAGAAATGTTAGTTGTGCAGAATAGAGCAGTTTGCTTACTCCATTTTCTGTTTACATACATAAAGGACGACTGGGAGGAAATCAGGATGTAAAATACATTATAGATATATGAGAATTGATTTAACTGAACTTAGTAGTATGTGATTGCAGAAGGTAATATCAATTATCAGTGCTGAGATACTAGAGATTCGCATTTCTGATCTGGCTTTCACTGAAATTGTTTTCATTTTAGTATAATGTCAGTGATTTATACTTGGAAAGAAAGACAACTTGGAAACATTTCCCTAATTGTATGTCAGGTGTTTTTACAGAGTGTTTGTCATCTAGTTCCTTTAAATTATGCTTAAAATTTGCTTACATAATGGCTTGCTAATTTAAGCCTTACCAACTTGAGCGCATATGCCATGCAATTCAGCTGTGTACTAATGGTTTTAACAGAAGTTGTTAATATTGTCAGAACAAAATGTCTGGATTGTCAGGAGTGTTTTTACATCCCTTTCACAGAACTCTTATGTCAAATTGTCCATTAAAAGGCTAATTTATGTAAGTTCTGACTAATACAGCTGTAGAACAAAAAAAAAAAATCCATCAGAAGGAGGTAAAATTACATAGCAAATTGCAAAGTGATAGCAGATAAATTCTCTCTCTCTGTAGCATCCAACATAATTTGTTTCCTAAAAGATTTGGGGTTTGTATGCATCAGGAAGGAAACACCGCTTTTCAGTAATCGCTCCCTAGAACTGCTGCTTTCAGCAGATAAAAGGAGAAAAAGGAAAAAAAAAAAAAGTCATCCAGCAAGAAACTGAAGAATTCTACCTCAAGTACGATGTAGAGCACTTTACTCTGCTTTCTTGGAAGTTAGTTCATTTTCAAACAAATCTAAGAAGTGTTAAATTTTTTTAATTAAATCCTTAAAATTAGCTTGCTCTTCACCACGTTTGCTGAAGCAACATGTTTGACTTTAACACCTGTTTTTCAGTGTCCAGCTGTACTTCTTGTACACAAAAAAAAGCAGGCAGCTGATGCTTATGCTCTGAAGTTAACCAGATCAGAGCTTCTTCATTTAATGGTTGAGCTGGAGAAGAGTCACTAGACAGCTGGGTTTTTTTTCCCCTTATAGCTTTAAACCAGCATGAAATCAGTAACCACTCGGTTATGCTCCTTGGTTTATCCAGGTTTAGTTTACCTGTTAGCCAAACACTTAAACTGTCTGCTTGTCATGCGATTTTATAGTTGATGACCAAGAAAATACGCTGCTACTGCAGCCTTCTTTCTTAACCCGTGATAAAGGGCTCCTGACTCCTTCATGGCTGTTTTTGCTGTTAGCATGCAAGCTGAGTAACAGTGATCTGTGGAGACCCTACATAAACAATATTGGAAATTTCATGTAGTATAATGGAGCCTGAATAAAAAAACCCTCAAACTTTTAATCCCCAGCAGTGTTACTACTGGACATATTATCCTATTTTTAGTCTTGTATTTTCAGTACCTTTGTTTCAATTTAACTGATTCAAGAATATGGGAATTATTTTAAATTTTTTTTTAGTTAAGAAAATGTCAGCAATACCTTTGAGTGTAATAATTCCTTCCATTGCAAAAACTTGTATTAAAAAAATCAAATATTGATAAGATCTCAAAGGTCAATAAGGCTTTTCAAAAAGAGCTTTATTCCACTTCCTTTTGCCTAATCTCATGTATTGGATATATATATATATGATATGTTTATGTATAAGCATATATTGTATAGATTTTTCATAAGTAAATATACATGCATCCTACTATATAGCCTAATACACGAAGTACAGGGCAGAATAAAGCTCTTACGAACCACCTTTTTGACCTTTGAAATCTGTAAATCATTCAAGGTATTTAAATCAATTGAGGAATTATTATTTATATGCCCATTTATCTTGACAAAAAATATAGTATACCGTAGCAGTCACAGAATCCCAGAATGGTTGAGGTTGGAGGAACCTCTGGAGGTCGTCTGATCCGACCCCCCCCCCCCCCCGGCTCAAGCAGGGCCACCTAGAGGAACGTGCTCCTACCAGCTTGGCATATCCATGTGTCTTTTGACTTGTGTGGTGAACAATGAAAGAGTCAAGGATCTTTCATGCCATTTTTGTTACTTGTTTCCTCATTGTAACTACACACATTGTAAGCTTACACAAAATCTCCTTAAGTTCTGCTAAGGAATAATTCTCTGACTTATAACTTTGGACCAATGAATTCCAGAATTTCACAGAATCCTTCAGAAAGAGCACTAACAAGTACTATGCTTTTTTTCAGCTCAGTGTTCAAACAGAGAGAAAGAAAAAAAAAATAAAGCTACCAGATTAACTTTAAGCTTTTTCTTTCCTTCAATGTAGGTTTTTTAATCATTTTAACACTAACAACCTCACATTCTATTTAGTCCAATTAAGTTGGTGGTATAAAGCTGAAGAGCAGGAACAGGAATGCCTTAGAGTGATTTTCCCAGCAATGCTGTGTATCCTACTGGCTCAGATACTGTCTGAGGCATGGGAGATCAGTGTTGAACTCCATGGTGATTAAAGCTTGCTTTCCCAGATGGAAATACAGTGCTGTCAGTACTGAAGTAAAGAGGAACATCTTCCTACCTGACTTGGGTCAGTCTCGCTACGAAGTTAGAATGGAAAATGTTGAAATGATTTTTCTGGTTTTCTTTTTGTCCAGAAGTACGCATTCAGTTAGTATTTAGATTTGACTTTGCTGAAAATTTATTTATTGCATTTTTCTAATAAGTTACCCTGTTTTACTTCTAAAGGTGTGCCTTCACAGTAAAAGATACCAGCAAATCTAGTTCTGACATTTTACACCTTATAAGCTAGATCTGCTTTAAAAATACTGGAAAGAACTAATTTTTTTTCCAACGAGTGAAGGCTGTGTGATTTTTTTCATTGTTATTTAAAACAAAATTACATATGCTGAATACATAAGAGAAGTTTAATCAGTTAAAGAAAAAAAAAAGACACAAAACCAGCTATCGACTTCTTTATTGCATTAAACCGAAATGCTACAGATGCCTGATCATAGTGGCTGCTCCACTGTGTTGCATGGTAGTTGTCTTATGATTATGTTCTGTAGGAACTTGTTCTACAATGATAATATTATCTCCTGTGTTTCCTAGGAGAAGACTTGCAGTTTCTTTTAATTTTTCAACGTCTGTTTTATAAGGTGTTTTCAGTTGAACAAGAGAACACCTTTTCCCAGGCTGATGCTATTTTCCCCGGGTGTGTGTTATTTCATAGTAATAAGAGAATGCTTTTAAAAAAGTATTCTTAAATATTAATTTTAAAAAGTATTATGCAATAGTATACACTTCTGTTTTTGAATGCTTTCCCTTAAGAATTTTTTGATTCTTCATCCTGGGAATAAAATAAGATTTGTAGCTTCTTGGTTTTTTTTTTTAAACTTCTAATTGCTTGTGTGTCAGCAGGTGTTGCCCTTTTTATCCTTTTGTTACATTACTGAGTAATAAACAGTGTTGACTGGGGTCTTCCATCTGTTGAGCCATGAAAATTTGAAAGTTCTAGGGAAAGATGATTTGGGAAAGGGATCTGAGATATCCCTTGATATCCCCCATAGGGAAGGGATTTGAGAAATAATTCTGGTTTCAGAAAATGCAACAACATAGAAATACATTTGTTCACTTTTCTGTCAAAAATTTATTCATCTATGCCCTAAATCTCTGTAAGTAAAGAAGTGGGATAAGGGTCTTGTGTAAAGAAAAATATTTTTAGTTAATTAGTTTCAACTGCAGATACATGTTGAAAAGAAGAGTAAAGGGAGTAAGTTCTAACAATTGAAATCTGAGATTTCTTGTATGCATTGCACCTGAAGAAGAAAGAGGATAATAAAGAAAGAAAATACTAGCGGTGCAACACAATATTAAGAAGTCATGAGAAGGGCCTGTTTTTTCTTTGATGTGTTCATAAACCCTAATATAATCAACATGATCCTATAAACTGTAACTTTATAGTGGATTCTGATCCTTGTCTAGTCAGTGCACTGCAGTTTTGAAAACGAACAAGTATGACCTTGTAGATTTAATATGATAATGTATGCATATCTGGTGTAAGGTAAAAGGAAACAACGTGAACACTTTGAATCAGACACAATTCTGATCATTCTTGATTAGTCAAAATATGTATATAATTTTATAAAATTAGGAGAAAAGAATCAGCCAATTAAAAACATTGCTAAAATGATGTGTTCGTATGTATGAAATCGAATTTCATTTCTACATCTTATTGCTTATGCTTATTAATTATGATAGATTGGAAATAAGTTAATAGTATTTGATCACTCTTTTGCTTATGATTGTGCCATCAAAAACATCTGTAGATAGCTGTAATAATAGTGATACATACAATTAAAATCCTGATTTTAAATAGAGCATTTCTTCTTTAATGAGGGATTTCTGCTGTAACAGGAACCTTTTAGAAACAAATTATTATTGCTGACTCATTATTAACACTCTCAGTAAATACTAAGGCTTACACTTATAATAAATATTTAAGGCTTATACAGTAAATATTTCAGTCTTATATCTCTTCCAGATGTTTTTGGGAGTAGGGTTGGTTAGCTACTGGTAGGATATCTGTGTAGATCGGTCTGTATAGATGATCATTTTCAAAGCATAGTCACCCCAGGAATCTGTTTCTGGCTCCTCCGGTTCTTCATTCACTTCAACATGTTTCCAGTAATGTTACTATCAAAAGAAAGCAAACTCAGCCTTAAATCCATGCAAAACCTGTATATAGCAAGCTGCAGTTTCGGCTGAGAGGTCACCATACTTATTTGGAACTGTTCTTGCATCCTTTCAGTACGTTACGCACATTTAGTTGTCTTAATTTTCCCCAATGTGCTACTTTTTCAAGTCCTTTAATTCATTGTATGAATTGCTTTGAATTTATTGTTACCTCTTGATAACAAGGCAAATTCAATCTCACTACTATTAATAACAGACTATTACCTTTATGGTTTCTTAAAATCCAAAACTGCACTGGCATTTTCATTGCCATATCAAATTTGCAGTTATTATTATTTCTGAATTGAGTTTGCCCTATTGCATTTCAAATTAAGCCAACAATTTGCTTTGCAAGGTATTACGTATTTGCTGTGTTTCTGTTATCTTCATTTCTGTAATGGAATAATGTGTTGTCAGCAGTGCAGAAATGGCTGGTATCATTAGAGATTATTCTAAACCACTATATACCACATATAAAAACCATACTATTATTTTCTTTCTACTACGGAATACAGGACTAATGAGCAAATATACTATGTTAATAAAAAAGATGCAGAAAAAGTATCTTCATAGTATTAGCTTTAAAATTGAAAATTTAAAAATATGTTTTCATGTAACATTTAGCTGTCTCAGTTGCGCTGCATATAATCTTTTTTCAGTCTGTAAAGAAGTCACCATGGAGTATAAAAACCGCAAGTTTGGAATGAAGAGGTGGCTAATCCAGAGACTGTTACTGGTGTAGGTAAATTTAATTTGTCCATGTCTAGCTTCTCTGAAATCTGGCTTGCACATATTTATTATATCAACATGTTAGGGAATAAGTTTATTTTATTGGATAGATTTACAGCTCTTTGAAATTAATGATCTGCAATGTTAGGTGGAGGACAATGTGGAAGCCAGTGTGCTCTACCTGCGTGAGAGTGGGGTGAGTCTGGAGATAACCCACTTTTCCAATGTGCGTCTGTACAGTGAGTCTGATCACTGGAAATGAATTTGTGTTGTGCAATGCTTTGAAAACATAAATTAAGTGAAAGTGCCATTATTACTGTTGACAAACATGTAATGTGTATACTTGTGTTGTGTCAGATGGTTAATATACTTACCCAGCATTTGTTCATGTTAGAGGTAACCTATCAATCAAGGAGGCATCTGGCAGTCAGAATCCTAGATATTCATAATTTTGAGCTATTTCTTGAATGCTTCATGTAAATGTATCCAAAATTCACACATATATTTCTGAATAGAGGGCCACATAATGACGTGCCATCTATTGGCAAACCGACTGAGGTTGTTTTTGTGTTCTGTTGTCCACAGCTTCAGTTGGGATGCAAAAAAAATAATCCGGCAGTGTAAACTGAAGTGGAGACTGAGTGCACCCAGGTGAGGGCTGTCCAGGAGCACGGGGTGGAGCTGGCAGAATTCCCCAGGGAGGCCTCAGCATAATTAGAAAGTGAGGAGGTACAGCCAAGCCACAGTGATAGGAAAAGACTCCAATGGGGGACTCTGCAGAAGTGGCTTCATGGAAGCCACGGCTGAAGGGAAGGGATTACTTTACAAAGACTTACTAGGCAGGCAAACATTTCAAACCATCTAAACTTTCATCTAATTCACCCAGAAGATATGAACCTTGATATCTCTTCTGGTTGATATTCTAATGAAAGCTTAGCCTTAGAGACTGGAGACACTTTTGGTCCTTTTTTTTCCCTCCCTCAACAACGGAGAAATGAATAGTAAATGTGCAGGACACCTCCAGGGAAATGCCTAGCCTTTCTTTAGGCTCAGGAGGCTTGAAGGAGTGTGTTACTCAGTGGGATGCCTGAGGGGATACGGTACACCAGCAGAGCTGATGGCTGATGTCCAAACAAAGAGCTAGGTCAGAGCTATTTGTCCTGTGGCAGCGCCCGGTGGAAGTGTTTTTTATCTGAGCAATGCACCTTCAGTTTTTCCAGCAGTGGTTTGTTTTCTAGATATACTTGGGTTTTATTGCTATGAGACAAGCCTGTCCCTTAGTTCAAACTGCGCCCAGCTGCAGTATCTGTGAACAGTCCTTCTGTAAAAGGATCCAGTAAAGTGGAAGATTTCTTCTAATCATGTACCATCCTTCTCTAAAAGACTTTAGGTTTTGACAACTGAACTAACTGAATCCCTTTGTTCAGCCTCTGGCTACCTCTGTTCCTTGTGGTCACAACAAAACCAGTATGCTGCCAACTCCCAGGCACGTGAGAGCACTCTCATTTAAACACAAGCTGATTCGACAGCCTAGAGTGTGCCCCTTACCCCCAGCAAATTCTTCTCTTGATCAATTTATTTCTTCTTGGAATTTGTGTCTTTCAGCTTGAATCATTATGGCCCTCATTCATGTAATGGGATGTGATTTTTAACGTGATATGTAGGGTTTTGGACTAAATACGACTTCTAATACTCATTTAAAATTTCCATAGTTATATACAATGCTGAGGCACAATTCTTTGTTTTTAGTAGTTACAAAATAATGTGAAGATGCTCAATAGAACTAAACTTAGCAAACTGAATTCTGGGGCTATTTTGTCACCCCAAAACCAGAGAGATTTTAGCTAAAAAGAGATCTTGCTGCAAAGAGAGATTTGGTAAGATTTATGACCTATTAAGCATTATGAGAAACCGACAAGTAGCAGAAAAAATTTCCAGAGAACAAAGTAATTATGAGGACTAGATGTAATCTGTGCTCTCTCTCGCTCTCTATTTCTCTTTTTATTATAAATAACCTTAATCCTCATCCAGGATTAAAATTCAGTGTATTTTTAGCAATGCAATGTCCTAGATAAAAGATACTTCCATCTATGTTTTTATATCTTTCATATCTTTTGCATTCTGGAGCATTTTGTGATTTTACTTAACAGATGGATACTTCCATCTATATATATCTCTAGTGCGGCAATTAGTGAGGGTTTAGGCTAGATTGTCATAGATATACCTGAGGTACGTGATTTTATTAAATATAATATGTGAGTTTGAGGATAGAACAGTATATGTCAAGCAAGCAAATCTGTAGACAACGTTTCTGTAATATTTTGTGGGTTTTTTTGATTCCATTAATATAGGGACCCATTTGCAACTCAGCCTTCCTGTGGAGATGAATTAAACCCCTCCCCAAAACTGTGATTATAAAATGGTATAAAATATCTGTTACTGGTTGTTTAATGACTGCCAAGAGATTAAGTGAAAATCTGCACAAAATGTAATCTGCATTTCCTTAAGGAGCAGATAAAACCTAATAATTTTTTAAATGCAGATTGAGATTTCCAAAGAGCTGCAAGTTATTTAGGCGGAAGTTTAATCACATACTGTGCACTTTCAGTATTCCAGCTAAAACACCCGTCAACTTACATGCAACAGGTTTACAGAAAATTTGGAATTAAATGTTATTTTCTCAATGATCCATTAGATCTGTATTTAACTTGCCCATAAAAAGCAGACTCCCATAGCAAAACCTTTGTATTGGTGAGTTTTGTGAAAATGGGGTCATAGGCTTGCCAAGCTGGTGAAGAGGGCTTTAAACTGAAGTTGCCAGGGGAGGGGAACCTCCATCCATCCCACTCCTACCAGTTTGATGCCAGTGCCAGCTGTAGATGCCCAGAGCCTGGAGAGGGATCACAGGTCAGCAGGAGAGCACCTGAAGAGCAGCATAAAGGAATTCCAGCCAGTAAGTCAGCTTCATCGGGGGCCCAACTTAAATGCCTCTATGCAAATGCATATAGCATGGGGAATAAACAAGAGGAGTTAGAGATGTGCACACGCTTGAAGGGCTATGATCTTATTGGCATCATGGAGATGTGGTGAGATGGCTCCTGTGACTGGACTGTTGGAATGGAAGGATACAGGCTCTTTAGGAAGGACAGGCAGGGGAGACAAAGAGGAGGTGTTGCCCTCTATGTCAAAGACCAGCTGGAGTGCATGGAGCTCCGCCTGGGGTTGGATGAGGAGCTGACCAAGAGCTTATGGGTCAGGATTAAAGGGACAGCAGGGACAGGTGACATTATAGTGGGGGTCTGCTACAGGCCACCCGACCAGGAAGACCGAGCGGATGAGGCCTTCTATAGACAGATAGGAGCAGCCTCACATTCACAAGCCCTGGTCCTCATGGGGGACTTCAGCCACCCTGACATCTGTTAGAGGGACAACACAGCAGGGTATAAGCAATCCAGGAGGTTCCTGGAATTCATTGGTGACAACTTCCTTCTCCAAGTGACAGAGGAGCCAATGAGGAGAGGTGCTATGCTGGACCTTGTTCTCACCAGCAAGGAGGGGCTGGTGGGGAATGTGAAGCTCAAGGGCAGCCTTGGCTGCAGTGACCATGAAATGGTGGAGTTCAAGATCCTTAGGGCAGCAAGGAGGGCGCACAGCAAGCTCACTACCCTGGACTTCAGGAGAGGAGACTTTGGCCTCTTCAGGGATCTGCTTGGTTGAGTACCATTGGATACAGCCTTGGAAGGGAGAGGGGCCCCAAGAAAGCTGGTTAATATTCTAGGAGCTCAGGAGTGATGCATCCCAACAAAGAGAAAGTCAGGCAAAAAAGCTAGGAGTCCTGCACGGATGAACAAGGAGCTCCTGGACAAACTCAAACACAAAAAGGAAGCCTACAGAGGGTGGAAGCAAGGACAGGTAGCCTGGGAGGAATACAGAGAAATTGTCTGAGCAGCCAGGGATCAGGTTAGGAAAGCCAAAGCCCTGATAGAATTAAATCTGGCCAGGGACATCAAGGGCAACAAGAAAAGCTTCTGTATGTACCTCGATGATAAAAGGAAGACTGGGGAAAATGTGGGCCCTCTCTGGAAGGAAATGGGAGTCCCGGTTACCCAGGATATGGAGAAGGCTGAGGTACTCAACGACTTTTTTGCCTCAGTCTTCACCAGCAAGTGCTCCAGCCACACTGCTCTAGTTGCAGAAGGCAAAGGCAGGGCCTGGGAGAATGAAGAACCACCCACTGTATCAGATTCGAGACCATCTAAGGAACCTGAAGGTGCACAAGTCCATGGGACCTGATGAGATGCATCTGCGGGTCCTGAGGGAACTGGTGGATGAAGTGGCTAAGCCACTATCCATCATATTTGAGAAGTCGTGGCAGTCCGGGGAAGTTCCCACTGAGTGGAAAAGGGGAAACATAACCCCCATTTTTAAAAAGGGAAAAAAGGAAGACCGCGGAACTACAGGCCAGTCAGTCTCACCTCTGTGCCCAGCAAGATCATGGAGCAGATCCTCCTAGAAACTATGCTAGGGCACATGGAAAATAAGGAGGTGACTGGTGACAGCCAAGATGGCTTCACTAAGGGCAAATCATGCCTGACAAATTTGGTGGCCTTTTACAGTGGGGTTACAGCATTCGTGGACAAGGGAAGAGCACCAGATGTCATCTACCTCGACTTGTGCACAGCATTTGATGCTATCCCACATGCCATTCTTGTCTCTAAATTGGAGAGACATGGATTTGACGGATGGACCACTCGGTGGATAAGGAATTGGCTGGATGGTCGTACTCAAAGAGTTGCAGTCAACAGCTCAATGTCTGAGTGGAGACCAGTGATGAGTGGCGTTCCTCAGGGGTCAGTATTGGGATCGGCGCTGTTTAACATCTTTGTCAGCAACATGGACAGTGGGATTGAGTGCACCCTCAGCAAGTTTGCCGACAACACCAAGCTGTGTGGTGCAGTTGACATGCTGGAGGGAAAGGATGCCATCCAGAGGGATCTTGACAGGCATGAGAGCTGGGCCCATGAGAACCTCATGAAGTTCAACAAGGCCAAGTGCAAGGTCCTGCACATGGGTCAGGGCAATCCCAAGCACAAATACAGGCTGGGCAATGAGTGGATTGAGAGCAGCCCTGCAGAGAAGAACTTGGGGGTGTTGGTTGATGAGAAGCTCAGCATGACCCAGCAATGTGTGTCTGCAGCCCAGAAAGCCAATCGCATCCTGGGCTGCATCAAAAGAAGCGTGACCAGCAGGTTGAAGGAGGTGGTCCTCTCCCTCTGCTCTGCTCTCGTGAGACCCCACCTGGAGTACTGTGTCCAGCTCTGGGGCCCCCAGCCTAAGAAAGACATGGACCTGTTGAAGCGAGTCCAGAGGAGGGCCACGAAGATGATCAGGGGGCTGGAGCACCTCCCCTATGAGGACAGGCTGAGAGAGTTGGGGTTGTTTAGCCTGGAGAAGAGAAGGCTCCGGGGAGACCTTATAGCAGCCTTCCAGTACTTAAAGGGGGCTTTCAGGAAAGATAGGGAGGGACTCTTTATCAGGGAGTGTAGTGACAGAACGAGGGGTAACGGTTTTCAACTAAAAGAAGGTAGATTTAGATTAGATATTAGGAAGAAATTCTTTACTGTGAAAGTGGTGAGGCACTGGAACAGGTTGCCCAGAGAAGTTGTGGATGCCCCCTCCCTGGAAGTGTTCACGGCCAGGTTGGATGGGGCTTTGAGCAAGCCGGTCTAGTGGAAGGTGTCCCCGCCCATGGCAGGGGGGCTGGAACTAGATGATCTTTAAGGTCCTTTCCAACCCAAACCATTCTATGCTTCTATGATTGGGGATCTTGGTATTTTATTACAAGGGTTTACCTTGTAAAAAGTTGAGTAGTACTGAGAAGTACAGATTAATCGTAGAAATGAGCAGATGTTGCTGGGACTCTCTATAAACAGATGAGCATGCACATGATGGTTGTGTTGTCATGATCAGAGGAAATTTTTGTTTATTGCTGAAATGTTATTAATGGTAGTGTAACTTGCATCTCTGCAGCATGTGGTAAGTGATCAAAACTCATGTATTCTGTTATGTACCTATGCATGCATCGGCAAAGTTAATTTTTCTCTCTAACTTTTTTTCCTCTGGCCAAATACCTTCTAGAAATGGAGAGGGCAGTTGAAGGTCCATCCAGCAAACTGCTCTCAAGATCTTTGTCAGCCTGATGTCTTTTACCCTTTAGGATTATTTGGATCAGTCCTTTTAGCTGTAGAGAAGCCTGCTTTCCTAGCCTGTTTCAGGGACTGATCTGACCGTTTGTGGGTGGGTTAAAGAGACCACAGAGACAACTTCTTGCCCTTGTAAGTGCAATGCAGCAGGAAAAGCAACAAGGTGGAGCAGGGAATTAAATGGAGGAATATTTCATCCACCTGCTTTTCCTGTATTATTCTGGTTTTTACCCCTATGCTTTCAGCATAGATAGAACCTTACTCTTGCATATCTGTGAATATCCTATGTTGCAGGTTATACCCTTTTGCTCTGTACACTTAAATATATGTTTTCCTGATCAACCAGCAAGTGAGTGTTTAGTAGAGCCTATTGTTCATGTTAGAGGAGTTACCCTCTTGGTGAGTTCTTTAGACTATTAAAGAGGAGGCTCGTGAGGTGTCCAAGAGAGATTAAGTCAATACATTTACCTGTCAGACTGAGGAGGAATTGGTTCCACATGAGAACCCCTGTATTATATGTGAGTTGTGTTTATGCTTTCATTATACTTACTGGAGGAGATCAGTGTGCCTCAGAGTGATTCAGCTTGCTCTGAACTAAACTAAATCTGCTTTGAATCTTTCTCAACTGTAGTGCTTGTTTGGAGAAGTAGAGCCGCTAGTCATGTAGTGTCATATAAGGTACTGCAGAGTTTTACTGTAGCTTCCAGCTGGTACCCCAGATGAGGGTGGCTCTCAGGTAATTCCCATGTCATACCTAACAGCTCCACACTGGTATTTTGGAAATGTTAGGGCATTGCAGGTAGAACTGAATGCCAGTGCTGAGGCGGTTGAATCCTACTGTAGATTTTCATTAGTTACAGTAGGAAATCAGACAGCAGCGATGCCCTGTAGACACATTTAGAAACCTATATTTAGTCTTATCTCAAGTGAAACTCTACACGCTCAGTCTGAATCTTCTGTGCAAACCTACACCTTCTCTCCTCTACAGGCAACCTGACAATTCATACAGCAGCAGGTATCTTTTTAGCCTTTTGTCTCCTACATAAATTGACCTTCTTCAAAGAGGGTATCTATGGTCTTAAGCAGTCTGTGATGTGTGGCAAGTTGTGAATATATTCCACTGTAGAGAGTTCAGTTTGGTTTTTTTCCCACGTTAAAGACAAACACTGACAAGAAAATGTTGTATGATGTTACTGAAAACTGTACTAACTCACAGTTCAATTTTCAATATTTTATCTAGGATATAAATTATTAGTGTTAGAAAACTCTTTTTCCGTTTCTTGAGTATAATTCATAGACCTATGAAGACCAAAATCTTTTTTTTAACTCTATGGACATGCAATTAGACACTCGAAAGTTCTTGTTGAAAATGTGCTATACACAATCTTCAGGTAATGAGAATGGCATAGTTCAACTGAGTGAGTATTCAGCTTCATAAAGATCAGTAGTCAGCTAAGGGAAGAGTTTACTTAACTAGCTTAATCTAGGCTAGAATGTTTTAGCCCTTTTGAGGCAAAGATGGTGATTGGAGAAAACCCAGGGTGGTCTGGCTGATTTTGTAAAAAGAAGCTGACTAACAGATTTGGGATACAAAAGAGAGGTGCTGTAAGCCATGCAGGCTGTTTCTCCCAAGTCAAAACCAAGGAGCAAGCCTAATACTTCAAGCTACAGAAGATTCAGGCAAGCTTAGCTAATATATTATGTGTTTCTCAGAAACCATGCTCCTTCTGTAATGCCAGAGATACGGTAACTTTTGATAGTGTGTAGGAAAAGCTTTGTGAAGTCTCAACATCTGTTGCAAACTGTTAGGTACAGTTCTCTCCAGACTCCCTGCCTAAATTCCCAAGTTATCCATTGAGAAGAGAGCTGAAAGCTTGACAGATCTGGGTCTCTGTTAGCGAGACTCAATGATAAATAGAAATGAATACTTCAGCGACTGTAATTACATGCAAAGTAACTTGTTTCATAAGTCCCTTGACAGGGAAGTTCATGACTGAGTTAGTTAAGTTTGATTAAGGAGGCTGTTAAATCCATCCAAGCTGCATGTGAAATGGATCCAGATATTTTTTTTCTCCCATTGAAGACTATGGGGAGAGACTGTTAAGACTCTAAAGACCGTAGATGGGCTTCCAGTCATTTGTAAAACTGTTATGCAGTTTGTTTCACAAAGACAAGATTTACGCCAGTCAGCTGCATTTCTTCATTTTGAAGGTCTTGTTACAGCAGCTTTTGTGGTGGGTTGACCTTGGCTGGCTGCTAGATGCCTCAACAGGGCAGGGGGAGAAAATAAGATGGAAAAGCTGATGGGTTGACATAAAAACAGGGAGTTGGTTCATCAATTACTGTCACGGGCAAAAAACAGTCAACTTGGGGAAGATTAATTTAATTTATGGCCAACTAAAATAGAGTTGGATGGTGAGAAACAAAGACAAAACCTAAACCGTCCCCCCCCTCCTCCCTTCTTCTCAGGCTCAACTTCACTCCTCCATTCCTGACTCCTCTGCCTCGTCCCACCGAGTGGCGCGTGGGGATAGGGAGTGAAGGCTGAGATCAGTCCATAACAACTGCTCTCTGCCGCTCCTTCCTTCCTCATGCTGTTCCCCTGCTCCAGCTTGGGGTCCTCTGTGGGCTGCAGTTCTTCAGGAAAAAAATCTGCTTCCATGTGGATTCTCCAGGGGCTGCAGTTCCTGTCAGGAAAACCTGCTCCAGCACGGTCTTCTCCACAGGCTGCAGGGGAATCTCTGCTCGGGTGACTGGAGCACCTCCTCCCCTCCTTCTTCTCTCACCTCGGTGCTCGCAGTGCTGTTTCTCATACT
Organism: Gymnogyps californianus; assembly: GCF_018139145.2. Taxonomy (NCBI): domain Eukaryota; kingdom Metazoa; phylum Chordata; class Aves; order Accipitriformes; family Cathartidae; genus Gymnogyps; species Gymnogyps californianus. Next base: position 94,423,700 of record NC_059473.1, on the reverse strand, counting down.
TTTTTCCCTCACTCCTCTCTGCTGTCTAGCGTTTTTGCCCTTTCTTACACACGCTGTCCCAGAGGTGCCACCACCTTGGCTGCTGGGCCCAGTTATGCCCTGCGGTGGGTCTGTTGGAGCTGGCTGGAACCAGCTGTGTCCGGCATGGGGCAGTCCCAGGCTCCCCTCATAGAGGCCGCCCTGCAGCCCCCCCCGCCAGTGCCTGGGCACCTGCACCCAGTACAGCTTCAACCATCTCCCTGGCAGTGGTAATGCAGCCTGAGGGAAGCTCGCCTGTATGGTCTGTCCTTTTTAGTCCTCATACTATTTTCTCTTTCTTTTTTAGCCACTTCTTTTTGTCACTCCGACTGTCATGGGATCAGCTCACCATGTTCTGCTTAATTACTTGCTTTTCTTTGACCATAAATATCCGTAGTTACTGCTCTCTTCAATGAACTGACTGGATTTAATCCTTTGATTTGATCCACGAAACAATAGCTTGTTTTCAGTTGAAAGCATGTAGATTTTTGAAACTTTACTTTGGAAGGTTTTCCTTTTTTTTTATTTTCTCTCCTTTTTTAAAGGTAGAAGATCCTTTATATAGTCAGTGGCACACAGGTTGTCAACAACCTTATTAGGTTGCTTTCATTTTGTTCTCAACTTTTGATTATTTTTCTGATTACATGCAAATTTTGAAACTGTACCATGGCAAGTTTTGAGGCAGTGTTGCTTACAGGCTTTATTGCCATTGTAAACTAATTTATAATTAAATAATAATTTAATAGATAATAATGCTGCATTTAGCATCCCACTGTTATATTATACCTTGTGTAATAAATTAGAATCATACAAAAGCAACTTTGTATACACCAAGTGGATGAAAATGAGTTAAATGATGATCACAGAGCTAATTCTAAACTACTTTCAACATAAAATGACTGTCTTTCTATTTTAGCCCCAGAAGGATCGGATTTGGGGTTTGACTGCTTTAACATTTGCTTTTAAAAGCCACTCTTTTGGAAGTGCTAAATTATGGCAAGAAGAGCTTCCTGATGTACAACACCTTATATTGCTTATAAGTTGGCTGTTTTCTCAAAACTTGTCTCACATATTGTGCTGTCTACCCTTTCACCTGGTTAAGGCCTTCAATTTGTTTGATAGTAATCTGCATTTTAGTGTTTTATTTTAGAGCTGTTCATAGGCAACTAAGAACTCTATTTATTGGCCATATCTATGTTATAAATGTAGCTACTACAACGTTTATGGGCTGAGAAATCACTTTTTCCTCCTTGCTTCTATTCTTGGTTTTATTTTTCTGTCCTTTTAAGTATATAACCTGTCCAGCATATATTTTTAACTGTAATTACTATTTGTTAGCAGTTTATCTTACTGGATAGCTGAAAGATATGTACTCTCTTAATCTTTTTTCCTTCTTTATGTCCAGTAGCTTTCTGGATGGGTACCATTAGCTGCCCAGTAATTTCCTTTTCCAATTTGAATGTCACACAGTATTATATTAAACAAGTGCAAAGAACTTACGATTCCTGTGCTTCAAACAGCAAGGAAAGAGAGCAGTGTTCAAGATTAATGTAGTATACAGCAACTTTTAGGCTTCTGTCTTGTAGACTCTTTGGGATGACTACGTATAGCAAATACCGTAAATGTTTCAAAAAGAAAAGTGCCTTGTGCTTGCACACCAAGTGACATGGCCTAGTCTCAGCAACTCTTTCAAACAAAATGCTTAAATCTCTCTATATAGTAATATTTCTTATGGAGGATAAGTAAACATATGTAGATTTAGAAACTGAAGAGTCACTTCTGCTTTGATTTAATTTGAAGGACAGCCATTAAAATCGTACAAAAAACTTGGTACTATAGTCTAACTTATATAGAGCATGACATTCAGTGTGGATCTTAAACCTTGCAGTTCTGTCATATTCTGCATGCAGCAAATGCTTATAAGGCTAGCAATACTCTTCTCAATGGTGCTCAGGGAAAAAAAAAGGTTCTAGTGGTTAAACATTAAACTTCAGAATATTTCTTGTTTCCTTAAAATAGGCAGGACAAAAAAAGAAGTGAAGAATTTGCAAATAAAAGATTGCAATGCCACATGATTATTACAAAAGCTGCTGGACGTGCTTTGTTTCCATTTAGAGCTTTAGTCTCTAACATTCAATCTGCCGCTGTTCTCTGCTGCGTACTAAGAGTCCTAGTAAGCTCATTTGTTAGGTGGTTTGTCATAGCGCACGTGTGCGTGTGTGTAGGCTTGTTAATGTCTTATGCTGATTTTGCCTGAAGACATAAAGCTTGCCAACAAGCATTTTTCTTAAAAGAGAAGGATAACCCTGAATCCCCAAATGCCTTCGTTCTTTTCTGAAGAAAAAGTTCCAAACCCGAACTAAAAATCCCAAACCCAAAGAAAAAAACCCAAACTGAGGAAAGGAAGTAGTTTCCTCTGAAGTAAGTTTTATTTGTCCGTGCATCATCTCTGTTCCAAAAGCAATAACCTTTGATATGTGATAACAAAATAACCCAATTTTGTTGCTTTTCCAGCACACTTATTTCCTCTTAATTCCTGATGTTTTTCCTACTTTCTGCCTATTGTCTCTCTCTGAAATTTTCTCCTCCACTTGTCATTGCCTCTAAGTTTTCTCTTCGCCCTACTTTGAACCTTTCTACCTGTTTGTCCATGTCCTCTTGGACATTCTTTCTTCTTGGCCACCTCATCCCACAGGTCTTCCTCTTACCCTGTATTCTTTTGTCTAGAGACAATAAAGAGCTGAAGTGGTTAAGAGTAAGTTATTAAAGACAACAGGGCCAGAAGAGTCTGACCTCCAGTAAACCAGTCGTATTTAAGCTGGGATAAACCGCTGGTTTTAGTATAATCATCTAAAACTTACAGAGACAACCAGAGTAAAACAGTGCTAACCTTATTAATATGTAGTCTACTGACCCAATTTCAGTGTAGAGTTAAAATTAATTATAAACTAGAGAGAAATACAAATGAATGATTAAACTCACATTCTGGAAACAACAGATATTACTGAAATAAAGTCTTCTAGAAAACCTTTCATAAAACCCTGTGGCTATGTATGAGAGTGGAGTCATCTGATTTGTCTATTATGTCTGTTTTGGATTTAAATAACCAAAGTTGATTTGTTTGACTAGAATGATTCTGGTGGCTGTATTACGTAATCTGAATTAAAAAAAAAAGTTCAAAGATGGATTCACGAGAACATGCAGGGATCAAATCAAAACGGTACTGTGCACAGAAAGATTATCAGATGGGTCGGTCAAAATGATCTTTTCAGTTCAAAAGATGGTCAAGCTTTTTGGACCCAGCAAAAGGCTGATGTATCTGAAAGTTATTTTTTTCCAGATGTACCGCGTAATCAGAAATACTCCTGCTTCCTGCAAACCCTGTGGTTATGTTTAGTGTTCAGCTACTTCAAATATGGCTGAATACTGAACATTAAATACAGCTGACATCTGTATGCTGGAAAGGTGATCCAAGTTTAGGCAACAGTAGATGGACACTACCAGCTCTGGAAGCTGTTGCTATGGGAAAGCTACCTTCTACCAAGCAGGGAATAAGGAAATTCTCTCCTTAGTTGCTGACACGGTTCTCTTTCCTCTATATAAGGTGCAAGTGCCTGGGGAGCTGGCATTTAAGAGGGACCTAGCTGGCCATTAAATTTCTTCTAGCTTCTGATACACACAGAAACCTGCAACATACAAATCGGTTACATGGCTAAAAAGATTGCTTGCTTCTGTTGAACAGACTGTACATGTGAGCACAAAAAGTCTTCACCAATGTATAAATGTGGACTGAGGGCTCATGGTCCCTATATTTGTACCACCATGGAGTAAGCATCTCTCTATTTCTGATAATAAAGAGGCAGGATATCCTTAACTGTTGCCTCTTCCCCCCATATCCTTAAGTCATCACTGTGCTATATGCCTTTTATTTGTTTAGGAAATACAAAGCCTCATTAGATATCTGTGAATATACAGGTAAGTGCAGAAGATCAGAATGATTGTCTCATCATCTAGCAAAGTTCTGATCTCAATTTTTGAACCTGTTTTTGTAACAGTAGCTTCATCGGATAATGAAATATCATTACTGTTTGAATTTCCCAGCTGTAATGTTCTGCACTGCTTTACATCTTCTTACCTTATTGAAACTCTCCTCTTTCCCTGTGTGGTCTGCCAGTAGTATTGTAAATTCAGGACAGTAAACTTCTGAAATTGATACCGGGGATGGTCTGTGAATTGGCTGTCAACAGTGCGCTGTTTAGATCAGTTAAAAAATTTATAATATTCTTATGCTGGCATGAAACTCCTACGGCATTTTCCTGCCCCGTTTTCCTTTTCCTTATCTTTTAAATCTTCCATATTCAAACTCACAGTTGTTTATCCCTTTCTCAGTCACCCTGTAGTCTTTATTCTCCTAAAAATCAACACTTTTCCTTACCAAAAATACATTGTTTTCCCCAGTTTTATTTTTTTTTTTTTAAATCTTAGATATCCACTCAAATTTGTTGTAGAACACTGATATTCTCTCTTCCCCTTCCTCAAATCTTCCATCCCAGATTTACTGAGATTCCTTTGTGCTCGAGCTTGATAGCACAGATAGCACAGACATAACCAACTTAGCCTCAGACTCTGCACCTGGAGCGAGAGGTGGGAGAATTAAGAGAAAGGACCATGGACATCTCAGAAGGTAGGATCAACAAAGATGAAATGTAAAAAAACCAAAAAGCCAAAAAACTTTGTCATCCTTTTGGTAAGGGAGTAACTGCAAATAAGATGTTGAGCCAACTCGTATGGTATGTTGTGGTTTCTCAGGCTAGTCTGGTAGGTTTTTCAGAAGAGGAGGTCAGGTTGCTGATCTGTGTACGGCAGAATGTGGCACAAAGAAAGCATATGTTTGTTTTAAAAACAGGTGTTATAAACATTTAAGAAATTGCAGTGATGATATGAAAGTGGGAAGAATATGCCTTCTGTAATTATAAGCATTCCATGCATTTACATGCATAACAAAAAGTCAAGCTTAAATATTTCTAATTGTGTGAAGAAAGCTACAAACTTAAGGGTGAGTCTGGGACAGATTGTGAATCATGAATGTGTATAACATGTATAGGGCATAATCCTACTTGGTGCTTTGTCAAAACCCTTACTGGGCAGTACGAACTGTTGCAAAATACTCGTTTACAAGTAGGTACCATATGATACTTAACATCCCCCAAGCGTGAAAAGTTCTGTCTAGCTATATTTCCACCCTGGTGATTTTTTTTTTAATTCTGAAAACTAAGTAATATGAAAATATTGTGCAATCATATAATATGAATTTTACTCTTTCACTGTTTGCTCTTGCTTGCTTAAGAAAAGTTAAAACATGAAGGATCAAACTGGTACAGGTTTGTCATGATTTCATTTATTTAAGCTTACATTTCCAGGTTTATCCAGATTGTGTTTAGTATTGTATCAGTATGCGATATAAAAAGGTATCTGTAACAGATCAGTCGGAGACCATTTCACATCTTTGCTCTCAGCCTCAGAAGGACAGTGGCAAGGGCACTGGTCATCCCTGGCAATGGTGGTGAGCCCAGGCTGTGGGCTGCCCAGGTGTGGGAGGAAACTTACCTTTGGTGCCACACTCTCCCTCACTGAATCACTTGCAAATTAGATGCTTAATTTCACAGTCTGTTTGTAAGGCTGACAGCCTTATTCTAGGCTTTGTGTGGACTTGGGGGTGTGGGAGCTCTAAGCAAAACTCAGCAGCCAGAACTTCCCAGCATCAGAGTTGGTGGGGAACAGAGGGAAATTCTGGGTAAGCGGAGCTGATAGTCATCCAGCACGATTCCCTGTGAGTGGAAAGATGATCAATCAAAGTCGTCAGAGAAGGTCCCTCTCAAGCTGCACAGCAGAGATCACTGCAATGAGATTGTCCTGCAATATGTCAAAACAGGCTTTCTCTCCTCTCAACCAGAGTGTTTTTGGGCATTTGTTTGAACTGACAGATTCGAATGTGCTGCACGTGCTCCCTTTGGGCAGGTAGTTTATGTCATCCATCAAAATCTTCGTCCTAACATGATTGTCACTCTGCTGTATATTTAGCTCATTCCCACTGGGAGTACTCCTGAACTGCCAGCATCCTCTGTTGCCTTCTATCCCTATTTACACAGCCAGTAATGATCCTCCTCTTCCTCACAGCCCCTGGATTTCCACATTGTGTCTGCATAGTGCTCTGTTAGTCTCAGCTCCTGTCTCTTCCTATGGATCCAAGCAGTCTCTGTAAGCTTTGCTCATCTGTGTCCATTGTTCTTTCCCCTGAATTGTCCCTGCAGACAGAGGTGCCCAGGACAGATCTCCTGGTGACCCCATGCTCCTAGTGGCTGTTGCGGCCAGTATGTTTCTCTGAGTAAACTCAACAGTGACATGCATCACAAGTTGGGAACCCCAAATACACGTTTTAGGCAGACAATCTCTTTTGAATCTAGAGGGAACACCATCAGCTATTAACACCTTACTTCAGCACAGGATAGAGAGACTTAATCTCTGAAATCTCTGGAGATGTGCATATATATATATATATATATGATAAATATAAGACAAATTGGTTCTCACTAACTCATATTGGAAGCTTTGAAGCACACAGTCACTCCACCAGCATTTGGTGGAGGTAATCATAAGCTCTCAGACAGCTGAGGGAAGTAGCTATGTTTATGGACTGTTGTATGCTCCTGGAAGAAAATAGGTCAATATGCTGTGGGCTTTCCATAGTCCCTTGTGTAAGTACAGTGCCTCTCCAACTCGGAACTTTTCAGATTTATGTACTGTTTGCTTTAGGGCAGAAACCTATGTAGATAGCGAGACAAATAGAAGCAGACCTTCTAGCAGTAAAGTATTACAAGCATAGCAATACTTAACGTAGTTGAAGAACCATAGGGCAAAGATATTTACATTTCTCAGTGCTTTATTCCATACAGAGTCACAAAGAGGTTGAGGTTTGAAGGGGCCTCTGGAGATCCTCTAGTCCAAATCCCTGCTCAGAGCAGGCCCAAGTAGATCAGGTTGCCACGGCGGTGTCCTGTTGGGTTTTGAATGTCTCCAAGGATGGCGAGTCCATAACATTAATTTTAATTTTTTGTGTGTTTGAGAATACAAAATCAGAATTTAGTTCATGCCCATCAAGTCCCCTATGACCTCCATCATTTGACCCACTCACTTTTCCTCCCATGAGCTTTTTTTTTTACTTCAAGGATTTGACTCTGTAGTTTAACTGTTTCCCTTTTGACTAACCTTCTTTACAACTTCTCTACAGCTACACGTTTCCAATTTCTTTGGTCATAAATTATTTTCCGTTCTATACCAAAAAAAAATGCCTTGCTTCTCTACTACGTTTGTTTTGATGCAGTTTGTATAAAAGAATATTTATATAAAAGAATAGTGTAGAAACATAAATAATGGTGTTGTAGTGCAAGCTCCTGCAGAGATGATGTACACACTCATGCACTATTAAACACAGTCTTGTTCTGAGCATTTGTGTATTTTTACTACAGTTTGTATATATATAAGTAGATAAATGGAGTGGAAAGCTTCAGGTGAGTTCTCTCTGTTTTTTCAGAATGACAACTAAAATTTTGTATCAGTCCTGACTATAAGCTGTTTCATGCCATTTAGCTTATTTTGTTAGACTTCTGTCATTTTTAAAAATTATTTCTGTGTTCCATGTGTATCTGTAACTATGGAAACCATGAAGTGATTAAGAGGAGTACAGTTGATGCTTCTGTGGCTCATCAAGACAGCCAAATGTTCAAATAGTTAGACAAAACTTTTTGTTGTTTTCAAGAAGGTTAGAAGAATATACAAAAATCACCTATGAGGGAATGATTTCTAGTGTAGCTTAATGGTCTATGAAAAATGGAAATTGATATTACAGAAAATGTGACTAGCAATTCATGGCTACTACATTATCAGAAATCTATTAAGAAAATGAAGGAAATTCAGGCAAGAGAAATAAAGTTGAAAAAGAAACTGATCTGTGAGGAGAGAGTGAGACCAAAGCAGAGCTTTCTGAAGCTGTGATTGTTGCAGGGGCTTAGAATTCTCCCACTGCTGAGGAAATAAAAATACTGAGGGTGAAACTGGGTAGTGTGGACAAGATGAGTGAGGAAGGAGTGAGCGTAACAATATGGAAAATTGATTTTAAATAGGGTAAGCTTAAATACAGGGCCTGTGGAGGAATCAAACCATTGGGATGTTTGGGATTGCTGAGTTTCAAAAAGAGTGGTCTAAGCCTCATCATGATGACCTGTGGATAAATAAAGCCTGTACTGTCTGATACTCCATAAACTTTTCTTGAGGGTTTGCTTTTTTTTTCCAAAAAAGAAATTCTCAAGCCCAGACAAATCAGCCCAAACAATTAATACTTCCTGAGTCTCTTTGATTTTTAACCAGCCAGGATAAAGTCTTTGATTTTTAACCCCTCCTTTCTCCTCGTATGATAGTCTCTTCTGTCTCCCTCCAAATTGTAAGTTTGTAAATTTTGATCATTTTAGTTAGAAGTAGACCTAAAACTAGAGCTGCAGGGAAGTTCAGGTGCAAGGTTTCACAGTTTGTCCAAGCTATAGTCCTCTTTAGAAGGTCACAACTGTAACTGCGACAATTTTTGTAGCATGTTTTCAGTGGTGTGTATTAATTAATTTGTCTAGTAGATTCAGAAAAAAAACTTGCGGAGGGAGAATATTTCTAATTACCATATGTAAATGTGCCAGTGTGAATTTTTAGACAAAAAACATGACTTCTCCAGTAGCGATTTTGGTTTCTTCCTTGAACTCCAAAGGCGTTCTGAGAGAAGTACATGGCAATAGTGACTGGAACCTGGCTGTGTGCTGTTTTAGAGATATTATTTAATATGATAACTTTGTAGTTGCCTGAATGTGTCCCTTCCAACACTCAGTTTGCTGCAGGATTATTCTAGAGAATGTTTAATTTTTGTTGAAGTTGTCAGGAGCATTCAGAAGATTGGCAGCTGTAGCTGAGAGATTTTGGCAGCAGGGCATGTGAAGAAAGTCAGTTGTTTTTTGTTTTATTTTTATCTTAAAATGACTAGTAAAGCTCTTGCTAGCAGCAGTGTCAACAAAACTGGCATAAAATACCCTTTGGATGATAACTCCTTGAATCATTGCTCCACTGCAGCTTTTCTGCATCTTTCTATTTGCAGTTTGTAATTGTGGGTTTAGAAACTTAGGCTGGGAATAAGATTGGGATCACTGTGTCAACTGTTTGTTCAGTTGCCTAAAAGTAGGCATCTGATGCCATTTTTGATGCCCTACGATACATAAGACACGTACGTATGGCCGGCAGATATGACGTAACTCCTGTGGCAGGCTTATGCCCTCTTAAGTGACACATGGCAGCCAGGTGGGATATGCTGACTTATCTCTAATGGCACTAGACTATCATTAGGCACAAGATTTCATTTTATTTTGTTGTGTCTACTTGAAAGTGAGTGGATTCTCTTTGGATGGAAATTTAAATACCTGCCATGCCTATATAGTCATTTCTGTGTAAACAGAAAAAATTTAAGCATCTTACTCTCATCCTTATTCGTACACATAGGATCTGATTTGGTTAACATCTCAGTTAACTGTGAAAGGCAAGCAGGAAAAGAGTATGAAGTGTGCTCTCTAGTGCGAATGGAAAATTCTGCCAAGGCAGGCTTTTAAACATCCCTCCTGGATGCTCTCAGTCAAACATGTAAATGGCACCGCAGATTTCAAGGTGACTTGTAGTTCCATGAGCAGTGGGGCCTCGTTCGCTATGAACATTTCTTGCTGTTGAATTACTATGTAGATTCTGTGATGCCAATAAAAGATTGCACTAATGAAATAGTTATAGGGCTTTTATAGAACCACCTATTTCATGAAACTTTTAAGAATATAATCCCTTGAAAACTTCCGTGCCTGTGCAAAATTTTATTGCATTTGTCCAGTGGGTTAAAACATTATTGGAGGGTGTGGGGAGAAAAGGGGAAAGAAACCAATCAGCTGTCAGCATAAACCTCATTTTCTTGCCAAACCGGGATAAAAATATCAAGCTGAAAACTTAAGTTACGAAGAAAATCTGCTCTGCACAGGAATGGAAGAACGGAGAGTGCTAAAATGGCTTTAATATCACAGTCCTAAAATGGCTGAGCCCCATATGTCTGATGAGCATCAGTGTGGGCAAAGTGGTTGTCTCCCTGCTTGGAGGGGAGAACGGCAGAGAATTGTACTGTCCTTTTGAACCCTTCAGTCTAGAGGAGAGGCTTCAGAAAAAGCAGAACCTAGACTCCTAGGCTACTTCTTTACTAACAAATTAAACCTAATCTGGGACTACTCCTAGGTATTAGAGTATCTGTGCTAGTAAACTGACAGAAGGCTGCTTGGCACGCTCTTGGTCTTCTGCCTGCTAGCACTTTCTCATCAATTTTTCCTGGTGGTTTGGGAGTTGGAGTGCTCCGAGGCTGACCTCCAGGAGGCAATTTGTATGTAGCCACCTTGCTTTGAAGTAGAGTAGAGATCCTAGCATAGATGCAGGCTATTTCATGTCATTTGGCTTCAGTGCTCAAAAACGTTTCTGTGCAAGTTTAATGTACTGGTATTGGTGTCACTTCAAGACGTAGTTTAACAGGAGGCAGCGAGCTGCTGCCGTAGAGGAAACATCCTCTTTTCCACCATTTGCCCCTGTTCCTGGCCACATGATTTCACTACTCATCATACCCCTCCATGAGAAAAATAGATGTGACAAAAAATTGAAACCAATTAAAAAATACAGATAAATTTCTACTATGTTTTTAAATGCAAGTGGCTCCTGGGAGGACCTGACAGTCAAGGAAGAGGATACAAGGGAGTATGTGGTATGAGGAAGCTGGGAGCAAGGAAGGGAGAGGACAAATCCTGATAGGGAGAAAGAAGAGCAAGAGAGCGGGGAGGTGGGGAGAAGACCTCTTTTGGTGACCAGGAGCCATTGGATGAACTCAGCTGTCTGTACAATTTTGAAAAATATATTTAATGAAAGCTTGGATTCACAAGCACATTTTTATTAGAAAGGTAGAGTTGTTTACTTATTTAGATTTTGGACTAATGTAAGGATTCAAGTAGATTTTCAGCTTCATTGATTTATATTTTAATGGAGTGAAGCAGTCATGACACTTTAGCTAGGGTTTTATTACAGAATTCATTTTGATATAGCAAAAGAGATAAATGCAATGCTGTATACTAATTTCATGGTTTGCTGCATGTTTTTATGTTATCCCAGAAACATTAAGTGATACATAGTCTAACTTAATTCTGTGAATGAATAGTTTTGTAAGAGCAAATTGATAATTTCTTCCCTCTGACTTTCAAGAGATGACTTGTAGGATGGTGGCAGAGCTCTGCTGAAGTTAATGGTGCCTCAGGCAGAGAAGAGGCTCTGCCTAACTAGATCTGTCTGAAATAACTAGTGTCTTCTAGAAGTGCATAGAAGAAGGTGGCTAAAGGAACATTAAAAAAAGCAATAAACTGAAAACATGTTGTGTATATACCCTTCAGAAGGGAAATAATTAAGATAGCATGAAGGTTCAGTAAGGAATAGCTTGTGGCCTGCTATATTAGCACACTTGTTACCTAATTTGCTGTACAGAGATGAAGCAGGATGCGTGGGAGTCATTGTAACTGTGGGTTTGCAATTTCTGAACTCATGAAGCATGAAGGAGTGTACTCCTTATGGAGCCTCCTCAGAATCTGGGTTTGGGTGAAGGATTTGGGGAACATGCTCTGACCTCAGTCTGAGTTTTGCCTGGCATGTGTCACACAAATTTGGTATAAAGGTTTTGTCCCCCTGAATGTGACTTTAGCTTCCCAGTGCATGTTTGGAAGTCTCAAAATTTGAATTTGAAAAAAGCCTTTTTTCTGCATTCTAAAATGCAGTTTTGAAATATGTAATTATGAAGAAGTGTTCTTATTTTTGTAACTGAAAATGCTCTTTTTCTCTGTGTGTATAGTTGTATATATTATTTACTATGGGCTCTTTCAAGTTGGAATTTCATGTTGTGTTAGTACAGGAATACTGTTCCTACTCATTGTGGATCACATTCAACAGTACCTGTAAGAGTAAGTTTGAGGAATATTTTTTCTGTGAATGAAATACCCCGATTCCACATGAAGGCAAGCATGGGATCCTTCTAGCATGTTTTCACGCAGCCTGTAAAGTTTCCACGTGAATCTGTGTGGGAACTATTGACCCACCTCTGCTGAGTCCTGTGTGTGCCACTTTGTTACGTAGCAGAAAAGCCCAGAACCCTTTGCTATGCTGTGAAAATGCACATTTTTCCAGAGCCATGCATATGAACCCTTTGAATGAGGAGCACCCCTTTACTGGTTCTCTTTAGCTTCATGTGCAGATATGCATTGACCTGTGCAAGGATGCAACAAACCAGAAACAAACCCAACAACAAAAAGCAGACACTGGATGTCTTGAATGACTTACTGTAGTACTGCATCAGAGCTCACCATCCAGAAAAGAGTAAACAGAAACTATTTTTGAAGTGACAGACCAGAGTAAAATTGTCTAACACTCTTCATTTTACTGATGCATCGCGTGGAGGTCCAGAAGCCACATTAGAGAACTGTAATCCTTCATCAGAGCATTTGTTTGGTTGCCTAACATCTGTGGATTGTTAAGATAAGTTATTACACAGACTTGCTTTAGTTTAGATTAGTTTGGACCACATCCCAGTATATTCAATCAGGATATAATTCCTGCATGCTGCTAAATTGCTTGCTCCACATACTTCTCTAAAAATGTTTTTCAATATACAGTTTTGTCACTGAAACTCTTCTGTCACCTCAAGTTTTGGTTTTTTTTTTTCCCCTCTTAAAGAAAAGCTTTTATTATTTTTCCTTTGGATTGAATATATCTCAAGGCAAACGTAGTATTTATTAAGTCCTGAAGAGATTCCTAAACAGAGATGCTAGTGTAGCTTCTATGTGAGTATAATGCAGATTTCCTACATGTGTAATCTGTGGTGATTGGTGTGTATTGTGTCCAAACTGCAGTGTTTAAAGACAGCTGTAAGAAAATGGTTTTGTATTTACATGTCTAGTATTTCTTCTTTCTGTATTCTGTATTTTCCTGTGTCTATTTGTGCATTAGCTATTCCTATTTGTTTGGATCTCATAATGTTTTGCATAAAATAAATTACAATATCAAAGGTGATTATGTAAATTAATGGTAATTTCTTGAAGTTTATTACATACTTTATACATATTTTAAATGATCAAATACATTAAATTGTAAATGAAGTCTGTTGCCATCTTTGCACGTTTAAATGTGCTTGCATACATACACACATATGTAATTTAATTAGAATATTTAAATTTTACTTTAGTATTCCTTATCCTTCCTTTAAACAAACCCTAGTTGATTTATTTTTCTATTAACACTTTTTTCAACTTTCCCTGTAAACTGATAAAATACAGGCAACGACATATTTTTCATTAATGACTTTGGTTTATAGCATTGACATAGATTTTATACACAGACACATGTGCATGCACACTCTTGCTGTCTAATGAGCTAACGATTGTATCAGAGTCTATAAAGACATTTAAATATGTGGGTTGTTTTTCCTTTTAGTCTTGCTGGTTTTTTAAATACTCATAATAATAATAATAATACCGGATAGACTAAAAATCTATCCTGTTAGAACAGATAGTCTGATAAACTGAATCTCTGTTTTGTGATGTATACTAGATGAAGAAAATAAGACATTTTGGAATCAGGAGATTTTTTTTGCTAAAGGACTAACTAGCATTTATTTTGTCGAAGTTGCTATTCCTATTATCCTACTGAGGGTTATTGGTTTTTATCATAATACGTGTTTGTGCCACTGTTGGAATAACTGTAGCTTTTGAGTACGTTTTTTTTTTTTTTAATTAATTAAAATTTGAATAGATATTTTATTATCCTTCTTAAGTAGAAGAAATGTAACAGTCATCTTTGATAAAGGCACAATCCAGATACAGGGAAAAGAGTTGGTTGTCTTCTCAGTGTGGTTTGGCTAAACAGTGCAGAAATAGTATTGAAAGTTCTGATGTAGTCTTCAGACCTAAAGAGATAGTCTATTCTAGGGTGTTTTAAGTAAATCTTAATTATGTTAAATATGTAAAATGCCTAAAATTTTCATCATGCCATATAAGCCATATACTTACTCCCCAGGCCAGAGAATGAGAGCTCAGTACCAGAGCTTTGTCCTGTTGCAATTTCTTCCCTGAAGTGATTGTTTTTTCTGTTCCTTTTAATTTTAGGCGTTGTATAATTTTGCAATTGTTGCATCATTCCTGTGTTTACACAAAATAATTTAAGCATATTTTTCATTCCAACTTTTGTCATCCTTCTTACCCTCTTTACAGTTTTACCCATTCTTTTACTTCTTTCCAAATTAAACTAAAAGTTTTTCTTTACAATTTTCCTTATTAGCTGTCAGCTTTGTTTCCTCTCATCTCTACTTTTATTTCTGACAAAATTCCTACCTCTTGTATATTCTTCATGCATTTTGCCTTTTTTGTTCTTCTGCCTCAAAACTTCTTTTGTCTTTGTCTCAATTTTTTCTTAAATATTCACACACTTTAGAGTCCCGATTAACCTTTTATTTTTCTCTGGTATAGATTTACTACTGTACATAAGACTGTGTTGTACTGTATATAGACTTGAAACATAGAGTCTCGCTTTACTGTGTGTGCTCCTGTTTGTGTATCTGGAATTAAAAAAAAAAAAAATTTTTTTTAAATCCTAAGAAGCACCGTTTGTGTACACAGCTTAACTGTGATTGCCAGGGACACATGTTTAATTTATTTATTATTTACAGCTATAACTCAAAGAGATGGTAAATTATCATTTCCAAGTAGTACAAAATATGGTACTTTTGCATACTTTTCGTTGGTGCATTTAGTTCTCTATTAGTAGGTTTCTTTAGGTCTTACCTTACATCTCTGGTAAGTAGTTGTTGTGGATGTAGCTAAAACCATGCACAGTAAATGCCGAATTTATTTGCAGGATAATGTTGAGTTATGTTACGTGAGAAAAATTAATTAAAGGGAAATACCGTGTCAGTTTTCTGTGGCAGTGGAGGTTGGGAGTTAGCTGGGCAGGACTCTGCCACCCGAGGTACGAGTCCCATTTACAGTCTGGTAGGCTTGTCCTGACAGCGATCCACACCAACAAAAACAACCCAACCCACCCCCGCAACTGCATCAACACCAGCAACAAGTGTTGGTCGTGTTGTCGGTGTTTATTCAGAAGAGAGCTAGGGCTGGGCTGAGAGGGGATTGCTACAGGTAGGGCTGACGTATATTGACAGCACATTTTGGAGAAGCTTGCATAGCATGTGCTTGTAGGATGCTTGGCTCTAGCCAGTGCAGCCGGTGCTTGGAGAAGCATGTTCTGGGTCCTGTCATGAGCACCAACCTCACCAGTTCAGAGGAGAGCGAGAGATCGTACCTGCTCTGTGATAGTGAGCATGCATTTCAGGGTCTGAGGGCTAGCTGCACTGACTCTTCTTGTTGTCTTCAACTAGGTTATGTGGGTATGCAATTTATGTCGAAAGCAACAAGAAATCCTAACGAAATCTGGAGCGTGGTTTTTTGGAAGTGGACCACAGCCCTCACCCAGCCAGGACGGAGCACTGAGTGATACAGCGACTGGTGGAAGCTCAGATGCACTGAGAGAAAAGAAAGCAAGACTTCAGGAGCGATCGAGGTCACAGACTCCCTTAAGTACAGCAACTGCCTCATCACAGGAAATCCCTTCTTCCAGTGTGCAGTCTGATCGTAGGAAAGGAGCAGAAGTATCGCAGCCAGCTATGGGCCTGGACCAAAAGCAAGTTTCGTCAAGGTCTAGAAGTGAACCTCCGAGAGAGAGGTAATGCTTTCTGTCTTGATAGAGCCTCACAATTATAAATGGTAGTTCAGTAATATTAGACAAGGCTGTCAGCTGGGCCTTGTGTGTGTCTAGAAGCATGTTAAAAAAAAAGAGTTGAATTACTCACCGGGGAAGGATAAATGTTCACTAGCAAATACATTGTTTGATTTGATCTGTGCAACAGAAATGAAGAAGAAGAAAAAAAAATGTATTAGGGTTATTTCCATGTACTTCAATGCATTTTGGTATACATTTTTAATAAAGAATTGTAGGTTACTTTTAAATTTTAAATTTGGCAGGTATTTTAAAGCTGTTAAACAAAGAACAAGCCTTTAACTTGATGAGATAATGTACTAGAATTGAAAAAAACCAACACTCCTCCCCCCCAAAAAATCCCAAACAAACAAAAAACCCACCCTGTGGAGTTCTGTCAGATATCCTTATGTGCTATCTTTTTATCAATGATTGTATTTTTTTTTAATAATAAAACAGGAACTATTAAAAGAGCTCATTTACACCTGCAAAGTAAACATTCATGAAGAACAGCAGTAGTACCATCTTGAATTCAGAGCAAGTTGTATGCAAGAATAAAGCCAACCAGAAGCAAACTATTATATTTTAAGTGAGTAAATAAGTAAATTCCTGAGCTGCATTCACTGTGATGAACGGGTTGAGGAGTAGCAAATCAAGAGAGGCTAATGTGATGAAGCAGTTGCTGTTCTTTTGGCTGCTGCCTGGCAGATGGCAGAGCAGTTGAGGAGGGAGCTTGTGGCAACAAAACAAGAGTCTGCCGTAGAAGATTCTCCCTTGGCCAGAATGGTTGATGATTTTTTTTTTTTCCCCCATAGTTATTGAAGTTGAAAATGGAAAATGAACAGTGGCTAGTAACTTACTGTGTGGGTGAGGTCTGTCTGGGTTTAACTGTACCAAAACTCAGGTTAGTGTTATGTATATGTATGATGTAAATGAACACATGGTGCCCTCCCCTAATTCTGTTGACTTTTTTCCCCCCAACACTGGGAACATCCCCGGAGCAGTCGTCACTCTGCTGAAAGGACGCTTTTAGGGCAGCAAAATGCTTTCTATTTCTGCTTTGCTGTCCAAAAGTGAGATGGTTATATTAATTATACAATAGTAATGTTCTCTGCTTGTCATTGAGACTTTCAAATGAAGTCCAAGGGTTCTGAATGGAGAGCATCTATGATAAGGTCAGGTTCCATTTATTGCCAAAAACTCAGGTGGAACAGGAGACGGAGAAAAAGGAGACAGGAGCTTAACTTGGATCATATCCAACTTTGCCTGTCCTGTTGGATGCATCTGTCAAAATCTGTGATATGTAATCCGAAGACATATCAGTTGTGGAAGGGAAGATTCAGTGCCACAAAACAAAGTCGTAGTGACTTTGTCCTGGTGCAGGTTCATCTCAAATACAGTGTATAGCTGTGTTTAGCCTTCTTCAAAATCAATGGATTCCTATGTGAACTGGTAAACAAAAGGGTGACAAAAAAACAAATCCGGTATAAGGGGATTTTATGATTCTTCGGCTTGCTTATTCTCCCAAAGCAGAAAATGAAAGGAGAGAGCATAATTTTCGTGCAGCTTCATTATTAATTGTTTTTTACTTTGGCTGTATAGAGAAATGAATTACATTTTTCATCCTTTTTTATTACCAGAGAAAGGAATGCCATTAATTTATCTCAAGGAGTCAATTTGCTTTTCTTTATATGCTTATGAAATGGGCACTTCTTTTTAGAGTTTTAATAAGATAAAGAAAACTAGGTCAAATAATATTGTTTCTGGATATATTATCTTTTGCTTTTTTTAATATCCATATTACTTCTTTCTGTAATGGTATTGTGGGAGATACTCCATTTGGTGGTGTTTATATCTATACTGTCAGGGTGCTTGAAGTGAATTGTGTGGTTAGTGTGTAACTCTCATGACTGCTGCCAGAAAAATGGAGAACATACTCCAATACTCTGTCATAGTGCTTGATGCAGTTACTACAAAGATGACTTTGAGTCTTCCTACTTACATGGGTAAATTCTTTTTATCTGTATTTATCCATGTTAATATTCTTTGTGATTTTACTGATTGTCGTGGTTTAACCCCAGCCAGCAACCAAGCACCACACAGCCGCTCGCTCGCTCCCCCCCAGTGGGATGAGGGACAGAATGGGAAAAGTAAAAATGAGAAAGCTCGTGGGCTGAGATAAAGACAGTTTAATAGGTCAGCAATTGCATCGGCAATTTTTGAGGGCCTCCTTGGAGGCTGCATAGGTAAAACAAAAGCTGTGCATGCAAGCAAAGCAAAACAAGGAATTCATTCCTGCTTCCCATCAGCAGGCAGGTGTTCAGCCATCTCCAGGAAAGCAGGGCTCCATCATGCACAACGGTTCCTTGGGAAGACAAATGCTGTCACTCTAAACATCCCCCCTTCCTTCTTCTTCCCTCAGCTTTATATGCTGAGCATGTGGTGTGGAATATCCCTTTGGTCAGCTGGGGTCAGCTGTCCCGACTGTGCCCCCTCCCAGCTTCTTGTGCACCCCCAGCCTACTCGCTGGTGGGGTGGTGTGAGAAGCAGAAAAGGCCTTGACTCTGTGCAAGCACTGCTCAGCAGAAACGGAAACACCCCTGTCTTATCAACCCTGTTTCCAGCACAAACCCAAAACATAGCCCCATACTAGCTACTATGAAGAGAACTAACTCTACTTCAACCAAAACCAGCACACTCATTAGTTGGACCATCCGTAATTTATGTTTTTGTGGACTTGGGCAGTTGTTTGCTATTAGAAAATAAAAGTACTGCTGGAAGGATTAATAGATTTATGTTAATGGATCCAGTACCTTTCTATATGTTTTGCCATAGCTTATCCTGGTTTATAATCTACTTACCGTAACAGCGTACACAAGTATTTTTATTTTGCATTCAATTCGTCAAATTATTGTACTCCTTTTCATTATAGGAAGAAGACAATATTGGTTTCAGACCAGAATGGCAAAGGTTTAAAGAGTGAGCGTAAGCGTGTGCCAAAATCCTCACTTCAAAAAGAAGGACCAGCAGATGACAGGGACCGTAAGGAACGGCATGAAGGTAGAAGGCTGGAGAAAGGCAAGTCGCAGGACTACCCAGACTTGCCGGAGAAACTTGAGGAAGGCAAAGTGCCTGATGATGAAAAACAAAGGAAGGAAGATGAATATCATACTCGTTACAGGAGTGACCCCAATCTGGCAAGATACCCTGTAAAACCGCATCCTGAGGAACAGCAGATGCGCATGCATGCGAAAGTTTCTAAAGCACGACATGAGAGAAGACACAGTGATGTAGCTTTGCCACATACAGAAATGGAGGAGGCGGAGGTACCTGAGAATAAATTAGGAAAACGCTCACAATTACAGGGAACTCAGGACAGAAAATCTCTTGTGGAAACTCAGAGGTCGTACTCTATAGACAGAACAGGTGATGTAAGAATTTCTGTTTCTAAACAATTAACTAATCATAGCCCACCAACTCCCAGGCATAGTCCAGTTCCTATAGAACACGTAGAATACAAGAACCACGATTCCTTTAAAAAACAGAGCCGCCTTGATCCTAGCTCTGCTATTCTCATGCGAAAAGCAAAGCGGGAAAAAATGGAGACCATGCTAAGGAATGATTCCCTTAGCTCTGACCAGTCGGAATCTGTGCGGCCATCCCCTCCAAAGCCTCATAGAGCAAAAAGAGGCGGAAAGAAAAGGCAGATGTCAGTTAGTAGCTCAGAGGAAGAAGGGGCATCAACACCAGAATATACTAGCTGTGAAGATGTGGAGATAGAAAGTGAAAGTGTCAGTGAAAAAGGTAAGGACCTTTATGTATATTATGCACATGGCCATGTTTTGGGGACAAAAAAAAAAAATCTGTATTTTTCTCTCTCTTTTGCCTCTTTATTTTAAACATACACCTTTGTTTTTCCCCTTACCTTTCTTTTTTTTTCCCCAACTGAGAAGTGTCTTATACCTGTTTACATTTGGTTTGCAATGTTTCCTTTTGCATTCTTAGATGAGGTGGTTACAGGTAGCATCGGCTGATGAGTTTCTTTCTCATTCTCTCCCCTCTTTCACCTAGAACTGGCAGAATTTAAGGGTTCTAGTTTATTCTCTCGATGATATCTGTACTCCTTTGGACATTGCTTCATCCTTTTTTCTGTATGCAGAATAATTTTCTGTGAATGAATTGAAATGGAAAGTGAGTTCTGTAACAATCTGAGAAGACCATTATAAAGCATCATAATCTTACTGATACCTCAGTCTTAAGATGTGCAAAATTTTACTACATTTAATAAAATATCAAGGATCTGCCAGAGTTCATTGTTAACAAGGACACGATATGGGGCAAGGGGAGTGTTACATAGGAAAGAAATGAGAATTGCCTAACTTGCCTGCATGAATTTGCTCCCAAGCTTACAAGTATGTTTAAAATCTGTTATTTCAGTTTGTCTTCATCTGTTGATGGTAACACTCAGCAGTAAGGAGTAAGTGTAGTATACTGTGTGCTTTTAAACAAAGCCTTTCTTCTGGCTGAAGAAGTTAATCAAATTCATGAATGGTGAACAGATAAAATAAGCATTGTCAGAAAAGACTGTGGTAGAACCTACTAACTGTCCTATAACCCTAATTTGTCTTTAAGTGACACTACAGTGAGATGAAGGCTTTTTGTGTCTTTGAAAGTAGCTTTCAGCTCTTTAGTTTAATTATCTGTGTTTGTAACTTGAAAGTTTTCTGCTGGTGTTCACACTCAAAATGCCAACGGCTTGTCTGCATTGCCTTTTAGTTCCTGGCACTGTTTCCTGACATGTCTTTGATTCGTATATGCTAACCTGTTTGTCTGTCTTTGTCTATGTTATGGTCTCCCGACATCCCCTAAAGCTCCAGGTATACATATGAAAAGAGGCAACATTTCTCTCCTATCCCATCTGAATAGCTGCTTGTTTTAACTTTCTAAGCATGAGCGTTTCCATTCAAAACATGGAAGCTTGCTTTTCTGCTCATTTTTAAGGAGGGACGATGATCATGGCCCTGAAATCTTAATCCAGATTCCACTTAGACATAAAAAACCCTCACTTGTTTGGCTGTGGGGGTTGCCAAGCACTGGAACATATCGCACAGAGACGTTGTACAATCTCCATCCTTGGAGATGCTCAAAACCCAAATGGAGAAGGCCCTGAGCAATCTGCTGTAGCTGACCCTCCTTTTGAGGAAGGGGGTTTGAACTACGACCTACAGAGGTCCCTTCCAGTCTCAACTATTCTGTCTTTCTAATAGAACACATCTCTTTCCCTTATTTTGTGGCAATGTTTTATGCTGACTTGTGGATTTGTGTAATTTTCCCTGACTGCTTCTGTTGGTAGTAGCGGTCTGTAATATAGCATTTCTTTTCCATCTTTGTTTTTTGCTTTCATCTGTGCTCTTCAATTTGAGGTTGCTTATGAAGTAGAAAGGATTTCCCATATTCAGTGAGGGGCATTGTTATAAACTGGAAGGTCATTGATGTGAAAGTCAAGTCCAGGCTGAAAGTCATTGATACTGGTATCAATATGTTGATGTAGTTTGCTCTATAATGGTCCTTTGTAAGTAAAACCTTTCGATGGTTGCTTTCAGGCTTATGACACTGATCTCAGCTTTTGACCAATTTCCCATTGTATTGTTAAACCGTTAAGGGTTGGACTTTTTTCCTTCAGTGTTACGAATTCCAGAGGATTTCAAACGTTGCTAAATGCTTATGTTCTCGATAACTGAATCAAGTTCTTGATTACCTCCAAGACAGATATTTAGGCTCCCCCTTTAGACAGTGGAGGCCTTGCTACCTCACTGCATTTGAATAAAAATTATAAATAGGAGTATGTTAGGGACCTGTGTGACCACTGCCAACTCAATACTTGGTTAACATTGTTGAGCATTCCTTGAGACCTTGTCTCTACTTGTCATCATGTTATTAATCAGAATATATATACATAAGTGTATATACGTTTATATATATGGGGGGGGTATGCAATACATTAATTACAGAAATATATTTATTAAATAGCTGTGAGATGTAGCTGTTAATGTTTTTTTGCATGATCTTGATATGACTTTTTCAACTTTTGTCATGGGAAAAGAAGTGGAAAACCTTTGAAACTGGGGGTATAGTACAGAAAAAGTACTAGAAAATGTGAATACAAATGAGAAAGCAGAAGCATTTTTGGTAGTGAAGTATCCAGTTATTTTTTAGAATTAAATTTTCATCAGTACTTGAAAAAATCTGCAGTATTTCATAAGAACAGACGGAAAGGCAGGAAATTTTATTACCTAAGAAAATCTTTCAGAAATCCTTCAATATTTTAAAAGAAAAAATGCCACAGTAAAAGGATGTAGTGTTAAAAAATTGATACAAATAATTAAAAAATTGCCCCTATTTTAACCGAGGTCAGAATCCCATTCTTTGCGATTTAGCAGCATTGTTACAGAATTTCACCCACCATTCCTTCAGTGCTTTGCTTGTAATTTGGGAGAGATACTGCACAGGTCCCTAGTTGTAGCACTTCAGTTTATAAGCCCAGGAGGGTCTGGAATCCATCCTCTCTTATCTAAATATCAGCTCAGTCAGAAATCTGGTGCCAAAGTAATATAAATGGAGCTAGAAAGATAGAATTATTGCAAATAAAATTTTTAACTTTGAACAGCCTTACCAAGAAAAACAAAGATCTTAAAGTTCACATTTGGTGAGTGCCAGTATAAACCAATCAGCAACTGAGTAATAAAGATGTACTATATTGAACAACTAAAAGAGAAGTTTTCTATGGAAAACAGCTTACAGAGATGTTTAAAAGAAAATGATGCCCCATAGAAATGTAAGTTACAGGTAGAGTGGGTAAGACTGTATTGAAAATCAATAGCCAAAAATTACATATAAAGTAGATACTGTGCAAAAGTTACTTTTTAACATTTGCATTTCCTAGAAACATTGTTTAGGATTGCATTACCCTGTCTTCTGAGCACAAAAAACCTTCTAAAAGTGATATTCTTAAATACAAAGCAAGCTAATTTAGCTACTACATCCCCTTCTATTTACTGTAACCATTTAATATGTATTTCTTCAAAATTATTAACAAAATAATTCACAAGTACTGGAGATACTTTCTTTCCAAAAAAGAAATGTCTTTTGCAGTCCACTGGGATTTTCCCTCTTTGTCGGAGGACCCAAAGATTTATGTCAAGTTGTTTCCATGTTGGAGTAAATCTGGAGAAAGAACTGTTTAGCGGTGTCCAAAAAGATCAGCTCAAATTTCTTTTTTAAAAAAATCGACACCCTTTACATGACACTATTACTGATTGCTGATAATCTTTTTCATCCTATTATTAATACAGGCTGCAGGACTCCTTATTCTGAAATCCATAATAGTTGAACATTAGGTGGACTGAGTTTCCAGTGACAACACTGTCCTGGCAAGGCAAAAGGAGTCCTCTTAGAAGGCATAAATTGCATTCATACTCGCTTCAAAGACTTGCTAGAATAACATAAACCAGACTATCACAAATGAAATCCAGACCTCATTTTAAAACTGAGAACAGCTTCTGCCTACTGCAATCCAATGAAGAATGCAAATTAGATTTGGAGTAAGTTTGAGAAAAAATATTTTCTTTAAAGTTTAAAACCAAGACTTTGTGTAGAACTAGTAGATTTGTGTCCAGACAAGGTTGTATGTAATTTCTTTTATCCCGTGATAGATACAAGAGAGATTCTAGACTTCTGTCATGCAGTCTTTGAAACTGGAAGATAAAATAGTGTTGGAAATTAAAACAATGTGAGGAGGTACTGAAAGCTGCTCATGTACTTTTATGTAAATAGATGTGCTAATGGCTTTACGTTTTGCATACTGATTGTTCATATTTGCCTAAATCTGTGTATCTTGTTCACACTGTTTAGGCTTGAAAATATGCCTAATATTCGCATATTGTCAGCAAAATGGTAAAAAGCTAAGTAAACCTCACTTTGTATACTTGCTAATGGATTTAATTGGGAGTGAGGAGAGCATGATAGAGTTGGAGCCTTGTTTGAAAAAAACCTTCTCAGATGGCATTCCGGTTTCTTTCAGTGAAGATGTGATTGTTTCATTCATAATGCCTTTCTTACAGTACTAGGAGGAACAGAGCGACCCAATTTCATTTCATTCATACGACATTACCCTTCTGGTTAGAAAGGTTAGGGGCAAGGATCTTGCTGGGATCTTGGTGTACATGCAGGTGTGAGGCAGGGGGGTTGTGACCAGGAGAAGAGGACCTGGAGGTCAGAAGAAGAAAGGGATGCTGTGGATTGCAGATGAATGTGTTGGTGATGGCTTGACTCCAGGAGGAGAGGATCTGACCCCTTCCTCTGTCCTCCTCTGGTGTTTCGAGTGCCGCTTTGGGTGCTCGTGCTTGGGGGTGCTCCTGGGGGAAGGAAAGCATAAATTAAATCCCTGCCCCAGTGATTTATCCCAGTGCTGTAGCATTGTTGGCAAGGAAGGTAGCTTGGGGGCTAAGAGCGAAACCACACGTGTGCAGTAGGGTGTATAAATGGACCACAAGAAAACATCAGGAAAAGGCTATAGAGAAAAGGAGGCTGGTTTTAAATGTTTTTAGTTAAGCTTTTTCACTGAGGTATTTTAAATATGAAGTGTAGGCAAGTCAAGTTGTGCTGTAACATCTGCTAGCATATTTTAACATCTGTTCACATGGAGAGTTGGGCATGGAGTTTTAAAAAAAGCTGAATTTGTTTAAAAATGTGACTGAGCTTTAACTTAGTGTAAAATAAAATACCTTTGCTAGGAAGATTGTTAGTTCTTAGAAATTAGTTCCAATTTATCTTCTAGTCCTTGTGCAATAATTTAGATCTACATCTGCTTCAGATTTTAATGAAAATATAATCTAAAATGACTCTAGCTTCTGAATTTTGGTCAGTGCTAACATTATTCAATGCTATCAATATTCAGTGCTTTTGAGTAGATGAAATTATTTACAGTGCTTATGGAGTTGTAAATAAGTGCTTGTTAAATTAGCGTTGGGCAGTAAGAAATCTGTTTTGTGTATATGGAATTATGGAAAGTGCATACATGCATATGCAAATGAAATAAGCTGAGCATGAGTGGGACAAAAGTCATACTGGTGCCAAGAAATCCAACACTTCACTGAGACACGTAACCATATAAATGGGGATGTCACAGAAGATATGTGGCTGAATTCTCCTTTAAAATCCTAATAAAGCCCTTTCTCTAGTTTACCTTAAGAAGGTTGTGAATGTGCTGGAGGGAGTTTGCAGAAGAGCGGCGAGATTGACTGAGGTCTATAAAACATGATATGTAAGGAAAGGTGGGATGGATTGGGGTTGAATAATCTAGAAAAGAAAGAAAGAAAAAAAGGGAAAAAAAAAAAAAAAGGCAGGGAGGAAGGACTGGGCTTTAAATGGGAAAGAAGCTGGAGGGGGAAAGAGATTGAGTGCTTCTCTCTTACCCTGGAGGATTAAGTTTCTGCTAGGGAGGTTGAAGCTCGGTGCCAGAAACCATGTCAACTCTGAGGACAGATAAGCAAAGTTAAGGATAATTGTAATCATAATTTCTTACTCAGTTGAAACAGAGGATTCCTGGAAATAAAAATTGATTTCTTCATAGCCTGCACTGAAATTGCTCTATATTAGAAATACTACTGTTGCTCCTGTGGCAGGCTCTGGGCCAAGGTGGGGAAATCTGCGGCTACATCCACAGTACTCCTGACTGTAGCTTATCCTTTTTTGTCACCCTTTAAGTAATGATATTTGCTAGCCATTTCCAGTCCAAATTTATGTAATAACAATCTGGTTTTTGAAAAGGAAAAAAAAATGTACATTTTGACTTATCAAGAGACATGGAAGAAAAAGATGTCACAAACTGTTAAATCTTGAGTTCTTTCTTACATCTCTGGCAGTTGGCAAGGCATTATGTTTTGTTGCTATTAACGTGCTCTGTCTTGTTTGATTTTTCACATGTTCATTATTTTATTAATTGTTTGTTCTTTGTCGCTTACCTTTCTCCTGCACATCTAATTCATAAAATAGCAATGAATTTGTCCTAATAGTAATTTGTCCAGTAGTGAGATGAGTATTGTCATTACAAAAAGGGGGATACTAAAGCATGGAGGAATTAGGATCGTATGTTCAAATAGACTTAACACCTGACAAGCAGGGTAGCTTTAATTTCAGGAGCTGTGAGAGTGGACCTGTAGAGAAACCCAGGACTTACCTAGATTTCTCCATGAAAGACCAATTCTCAAGAACGTTCAGCAGTCAGGTTTTTTTCATACAGAAACCATTGGAGGTAGCAGGTGCGAGAAGAGCAGTGGGAGCTGCAGGTCATGGAGTGAACTGGAGTTAAAACTCAGGTAGCCTGAAACATGGCATGGCATTACAGCCAGAGCGTGATCCTTTCTCTCAGTCTATCCTACTATGGAGTATTTTGTATATGCATATATTTTCGTATACCATAGAAGTTATGTGAACTGCTACTCAGGATTTACTGTTATTCTTTTGATCTGAGAGCTTAGAGGAAAAGGTGAACTGTGAAGGATGAACCAAACTGTGTTTGGTAAAGCTGCATACCTGTGGATGGTCTGTGCAGCATATTGAAGGATGAGTTTAGGTCTTGGGACTGAAATCCAAACCTTTGCTTTTTTCCACCTGTGTGGGGAAGTTGCCTCCCTTTGGGTGAAAAATCAAAGCCTGTGAAAGAAGAAGATAAATTAATTATTGGCTTATTATAGAATAATACATACACTTTTATTAATTTTAGAGTTAATTTTAGTTAATTCTAGAGTTAACTAGGAACAAACAAGCATATGATTCTGTTATTTTCTCAAAAAGTTCATTCTGTTTCCTTTTCTTAGTTACAGGGATTCAGTGTATTCATTCTGATCATCCTATTGAGTCCAAACATAGGGGTTATACCATATGGTACTGAGTGTTATTGGTTAGTATTTTGTTAATATTTCTCTGATACCTTTGATATCTTTTTTTGCTTATAATAATGCACTTAATTACTGTAATACACAGGAACCATTCCAGTTTCTTTCCGCACAACTTTGAGTAGATAGACTGGCCTATTTGAGCTTTCTAAAATCAGTGTGCTGATAAATGGCCTCTAGGAAAAACTTGATTGTATCAGAAAGAAGGTTAATGATTATGAAATGTCTGTGTTTCCTTTGACTAAATATGCATGCTTTCATCCTGTTCCTGTCCATTCTGAATGACCCTCTGAAAACTGTTTTCCCATCTTTGCTCATGTGTTTTTGCATTGCTTAACACTTTCTTCCTTCCTTCTTTCTCCTTCTGTACAACATACGAACTTCAAAATCAGGGACTCCCTGCCTACACTCTGGAATCACTGAAGCTGATTCTTGTCTCCATTTCACCCGTGATGCCAAGCACAAGAGTTATGTTTTCAAATGTGCACATCTCATAGGGTCTCATTGGCTATATTTACTGTACTGATAGATTAAAGAGCCCTTCTTTGACATCTTTGTCCAAGTAATGAAACACGGCGCATTTCCTTATGATGAAGCTCTTGCATTCCTCAAGAGAAAGACTGCATGGAAGCTGTCTAGTAGGATTTATTCTTGGCCTGTCTCCTGCCTAGAAATAAACAGGAGAGTGCTAACTGACCCAGGGCACAACTGTTCCGGGGGTTACTCTAACGACAGAGCAAGAAAGGCCATCCATTTGGCACTGTCTATTACACTGGTATAAATGTAGTCAGTGTTTTTTATTTGTTTGTCTGCCTGTGTTCTTGCTTTGCATTTAAATTGCAAGTTCAGTAGAGTCTGGGGTTTCTTTTTGTGTTTGTACAGTGCCTAATTTGGTGAGATTTCAGTCCATGACTGAGACTCCAACTTGCCTTGATGATAATAAAATAGTATGCTTATTTAATGCAAGAACATATTATTATTAGGTGCCTTTTTCTTCCATTTATCAGCATCCAGCAGAATTCCAGATTACTGTCAAGTGTCCTCTGGCACGCTTGCCTTCTCTTGTGGCTAACTGTGGGTTGCCTACCATGAGGGATTCAAATGAGCCTAGATTCCTGTTCTCACTACCTATTAATTTGCTGTTAATCAGCTAAATTACCCTTTTGTTTGCCTGCTTGCTTTTCCTATCAGGTAACAAAGAAGTGATTCATGTATGTATACTGCTACCACTTATAAAGACATTGTGGAGCTATTTCTTTCATATAACGCTGCCCCCCCCCCCCCCCCCCCCCCCCCCCCCCCCCCCCCCCCCCCCCCCCCCCCAGATTTCCAGGCCTTACAGCCTTTTTCAGCCTTTGGGTTGGGGTTTTATCAGTTGTTTGGTTGTTTTGTTTGGTTTTTTTTTTTAATGGTGTTTTTTTAATTTTTTGGGGTTGGTTGTTTTGACTGATGGAGCCACCA